>NW_026893597.1:0-601585 GCF_032452875.1 Bos javanicus
TGACTGACAGGCGCTGACAGGGCTGTGCATGCACTGATGGCTTGCTATCATGTCATGGACTGGCGCATGCACTGATACGTGGCTGTTCGCACTGATCATTGTTTATCAGGCAATGATCAGTGACTGACAGGCGCTGATCATGGGACTGTGCACGCACTGATCACGTGGCTATCATGCACTGATCACGTGACTGCGCATGCACTGATGACGTGGCTGTTCGGCACTGATCACGTGTTTATCAGGCAGTGATCAGTGACTGACAGGCGCTGATCAGGGGACTGTGCACGCACTGATCAGGTGGCTGATCAGGAACTGACCACCTGACCGCGCATGCAGTGATCACGTGGCTGGTCGTTCACTGATCACGTGTTTATCATACGGTGATCACGTGACTGAGAGGCGCTGATCACGTGACTGTGCCGTCAGTGATCACGTGGCTGAGCAGGCACTGATATCGTGACTGAGCATGCACTGATCATGTGCCGGGAGCCGGGGAGGCATTCCACTCTGACAAAGGTCATGAGGAAGGAGGCTCGGCATACGCAAATGCGGGATCGAGCCTCAGGAGTCCACCCGGATGTTCTCGAGCATCTCCCCCCCAAAAAAACCGGAGTCTGCCTACTGTATTGCTTTGTGCTCTCTACCTCTGATTTCACTGGGGGCTGTCCCCCACCACCATCTCGCTCTCTCTGTCAAAGAGTTAACTTACAGCTCCAATTCATAAAGTTCCTTGTCATTCTTCCCTTTAACTTCCAGCTGAGTCTCCATCTGGAGCGGGAACCCACCACGCTTACTAATTATGCCTGGGCTGCTAAGACCCACTCGAGAAGGTGTCTAGGGTGAGGCACCTTTCGCTATTCGAGAGGGCGCCTGCGGCCTACGTAAGTGGTGCAAACTTCTTGTCTTGAAGTTTGATTGCTCTTCCGCGTAAACCAAGCTACTCAGTCTCTTTTCTCCACCGAATTTTCCTACTGAGCTCTCCTCATACTATTATTCTTGACATCTCTGATTAGCATATAAATAGTCGCCTAGGCCATCTCTCCTTCGAATACCCTGGATCAGTTGGGGCTGGTCCCCGGCAGGTGGCGACCGAACAGGGACCTCAGGAGGCAATACTCAAAGAGCTGAGCAGACACGAACCACGCAATCAGCAGGCAATAAGCATGGAGCTCAGCAGTGACGAATCATGCTGCTCAACTGGCAATAATCAAGCACGTGACCAGGCAGGAATCACGCAGCTCAGCTGGCAATTGTCAAGCAGATGAGCCGACAGGAATCACGCAGCTCAGCTGGCAATTGTCATGCAGATGAGCCGGCAGGAATCACGCAGCTCAGCAGGCCCTGATCACGTGACTCTGCAGGCACTGATCACGTGGCTGATCAAGTCCAGATCACGTGACTGAGCATGCACTGATCACGTGGCTATCATGCACTGATGACGTGACTGCGCATGCACTGATGACGTGGCTGATCGGGCACTGATCACATGGCTCATCATGCACTGATCACGTGTTTATCAGGCAATGATCAGTGACTGACAGGCGCTGATCATGGGACTGTGCACGCACTGATCACGGGGCTATCATGCACTGATCACGTGACTGCGCATGCACTGATGACGTGGCTGTTCGGGCACTGATCACGTGTTTATCAGGCAGTGATCAGTGACTGACAGGCGCTGATCAGGGGACTGTGCACGCACTGATCAGGTGGCTGATCAGGAACTGACCACCTGACCGCGCATGCAGTGATCACGTGGCTGGTCGTTCACTGATCACGTGTTTATCATACGGTGACCACGTGACTGAGAGGCGCTGATCACGTGACTGTGCCGTCAGTGATCACGTGGCTGAGCAGGCACTGATATCGTGACTGAGCATGCACTGATCATGTGCCGGGAGCCGGGGAGGCATTCCACTCTGGACAAAGGTCATGAGGAAGGAGGCTCGGCATACGCAAATGCGGGATCGAGCCTCAGGAGTCCACCCGGATGTTCTCGAGCATCTCCCCCCAAAAACCGGAGTCTGCCTACTGTATTGCTTTGTGCTCTCACCTCTGATTTCACTGGGGGCTGTCCCTCACCACCATCTCGCTCTCTCTGTCAAAGAGTTAACTTACAGCTCCAATTCATAAAGTTCCTTGTCATTCTTCCCTTTAACTTCCAGCTGAGTCTCCATCTGGAGCGCGGAACCCACCACGCTTACTAATTATGCCTGGGCTGCTAAGACCCACTCGAGAAGGTGTCTAGGGTGAGGCACCTTTCGCTATTCGAGAGGGCGCCTGCGGCCTACGTAAGTGGTGCAAACTTCTTGTCTTGAAGTTTGATTGGTCTTCCGCGTAAACCAAGCTACTCAGTCTCTTTTCTCCACCGAATTTTCCTACTGAGCTCTCCTCATACTATTATTCTTGACATCTCTGATTAGCATATAAATAGTCGCCTAGGCCATCTCTCCTTCGAATACCCTGGATCAGTTGGGGCTGGTCCCCGGCAGGTGGCGACCGAACAGGGACCTCAGGAGGCAATACCCAAAGAGCTGAGCAGACACGAACCACGCAATCAGCAGGCAATAAGCATGGAGCTCAGCAGTGACGAATCATGCTGCTCAACTGGCAATAATCAAGCACGTGACCAGGCAGGAATCACGCAGCTCAGCTGGCAATTGTCAAGCAGATGAGCCGACAGGAATCACGCAGCTCAGCTGGCAATTGTCATGCAGATGAGCCGGCAGGAATCACGCAGCTCAGCAGGCCCTGATCACGTGATCTGAGCATGCACTGATCACGTCCGGCTCACTGGCATGCACTGATGACGTGACTGCGCATGCACTGATGACGTGGCTGATCGGGCACTGATCACATGGCTCATCATGCACTGATCACGTGTTTATCAGGCAATGATCAGTGACTGACAGGCGCTGATCATGGGACTGTGCACGCACTGATCACGTGGCTATCATGCACTGATCACGTGACTGCGCATGCACTGATGACGTGGCTGTTCGGGCACTGATCACGTGTTTATCAGGCAGTGATCAGTGACTGACAGGCGCTGATCAGGGGACTGTGCACGCACTGATCAGGTGGCTGATCAGGAACTGACCACCTGACCGCGCATGCAGTGATCACGTGGCTGGTCGCTCACTGATCACGTGATTATCATACGGTGATCACGTGACTGAGAGGCGCTGATCACGTGACTGTGCCGTCAGTGATCACGTGGCTGAGCAGGCACTGATATCGTGACTGAGCATGCACTGATCATGTGCCGGGAGCCGGGGAGGCATTCCACTCTGGACAAAGGTCATGAGGAAGGAGGCTCGGCATACGCAAATGCGGGATCGAGCCTCAGGAGTCCACCCGGATGTTCTCGAGCATCTCCCCCAAAAAAACCGGAGTCTGCCTACTGTATTGCTTTGTGCTCTCACCTCTGATTTCACTGGGGGCTGTCCCTCACCACCATCTCGCTCTCTCTGTCAAAGAGTTAACTTACAGCTCCAATTCATAAAGTTCCTTGTCATTCTTCCCTTTAACTTCCAGCTGAGTCTCCATCTGGAGCGCGGAACCCACCACGCTTACTAATTATGCCTGGGCTGCTAAGACCCACTCGAGAAGGTGTCTAGGGTGAGGCACCTTTCGCTATTCGAGAGGGCGCCTGCGGCCTACGTAAGTGGTGCAAACTTCTTGTCTTGAAGTTTGATTGGTCTTCCGCGTAAACCAAGCTACTCAGTCTCTTTTCTCCACCGAATTTTCCTACTGAGCTCTCCTCATACTATTATTCTTGACATCTCTGATTAGCATATAAATAGTCGCCTAGGCCATCTCTCCTTCGAATACCCTGGATCAGTTGGGGCTGTTCCCCGGCAGGTGGCGACCGAACAGGGACCTCAGGAGGCAATACTCAAAGAGCTGAGCAGACACGAACCACGCAATCAGCAGGCAATAAGCATGGAGCTCAGCAGTGACGAATCATGCTGCTCAACTGGCAATAATCAAGCACGTGACCAGGCAGGAATCACGCAGCTCAGCTGGCAATTGTCAAGCAGATGAGCCGACAGGAATCACGCAGCTCAGCTGGCAATGATCATGCAGATGAGCCGGCAGGAATCACGCAGCTCAGCAGGTCCTGATCACGTGACTCTGCATGCACTGATCACGTGGCTGATCATGCACAGATGACGTGACTGCGCATGCACTGATGACGTGGCTGATCGGGCACTGATCACATGGCTCATCATGCACTGATCACGTGTTTATCAGGCAATGATCAGTGACTGACAGGCGCTGATCATGGGACTGTGCACGCACTGATCACGTGGCTATCATGCACTGATCACGTGACTGCGCATGCACTGATGACGTGGCTGTTCGGGCACTGATCACGTGTTTATCAGGCAGTGATCAGTGACTGACAGGCGCTGATCAGGGGACTGTGCACGCACTGATCAGGTGGCTGATCAGGAACTGACCACCTGACCGCGCATGCAGTGATCACGTGGCTGGTCGTTCACTGATCACGTGTTTATCATACGGTGATCACGTGACTGAGAGGCGCTGATCACGTGACTGTGCCGTCAGTGATCACGTGGCTGAGCAGGCACTGATATCGTGACTGAGCATGCACTGATCATGTGCCGGGAGCCGGGGAGGCCTTCCACTCTGGACAAAGGTCATGAGGAAGGAGGCTCGGCATACGCAAATGCGGGATCGAGCCTCAGGAGTCCACCCGGATATTCTCGAGCATCTCCCCCAAAAAAACCGGAGTCTGCCTACTGTATTGCTTTGTGCTCTCACCTCTGATTTCACTGGGGGCTGTCCCCCACCATCATCTCGCTCTCTCTGTCAAAGAGTTAACTTACAGCTCCAATTCATAAAGTTCCTTGTCATTCTTCCCTTTAACTTCCAGCTGAGTCTCCATCTGGAGCGCGGAACCCACCACGCTTACTAATTATGCCTGGGCTGCTAAGACCCACTCGAGAAGGTGTCTAGGGTGAGGCACCTTTCGCTATTCGAGAGGGCGCCTGCGGCCTACGTAAGTGGTGCAAACTTCTTGTCTTGAAGTTTGATTGGTCTTCCGCGTAAACCAAGCTACTCAGTCTCTTTTCTCCACCGAATTTTCCTACTGAGCTCTCCTCATACTATTATTCTTGATATCTCTGATTAGCATATAAATAGTCGCCTAGGCCATCTCTCCTTCGAATACCCTGGATCAGTTGGGGCTGGTCCCCGGCAGGTGGCGACCGAACAGGGACCTCAGGAGGCAATACTCAAAGAGCTGAGCAGACACGAACCACGCAATCAGCAGGCAATAAGCATGGAGCTCAGCAGTGACGAATCATGCTGCTCAACTGGCAATAATCAAGCACGTGACCAGGCAGGAATCACGCAGCTCAGCTGGCAATTGTCAAGCAGATGAGCCGACAGGAATCACGCAGCTCAGCTGGCAATTGTCATGCAGATGAGCCGGCAGGAATCACGCAGCCCAGCAGGCCCTGATCACGTGACTCTGCAGGCACTGATCACGTGGCTGATCAAGTCCAGATCACGTGACTGAGCATGCACTGATCACGTGGCTATCATGCACTGATGACGTGACTGCGCATGCACTGATGACGTGGCTGATCGGGCACTGATCACATGGCTCATCATGCACTGATCACGTGTTTATCAGGCAATGATCAGTGACTGACAGGCGCTGATCATGGGACTGTGCACGCACTGATCACGTGGCTATCATGCACTGATCACGTGACTGCGCATGCACTGATGACGTGGCTGTTCGGGCACTGATCACGTGTTTATCAGGCAGTGATCAGTGACTGACAGGCGCTGATCAGGGGACTGTGCACGCACTGATCAGGTGGCTGATCAGGAACTGACCACCTGACCGCGCATGCAGTGATCACGTGGCTGGTCGTTCACTGATCACGTGTTTATCATACGGTGATCACGTGACTGAGAGGCGCTGATCACGTGACTGTGCCGTCAGTGATCACGTGGCTGAGCAGGCACTGATATCGTGACTGAGCATGCACTGATCATGTGCCGGGAGCCGGGGAGGCATTCCACTCTGGACAAAGGTCATGAGGAAGGAGGCTCGGCATACGCAAATGCGGGATCGAGCCTCAGGAGTCCACCCGGATATTCTCGAGCATCTCCCCCCAAAAAAACCGGAGTCTGCCTACTGTATTGCTTTGTGCTCTCACCTCTGATTTCACTGGGGGCTGTCCCCCACCACCATCTCGCTCTCTCTGTCAAAGAGTTAACTTACAGCTCCAATTCATAAAGTTCCTTGTCATTCTTCCCTTTAACTTCCAGCTGAGTCTCCATCTGGAGCGCGGAACCCACCACGCTTACTAATTATGCCTGGGCTGCTAAGACCCACTCGAGAAGGTGTCTAGGGTGAGGCACCTTTCGCTATTCGAGAGGGCGCCTGCGGCCTACGTAAGTGGTGCAAACTTCTTGTCTTGAAGTTTGATTGGTCTTCCGCGTAAACCAAGCTACTCAGTCTCTTTTCTCCACCGAATTTTCCTACTGAGCTCTCCTCATACTATTATTCTTGACATCTCTGATTAGCATATAAATAGTCGCCTAGGCCATCTCTCCTTCGAATACCCTGGATCAGTTGGGGCTGGTCCCCGGCAGGTGGCGACCGAACAGGGACCTCAGGAGGCAATACTCAAAGAGCTGAGCAGACACGAACCACGCAATCAGCAGGCAATAAGCATGGAGCTCAGCAGTGACGAATCATGCTGCTCAACTGGCAATAATCAAGCACGTGACCAGGCAGGAATCACGCAGCTCAGCTGGCAATTGTCAAGCAGATGAGCCGACAGGAATCACGCAGCTCAGCTGGCAATTGTCATGCAGATGAGCCGGCAGGAATCACGCAGCTCAGCAGGCCCTGATCACGTGACTCTGCAGGCACTGATCACGTGGCTGATCAAGTCCAGATCACGTGACTGAGCATGCACTGATCACGTGGCTATCATGCACTGATGACGTGACTGCGCATGCACTGATGACGTGGCTGATCGGGCACTGATCACATGGCTCATCATGCACTGATCACGTGTTTATCAGGCAATGATCAGTGACTGACAGGCGCTGATCATGGGACTGTGCACGCACTGATCACGTGGCTATCATGCACTGATCACGTGACTGCGCATGCACTGATGACGTGGCTGTTCGGGCACTGATCACGTGTTTATCAGGCAGTGATCAGTGACTGACAGGCGCTGATCAGGGGACTGTGCACGCACTGATCAGGTGGCTGATCAGGAACTGACCACCTGACCGCGCATGCAGTGATCACGTGGCTGGTCGTTCACTGATCACGTGTTTATCATACGGTGATCACGTGACTGAGAGGCGCTGATCACGTGACTGTGCCGTCAGTGATCACGTGGCTGAGCAGGCACTGATATCGTGACTGAGCATGCACTGATCATGTGCCGGGAGCCGGGGAGGCATTCCACTCTGGACAAAGGTCATGAGGAAGGAGGCTCGGCATACGCAAATGCGGGATCGAGCCTCAGGAGTCCACCCGGATATTCTCGAGCATCTCCCCCCAAAAAACCGGAGTCTGCCTACTGTATTGCTTTGTGCTCTCACCTCTGATTTCACTGGGGGCTGTCCCCCACCACCATCTCGCTCTCTCTGTCAAAGAGTTAACTTACAGCTCCAATTCATAAAGTTCCTTGTCATTCTTCCCTTTAACTTCCAGCTGAGTCTCCATCTGGAGCGCGGAACCCACCACGCTTACTAATTATGCCTGGGCTGCTAAGACCCACTCGAGAAGGTGTCTAGGGTGAGGCACCTTTCGCTATTCGAGAGGGCGCCTGCGGCCTACGTAAGTGGTGCAAACTTCTTGTCTTGAAGTTTGATTGGTCTTCCGCGTAAACCAAGCTACTCAGTCTCTTTTCTCCACCGAATTTTCCTACTGAGCTCTCCTCATACTATTATTCTTGACATCTCTGATTAGCATATAAATAGTCGCCTAGGCCATCTCTCCTTCGAATACCCTGGATCAGTTGGGGCTGGTCCCCGGCAGGTGGCGACCGAACAGGGACCTCAGGAGGCAATACTCAAAGAGCTGAGCAGACACGAACCACGCAATCAGCAGGCAATAAGCATGGAGCTCAGCAGTGACGAATCATGCTGCTCAACTGGCAATAATCAAGCACGTGACCAGGCAGGAATCACGCAGCTCAGCTGGCAATTGTCAAGCAGATGAGCCGACAGGAATCACGCAGCTCAGCTGGCAATTGTCATGCAGATGAGCCGGCAGGAATCACGCAGCTCAGCAGGCCCTGATCACGTGACTCTGCAGGCACTGATCACGTGGCTGATCAAGTCCAGATCACGTGACTGAGCATGCACTGATCACGTGGCTATCATGCACTGATGACGTGACTGCGCATGCACTGATGACGTGGCTGATCGGGCACTGATCACATGGCTCATCATGCACTGATCACGTGTTTATCAGGCAATGATCAGTGACTGACAGGCGCTGATCATGGGACTGTGCACACACTGATCACGTGGCTATCATGCACTGATCACGTGACTGCGCATGCACTGATGACGTGGCTGTTCGGGCACTGATCACGTGTTTATCAGGCAGTGATCAGTGACTGACAGGCGCTGATCAGGGGACTGTGCACGCACTGATCAGGTGGCTGATCAGGAACTGACCACCTGACCGCGCATGCAGTGATCACGTGGCTGGTCGTTCACTGATCACGTGTTTATCATACGGTGATCACGTGACTGAGAGGCGCTGATCATGTGACTGTGCCGTCAGTGATCACGTGGCTGAGCAGGCACTGATATCGTGACTGAGCATGCACTGATCATGTGCCGGGAGCCGGGGAGGCATTCCACTCTGGACAAAGGTCATGAGGAAGGAGGCTCGGCATACGCAAATGCGGGATCTAGCCTCAGGAGTCCACCGGGATGTTCTCGAGCATCTCCCCCAAAAAAACCGGAGTCTGCCTACTGTATTGCTTTGTGCTCTCACCTCTGATTTCACTGGGGGCTGTCCCCCACCAGCATCTCGCTCTCTCTGTCAAAGAGTTAACTTTCAGCTCCAATTCATAAAGTTCCTTGTCATTCTTCCCTTTAACTTCCAGCTGAGTCTCCATCTGGAGCGCGGAACCCACCACGCTTACTAATTATGCCTGGGCTGCTAAGACCCACTCGAGAAGGTGTCTAGGGTGAGGCACCTTTCGCTATTCGAGAGGGCGCCTGCGGCCTACGTAAGTGGTGCAAACTTCTTGTCTTGAAGTTTGATTGGACTTCCGCGTAAACCAAGCTACTCAGTCTCTTTTCTCCACCGAATTTTCCTACTGAGCTCTCCTCATACTATTATTCTTGACATCTCTGATTAGCATATAAATAGTCGCCTAGGCCATCTCTCCTTCGAATACCCTGGATCAGTTGGGGCTGGTCCCCGGCAGGTGGCGACCGAACAGGGACCTCAGGAGGCAATACTCAAAGAGCTGAGCAGACACGAACCACGCAATCAGCAGGCAATAAGCATGGAGCTCAGCAGTGACGAATCATGCTGCTCAACTGGCAATAATCAAGCACGTGACCAGGCAGGAATCACGCAGCTCAGCTGGCAATTGTCAAGCAGATGAGCCGACAGGAATCACGCAGCTCAGCTGGCAATTGTCATGCAGATGAGCCGGCAGGAATCACGCAGCTCAGCAGGCCCTGATCACGTGACTCTGCAGGCACTGATCACGTGGCTGATCAAGTCCAGATCACGTGACTGAGCATGCACTGATCACGTGGCTATCATGCACTGATGACGTGACTGCGCATGCACTGATGACGTGGCTGATCGGGCACTGATCACATGGCTCATCATGCACTGATCACGTGTTTATCAGGCAATGATCAGTGACTGACAGGCGCTGATCATGGGACTGTGCACGCACTGATCACGTGGCTATCATGCACTGATCACGTGACTGCGCATGCACTGATGACGTGGCTGTTCGGGCACTGATCACGTGTTTATCAGGCAGTGATCAGTGACTGACAGGCGCTGATCAGGGGACTGTGCACGCACTGATCAGGTGGCTGATCAGGAACTGACCACCTGACCGCGCATGCAGTGATCACGTGGCTGGTCGTTCACTGATCACGTGTTTATCATACGGTGATCACGTGACTGAGAGGCGCTGATCACGTGACTGTGCCGTCAGTGATCACGTGGCTGAGCAGGCACTGATATCGTGACTGAGCATGCACTGATCATGTGCCGGGAGCCGGGGAGGCATTCCACTCTGGACAAAGGTCATGAGGAAGGAGGCTCGGTATACGCAAATGCGGGATCGAGCCTCAGGAGTCCACCGGGATGTTCTCGAGCATCTCCCCCCAAAAAACCGGAGTCTGCCTACTGTATTGCTTTGTGCTCTCACCTCTGATTTCACTGGGGGCTGTCCCCCACCACCATCTCGCTCTCTCTGTCAAAGAGTTAACTTACAGCTCCAATTCATAAAGTTCCTTGTCATTCTTCCCTTTAACTTCCAGCTGAGTCTCCATCTGGAGCGCGGAACCCACCACGCTTACTAATTATGCCTGGGCTGCTAAGACCCACTCGAGAAGGTGTCTAGGGTGAGGCACCTTTCGCTATTCGAGAGGGCGCCTGCGGCCTACGTAAGTGGTGCAAACTTCTTGTCTTGAAGTTTGATTGGTCTTCCGCGTAAACCAAGCTACTCAGTCTCTTTTCTCCACCGAATTTTCCTACTGAGCTCTCCTCATACTATTATTCTTGACATCTCTGATTAGCATATAAATAGTCGCCTAGGCCATCTCTCCTTCGAATACCCTGGATCAGTTGGGGCTGGTCCCCGGCAGGTGGCGACCGAACAGGGACCTCAGGAGGCAATACTCAAAGAGCTGAGCAGACACGAACCACGCAATCAGCAGGCAATAAGCATGGAGCTCAGCAGTGACGAATCATGCTGCTCAACTGGCAATAATCAAGCACGTGACCAGGCAGGAATCACGCAGCTCAGCTGGCAATTGTCAAGCAGATGAGCCGACAGGAATCACGCAGCTCAGCTGGCAATTGTCATGCAGATGAGCCGGCAGGAATCACGCAGCTCAGCAGGCCCTGATCACGTGACTCTGCAGCACTGCACTGATCACGTGGCTGATCATGCACTGATCACGTGACTGCGCATGCACTGATGACGTGGCTGATCGGGCACTGATCACATGGCTCATCATGCACTGATCACGTGTTTATCAGGCAATGATCAGTGACTGACAGGCGCTGATCATGGGACTGTGCACGCACTGATCACGTGGCTATCATGCACTGATCACGTGACTGCGCATGCACTGATGACGTGGCTGTTCGGGCACTGATCACGTGTTTATCAGGCAGTGATCAGTGACTGACAGGCGCTGATCAGGGGACTGTGCACGCACTGATCAGGTGGCTGATCAGGAACTGACCACCTGACCGCGCATGCAGTGATCACGTGGCTGGTCGTTCACTGATCACGTGTTTATCATACGGTGATCACGTGACTGAGAGGCGCTGATCACGTGACTGTGCCGTCAGTGATCACGTGGCTGAGCAGGCACTGATATCGTGACTGAGCATGCACTGATCATGTGCCGGGAGCCGGGGAGGCATTCCACTCTGGACAAAGGTCATGAGGAAGGAGGCTCGGCATACGCAAATGCGGGATCGAGCCTCAGGAGTCCACCCGGATATTCTCGAGCATCTCCCCCCAAAAAACCGGAGTCTGCCTACTGTATTGCTTTGTGCTCTCACCTCTGATTTCACTGGGGGCTGTCCCCCACCACCATCTCGCTCTCTCTGTCAAAGAGTTAACTTACAGCTCCAATTCATAAAGTTCCTTGTCATTCTTCCCTTTAACTTCCAGCTGAGTCTCCATCTGGAGCGCGGAACCCACCACGCTTACTAACTATGCCTGGGCTGCTAAGACCCACTCGAGAAGGTGTCTAGGGTGAGGCACCTTTCGCTATTCGAGAGGGCGCCTGCGGCCTACGTAAGTGGTGCAAACTTCTTGTCTTGAAGTTTGATTGGTCTTCCGCGTAAACCAAGCTACTCAGTCTCTTTTCTCCACCGAATTTTCCTACTGAGCTCTCCTCATACTATTATTCTTGACATCTCTGATTAGCATATAAATAGTCGCCTAGGCCATCTCTCCTTCGAATACCCTGGATCAGTTGGGGCTGGTCCCCGGCAGGTGGCGACCGAACAGGGACCTCAGGAGGCAATACTCAAAGAGCTGAGCAGACACGAACCACGCAATCAGCAGGCAATAAGCATGGAGCTCAGCAGTGACGAATCATGCTGCTCAACTGGCAATAATCAAGCACGTGACCAGGCAGGAATCACGCAGCTCAGCTGGCAATTGTCAAGCAGATGAGCCGACAGGAATCACGCAGCTCAGCTGGCAATTGTCATGCAGATGAGCCGGCAGGAATCACGCAGCTCAGCAGGCCCTGATCACGTGACTCTGCAGGCACTGATCACGTGGCTGATCAAGTCCAGATCACGTGACTGAGCATGCACTGATCACGTGGCTATCATGCACTGATGACGTGACTGCGCATGCACTGATGACGTGGCTGATCGGGCACTGATCACATGGCTCATCATGCACTGATCACGTGTTTATCAGGCAATGATCAGTGACTGACAGGCGCTGATCATGGGACTGTGCACGCACTGATCACGTGGCTATCATGCACTGATCACGTGACTGCGCATGCACTGATGACGTGGCTGTTCGGGCACTGATCACGTGTTTATCAGGCAGTGATCAGTGACTGACAGGCGCTGATCAGGGGACTGTGCACGCACTGATCAGGTGGCTGATCAGGAACTGACCACCTGACCGCGCATGCAGTGATCACGTGGCTGGTCGTTCACTGATCACGTGTTTATCATACGGTGATCACGTGACTGAGAGGCGCTGATCACGTGACTGTGCCGTCAGTGATCACGTGGCTGAGCAGGCACTGATATCGTGACTGAGCATGCACTGATCATGTGCCGGGAGCCGGGGAGGCATTCCACTCTGGACAAAGGTCATGAGGAAGGAGGCTCGGCATACGCAAATGCGGGATCGAGCCTCAGGAGTCCACCCGGATATTCTCGAGCATCTCCCCCCAAAAAAACCGGAGTCTGCCTACTGTATTGCTTTGTGCTCTCACCTCTGATTTCACTGGGGGCTGTCCCCCACCACCATCTCGCTCTCTCTGTCAAAGAGTTAACTTACAGCTCCAATTCATAAAGTTCCTTGTCATTCTTCCCTTTAACTTCCAGCTGAGTCTCCATCTGGAGCGCGGAACCCACCACGCTTACTAATTATGCCTGGGCTGCTAAGACCCACTCGAGAAGGTGTCTAGGGTGAGGCACCTTTCGCTATTCGAGAGGGCGCCTGCGGCCTACGTAAGTGGTGCAAACTTCTCGTCTTGAAGTTTGATTGGTCTTCCGCGTAAACCAAGCTACTCAGTCTCTTTTCTCCACCGAATTTTCCTACTGAGCTCTCCTCATACTATTATTCTTGACATCTCTGATTAGCATATAAATAGTCGCCTAGGCCATCTCTCCTTCGAATACCCTGGATCAGTTGGGGCTGGTCCCCGGCAGGTGGCGACCGAACAGGGACCTCAGGAGGCAATACTCAAAGAGCTGAGCAGACACGAACCACGCAATCAGCAGGCAATAAGCATGGAGCTCAGCAGTGACGAATCATGCTGCTCAACTGGCAATAATCAAGCACGTGACCAGGCAGGAATCACGCAGCTCAGCTGGCAATTGTCAAGCAGATGAGCCGACAGGAATCACGCAGCTCAGCTGGCAATTGTCATGCAGATGAGCCGGCAGGAATCACGCAGCTCAGCAGGCCCTGATCACGTGACTCTGCAGCAGGCACTGATCACGTGGCTGATCATGCACATGACTGACGTGACTGCGCATGCACTGATGACGTGGCTGATCGGGCACTGATCACATGGCTCATCATGCACTGATCACGTGTTTATCAGGCAATGATCAGTGACTGACAGGCGCTGATCATGGGACTGTGCACGCACTGATCAAGTGGCTATCATGCACTGATCACGTGACTGCGCATGCACTGATGACGTGGCTGTTCGGGCACTGATCACGTGTTTATCAGGCAGTGATCAGTGACTGACAGGCGCTGATCAGGGGACTGTGCACGCACTGATCAGGTGGCTGATCAGGAACTGACCACCTGACCGCGCATGCAGTGATCACGTGGCTGGTCGCTCACTGATCACGTGTTTATCATATGGTGATCACGTGACTGAGAGGCGCTGATCACGTGACTGAGCCGTCAGTGATCACGTGGCTGAGCAGGCACTGATATCGTGACTGAGCATGCACTGATCATGTGCCGGGAGCCGGGGAGGCATTCCACTCTGGACAAAGGTCATGAGGAAGGAGGCTCGGCATACGCAAATGCGGGATCGAGCCTCAGGAGTCCACCCGGATATTCTCGTGCATCTCCCCCCAAAAAAACCGGAGTCTGCCTACTGTATTGCTTTGTGTTCTCACCTCTGATTTCACTGGGGGCTGTCCCCCACCACCATCTCGCTCTCTCTGTCAAAGAGTTAACTTACAGCTCCAATTCATAAAGTTCCTTGTCATTCTTCCCTTTAACTTCCAGCTGAGTCTCCATCTGGAGCGCGGAACCCACCACGATTACTAATTATGCCTGGGCTGCTAAGACCCACTCGAGAAGGTGTCTAGGGTGAGGCACCTTTCGGTATTCGAGAGGGCTCCTGCGGCCTACGTAAGTGGTGCAAACTTCTTGTCTTGAAGTTTGATTGGTCTTCCGCGTAAACCAAGCTACTCAGTCTCTTTTCTCCACCGAATTTTCCTACTGAGCTCTCCTCATACTATTATTCTTGACATCTCTGATTAGCATATAAATAGTCGCCTAGGCCATCTCTCCTTCGAATACCCTGGATCAGTTGGGGCTGGTCCCCGGCAGGTGGCGACCGAACAGGGACCTCAGGAGGCAATACTCAAAGAGCTGAGCAGACACGAACCACGCAATCAGCAGGCAATAAGCATGGAGCTCAGCAGTGACGAATCATGCTGCTCAACTGGCTATAATCAAGCACGTGACCAGGCAGGAATCACGCAGCTCAGCTGGCAATTGTCAAGCAGATGAGCCGACAGGAATCACGCAGCTCAGCTGGCAATTGTCATGCAGATGAGCCGGCAGGAATCACGCAGCTCAGCAGGCCCTGATCACGTGACTCTGCAGGCACTGATCACGTGGCTGATCAAGTCCAGATCACGTGACTGAGCATGCACTGATCACGTGGCTATCATGCACTGATGACGTGACTGCGCATGCACTGATGACGTGGCTGATCGGGCACTGATCACATGGCTCATCATGCACTGATAACGTGTTTATCAGGCAATGATCAGTGACTGACAGGCGCTGATCATGGGACTGTGCACGCACTGATCACGTGGCTATCATGCACTGATCACGTGACTGCGCATGCACTGATGACGTGGCTGTTCGGGCACTGATCACGTGTTTATCAGGCAGTGATCAGTGACTGACAGGCGCTGATCAGGGGACTGTGCACGCACTGATCAGGTGGCTGATCAGGAACTGACCACCTGACCGCGCATGCAGTGATCACGTGGCTGGTCGTTCACTGATCACGTGTTTATCATACGGTGATCACGTGACTGAGAGGCGCTGATCACGTGACTGTGCCGTCAGTGATCACGTGGCTGAGCAGGCACTGATATCGTGACTGAGCATGCACTGATCATGTGCCGGGAGCCGGGGAGGCATTCCACTCTGGACAAAGGTCATGAGGAAGGAGGCTCGGCATACGCAAATGCGGGATCGAGCCTCAGGAGTCCACCCGGATATTCTCGAGCATCTCCCCCCAAAAAAACCGGAGTCTGCCTACTGTATTGCTTTGTGCTCTCACCTCTGATTTCACTGGGGGCTGTCCCCCACCACCATCTCGCTCTCTCTGTCAAAGAGTTAACTTACAGCTCCAATTCATAAAGTTCCTTGTCATTCTTCCCTTTAACTTCCAGCTGAGTCTCCATCTGGAGCGCGGAACCCACCACGCTTACTAATTATGCCTGGGCTGCTAAGACCCACTCGAGAAGGTGTCTAGGGTGAGGCACCTTTCGCTATTCGAGAGGGCGCCTGCGGCCTACGTAAGTGGTGCAAACTTCTTGTCTTGAAGTTTGATTGGTCTTCCGCGTAAACCAAGCTACTCAGTCTCTTTTCTCCACCGAATTTTCCTACTGAGCTCTCCTCATACTATTATTCTTGACATCTCTGATTAGCATATAAATAGTCGCCTAGGCCATCTCTCCTTCGAATACCCTGGATCAGTTGGGGCTGGTCCCCGGCAGGTGGCGACCGAACAGGGACCTCAGGAGGCAATACTCAAAGAGCTGAGCAGACACGAACCACGCAATCAGCAGGCAATAAGCATGGAGCTCAGCAGTGACGAATCATGCTGCTCAACTGGCAATAATCAAGCACGTGACCAGGCAGGAATCACGCAGCTCAGCTGGCAATTGTCAAGCAGATGAGCCGACAGGAATCACGCAGCTCAGCTGGCAATTGTCATGCAGATGAGCCGGCAGGAATCACGCAGCTCAGCAGGCCCTGATCACGTGACTCTGCAGGCACTGATCACGTGGCTGATCAAGTCCAGATCACGTGACTGAGCATGCACTGATCACGTGGCTATCATGCACTGATGACGTGACTGCGCATGCACTGATGACGTGGCTGATCGGGCACTGATCACATGGCTCATCATGCACTGATCACGTGTTTATCAGGCAATGATCAGTGACTGACAGGCGCTGATCATGGGACTGTGCACGCACTGATCACGTGGCTATCATGCACTGATCACGTGACTGCGCATGCACTGATGACGTGGCTGTTCGGGCACTGATCACGTGTTTATCAGGCAGTGATCAGTGACTGACAGGCGCTGATCAGGGGACTGTGCACGCACTGATCAGGTGGCTGATCAGGAACTGACCACCTGACCGCGCATGCAGTGATCACGTGGCTGGTCGTTCACTGATCACGTGTTTATCATACGGTGATCACGTGACTGAGAGGCGCTGATCACGTGACTGTGCCGTCAGTGATCACGTGGCTGAGCAGGCACTGATATCGTGACTGAGCATGCACTGATCATGTGCCGGGAGCCGGGGAGGCATTCCACTCTGGACAAAGGTCATGAGGAAGGAGGCTCGGCATACGCAAATGCGGGATCGAGCCTCAGGAGTCCACCCGGATATTCTCGAGCATCTCCCCCCAAAAAACCGGAGTCTGCCTACTGTATTGCTTTGTGCTCTCACCTCTGATTTCACTGGGGGCTGTCCCCCACCACCATCTCGCTCTCTCTGTCAAAGAGTTAACTTACAGCTCCAATTCATAAAGTTCCTTGTCATTCTTCCCTTTAACTTCCAGCTGAGTCTCCATCTGGAGCGCGGAACCCACCACGCTTACTAATTATGCCTGGGCTGCTAAGACCCACTCGAGAAGGTGTCTAGGGTGAGGCACCTTTCGCTATTCGAGAGGGCGCCTGCGGCCTACGTAAGTGGTGCAAACTTCTTGTCTTGAAGTTTGATTGGTCTTCCGCGTAAACCAAGCTACTCAGTCTCTTTTCTCCACCGAATTTTCCTACTGAGCTCTCCTCATACTATTATTCTTGACATCTCTGATTAGCATATAAATAGTCGCCTAGGCCATCTCTCCTTCGAATACCCTGGATCAGTTGGGGCTGGTCCCCGGCAGGTGGCGACCGAACAGGGACCTCAGGAGGCAATACTCAAAGAGCTGAGCAGACACGAACCACGCAATCAGCAGGCAATAAGCATGGAGCTCAGCAGTGACGAATCATGCTGCTCAACTGGCAATAATCAAGCACGTGACCAGGCAGGAATCACGCAGCTCAGCTGGCAATTGTCAAGCAGATGAGCCGACAGGAATCACGCAGCTCAGCTGGCAATTGTCATGCAGATGAGCCGGCAGGAATCACGCAGCTCAGCAGGCCCTGATCACGTGACTCTGCAGGCACTGATCACGTGGCTGATCAAGTCCAGATCACGTGACTGAGCATGCACTGATCACGTGGCTATCATGCACTGATGACGTGACTGCGCATGCACTGATGACGTGGCTGATCGGGCACTGATCACATGGCTCATCATGCACTGATCACGTGTTTATCAGGCAATGATCAGTGACTGACAGGCGCTGATCATGGGACTGTGCACGCACTGATCACGTGGCTATCATGCACTGATCACGTGTGCGCATGCACTGATGACACTGGATCAGGCAGTGATCAGTGACTGACAGGCGCTGATCAGGGGACTGTGCATGATCAGGTGATCAGGAACTGACCACCTGGCTGCAGTGATCACGTTCACTGATCACGTGTTTATCATACGGTGATCACGTGACTGAGAGGCGCTGATCACGTGACTGTGCCGTCAGTGATCACGTGGCTGAGCAGGCACTGATATCGTGACTGAGCATGCACTGATCATGTGCCGGGAGCCGGGGAGGCATTCCACTCTGGACAAAGGTCATGAGGAAGGAGGCTCGGCATACGCAAATGCGGGATCGAGCCTCAGGAGTCCACCCGGATATTCTCGAGCATCTCCCCCCAAAAAAACCGGAGTCTGCCTACTGTATTGCTTTGTGCTCTCACCTCTGATTTCACTGGGGGCTGTCCCCCACCACCATCTCGCTCTCTCTGTCAAAGAGTTAACTTACAGCTCCAATTCATAAAGTTCCTTGTCATTCTTCCCTTTAACTTCCAGCTGAGTCTCCATCTGGAGCGCGGAACCCACCACGCTTACTAATTATGCCTGGGCTGCTAAGACCCACTCGAGAAGGTGTCTAGGGTGAGGCACCTTTCGCTATTCGAGAGGGCGCCTGCGGCCTACGTAAGTGGTGCAAACTTCTTGTCTTGAAGTTTGATTGGTCTTCCGCGTAAACCAAGCTACTCAGTCTCTTTTCTCCACCGAATTTTCCTACTGAGCTCTCCTCATACTATTATTCTTGACATCTCTGATTAGCATATAAATAGTCGCCTAGGCCATCTCTCCTTCGAATACCCTGGATCAGTTGGGGCTGGTCCCCGGCAGGTGGCGACCGAACAGGGACCTCAGGAGGCAATACTCAAAGAGCTGAGCAGACACGAACCACGCAATCAGCAGGCAATAAGCATGGAGCTCAGCAGTGACGAATCATGCTGCTCAACTGGCAATAATCAAGCACGTGACCAGGCAGGAATCACGCAGCTCAGCTGGCAATTGTCAAGCAGATGAGCCGACAGGAATCACGCAGCTCAGCTGGCAATTGTCATGCAGATGAGCCGGCAGGAATCACGCAGCTCAGCAGGCCCTGATCACGTGACTCTGCAGGCACTGATCACGTGGCTGATCAAGTCCAGATCACGTGACTGAGCATGCACTGATCACGTGGCTATCATGCACTGATGACGTGACTGCGCATGCACTGATGACGTGGCTGATCGGGCACTGATCACATGGCTCATCATGCACTGATCACGTGTTTATCAGGCAATGATCAGTGACTGACAGGCGCTGATCATGGGACTGTGCACGCACTGATCACGTGGCTATCATGCACTGATCACGTGACTGCGCATGCACTGATGACGTGGCTGTTCGGGCACTGATCACGTGTTTATCAGGCAGTGATCAGTGACTGACAGGCGCTGATCAGGGGACTGTGCACGCACTGATCAGGTGGCTGATCAGGAACTGACCACCTGACCGCGCATGCAGTGATCACGTGGCTGGTCGTTCACTGATCACGTGTTTATCATACGGTGATCACGTGACTGAGAGGCGCTGATCACGTGACTGTGCCGTCAGTGATCACGTGGCTGAGCAGGCACTGATATCGTGACTGAGCATGCACTGATCATGTGCCGGGAGCCGGGGAGGCATTCCACTCTGGACAAAGGTCATGAGGAAGGAGGCTCGGCATACGCAAATGCGGGATCGAGCCTCAGGAGTCCACCCGGATATTCTCGAGCATCTCCCCCCAAAAAAACCGGAGTCTGCCTACTGTATTGCTTTGTGCTCTCACCTCTGATTTCACTGGGGGCTGTCCCCCACCACCATCTCGCTCTCTCTGTCAAAGAGTTAACTTACAGCTCCAATTCATAAAGTTCCTTGTCATTCTTCCCTTTAACTTCCAGCTGAGTCTCCATCTGGAGCGCGGAACCCACCACGCTTACTAATTATGCCTGGGCTGCTAAGACCCACTCGAGAAGGTGTCTAGGGTGAGGCACCTTTCGCTATTCGAGAGGGCGCCTGCGGCCTACGTAAGTGGTGCAAACTTCTTGTCTTGAAGTTTGATTGGTCTTCCGCGTAAACCAAGCTACTCAGTCTCTTTTCTCCACCGAATTTTCCTACTGAGCTCTCCTCATACTATTATTCTTGACATCTCTGATTAGCATATAAATAGTCGCCTAGGCCATCTCTCCTTCGAATACCCTGGATCAGTTGGGGCTGGTCCCCGGCAGGTGGCGACCGAACAGGGACCTCAGGAGGCAATACTCAAAGAGCTGAGCAGACACGAACCACGCAATCAGCAGGCAATAAGCATGGAGCTCAGCAGTGACGAATCATGCTGCTCAACTGGCAATAATCAAGCACGTGACCAGGCAGGAATCACGCAGCTCAGCTGGCAATTGTCAAGCAGATGAGCCGACAGGAATCACGCAGCTCAGCTGGCAATTGTCATGCAGATGAGCCGGCAGGAATCACGCAGCTCAGCAGGCCCTGATCACGTGACTCTGCAGGCACTGATCACGTGGCTGATCAAGTCCAGATCACGTGACTGAGCATGCACTGATCACGTGGCTATCATGCACTGATGACGTGACTGCGCATGCACTGATGACGTGGCTGATCGGGCACTGATCACATGGCTCATCATGCACTGATCACGTGTTTATCAGGCAATGATCAGTGACTGACAGGCGCTGATCATGGGACTGTGCACGCACTGATCACGTGGCTATCATGCACTGATCACGTGACTGCGCATGCACTGATGACGTGGCTGTTCGGGCACTGATCACGTGTTTATCAGGCAGTGATCAGTGACTGACAGGCGCTGATCAGGGGACTGTGCACGCACTGATCAGGTGGCTGATCAGGAACTGACCACCTGACCGCGCATGCAGTGATCACGTGGCTGGTCGTTCACTGATCACGTGTTTATCATACGGTGATCACGTGACTGAGAGGCGCTGATCACGTGACTGTGCCGTCAGTGATCACGTGGCTGAGCAGGCACTGATATCGTGACTGAGCATGCACTGATCATGTGCCGGGAGCCGGGGAGGCATTCCACTCTGGACAAAGGTCATGAGGAAGGAGGCTCGGCATACGCAAATGCGGGATCGAGCCTCAGGAGTCCACCCGGATATTCTCGAGCATCTCCCCCCAAAAAAACCGGAGTCTGCCTACTGTATTGCTTTGTGCTCTCACCTCTGATTTCACTGGGGGCTGTCCCCCACCACCATCTCGCTCTCTCTGTCAAAGAGTTAACTTACAGCTCCAATTCATAAAGTTCCTTGTCATTCTTCCCTTTAACTTCCAGCTGAGTCTCCATCTGGAGCGCGGAACCCACCACGCTTACTAATTATGCCTGGGCTGCTAAGACCCACTCGAGAAGGTGTCTAGGGTGAGGCACCTTTCGCTATTCGAGAGGGCGCCTGCGGCCTACGTAAGTGGTGCAAACTTCTTGTCTTGAAGTTTGATTGGTCTTCCGCGTAAACCAAGCTACTCAGTCTCTTTTCTCCACCGAATTTTCCTACTGAGCTCTCCTCATACTATTATTCTTGACATCTCTGATTAGCATATAAATAGTCGCCTAGGCCATCTCTCCTTCGAATACCCTGGATCAGTTGGGGCTGGTCCCCGGCAGGTGGCGACCGAACAGGGACCTCAGGAGGCAATACTCAAAGAGCTGAGCAGACACGAACCACGCAATCAGCAGGCAATAAGCATGGAGCTCAGCAGTGACGAATCATGCTGCTCAACTGGCAATAATCAAGCACGTGACCAGGCAGGAATCACGCAGCTCAGCTGGCAATTGTCAAGCAGATGAGCCGACAGGAATCACGCAGCTCAGCTGGCAATTGATGCAGATCTCACGCAGGCATGATCACGTGGCTGATCAAGTCCAGATCACGTGACTGAGCATGCACTGATCACGTGGCTATCATGCACTGATGACGTGACTGCGCATGCACTGATGACGTGGCTGATCGGGCACTGATCACATGGCTCATCATGCACTGATCACGTGTTTATCAGGCAATGATCAGTGACTGACAGGCGCTGATCATGGGACTGTGCACGCACTGATCACGTGGCTATCATGCACTGATCACGTGACTGCGCATGCACTGATGACGTGGCTGTTCGGGCACTGATCACGTGTTTATCAGGCAGTGATCAGTGACTGACAGGCGCTGATCAGGGGACTGTGCACGCACTGATCAGGTGGCTGATCAGGAACTGACCACCTGACCGCGCATGCAGTGATCACGTGGCTGGTCGTTCACTGATCACGTGTTTATCATACGGTGATCACGTGACTGAGAGGCGCTGATCACGTGACTGTGCCGTCAGTGATCACGTGGCTGAGCAGGCACTGATATCGTGACTGAGCATGCACTGATCATGTGCCGGGAGCCGGGGAGGCATTCCACTCTGGACAAAGGTCATGAGGAAGGAGGCTCGGCATACGCAAATGCGGGATCGAGCCTCAGGAGTCCACCCGGATATTCTCGAGCATCTCCCCCAAAAAAACCGGAGTCTGCCTACTGTATTGCTTTGTGCTCTCACCTCTGATTTCACTGGGGGCTGTCCCCCACCACCATCTCGCTCTCTCTGTCAAAGAGTTAACTTACAGCTCCAATTCATAAAGTTCCTTGTCATTCTTCCCTTTAACTTCCAGCTGAGTCTCCATCTGGAGCGCGGAACCCACCACGCTTACTAATTATGCCTGGGCTGCTAAGACCCACTCGAGAAGGTGTCTAGGGTGAGGCACCTTTCGCTATTCGAGAGGGCGCCTGCGGCCTACGTAAGTGGTGCAAACTTCTTGTCTTGAAGTTTGATTGGTCTTCCGCGTAAACCAAGCTACTCAGTCTCTTTTCTCCACCGAATTTTCCTACTGAGCTCTCCTCATACTATTATTCTTGACATCTCTGATTAGCATATAAATAGTCGCCTAGGCCATCTCTCCTTCGAATACCCTGGATCAGTTGGGGCTGGTCCCCGGCAGGTGGCGACCGAACAGGGACCTCAGGAGGCAATACTCAAAGAGCTGAGCAGACACGAACCACGCAATCAGCAGGCAATAAGCATGGAGCTCAGCAGTGACGAATCATGCTGCTCAACTGGCAATAATCAAGCACGTGACCAGGCAGGAATCACGCAGCTCAGCTGGCAATTGTCAAGCAGATGAGCCGACAGGAATCACGCAGCTCAGCTGGCAATTGTCATGCAGATGAGCCGGCAGGAATCACGCAGCTCAGCAGGCCCTGATCACGTGACTCTGCAGGCACTGATCACGTGGCTGATCAAGTCCAGATCACGTGACTGAGCATGCACTGATCACGTGGCTATCATGCACTGATGACGTGACTGCGCATGCACTGATGACGTGGCTGATCGGGCACTGATCACATGGCTCATCATGCACTGATCACGTGTTTATCAGGCAATGATCAGTGACTGACAGGCGCTGATCATGGGACTGTGCACGCACTGATCACGTGGCTATCATGCACTGATCACGTGACTGCGCATGCACTGATGACGTGGCTGTTCGGGCACTGATCACGTGTTTATCAGGCAGTGATCAGTGACTGACAGGCGCTGATCAGGGGACTGTGCACGCACTGATCAGGTGGCTGATCAGGAACTGACCACCTGACCGCGCATGCAGTGATCACGTGGCTGGTCGTTCACTGATCACGTGTTTATCATACGGTGATCACGTGACTGAGAGGCGCTGATCACGTGACTGTGCCGTCAGTGATCACGTGGCTGAGCAGGCACTGATATCGTGACTGAGCATGCACTGATCATGTGCCGGGAGCCGGGGAGGCATTCCACTCTGGACAAAGGTCATGAGGAAGGAGGCTCGGCATACGCAAATGCGGGATCGAGCCTCAGGAGTCCACCCGGATATTCTCGAGCATCTCCCCCCAAAAAAACCGGAGTCTGCCTACTGTATTGCTTTGTGCTCTCACCTCTGATTTCACTGGGGGCTGTCCCCCACCACCATCTCGCTCTCTCTGTCAAAGAGTTAACTTACAGCTCCAATTCATAAAGTTCCTTGTCATTCTTCCCTTTAACTTCCAGCTGAGTCTCCATCTGGAGCGCGGAACCCACCACGCTTACTAATTATGCCTGGGCTGCTAAGACCCACTCGAGAAGGTGTCTAGGGTGAGGCACCTTTCGCTATTCGAGAGGGCGCCTGCGGCCTACGTAAGTGGTGCAAACTTCTTGTCTTGAAGTTTGATTGGTCTTCCGCGTAAACCAAGCTACTCAGTCTCTTTTCTCCACCGAATTTTCCTACTGAGCTCTCCTCATACTATTATTCTTGACATCTCTGATTAGCATATAAATAGTCGCCTAGGCCATCTCTCCTTCGAATACCCTGGATCAGTTGGGGCTGGTCCCCGGCAGGTGGCGACCGAACAGGGACCTCAGGAGGCAATACTCAAAGAGCTGAGCAGACACGAACCACGCAATCAGCAGGCAATAAGCATGGAGCTCAGCAGTGACGAATCATGCTGCTCAACTGGCAATAATCAAGCACGTGACCAGGCAGGAATCACGCAGCTCAGCTGGCAATTGTCAAGCAGATGAGCCGACAGGAATCACGCAGCTCAGCTGGCAATTGTCATGCAGATGAGCCGGCAGGAATCACGCAGCTCAGCAGGCCCTGATCACGTGACTCTGCAGGCACTGATCACGTGGCTGATCAAGTCCAGATCACGTGACTGAGCATGCACTGATCACGTGGCTATCATGCACTGATGACGTGACTGCGCATGCACTGATGACGTGGCTGATCGGGCACTGATCACATGGCTCATCATGCACTGATCACGTGTTTATCAGGCAATGATCAGTGACTGACAGGCGCTGATCATGGGACTGTGCACGCACTGATCACGTGGCTATCATGCACTGATCACGTGACTGCGCATGCACTGATGACGTGGCTGTTCGGGCACTGATCACGTGTTTATCAGGCAGTGATCAGTGACTGACAGGCGCTGATCAGGGGACTGTGCACGCACTGATCAGGTGGCTGATCAGGAACTGACCACCTGACCGCGCATGCAGTGATCACGTGGCTGGTCGTTCACTGATCACGTGTTTATCATACGGTGATCACGTGACTGAGAGGCGCTGATCACGTGACTGTGCCGTCAGTGATCACGTGGCTGAGCAGGCACTGATATCGTGACTGAGCATGCACTGATCATGTGCCGGGAGCCGGGGAGGCATTCCACTCTGGACAAAGGTCATGAGGAAGGAGGCTCGGCATACGCAAATGCGGGATCGAGCCTCAGGAGTCCACCCGGATATTCTCGAGCATCTCCCCCCAAAAAACCGGAGTCTGCCTACTGTATTGCTTTGTGCTCTCACCTCTGATTTCACTGGGGGCTGTCCCCCACCACCATCTCGCTCTCTCTGTCAAAGAGTTAACTTACAGCTCCAATTCATAAAGTTCCTTGTCATTCTTCCCTTTAACTTCCAGCTGAGTCTCCATCTGGAGCGCGGAACCCACCACGCTTACTAATTATGCCTGGGCTGCTAAGACCCACTCGAGAAGGTGTCTAGGGTGAGGCACCTTTCGCTATTCGAGAGGGCGCCTGCGGCCTACGTAAGTGGTGCAAACTTCTTGTCTTGAAGTTTGATTGGTCTTCCGCGTAAACCAAGCTACTCAGTCTCTTTTCTCCACCGAATTTTCCTACTGAGCTCTCCTCATACTATTATTCTTGACATCTCTGATTAGCATATAAATAGTCGCCTAGGCCATCTCTCCTTCGAATACCCTGGATCAGTTGGGGCTGGTCCCCGGCAGGTGGCGACCGAACAGGGACCTCAGGAGGCAATACTCAAAGAGCTGAGCAGACACGAACCACGCAATCAGCAGGCAATAAGCATGGAGCTCAGCAGTGACGAATCATGCTGCTCAACTGGCAATAATCAAGCACGTGACCAGGCAGGAATCACGCAGCTCAGCTGGCAATTGTCAAGCAGATGAGCCGACAGGAATCACGCAGCTCAGCTGGCAATTGTCATGCAGATGAGCCGGCAGGAATCACGCAGCTCAGCAGGCCCTGATCACGTGACTCTGCAGGCACTGATCACGTGGCTGATCAAGTCCAGATCACGTGACTGAGCATGCACTGATCACGTGGCTATCATGCACTGATGACGTGACTGCGCATGCACTGATGACGTGGCTGATCGGGCACTGATCACATGGCTCATCATGCACTGATCACGTGTTTATCAGGCAATGATCAGTGACTGACAGGCGCTGATCATGGGACTGTGCACGCACTGATCACGTGGCTATCATGCACTGATCACGTGACTGCGCATGCACTGATGACGTGGCTGTTCGGGCACTGATCACGTGTTTATCAGGCAGTGATCAGTGACTGACAGGCGCTGATCAGGGGACTGTGCACGCACTGATCAGGTGGCTGATCAGGAACTGACCACCTGACCGCGCATGCAGTGATCACGTGGCTGGTCGTTCACTGATCACGTGTTTATCATACGGTGATCACGTGACTGAGAGGCGCTGATCACGTGACTGTGCCGTCAGTGATCACGTGGCTGAGCAGGCACTGATATCGTGACTGAGCATGCACTGATCATGTGCCGGGAGCCGGGGAGGCATTCCACTCTGGACAAAGGTCATGAGGAAGGAGGCTCGGCATACGCAAATGCGGGATCGAGCCTCAGGAGTCCACCCGGATATTCTCGAGCATCTCCCCCCAAAAAAACCGGAGTCTGCCTACTGTATTGCTTTGTGCTCTCACCTCTGATTTCACTGGGGGCTGTCCCCCACCACCATCTCGCTCTCTCTGTCAAAGAGTTAACTTACAGCTCCAATTCATAAAGTTCCTTGTCATTCTTCCCTTTAACTTCCAGCTGAGTCTCCATCTGGAGCGCGGAACCCACCACGCTTACTAATTATGCCTGGGCTGCTAAGACCCACTCGAGAAGGTGTCTAGGGTGAGGCACCTTTCGCTATTCGAGAGGGCGCCTGCGGCCTACGTAAGTGGTGCAAACTTCTTGTCTTGAAGTTTGATTGGTCTTCCGCGTAAACCAAGCTACTCAGTCTCTTTTCTCCACCGAATTTTCCTACTGAGCTCTCCTCATACTATTATTCTTGACATCTCTGATTAGCATATAAATAGTCGCCTAGGCCATCTCTCCTTCGAATACCCTGGATCAGTTGGGGCTGGTCCCCGGCAGGTGGCGACCGAACAGGGACCTCAGGAGGCAATACTCAAAGAGCTGAGCAGACACGAACCACGCAATCAGCAGGCAATAAGCATGGAGCTCAGCAGTGACGAATCATGCTGCTCAACTGGCAATAATCAAGCACGTGACCAGGCAGGAATCACGCAGCTCAGCTGGCAATTGTCAAGCAGATGAGCCGACAGGAATCACGCAGCTCAGCTGGCAATTGTCATGCAGATGAGCCGGCAGGAATCACGCAGCTCAGCAGGCCCTGATCACGTGACTCTGCAGGCACTGATCACGTGGCTGATCAAGTCCAGATCACGTGACTGAGCATGCACTGATCACGTGGCTATCATGCACTGATGACGTGACTGCGCATGCACTGATGACGTGGCTGATCGGGCACTGATCACATGGCTCATCATGCACTGATCACGTGTTTATCAGGCAATGATCAGTGACTGACAGGCGCTGATCATGGGACTGTGCACGCACTGATCACGTGGCTATCATGCACTGATCACGTGACTGCGCATGCACTGATGACGTGGCTGTTCGGGCACTGATCACGTGTTTATCAGGCAGTGATCAGTGACTGACAGGCGCTGATCAGGGGACTGTGCACGCACTGATCAGGTGGCTGATCAGGAACTGACCACCTGACCGCGCATGCAGTGATCACGTGGCTGGTCGTTCACTGATCACGTGTTTATCATACGGTGATCACGTGACTGAGAGGCGCTGATCACGTGACTGTGCCGTCAGTGATCACGTGGCTGAGCAGGCACTGATATCGTGACTGAGCATGCACTGATCATGTGCCGGGAGCCGGGGAGGCATTCCACTCTGGACAAAGGTCATGAGGAAGGAGGCTCGGCATACGCAAATGCGGGATCGAGCCTCAGGAGTCCACCCGGATATTCTCGAGCATCTCCCCCCAAAAAACCGGAGTCTGCCTACTGTATTGCTTTGTGCTCTCACCTCTGATTTCACTGGGGGCTGTCCCCCACCACCATCTCGCTCTCTCTGTCAAAGAGTTAACTTACAGCTCCAATTCATAAAGTTCCTTGTCATTCTTCCCTTTAACTTCCAGCTGAGTCTCCATCTGGAGCGCGGAACCCACCACGCTTACTAATTATGCCTGGGCTGCTAAGACCCACTCGAGAAGGTGTCTAGGGTGAGGCACCTTTCGCTATTCGAGAGGGCGCCTGCGGCCTACGTAAGTGGTGCAAACTTCTTGTCTTGAAGTTTGATTGGTCTTCCGCGTAAACCAAGCTACTCAGTCTCTTTTCTCCACCGAATTTTCCTACTGAGCTCTCCTCATACTATTATTCTTGACATCTCTGATTAGCATATAAATAGTCGCCTAGGCCATCTCTCCTTCGAATACCCTGGATCAGTTGGGGCTGGTCCCCGGCAGGTGGCGACCGAACAGGGACCTCAGGAGGCAATACTCAAAGAGCTGAGCAGACACGAACCACGCAATCAGCAGGCAATAAGCATGGAGCTCAGCAGTGACGAATCATGCTGCTCAACTGGCAATAATCAAGCACGTGACCAGGCAGGAATCACGCAGCTCAGCTGGCAATTGTCAAGCAGATGAGCCGACAGGAATCACGCAGCTCAGCTGGCAATTGTCATGCAGATGAGCCGGCAGGAATCACGCAGCTCAGCAGGCCCTGATCACGTGACTCTGCAGGCACTGATCACGTGGCTGATCAAGTCCAGATCACGTGACTGAGCATGCACTGATCACGTGGCTATGCACTGCGTGACTGCGCATGCACTGATGACATCTGATCACATGGCTCATCATGCACTGATCACGTGTTTATCAGGCAATGATCAGTGACTGACAGGCGCTGATCATGGGACTGTGCACGCACTGATCACGTGGCTATCATGCACTGATCACGTGACTGCGCATGCACTGATGACGTGGCTGTTCGGGCACTGATCACGTGTTTATCAGGCAGTGATCAGTGACTGACAGGCGCTGATCAGGGGACTGTGCACGCACTGATCAGGTGGCTGATCAGGAACTGACCACCTGACCGCGCATGCAGTGATCACGTGGCTGGTCGTTCACTGATCACGTGTTTATCATACGGTGATCACGTGACTGAGAGGCGCTGATCACGTGACTGTGCCGTCAGTGATCACGTGGCTGAGCAGGCACTGATATCGTGACTGAGCATGCACTGATCATGTGCCGGGAGCCGGGGAGGCATTCCACTCTGGACAAAGGTCATGAGGAAGGAGGCTCGGCATACGCAAATGCGGGATCGAGCCTCAGGAGTCCACCCGGATATTCTCGAGCATCTCCCCCCAAAAAAACCGGAGTCTGCCTACTGTATTGCTTTGTGCTCTCACCTCTGATTTCACTGGGGGCTGTCCCCCACCACCATCTCGCTCTCTCTGTCAAAGAGTTAACTTACAGCTCCAATTCATAAAGTTCCTTGTCATTCTTCCCTTTAACTTCCAGCTGAGTCTCCATCTGGAGCGCGGAACCCACCACGCTTACTAATTATGCCTGGGCTGCTAAGACCCACTCGAGAAGGTGTCTAGGGTGAGGCACCTTTCGCTATTCGAGAGGGCGCCTGCGGCCTACGTAAGTGGTGCAAACTTCTTGTCTTGAAGTTTGATTGGTCTTCCGCGTAAACCAAGCTACTCAGTCTCTTTTCTCCACCGAATTTTCCTACTGAGCTCTCCTCATACTATTATTCTTGACATCTCTGATTAGCATATAAATAGTCGCCTAGGCCATCTCTCCTTCGAATACCCTGGATCAGTTGGGGCTGGTCCCCGGCAGGTGGCGACCGAACAGGGACCTCAGGAGGCAATACTCAAAGAGCTGAGCAGACACGAACCACGCAATCAGCAGGCAATAAGCATGGAGCTCAGCAGTGACGAATCATGCTGCTCAACTGGCAATAATCAAGCACGTGACCAGGCAGGAATCACGCAGCTCAGCTGGCAATTGTCAAGCAGATGAGCCGACAGGAATCACGCAGCTCAGCTGGCAATTGTCATGCAGATGAGCCGGCAGGAATCACGCAGCTCAGCAGGCCCTGATCACGTGACTCTGCAGGCACTGATCACGTGGCTGATCAAGTCCAGATCACGTGACTGAGCATGCACTGATCACGTGGCTATCATGCACTGATGACGTGACTGCGCATGCACTGATGACGTGGCTGATCGGGCACTGATCACATGGCTCATCATGCACTGATCACGTGTTTATCAGGCAATGATCAGTGACTGACAGGCGCTGATCATGGGACTGTGCACGCACTGATCACGTGGCTATCATGCACTGATCACGTGACTGCGCATGCACTGATGACGTGGCTGTTCGGGCACTGATCACGTGTTTATCAGGCAGTGATCAGTGACTGACAGGCGCTGATCAGGGGACTGTGCACGCACTGATCAGGTGGCTGATCAGGAACTGACCACCTGACCGCGCATGCAGTGATCACGTGGCTGGTCGTTCACTGATCACGTGTTTATCATACGGTGATCACGTGACTGAGAGGCGCTGATCACGTGACTGTGCCGTCAGTGATCACGTGGCTGAGCAGGCACTGATATCGTGACTGAGCATGCACTGATCATGTGCCGGGAGCCGGGGAGGCATTCCACTCTGGACAAAGGTCATGAGGAAGGAGGCTCGGCATACGCAAATGCGGGATCGAGCCTCAGGAGTCCACCCGGATATTCTCGAGCATCTCCCCCCAAAAAAACCGGAGTCTGCCTACTGTATTGCTTTGTGCTCTCACCTCTGATTTCACTGGGGGCTGTCCCCCACCACCATCTCGCTCTCTCTGTCAAAGAGTTAACTTACAGCTCCAATTCATAAAGTTCCTTGTCATTCTTCCCTTTAACTTCCAGCTGAGTCTCCATCTGGAGCGCGGAACCCACCACGCTTACTAATTATGCCTGGGCTGCTAAGACCCACTCGAGAAGGTGTCTAGGGTGAGGCACCTTTCGCTATTCGAGAGGGCGCCTGCGGCCTACGTAAGTGGTGCAAACTTCTTGTCTTGAAGTTTGATTGGTCTTCCGCGTAAACCAAGCTACTCAGTCTCTTTTCTCCACCGAATTTTCCTACTGAGCTCTCCTCATACTATTATTCTTGACATCTCTGATTAGCATATAAATAGTCGCCTAGGCCATCTCTCCTTCGAATACCCTGGATCAGTTGGGGCTGGTCCCCGGCAGGTGGCGACCGAACAGGGACCTCAGGAGGCAATACTCAAAGAGCTGAGCAGACACGAACCACGCAATCAGCAGGCAATAAGCATGGAGCTCAGCAGTGACGAATCATGCTGCTCAACTGGCAATAATCAAGCACGTGACCAGGCAGGAATCACGCAGCTCAGCTGGCAATTGTCAAGCAGATGAGCCGACAGGAATCACGCAGCTCAGCTGGCAATTGTCATGCAGATGAGCCGGCAGGAATCACGCAGCTCAGCAGGCCCTGATCACGTGACTCTGCAGGCACTGATCACGTGGCTGATCAAGTCCAGATCACGTGACTGAGCATGCACTGATCACGTGGCTATCATGCACTGATGACGTGACTGCGCATGCACTGATGACGTGGCTGATCGGGCACTGATCACATGGCTCATCATGCACTGATCACGTGTTTATCAGGCAATGATCAGTGACTGACAGGCGCTGATCATGGGACTGTGCACGCACTGATCACGTGGCTATCATGCACTGATCACGTGACTGCGCATGCACTGATGACGTGGCTGTTCGGGCACTGATCACGTGTTTATCAGGCAGTGATCAGTGACTGACAGGCGCTGATCAGGGGACTGTGCACGCACTGATCAGGTGGCTGATCAGGAACTGACCACCTGACCGCGCATGCAGTGATCACGTGGCTGGTCGTTCACTGATCACGTGTTTATCATACGGTGATCACGTGACTGAGAGGCGCTGATCACGTGACTGTGCCGTCAGTGATCACGTGGCTGAGCAGGCACTGATATCGTGACTGAGCATGCACTGATCATGTGCCGGGAGCCGGGGAGGCATTCCACTCTGGACAAAGGTCATGAGGAAGGAGGCTCGGCATACGCAAATGCGGGATCGAGCCTCAGGAGTCCACCCGGATATTCTCGAGCATCTCCCCCCAAAAAAACCGGAGTCTGCCTACTGTATTGCTTTGTGCTCTCACCTCTGATTTCACTGGGGGCTGTCCCCCACCACCATCTCGCTCTCTCTGTCAAAGAGTTAACTTACAGCTCCAATTCATAAAGTTCCTTGTCATTCTTCCCTTTAACTTCCAGCTGAGTCTCCATCTGGAGCGCGGAACCCACCACGCTTACTAATTATGCCTGGGCTGCTAAGACCCACTCGAGAAGGTGTCTAGGGTGAGGCACCTTTCGCTATTCGAGAGGGCGCCTGCGGCCTACGTAAGTGGTGCAAACTTCTTGTCTTGAAGTTTGATTGGTCTTCCGCGTAAACCAAGCTACTCAGTCTCTTTTCTCCACCGAATTTTCCTACTGAGCTCTCCTCATACTATTATTCTTGACATCTCTGATTAGCATATAAATAGTCGCCTAGGCCATCTCTCCTTCGAATACCCTGGATCAGTTGGGGCTGGTCCCCGGCAGGTGGCGACCGAACAGGGACCTCAGGAGGCAATACTCAAAGAGCTGAGCAGACACGAACCACGCAATCAGCAGGCAATAAGCATGGAGCTCAGCAGTGACGAATCATGCTGCTCAACTGGCAATAATCAAGCACGTGACCAGGCAGGAATCACGCAGCTCAGCTGGCAATTGTCAAGCAGATGAGCCGACAGGAATCACGCAGCTCAATCACAGCAGCTCAGCAGGCCCTGATCACGTGACTCTGCAGGCACTGATCACGTGGCTGATCAAGTCCAGATCACGTGACTGAGCATGCACTGATCACGTGGCTATCATGCACTGATGACGTGACTGCGCATGCACTGATGACGTGGCTGATCGGGCACTGATCACATGGCTCATCATGCACTGATCACGTGTTTATCAGGCAATGATCAGTGACTGACAGGCGCTGATCATGGGACTGTGCACGCACTGATCACGTGGCTATCATGCACTGATCACGTGACTGCGCATGCACTGATGACGTGGCTGTTCGGGCACTGATCACGTGTTTATCAGGCAGTGATCAGTGACTGACAGGCGCTGATCAGGGGACTGTGCACGCACTGATCAGGTGGCTGATCAGGAACTGACCACCTGACCGCGCATGCAGTGATCACGTGGCTGGTCGTTCACTGATCACGTGTTTATCATACGGTGATCACGTGACTGAGAGGCGCTGATCACGTGACTGTGCCGTCAGTGATCACGTGGCTGAGCAGGCACTGATATCGTGACTGAGCATGCACTGATCATGTGCCGGGAGCCGGGGAGGCATTCCACTCTGGACAAAGGTCATGAGGAAGGAGGCTCGGCATACGCAAATGCGGGATCGAGCCTCAGGAGTCCACCCGGATATTCTCGAGCATCTCCCCCCAAAAAAACCGGAGTCTGCCTACTGTATTGCTTTGTGCTCTCACCTCTGATTTCACTGGGGGCTGTCCCCCACCACCATCTCGCTCTCTCTGTCAAAGAGTTAACTTACAGCTCCAATTCATAAAGTTCCTTGTCATTCTTCCCTTTAACTTCCAGCTGAGTCTCCATCTGGAGCGCGGAACCCACCACGCTTACTAATTATGCCTGGGCTGCTAAGACCCACTCGAGAAGGTGTCTAGGGTGAGGCACCTTTCGCTATTCGAGAGGGCGCCTGCGGCCTACGTAAGTGGTGCAAACTTCTTGTCTTGAAGTTTGATTGGTCTTCCGCGTAAACCAAGCTACTCAGTCTCTTTTCTCCACCGAATTTTCCTACTGAGCTCTCCTCATACTATTATTCTTGACATCTCTGATTAGCATATAAATAGTCGCCTAGGCCATCTCTCCTTCGAATACCCTGGATCAGTTGGGGCTGGTCCCCGGCAGGTGGCGACCGAACAGGGACCTCAGGAGGCAATACTCAAAGAGCTGAGCAGACACGAACCACGCAATCAGCAGGCAATAAGCATGGAGCTCAGCAGTGACGAATCATGCTGCTCAACTGGCAATAATCAAGCACGTGACCAGGCAGGAATCACGCAGCTCAGCTGGCAATTGTCAAGCAGATGAGCCGACAGGAATCACGCAGCTCAGCTGGCAATTGTCATGCAGATGAGCCGGCAGGAATCACGCAGCTCAGCAGGCCCTGATCACGTGACTCTGCAGGCACTGATCACGTGGCTGATCAAGTCCAGATCACGTGACTGAGCATGCACTGATCACGTGGCTATCATGCACTGATGACGTGACTGCGCATGCACTGATGACGTGGCTGATCGGGCACTGATCACATGGCTCATCATGCACTGATCACGTGTTTATCAGGCAATGATCAGTGACTGACAGGCGCTGATCATGGGACTGTGCACGCACTGATCACGTGGCTATCATGCACTGATCACGTGACTGCGCATGCACTGATGACGTGGCTGTTCGGGCACTGATCACGTGTTTATCAGGCAGTGATCAGTGACTGACAGGCGCTGATCAGGGGACTGTGCACGCACTGATCAGGTGGCTGATCAGGAACTGACCACCTGACCGCGCATGCAGTGATCACGTGGCTGGTCGTTCACTGATCACGTGTTTATCATACGGTGATCACGTGACTGAGAGGCGCTGATCACGTGACTGTGCCGTCAGTGATCACGTGGCTGAGCAGGCACTGATATCGTGACTGAGCATGCACTGATCATGTGCCGGGAGCCGGGGAGGCATTCCACTCTGGACAAAGGTCATGAGGAAGGAGGCTCGGCATACGCAAATGCGGGATCGAGCCTCAGGAGTCCACCCGGATATTCTCGAGCATCTCCCCCCAAAAAACCGGAGTCTGCCTACTGTATTGCTTTGTGCTCTCACCTCTGATTTCACTGGGGGCTGTCCCCCACCACCATCTCGCTCTCTCTGTCAAAGAGTTAACTTACAGCTCCAATTCATAAAGTTCCTTGTCATTCTTCCCTTTAACTTCCAGCTGAGTCTCCATCTGGAGCGCGGAACCCACCACGCTTACTAATTATGCCTGGGCTGCTAAGACCCACTCGAGAAGGTGTCTAGGGTGAGGCACCTTTCGCTATTCGAGAGGGCGCCTGCGGCCTACGTAAGTGGTGCAAACTTCTTGTCTTGAAGTTTGATTGGTCTTCCGCGTAAACCAAGCTACTCAGTCTCTTTTCTCCACCGAATTTTCCTACTGAGCTCTCCTCATACTATTATTCTTGACATCTCTGATTAGCATATAAATAGTCGCCTAGGCCATCTCTCCTTCGAATACCCTGGATCAGTTGGGGCTGGTCCCCGGCAGGTGGCGACCGAACAGGGACCTCAGGAGGCAATACTCAAAGAGCTGAGCAGACACGAACCACGCAATCAGCAGGCAATAAGCATGGAGCTCAGCAGTGACGAATCATGCTGCTCAACTGGCAATAATCAAGCACGTGACCAGGCAGGAATCACGCAGCTCAGCTGGCAATTGTCAAGCAGATGAGCCGACAGGAATCACGCAGCTCAGCTGGCAATTGTCATGCAGATGAGCCGGCAGGAATCACGCAGCTCAGCAGGCCCTGATCACGTGACTCTGCAGGCACTGATCACGTGGCTGATCAAGTCCAGATCACGTGACTGAGCATGCACTGATCACGTGGCTATCATGCACTGATGACGTGACTGCGCATGCACTGATGACGTGGCTGATCGGGCACTGATCACATGGCTCATCATGCACTGATCACGTGTTTATCAGGCAATGATCAGTGACTGACAGGCGCTGATCATGGGACTGTGCACGCACTGATCACGTGGCTATCATGCACTGATCACGTGACTGCGCATGCACTGATGACGTGGCTGTTCGGGCACTGATCACGTGTTTATCAGGCAGTGATCAGTGACTGACAGGCGCTGATCAGGGGACTGTGCACGCACTGATCAGGTGGCTGATCAGGAACTGACCACCTGACCGCGCATGCAGTGATCACGTGGCTGGTCGTTCACTGATCACGTGTTTATCATACGGTGATCACGTGACTGAGAGGCGCTGATCACGTGACTGTGCCGTCAGTGATCACGTGGCTGAGCAGGCACTGATATCGTGACTGAGCATGCACTGATCATGTGCCGGGAGCCGGGGAGGCATTCCACTCTGGACAAAGGTCATGAGGAAGGAGGCTCGGCATACGCAAATGCGGGATCGAGCCTCAGGAGTCCACCCGGATATTCTCGAGCATCTCCCCCAAAAAAACCGGAGTCTGCCTACTGTATTGCTTTGTGCTCTCACCTCTGATTTCACTGGGGGCTGTCCCCCACCACCATCTCGCTCTCTCTGTCAAAGAGTTAACTTACAGCTCCAATTCATAAAGTTCCTTGTCATTCTTCCCTTTAACTTCCAGCTGAGTCTCCATCTGGAGCGCGGAACCCACCACGCTTACTAATTATGCCTGGGCTGCTAAGACCCACTCGAGAAGGTGTCTAGGGTGAGGCACCTTTCGCTATTCGAGAGGGCGCCTGCGGCCTACGTAAGTGGTGCAAACTTCTTGTCTTGAAGTTTGATTGGTCTTCCGCGTAAACCAAGCTACTCAGTCTCTTTTCTCCACCGAATTTTCCTACTGAGCTCTCCTCATACTATTATTCTTGACATCTCTGATTAGCATATAAATAGTCGCCTAGGCCATCTCTCCTTCGAATACCCTGGATCAGTTGGGGCTGGTCCCCGGCAGGTGGCGACCGAACAGGGACCTCAGGAGGCAATACTCAAAGAGCTGAGCAGACACGAACCACGCAATCAGCAGGCAATAAGCATGGAGCTCAGCAGTGACGAATCATGCTGCTCAACTGGCAATAATCAAGCACGTGACCAGGCAGGAATCACGCAGCTCAGCTGGCAATTGTCAAGCAGATGAGCCGACAGGAATCACGCAGCTCAGCTGGCAATTGTCATGCAGATGAGCCGGCAGGAATCACGCAGCTCAGCAGGCCCTGATCACGTGACTCTGCAGGCACTGATCACGTGGCTGATCAAGTCCAGATCACGTGACTGAGCATGCACTGATCACGTGGCTATCATGCACTGATGACGTGACTGCGCATGCACTGATGACGTGGCTGATCGGGCACTGATCACATGGCTCATCATGCACTGATCACGTGTTTATCAGGCAATGATCAGTGACTGACAGGCGCTGATCATGGGACTGTGCACGCACTGATCACGTGGCTATCATGCACTGATCACGTGACTGCGCATGCACTGATGACGTGGCTGTTCGGGCACTGATCACGTGTTTATCAGGCAGTGATCAGTGACTGACAGGCGCTGATCAGGGGACTGTGCACGCACTGATCAGGTGGCTGATCAGGAACTGACCACCTGACCGCGCATGCAGTGATCACGTGGCTGGTCGTTCACTGATCACGTGTTTATCATACGGTGATCACGTGACTGAGAGGCGCTGATCACGTGACTGTGCCGTCAGTGATCACGTGGCTGAGCAGGCACTGATATCGTGACTGAGCATGCACTGATCATGTGCCGGGAGCCGGGGAGGCATTCCACTCTGGACAAAGGTCATGAGGAAGGAGGCTCGGCATACGCAAATGCGGGATCGAGCCTCAGGAGTCCACCCGGATATTCTCGAGCATCTCCCCCCAAAAAAACCGGAGTCTGCCTACTGTATTGCTTTGTGCTCTCACCTCTGATTTCACTGGGGGCTGTCCCCCACCACCATCTCGCTCTCTCTGTCAAAGAGTTAACTTACAGCTCCAATTCATAAAGTTCCTTGTCATTCTTCCCTTTAACTTCCAGCTGAGTCTCCATCTGGAGCGCGGAACCCACCACGCTTACTAATTATGCCTGGGCTGCTAAGACCCACTCGAGAAGGTGTCTAGGGTGAGGCACCTTTCGCTATTCGAGAGGGCGCCTGCGGCCTACGTAAGTGGTGCAAACTTCTTGTCTTGAAGTTTGATTGGTCTTCCGCGTAAACCAAGCTACTCAGTCTCTTTTCTCCACCGAATTTTCCTACTGAGCTCTCCTCATACTATTATTCTTGACATCTCTGATTAGCATATAAATAGTCGCCTAGGCCATCTCTCCTTCGAATACCCTGGATCAGTTGGGGCTGGTCCCCGGCAGGTGGCGACCGAACAGGGACCTCAGGAGGCAATACTCAAAGAGCTGAGCAGACACGAACCACGCAATCAGCAGGCAATAAGCATGGAGCTCAGCAGTGACGAATCATGCTGCTCAACTGGCAATAATCAAGCACGTGACCAGGCAGGAATCACGCAGCTCAGCTGGCAATTGTCAAGCAGATGAGCCGACAGGAATCACGCAGCTCAGCAATTGTCATGCAGATGAGCCGGCAGGAATCACGCAGCTCAGCAGGCCCTGATCACGTGACTCTGCAGGCACTGATCACGTGGCTGATCAAGTCCAGATCACGTGACTGAGCATGCACTGATCACGTGGCTATCATGCACTGATGACGTGACTGCGCATGCACTGATGACGTGGCTGATCGGGCACTGATCACATGGCTCATCATGCACTGATCACGTGTTTATCAGGCAATGATCAGTGACTGACAGGCGCTGATCATGGGACTGTGCACGCACTGATCACGTGGCTATCATGCACTGATCACGTGACTGCGCATGCACTGATGACGTGGCTGTTCGGGCACTGATCACGTGTTTATCAGGCAGTGATCAGTGACTGACAGGCGCTGATCAGGGGACTGTGCACGCACTGATCAGGTGGCTGATCAGGAACTGACCACCTGACCGCGCATGCAGTGATCACGTGGCTGGTCGTTCACTGATCACGTGTTTATCATACGGTGATCACGTGACTGAGAGGCGCTGATCACGTGACTGTGCCGTCAGTGATCACGTGGCTGAGCAGGCACTGATATCGTGACTGAGCATGCACTGATCATGTGCCGGGAGCCGGGGAGGCATTCCACTCTGGACAAAGGTCATGAGGAAGGAGGCTCGGCATACGCAAATGCGGGATCGAGCCTCAGGAGTCCACCCGGATATTCTCGAGCATCTCCCCCCAAAAAACCGGAGTCTGCCTACTGTATTGCTTTGTGCTCTCACCTCTGATTTCACTGGGGGCTGTCCCCCACCACCATCTCGCTCTCTCTGTCAAAGAGTTAACTTACAGCTCCAATTCATAAAGTTCCTTGTCATTCTTCCCTTTAACTTCCAGCTGAGTCTCCATCTGGAGCGCGGAACCCACCACGCTTACTAATTATGCCTGGGCTGCTAAGACCCACTCGAGAAGGTGTCTAGGGTGAGGCACCTTTCGCTATTCGAGAGGGCGCCTGCGGCCTACGTAAGTGGTGCAAACTTCTTGTCTTGAAGTTTGATTGGTCTTCCGCGTAAACCAAGCTACTCAGTCTCTTTTCTCCACCGAATTTTCCTACTGAGCTCTCCTCATACTATTATTCTTGACATCTCTGATTAGCATATAAATAGTCGCCTAGGCCATCTCTCCTTCGAATACCCTGGATCAGTTGGGGCTGGTCCCCGGCAGGTGGCGACCGAACAGGGACCTCAGGAGGCAATACTCAAAGAGCTGAGCAGACACGAACCACGCAATCAGCAGGCAATAAGCATGGAGCTCAGCAGTGACGAATCATGCTGCTCAACTGGCAATAATCAAGCACGTGACCAGGCAGGAATCACGCAGCTCAGCTGGCAATTGTCAAGCAGATGAGCCGACAGGAATCACGCAGCTCAGCTGGCAATTGTCATGCAGATGAGCCGGCAGGAATCACGCAGCTCAGCAGGCCCTGATCACGTGACTCTGCAGGCACTGATCACGTGGCTGATCAAGTCCAGATCACGTGACTGAGCATGCACTGATCACGTGGCTATCATGCACTGATGACGTGACTGCGCATGCACTGATGACGTGGCTGATCGGGCACTGATCACATGGCTCATCATGCACTGATCACGTGTTTATCAGGCAATGATCAGTGACTGACAGGCGCTGATCATGGGACTGTGCACGCACTGATCACGTGGCTATCATGCACTGATCACGTGACTGCGCATGCACTGATGACGTGGCTGTTCGGGCACTGATCACGTGTTTATCAGGCAGTGATCAGTGACTGACAGGCGCTGATCAGGGGACTGTGCACGCACTGATCAGGTGGCTGATCAGGAACTGACCACCTGACCGCGCATGCAGTGATCACGTGGCTGGTCGTTCACTGATCACGTGTTTATCATACGGTGATCACGTGACTGAGAGGCGCTGATCACGTGACTGTGCCGTCAGTGATCACGTGGCTGAGCAGGCACTGATATCGTGACTGAGCATGCACTGATCATGTGCCGGGAGCCGGGGAGGCATTCCACTCTGGACAAAGGTCATGAGGAAGGAGGCTCGGCATACGCAAATGCGGGATCGAGCCTCAGGAGTCCACCCGGATATTCTCGAGCATCTCCCCCCAAAAAAACCGGAGTCTGCCTACTGTATTGCTTTGTGCTCTCACCTCTGATTTCACTGGGGGCTGTCCCCCACCACCATCTCGCTCTCTCTGTCAAAGAGTTAACTTACAGCTCCAATTCATAAAGTTCCTTGTCATTCTTCCCTTTAACTTCCAGCTGAGTCTCCATCTGGAGCGCGGAACCCACCACGCTTACTAATTATGCCTGGGCTGCTAAGACCCACTCGAGAAGGTGTCTAGGGTGAGGCACCTTTCGCTATTCGAGAGGGCGCCTGCGGCCTACGTAAGTGGTGCAAACTTCTTGTCTTGAAGTTTGATTGGTCTTCCGCGTAAACCAAGCTACTCAGTCTCTTTTCTCCACCGAATTTTCCTACTGAGCTCTCCTCATACTATTATTCTTGACATCTCTGATTAGCATATAAATAGTCGCCTAGGCCATCTCTCCTTCGAATACCCTGGATCAGTTGGGGCTGGTCCCCGGCAGGTGGCGACCGAACAGGGACCTCAGGAGGCAATACTCAAAGAGCTGAGCAGACACGAACCACGCAATCAGCAGGCAATAAGCATGGAGCTCAGCAGTGACGAATCATGCTGCTCAACTGGCAATAATCAAGCACGTGACCAGGCAGGAATCACGCAGCTCAGCTGGCAATTGTCAAGCAGATGAGCCGACAGGAATCACGCAGCTCAGCTGGCAATTGTCATGCAGATGAGCCGGCAGGAATCACGCAGCTCAGCAGGCCCTGATCACGTGACTCTGCAGGCACTGATCACGTGGCTGATCAAGTCCAGATCACGTGACTGAGCATGCACTGATCACGTGGCTATCATGCACTGATGACGTGACTGCGCATGCACTGATGACGTGGCTGATCGGGCACTGATCACATGGCTCATCATGCACTGATCACGTGTTTATCAGGCAATGATCAGTGACTGACAGGCGCTGATCATGGGACTGTGCACGCACTGATCACGTGGCTATCATGCACTGATCACGTGACTGCGCATGCACTGATGACGTGGCTGTTCGGGCACTGATCACGTGTTTATCAGGCAGTGATCAGTGACTGACAGGCGCTGATCAGGGGACTGTGCACGCACTGATCAGGTGGCTGATCAGGAACTGACCACCTGACCGCGCATGCAGTGATCACGTGGCTGGTCGTTCACTGATCACGTGTTTATCATACGGTGATCACGTGACTGAGAGGCGCTGATCACGTGACTGTGCCGTCAGTGATCACGTGGCTGAGCAGGCACTGATATCGTGACTGAGCATGCACTGATCATGTGCCGGGAGCCGGGGAGGCATTCCACTCTGGACAAAGGTCATGAGGAAGGAGGCTCGGCATACGCAAATGCGGGATCGAGCCTCAGGAGTCCACCCGGATATTCTCGAGCATCTCCCCCCAAAAACCGGAGTCTGCCTACTGTATTGCTTTGTGCTCTCACCTCTGATTTCACTGGGGGCTGTCCCCCACCACCATCTCGCTCTCTCTGTCAAAGAGTTAACTTACAGCTCCAATTCATAAAGTTCCTTGTCATTCTTCCCTTTAACTTCCAGCTGAGTCTCCATCTGGAGCGCGGAACCCACCACGCTTACTAATTATGCCTGGGCTGCTAAGACCCACTCGAGAAGGTGTCTAGGGTGAGGCACCTTTCGCTATTCGAGAGGGCGCCTGCGGCCTACGTAAGTGGTGCAAACTTCTTGTCTTGAAGTTTGATTGGTCTTCCGCGTAAACCAAGCTACTCAGTCTCTTTTCTCCACCGAATTTTCCTACTGAGCTCTCCTCATACTATTATTCTTGACATCTCTGATTAGCATATAAATAGTCGCCTAGGCCATCTCTCCTTCGAATACCCTGGATCAGTTGGGGCTGGTCCCCGGCAGGTGGCGACCGAACAGGGACCTCAGGAGGCAATACTCAAAGAGCTGAGCAGACACGAACCACGCAATCAGCAGGCAATAAGCATGGAGCTCAGCAGTGACGAATCATGCTGCTCAACTGGCAATAATCAAGCACGTGACCAGGCAGGAATCACGCAGCTCAGCTGGCAATTGTCAAGCAGATGAGCCGACAGGAATCACGCAGCTCAGCTGGCAATTGTCATGCAGATGAGCCGGCAGGAATCACGCAGCTCAGCAGGCCCTGATCACGTGACTCTGCAGGCACTGATCACGTGGCTGATCAAGTCCAGATCACGTGACTGAGCATGCACTGATCACGTGGCTATCATGCACTGATGACGTGACTGCGCATGCACTGATGACGTGGCTGATCGGGCACTGATCACATGGCTCATCATGCACTGATCACGTGTTTATCAGGCAATGATCAGTGACTGACAGGCGCTGATCATGGGACTGTGCACGCACTGATCACGTGGCTATCATGCACTGATCACGTGACTGCGCATGCACTGATGACGTGGCTGTTCGGGCACTGATCACGTGTTTATCAGGCAGTGATCAGTGACTGACAGGCGCTGATCAGGGGACTGTGCACGCACTGATCAGGTGGCTGATCAGGAACTGACCACCTGACCGCGCATGCAGTGATCACGTGGCTGGTCGTTCACTGATCACGTGTTTATCATACGGTGATCACGTGACTGAGAGGCGCTGATCACGTGACTGTGCCGTCAGTGATCACGTGGCTGAGCAGGCACTGATATCGTGACTGAGCATGCACTGATCATGTGCCGGGAGCCGGGGAGGCATTCCACTCTGGACAAAGGTCATGAGGAAGGAGGCTCGGCATACGCAAATGCGGGATCGAGCCTCAGGAGTCCACCCGGATATTCTCGAGCATCTCCCCCAAAAAAACCGGAGTCTGCCTACTGTATTGCTTTGTGCTCTCACCTCTGATTTCACTGGGGGCTGTCCCCCACCACCATCTCGCTCTCTCTGTCAAAGAGTTAACTTACAGCTCCAATTCATAAAGTTCCTTGTCATTCTTCCCTTTAACTTCCAGCTGAGTCTCCATCTGGAGCGCGGAACCCACCACGCTTACTAATTATGCCTGGGCTGCTAAGACCCACTCGAGAAGGTGTCTAGGGTGAGGCACCTTTCGCTATTCGAGAGGGCGCCTGCGGCCTACGTAAGTGGTGCAAACTTCTTGTCTTGAAGTTTGATTGGTCTTCCGCGTAAACCAAGCTACTCAGTCTCTTTTCTCCACCGAATTTTCCTACTGAGCTCTCCTCATACTATTATTCTTGACATCTCTGATTAGCATATAAATAGTCGCCTAGGCCATCTCTCCTTCGAATACCCTGGATCAGTTGGGGCTGGTCCCCGGCAGGTGGCGACCGAACAGGGACCTCAGGAGGCAATACTCAAAGAGCTGAGCAGACACGAACCACGCAATCAGCAGGCAATAAGCATGGAGCTCAGCAGTGACGAATCATGCTGCTCAACTGGCAATAATCAAGCACGTGACCAGGCAGGAATCACGCAGCTCAGCTGGCAATTGTCAAGCAGATGAGCCGACAGGAATCACGCAGCTCAGCTGGCATCATGCAGCAGCTCAGCAGGCCCTGATCACGTGACTCTGCAGGCACTGATCACGTGGCTGATCAAGTCCAGATCACGTGACTGAGCATGCACTGATCACGTGGCTATCATGCACTGATGACGTGACTGCGCATGCACTGATGACGTGGCTGATCGGGCACTGATCACATGGCTCATCATGCACTGATCACGTGTTTATCAGGCAATGATCAGTGACTGACAGGCGCTGATCATGGGACTGTGCACGCACTGATCACGTGGCTATCATGCACTGATCACGTGACTGCGCATGCACTGATGACGTGGCTGTTCGGGCACTGATCACGTGTTTATCAGGCAGTGATCAGTGACTGACAGGCGCTGATCAGGGGACTGTGCACGCACTGATCAGGTGGCTGATCAGGAACTGACCACCTGACCGCGCATGCAGTGATCACGTGGCTGGTCGTTCACTGATCACGTGTTTATCATACGGTGATCACGTGACTGAGAGGCGCTGATCACGTGACTGTGCCGTCAGTGATCACGTGGCTGAGCAGGCACTGATATCGTGACTGAGCATGCACTGATCATGTGCCGGGAGCCGGGGAGGCATTCCACTCTGGACAAAGGTCATGAGGAAGGAGGCTCGGCATACGCAAATGCGGGATCGAGCCTCAGGAGTCCACCCGGATATTCTCGAGCATCTCCCCCCAAAAAACCGGAGTCTGCCTACTGTATTGCTTTGTGCTCTCACCTCTGATTTCACTGGGGGCTGTCCCCCACCACCATCTCGCTCTCTCTGTCAAAGAGTTAACTTACAGCTCCAATTCATAAAGTTCCTTGTCATTCTTCCCTTTAACTTCCAGCTGAGTCTCCATCTGGAGCGCGGAACCCACCACGCTTACTAATTATGCCTGGGCTGCTAAGACCCACTCGAGAAGGTGTCTAGGGTGAGGCACCTTTCGCTATTCGAGAGGGCGCCTGCGGCCTACGTAAGTGGTGCAAACTTCTTGTCTTGAAGTTTGATTGGTCTTCCGCGTAAACCAAGCTACTCAGTCTCTTTTCTCCACCGAATTTTCCTACTGAGCTCTCCTCATACTATTATTCTTGACATCTCTGATTAGCATATAAATAGTCGCCTAGGCCATCTCTCCTTCGAATACCCTGGATCAGTTGGGGCTGGTCCCCGGCAGGTGGCGACCGAACAGGGACCTCAGGAGGCAATACTCAAAGAGCTGAGCAGACACGAACCACGCAATCAGCAGGCAATAAGCATGGAGCTCAGCAGTGACGAATCATGCTGCTCAACTGGCAATAATCAAGCACGTGACCAGGCAGGAATCACGCAGCTCAGCTGGCAATTGTCAAGCAGATGAGCCGACAGGAATCACGCAGCTCAGCTGGCAATTGTCATGCAGATGAGCCGGCAGGAATCACGCAGCTCAGCAGGCCCTGATCACGTGACTCTGCAGGCACTGATCACGTGGCTGATCAAGTCCAGATCACGTGACTGAGCATGCACTGATCACGTGGCTATCATGCACTGATGACGTGACTGCGCATGCACTGATGACGTGGCTGATCGGGCACTGATCACATGGCTCATCATGCACTGATCACGTGTTTATCAGGCAATGATCAGTGACTGACAGGCGCTGATCATGGGACTGTGCACGCACTGATCACGTGGCTATCATGCACTGATCACGTGACTGCGCATGCACTGATGACGTGGCTGTTCGGGCACTGATCACGTGTTTATCAGGCAGTGATCAGTGACTGACAGGCGCTGATCAGGGGACTGTGCACGCACTGATCAGGTGGCTGATCAGGAACTGACCACCTGACCGCGCATGCAGTGATCACGTGGCTGGTCGTTCACTGATCACGTGTTTATCATACGGTGATCACGTGACTGAGAGGCGCTGATCACGTGACTGTGCCGTCAGTGATCACGTGGCTGAGCAGGCACTGATATCGTGACTGAGCATGCACTGATCATGTGCCGGGAGCCGGGGAGGCATTCCACTCTGGACAAAGGTCATGAGGAAGGAGGCTCGGCATACGCAAATGCGGGATCGAGCCTCAGGAGTCCACCCGGATATTCTCGAGCATCTCCCCCCAAAAAACCGGAGTCTGCCTACTGTATTGCTTTGTGCTCTCACCTCTGATTTCACTGGGGGCTGTCCCCCACCACCATCTCGCTCTCTCTGTCAAAGAGTTAACTTACAGCTCCAATTCATAAAGTTCCTTGTCATTCTTCCCTTTAACTTCCAGCTGAGTCTCCATCTGGAGCGCGGAACCCACCACGCTTACTAATTATGCCTGGGCTGCTAAGACCCACTCGAGAAGGTGTCTAGGGTGAGGCACCTTTCGCTATTCGAGAGGGCGCCTGCGGCCTACGTAAGTGGTGCAAACTTCTTGTCTTGAAGTTTGATTGGTCTTCCGCGTAAACCAAGCTACTCAGTCTCTTTTCTCCACCGAATTTTCCTACTGAGCTCTCCTCATACTATTATTCTTGACATCTCTGATTAGCATATAAATAGTCGCCTAGGCCATCTCTCCTTCGAATACCCTGGATCAGTTGGGGCTGGTCCCCGGCAGGTGGCGACCGAACAGGGACCTCAGGAGGCAATACTCAAAGAGCTGAGCAGACACGAACCACGCAATCAGCAGGCAATAAGCATGGAGCTCAGCAGTGACGAATCATGCTGCTCAACTGGCAATAATCAAGCACGTGACCAGGCAGGAATCACGCAGCTCAGCTGGCAATTGTCAAGCAGATGAGCCGACAGGAATCACGCAGCTCAGCTGGCAATTGTCATGCAGATGAGCCGGCAGGAATCACGCAGCTCAGCAGGCCCTGATCACGTGACTCTGCAGGCACTGATCACGTGGCTGATCAAGTCCAGATCACGTGACTGAGCATGCACTGATCACGTGGCTATCATGCACTGATGACGTGACTGCGCATGCACTGATGACGTGGCTGATCGGGCACTGATCACATGGCTCATCATGCACTGATCACGTGTTTATCAGGCAATGATCAGTGACTGACAGGCGCTGATCATGGGACTGTGCACGCACTGATCACGTGGCTATCATGCACTGATCACGTGACTGCGCATGCACTGATGACGTGGCTGTTCGGGCACTGATCACGTGTTTATCAGGCAGTGATCAGTGACTGACAGGCGCTGATCAGGGGACTGTGCACGCACTGATCAGGTGGCTGATCAGGAACTGACCACCTGACCGCGCATGCAGTGATCACGTGGCTGGTCGTTCACTGATCACGTGTTTATCATACGGTGATCACGTGACTGAGAGGCGCTGATCACGTGACTGTGCCGTCAGTGATCACGTGGCTGAGCAGGCACTGATATCGTGACTGAGCATGCACTGATCATGTGCCGGGAGCCGGGGAGGCATTCCACTCTGGACAAAGGTCATGAGGAAGGAGGCTCGGCATACGCAAATGCGGGATCGAGCCTCAGGAGTCCACCCGGATATTCTCGAGCATCTCCCCCAAAAAAACCGGAGTCTGCCTACTGTATTGCTTTGTGCTCTCACCTCTGATTTCACTGGGGGCTGTCCCCCACCACCATCTCGCTCTCTCTGTCAAAGAGTTAACTTACAGCTCCAATTCATAAAGTTCCTTGTCATTCTTCCCTTTAACTTCCAGCTGAGTCTCCATCTGGAGCGCGGAACCCACCACGCTTACTAATTATGCCTGGGCTGCTAAGACCCACTCGAGAAGGTGTCTAGGGTGAGGCACCTTTCGCTATTCGAGAGGGCGCCTGCGGCCTACGTAAGTGGTGCAAACTTCTTGTCTTGAAGTTTGATTGGTCTTCCGCGTAAACCAAGCTACTCAGTCTCTTTTCTCCACCGAATTTTCCTACTGAGCTCTCCTCATACTATTATTCTTGACATCTCTGATTAGCATATAAATAGTCGCCTAGGCCATCTCTCCTTCGAATACCCTGGATCAGTTGGGGCTGGTCCCCGGCAGGTGGCGACCGAACAGGGACCTCAGGAGGCAATACTCAAAGAGCTGAGCAGACACGAACCACGCAATCAGCAGGCAATAAGCATGGAGCTCAGCAGTGACGAATCATGCTGCTCAACTGGCAATAATCAAGCACGTGACCAGGCAGGAATCACGCAGCTCAGCTGGCAATTGTCAAGCAGATGAGCCGACAGGAATCACGCAGCTCAGCTGGCAATTGTCATGCAGATGAGCCGGCAGGAATCACGCAGCTCAGCAGGCCCTGATCACGTGACTCTGCAGGCACTGATCACGTGGCTGATCAAGTCCAGATCACGTGACTGAGCATGCACTGATCACGTGGCTATCATGCACTGATGACGTGACTGCGCATGCACTGATGACGTGGCTGATCGGGCACTGATCACATGGCTCATCATGCACTGATCACGTGTTTATCAGGCAATGATCAGTGACTGACAGGCGCTGATCATGGGACTGTGCACGCACTGATCACGTGGCTATCATGCACTGATCACGTGACTGCGCATGCACTGATGACGTGGCTGTTCGGGCACTGATCACGTGTTTATCAGGCAGTGATCAGTGACTGACAGGCGCTGATCAGGGGACTGTGCACGCACTGATCAGGTGGCTGATCAGGAACTGACCACCTGACCGCGCATGCAGTGATCACGTGGCTGGTCGTTCACTGATCACGTGTTTATCATACGGTGATCACGTGACTGAGAGGCGCTGATCACGTGACTGTGCCGTCAGTGATCACGTGGCTGAGCAGGCACTGATATCGTGACTGAGCATGCACTGATCATGTGCCGGGAGCCGGGGAGGCATTCCACTCTGGACAAAGGTCATGAGGAAGGAGGCTCGGCATACGCAAATGCGGGATCGAGCCTCAGGAGTCCACCCGGATATTCTCGAGCATCTCCCCCCAAAAAAACCGGAGTCTGCCTACTGTATTGCTTTGTGCTCTCACCTCTGATTTCACTGGGGGCTGTCCCCCACCACCATCTCGCTCTCTCTGTCAAAGAGTTAACTTACAGCTCCAATTCATAAAGTTCCTTGTCATTCTTCCCTTTAACTTCCAGCTGAGTCTCCATCTGGAGCGCGGAACCCACCACGCTTACTAATTATGCCTGGGCTGCTAAGACCCACTCGAGAAGGTGTCTAGGGTGAGGCACCTTTCGCTATTCGAGAGGGCGCCTGCGGCCTACGTAAGTGGTGCAAACTTCTTGTCTTGAAGTTTGATTGGTCTTCCGCGTAAACCAAGCTACTCAGTCTCTTTTCTCCACCGAATTTTCCTACTGAGCTCTCCTCATACTATTATTCTTGACATCTCTGATTAGCATATAAATAGTCGCCTAGGCCATCTCTCCTTCGAATACCCTGGATCAGTTGGGGCTGGTCCCCGGCAGGTGGCGACCGAACAGGGACCTCAGGAGGCAATACTCAAAGAGCTGAGCAGACACGAACCACGCAATCAGCAGGCAATAAGCATGGAGCTCAGCAGTGACGAATCATGCTGCTCAACTGGCAATAATCAAGCACGTGACCAGGCAGGAATCACGCAGCTCAGCTGGCAATTGTCAAGCAGATGAGCCGACAGGAATCACGCAGCTCAGCTGGCAATTGTCATGCAGATGAGCCGGCAGGAATCACGCAGCTCAGCAGGCCCTGATCACGTGACTCTGCAGGCACTGATCACGTGGCTGATCAAGTCCAGATCACGTGACTGAGCATGCACTGATCACGTGGCTATCATGCACTGATGACGTGACTGCGCATGCACTGATGACGTGGCTGATCGGGCACTGATCACATGGCTCATCATGCACTGATCACGTGTTTATCAGGCAATGATCAGTGACTGACAGGCGCTGATCATGGGACTGTGCACGCACTGATCACGTGGCTATCATGCACTGATCACGTGACTGCGCATGCACTGATGACGTGGCTGTTCGGGCACTGATCACGTGTTTATCAGGCAGTGATCAGTGACTGACAGGCGCTGATCAGGGGACTGTGCACGCACTGATCAGGTGGCTGATCAGGAACTGACCACCTGACCGCGCATGCAGTGATCACGTGGCTGGTCGTTCACTGATCACGTGTTTATCATACGGTGATCACGTGACTGAGAGGCGCTGATCACGTGACTGTGCCGTCAGTGATCACGTGGCTGAGCAGGCACTGATATCGTGACTGAGCATGCACTGATCATGTGCCGGGAGCCGGGGAGGCATTCCACTCTGGACAAAGGTCATGAGGAAGGAGGCTCGGCATACGCAAATGCGGGATCGAGCCTCAGGAGTCCACCCGGATATTCTCGAGCATCTCCCCCCAAAAAAACCGGAGTCTGCCTACTGTATTGCTTTGTGCTCTCACCTCTGATTTCACTGGGGGCTGTCCCCCACCACCATCTCGCTCTCTCTGTCAAAGAGTTAACTTACAGCTCCAATTCATAAAGTTCCTTGTCATTCTTCCCTTTAACTTCCAGCTGAGTCTCCATCTGGAGCGCGGAACCCACCACGCTTACTAATTATGCCTGGGCTGCTAAGACCCACTCGAGAAGGTGTCTAGGGTGAGGCACCTTTCGCTATTCGAGAGGGCGCCTGCGGCCTACGTAAGTGGTGCAAACTTCTTGTCTTGAAGTTTGATTGGTCTTCCGCGTAAACCAAGCTACTCAGTCTCTTTTCTCCACCGAATTTTCCTACTGAGCTCTCCTCATACTATTATTCTTGACATCTCTGATTAGCATATAAATAGTCGCCTAGGCCATCTCTCCTTCGAATACCCTGGATCAGTTGGGGCTGGTCCCCGGCAGGTGGCGACCGAACAGGGACCTCAGGAGGCAATACTCAAAGAGCTGAGCAGACACGAACCACGCAATCAGCAGGCAATAAGCATGGAGCTCAGCAGTGACGAATCATGCTGCTCAACTGGCAATAATCAAGCACGTGACCAGGCAGGAATCACGCAGCTCAGCTGGCAATTGTCAAGCAGATGAGCCGACAGGAATCACGCAGCTCAGCTGGCAATTGTCATGCAGATGAGCCGGCAGGAATCACGCAGCTCAGCAGGCCCTGATCACGTGACTCTGCAGGCACTGATCACGTGGCTGATCAAGTCCAGATCACGTGACTGAGCATGCACTGATCACGTGGCTATCATGCACTGATGACGTGACTGCGCATGCACTGATGACGTGGCTGATCGGGCACTGATCACATGGCTCATCATGCACTGATCACGTGTTTATCAGGCAATGATCAGTGACTGACAGGCGCTGATCATGGGACTGTGCACGCACTGATCACGTGGCTATCATGCACTGATCACGTGACTGCGCATGCACTGATGACGTGGCTGTTCGGGCACTGATCACGTGTTTATCAGGCAGTGATCAGTGACTGACAGGCGCTGATCAGGGGACTGTGCACGCACTGATCAGGTGGCTGATCAGGAACTGACCACCTGACCGCGCATGCAGTGATCACGTGGCTGGTCGTTCACTGATCACGTGTTTATCATACGGTGATCACGTGACTGAGAGGCGCTGATCACGTGACTGTGCCGTCAGTGATCACGTGGCTGAGCAGGCACTGATATCGTGACTGAGCATGCACTGATCATGTGCCGGGAGCCGGGGAGGCATTCCACTCTGGACAAAGGTCATGAGGAAGGAGGCTCGGCATACGCAAATGCGGGATCGAGCCTCAGGAGTCCACCCGGATATTCTCGAGCATCTCCCCCCAAAAAACCGGAGTCTGCCTACTGTATTGCTTTGTGCTCTCACCTCTGATTTCACTGGGGGCTGTCCCCCACCACCATCTCGCTCTCTCTGTCAAAGAGTTAACTTACAGCTCCAATTCATAAAGTTCCTTGTCATTCTTCCCTTTAACTTCCAGCTGAGTCTCCATCTGGAGCGCGGAACCCACCACGCTTACTAATTATGCCTGGGCTGCTAAGACCCACTCGAGAAGGTGTCTAGGGTGAGGCACCTTTCGCTATTCGAGAGGGCGCCTGCGGCCTACGTAAGTGGTGCAAACTTCTTGTCTTGAAGTTTGATTGGTCTTCCGCGTAAACCAAGCTACTCAGTCTCTTTTCTCCACCGAATTTTCCTACTGAGCTCTCCTCATACTATTATTCTTGACATCTCTGATTAGCATATAAATAGTCGCCTAGGCCATCTCTCCTTCGAATACCCTGGATCAGTTGGGGCTGGTCCCCGGCAGGTGGCGACCGAACAGGGACCTCAGGAGGCAATACTCAAAGAGCTGAGCAGACACGAACCACGCAATCAGCAGGCAATAAGCATGGAGCTCAGCAGTGACGAATCATGCTGCTCAACTGGCAATAATCAAGCACGTGACCAGGCAGGAATCACGCAGCTCAGCTGGCAATTGTCAAGCAGATGAGCCGACAGGAATCACGCAGCTCAGCTGGCAATTGTCATGCAGATGAGCCGGCAGGAATCACGCAGCTCAGCAGGCCCTGATCACGTGACTCTGCAGGCACTGATCACGTGGCTGATCAAGTCCAGATCACGTGACTGAGCATGCACTGATCACGTGGCTATCATGCACTGATGACGTGACTGCGCATGCACTGATGACGTGGCTGATCGGGCACTGATCACATGGCTCATCATGCACTGATCACGTGTTTATCAGGCAATGATCAGTGACTGACAGGCGCTGATCATGGGACTGTGCACGCACTGATCACGTGGCTATCATGCACTGATCACGTGACTGCGCATGCACTGATGACGTGGCTGTTCGGGCACTGATCACGTGTTTATCAGGCAGTGATCAGTGACTGACAGGCGCTGATCAGGGGACTGTGCACGCACTGATCAGGTGGCTGATCAGGAACTGACCACCTGACCGCGCATGCAGTGATCACGTGGCTGGTCGTTCACTGATCACGTGTTTATCATACGGTGATCACGTGACTGAGAGGCGCTGATCACGTGACTGTGCCGTCAGTGATCACGTGGCTGAGCAGGCACTGATATCGTGACTGAGCATGCACTGATCATGTGCCGGGAGCCGGGGAGGCATTCCACTCTGGACAAAGGTCATGAGGAAGGAGGCTCGGCATACGCAAATGCGGGATCGAGCCTCAGGAGTCCACCCGGATATTCTCGAGCATCTCCCCCCAAAAACCGGAGTCTGCCTACTGTATTGCTTTGTGCTCTCACCTCTGATTTCACTGGGGGCTGTCCCCCACCACCATCTCGCTCTCTCTGTCAAAGAGTTAACTTACAGCTCCAATTCATAAAGTTCCTTGTCATTCTTCCCTTTAACTTCCAGCTGAGTCTCCATCTGGAGCGCGGAACCCACCACGCTTACTAATTATGCCTGGGCTGCTAAGACCCACTCGAGAAGGTGTCTAGGGTGAGGCACCTTTCGCTATTCGAGAGGGCGCCTGCGGCCTACGTAAGTGGTGCAAACTTCTTGTCTTGAAGTTTGATTGGTCTTCCGCGTAAACCAAGCTACTCAGTCTCTTTTCTCCACCGAATTTTCCTACTGAGCTCTCCTCATACTATTATTCTTGACATCTCTGATTAGCATATAAATAGTCGCCTAGGCCATCTCTCCTTCGAATACCCTGGATCAGTTGGGGCTGGTCCCCGGCAGGTGGCGACCGAACAGGGACCTCAGGAGGCAATACTCAAAGAGCTGAGCAGACACGAACCACGCAATCAGCAGGCAATAAGCATGGAGCTCAGCAGTGACGAATCATGCTGCTCAACTGGCAATAATCAAGCACGTGACCAGGCAGGAATCACGCAGCTCAGCTGGCAATTGTCAAGCAGATGAGCCGACAGGAATCACGCAGCTCAGCTGGCAATTGTCATGCAGATGAGCCGGCAGGAATCACGCAGCTCAGCAGGCCCTGATCACGTGACTCTGCAGGCACTGATCACGTGGCTGATCAAGTCCAGATCACGTGACTGAGCATGCACTGATCACGTGGCTATCATGCACTGATGACGTGACTGCGCATGCACTGATGACGTGGCTGATCGGGCACTGATCACATGGCTCATCATGCACTGATCACGTGTTTATCAGGCAATGATCAGTGACTGACAGGCGCTGATCATGGGACTGTGCACGCACTGATCACGTGGCTATCATGCACTGATCACGTGACTGCGCATGCACTGATGACGTGGCTGTTCGGGCACTGATCACGTGTTTATCAGGCAGTGATCAGTGACTGACAGGCGCTGATCAGGGGACTGTGCACGCACTGATCAGGTGGCTGATCAGGAACTGACCACCTGACCGCGCATGCAGTGATCACGTGGCTGGTCGTTCACTGATCACGTGTTTATCATACGGTGATCACGTGACTGAGAGGCGCTGATCACGTGACTGTGCCGTCAGTGATCACGTGGCTGAGCAGGCACTGATATCGTGACTGAGCATGCACTGATCATGTGCCGGGAGCCGGGGAGGCATTCCACTCTGGACAAAGGTCATGAGGAAGGAGGCTCGGCATACGCAAATGCGGGATCGAGCCTCAGGAGTCCACCCGGATATTCTCGAGCATCTCCCCCAAAAAAACCGGAGTCTGCCTACTGTATTGCTTTGTGCTCTCACCTCTGATTTCACTGGGGGCTGTCCCCCACCACCATCTCGCTCTCTCTGTCAAAGAGTTAACTTACAGCTCCAATTCATAAAGTTCCTTGTCATTCTTCCCTTTAACTTCCAGCTGAGTCTCCATCTGGAGCGCGGAACCCACCACGCTTACTAATTATGCCTGGGCTGCTAAGACCCACTCGAGAAGGTGTCTAGGGTGAGGCACCTTTCGCTATTCGAGAGGGCGCCTGCGGCCTACGTAAGTGGTGCAAACTTCTTGTCTTGAAGTTTGATTGGTCTTCCGCGTAAACCAAGCTACTCAGTCTCTTTTCTCCACCGAATTTTCCTACTGAGCTCTCCTCATACTATTATTCTTGACATCTCTGATTAGCATATAAATAGTCGCCTAGGCCATCTCTCCTTCGAATACCCTGGATCAGTTGGGGCTGGTCCCCGGCAGGTGGCGACCGAACAGGGACCTCAGGAGGCAATACTCAAAGAGCTGAGCAGACACGAACCACGCAATCAGCAGGCAATAAGCATGGAGCTCAGCAGTGACGAATCATGCTGCTCAACTGGCAATAATCAAGCACGTGACCAGGCAGGAATCACGCAGCTCAGCTGGCAATTGTCAAGCAGATGAGCCGACAGGAATCACGCAGCTCAGCTGGCAATTGTCATGCAGATGAGCCGGCAGGAATCACGCAGCTCAGCAGGCCCTGATCACGTGACTCTGCAGGCACTGATCACGTGGCTGATCAAGTCCAGATCACGTGACTGAGCATGCACTGATCACGTGGCTATCATGCACTGATGACGTGACTGCGCATGCACTGATGACGTGGCTGATCGGGCACTGATCACATGGCTCATCATGCACTGATCACGTGTTTATCAGGCAATGATCAGTGACTGACAGGCGCTGATCATGGGACTGTGCACGCACTGATCACGTGGCTATCATGCACTGATCACGTGACTGCGCATGCACTGATGACGTGGCTGTTCGGGCACTGATCACGTGTTTATCAGGCAGTGATCAGTGACTGACAGGCGCTGATCAGGGGACTGTGCACGCACTGATCAGGTGGCTGATCAGGAACTGACCACCTGACCGCGCATGCAGTGATCACGTGGCTGGTCGTTCACTGATCACGTGTTTATCATACGGTGATCACGTGACTGAGAGGCGCTGATCACGTGACTGTGCCGTCAGTGATCACGTGGCTGAGCAGGCACTGATATCGTGACTGAGCATGCACTGATCATGTGCCGGGAGCCGGGGAGGCATTCCACTCTGGACAAAGGTCATGAGGAAGGAGGCTCGGCATACGCAAATGCGGGATCGAGCCTCAGGAGTCCACCCGGATATTCTCGAGCATCTCCCCCAAAAAACCGGAGTCTGCCTACTGTATTGCTTTGTGCTCTCACCTCTGATTTCACTGGGGGCTGTCCCCCACCACCATCTCGCTCTCTCTGTCAAAGAGTTAACTTACAGCTCCAATTCATAAAGTTCCTTGTCATTCTTCCCTTTAACTTCCAGCTGAGTCTCCATCTGGAGCGCGGAACCCACCACGCTTACTAATTATGCCTGGGCTGCTAAGACCCACTCGAGAAGGTGTCTAGGGTGAGGCACCTTTCGCTATTCGAGAGGGCGCCTGCGGCCTACGTAAGTGGTGCAAACTTCTTGTCTTGAAGTTTGATTGGTCTTCCGCGTAAACCAAGCTACTCAGTCTCTTTTCTCCACCGAATTTTCCTACTGAGCTCTCCTCATACTATTATTCTTGACATCTCTGATTAGCATATAAATAGTCGCCTAGGCCATCTCTCCTTCGAATACCCTGGATCAGTTGGGGCTGGTCCCCGGCAGGTGGCGACCGAACAGGGACCTCAGGAGGCAATACTCAAAGAGCTGAGCAGACACGAACCACGCAATCAGCAGGCAATAAGCATGGAGCTCAGCAGTGACGAATCATGCTGCTCAACTGGCAATAATCAAGCACGTGACCAGGCAGGAATCACGCAGCTCAGCTGGCAATTGTCAAGCAGATGAGCCGACAGGAATCACGCAGCTCAGCATGGAATCACGCAGCTCAGCAGGCCCTGATCACGTGACTCTGCAGGCACTGATCACGTGGCTGATCAAGTCCAGATCACGTGACTGAGCATGCACTGATCACGTGGCTATCATGCACTGATGACGTGACTGCGCATGCACTGATGACGTGGCTGATCGGGCACTGATCACATGGCTCATCATGCACTGATCACGTGTTTATCAGGCAATGATCAGTGACTGACAGGCGCTGATCATGGGACTGTGCACGCACTGATCACGTGGCTATCATGCACTGATCACGTGACTGCGCATGCACTGATGACGTGGCTGTTCGGGCACTGATCACGTGTTTATCAGGCAGTGATCAGTGACTGACAGGCGCTGATCAGGGGACTGTGCACGCACTGATCAGGTGGCTGATCAGGAACTGACCACCTGACCGCGCATGCAGTGATCACGTGGCTGGTCGTTCACTGATCACGTGTTTATCATACGGTGATCACGTGACTGAGAGGCGCTGATCACGTGACTGTGCCGTCAGTGATCACGTGGCTGAGCAGGCACTGATATCGTGACTGAGCATGCACTGATCATGTGCCGGGAGCCGGGGAGGCATTCCACTCTGGACAAAGGTCATGAGGAAGGAGGCTCGGCATACGCAAATGCGGGATCGAGCCTCAGGAGTCCACCCGGATATTCTCGAGCATCTCCCCCCAAAAACCGGAGTCTGCCTACTGTATTGCTTTGTGCTCTCACCTCTGATTTCACTGGGGGCTGTCCCCCACCACCATCTCGCTCTCTCTGTCAAAGAGTTAACTTACAGCTCCAATTCATAAAGTTCCTTGTCATTCTTCCCTTTAACTTCCAGCTGAGTCTCCATCTGGAGCGCGGAACCCACCACGCTTACTAATTATGCCTGGGCTGCTAAGACCCACTCGAGAAGGTGTCTAGGGTGAGGCACCTTTCGCTATTCGAGAGGGCGCCTGCGGCCTACGTAAGTGGTGCAAACTTCTTGTCTTGAAGTTTGATTGGTCTTCCGCGTAAACCAAGCTACTCAGTCTCTTTTCTCCACCGAATTTTCCTACTGAGCTCTCCTCATACTATTATTCTTGACATCTCTGATTAGCATATAAATAGTCGCCTAGGCCATCTCTCCTTCGAATACCCTGGATCAGTTGGGGCTGGTCCCCGGCAGGTGGCGACCGAACAGGGACCTCAGGAGGCAATACTCAAAGAGCTGAGCAGACACGAACCACGCAATCAGCAGGCAATAAGCATGGAGCTCAGCAGTGACGAATCATGCTGCTCAACTGGCAATAATCAAGCACGTGACCAGGCAGGAATCACGCAGCTCAGCTGGCAATTGTCAAGCAGATGAGCCGACAGGAATCACGCAGCTCAGCTGGCAATTGTCATGCAGATGAGCCGGCAGGAATCACGCAGCTCAGCAGGCCCTGATCACGTGACTCTGCAGGCACTGATCACGTGGCTGATCAAGTCCAGATCACGTGACTGAGCATGCACTGATCACGTGGCTATCATGCACTGATGACGTGACTGCGCATGCACTGATGACGTGGCTGATCGGGCACTGATCACATGGCTCATCATGCACTGATCACGTGTTTATCAGGCAATGATCAGTGACTGACAGGCGCTGATCATGGGACTGTGCACGCACTGATCACGTGGCTATCATGCACTGATCACGTGACTGCGCATGCACTGATGACGTGGCTGTTCGGGCACTGATCACGTGTTTATCAGGCAGTGATCAGTGACTGACAGGCGCTGATCAGGGGACTGTGCACGCACTGATCAGGTGGCTGATCAGGAACTGACCACCTGACCGCGCATGCAGTGATCACGTGGCTGGTCGTTCACTGATCACGTGTTTATCATACGGTGATCACGTGACTGAGAGGCGCTGATCACGTGACTGTGCCGTCAGTGATCACGTGGCTGAGCAGGCACTGATATCGTGACTGAGCATGCACTGATCATGTGCCGGGAGCCGGGGAGGCATTCCACTCTGGACAAAGGTCATGAGGAAGGAGGCTCGGCATACGCAAATGCGGGATCGAGCCTCAGGAGTCCACCCGGATATTCTCGAGCATCTCCCCCAAAAAAACCGGAGTCTGCCTACTGTATTGCTTTGTGCTCTCACCTCTGATTTCACTGGGGGCTGTCCCCCACCACCATCTCGCTCTCTCTGTCAAAGAGTTAACTTACAGCTCCAATTCATAAAGTTCCTTGTCATTCTTCCCTTTAACTTCCAGCTGAGTCTCCATCTGGAGCGCGGAACCCACCACGCTTACTAATTATGCCTGGGCTGCTAAGACCCACTCGAGAAGGTGTCTAGGGTGAGGCACCTTTCGCTATTCGAGAGGGCGCCTGCGGCCTACGTAAGTGGTGCAAACTTCTTGTCTTGAAGTTTGATTGGTCTTCCGCGTAAACCAAGCTACTCAGTCTCTTTTCTCCACCGAATTTTCCTACTGAGCTCTCCTCATACTATTATTCTTGACATCTCTGATTAGCATATAAATAGTCGCCTAGGCCATCTCTCCTTCGAATACCCTGGATCAGTTGGGGCTGGTCCCCGGCAGGTGGCGACCGAACAGGGACCTCAGGAGGCAATACTCAAAGAGCTGAGCAGACACGAACCACGCAATCAGCAGGCAATAAGCATGGAGCTCAGCAGTGACGAATCATGCTGCTCAACTGGCAATAATCAAGCACGTGACCAGGCAGGAATCACGCAGCTCAGCTGGCAATTGTCAAGCAGATGAGCCGACAGGAATCACGCAGCTCAGCTGGCAATTGTCATGCAGATGAGCCGGCAGGAATCACGCAGCTCAGCAGGCCCTGATCACGTGACTCTGCAGGCACTGATCACGTGGCTGATCAAGTCCAGATCACGTGACTGAGCATGCACTGATCACGTGGCTATCATGCACTGATGACGTGACTGCGCATGCACTGATGACGTGGCTGATCGGGCACTGATCACATGGCTCATCATGCACTGATCACGTGTTTATCAGGCAATGATCAGTGACTGACAGGCGCTGATCATGGGACTGTGCACGCACTGATCACGTGGCTATCATGCACTGATCACGTGACTGCGCATGCACTGATGACGTGGCTGTTCGGGCACTGATCACGTGTTTATCAGGCAGTGATCAGTGACTGACAGGCGCTGATCAGGGGACTGTGCACGCACTGATCAGGTGGCTGATCAGGAACTGACCACCTGACCGCGCATGCAGTGATCACGTGGCTGGTCGTTCACTGATCACGTGTTTATCATACGGTGATCACGTGACTGAGAGGCGCTGATCACGTGACTGTGCCGTCAGTGATCACGTGGCTGAGCAGGCACTGATATCGTGACTGAGCATGCACTGATCATGTGCCGGGAGCCGGGGAGGCATTCCACTCTGGACAAAGGTCATGAGGAAGGAGGCTCGGCATACGCAAATGCGGGATCGAGCCTCAGGAGTCCACCCGGATATTCTCGAGCATCTCCCCCAAAAAAACCGGAGTCTGCCTACTGTATTGCTTTGTGCTCTCACCTCTGATTTCACTGGGGGCTGTCCCCCACCACCATCTCGCTCTCTCTGTCAAAGAGTTAACTTACAGCTCCAATTCATAAAGTTCCTTGTCATTCTTCCCTTTAACTTCCAGCTGAGTCTCCATCTGGAGCGCGGAACCCACCACGCTTACTAATTATGCCTGGGCTGCTAAGACCCACTCGAGAAGGTGTCTAGGGTGAGGCACCTTTCGCTATTCGAGAGGGCGCCTGCGGCCTACGTAAGTGGTGCAAACTTCTTGTCTTGAAGTTTGATTGGTCTTCCGCGTAAACCAAGCTACTCAGTCTCTTTTCTCCACCGAATTTTCCTACTGAGCTCTCCTCATACTATTATTCTTGACATCTCTGATTAGCATATAAATAGTCGCCTAGGCCATCTCTCCTTCGAATACCCTGGATCAGTTGGGGCTGGTCCCCGGCAGGTGGCGACCGAACAGGGACCTCAGGAGGCAATACTCAAAGAGCTGAGCAGACACGAACCACGCAATCAGCAGGCAATAAGCATGGAGCTCAGCAGTGACGAATCATGCTGCTCAACTGGCAATAATCAAGCACGTGACCAGGCAGGAATCACGCAGCTCAGCTGGCAATTGTCAAGCAGATGAGCCGACAGGAATCACGCAGCTCAGCTGGCAATTGTCATGCAGATGAGCCGGCAGGAATCACGCAGCTCAGCAGGCCCTGATCACGTGACTCTGCAGGCACTGATCACGTGGCTGATCAAGTCCAGATCACGTGACTGAGCATGCACTGATCACGTGGCTATCATGCACTGATGACGTGACTGCGCATGCACTGATGACGTGGCTGATCGGGCACTGATCACATGGCTCATCATGCACTGATCACGTGTTTATCAGGCAATGATCAGTGACTGACAGGCGCTGATCATGGGACTGTGCACGCACTGATCACGTGGCTATCATGCACTGATCACGTGACTGCGCATGCACTGATGACGTGGCTGTTCGGGCACTGATCACGTGTTTATCAGGCAGTGATCAGTGACTGACAGGCGCTGATCAGGGGACTGTGCACGCACTGATCAGGTGGCTGATCAGGAACTGACCACCTGACCGCGCATGCAGTGATCACGTGGCTGGTCGTTCACTGATCACGTGTTTATCATACGGTGATCACGTGACTGAGAGGCGCTGATCACGTGACTGTGCCGTCAGTGATCACGTGGCTGAGCAGGCACTGATATCGTGACTGAGCATGCACTGATCATGTGCCGGGAGCCGGGGAGGCATTCCACTCTGGACAAAGGTCATGAGGAAGGAGGCTCGGCATACGCAAATGCGGGATCGAGCCTCAGGAGTCCACCCGGATATTCTCGAGCATCTCCCCCAAAAAACCGGAGTCTGCCTACTGTATTGCTTTGTGCTCTCACCTCTGATTTCACTGGGGGCTGTCCCCCACCACCATCTCGCTCTCTCTGTCAAAGAGTTAACTTACAGCTCCAATTCATAAAGTTCCTTGTCATTCTTCCCTTTAACTTCCAGCTGAGTCTCCATCTGGAGCGCGGAACCCACCACGCTTACTAATTATGCCTGGGCTGCTAAGACCCACTCGAGAAGGTGTCTAGGGTGAGGCACCTTTCGCTATTCGAGAGGGCGCCTGCGGCCTACGTAAGTGGTGCAAACTTCTTGTCTTGAAGTTTGATTGGTCTTCCGCGTAAACCAAGCTACTCAGTCTCTTTTCTCCACCGAATTTTCCTACTGAGCTCTCCTCATACTATTATTCTTGACATCTCTGATTAGCATATAAATAGTCGCCTAGGCCATCTCTCCTTCGAATACCCTGGATCAGTTGGGGCTGGTCCCCGGCAGGTGGCGACCGAACAGGGACCTCAGGAGGCAATACTCAAAGAGCTGAGCAGACACGAACCACGCAATCAGCAGGCAATAAGCATGGAGCTCAGCAGTGACGAATCATGCTGCTCAACTGGCAATAATCAAGCACGTGACCAGGCAGGAATCACGCAGCTCAGCTGGCAATTGTCAAGCAGATGAGCCGACAGGAATCACGCAGCTCAGCTGGCAATTGTCATGCAGATGAGCCGGCAGGAATCACGCAGCTCAGCAGGCCCTGATCACGTGACTCTGCAGGCACTGATCACGTGGCTGATCAAGTCCAGATCACGTGACTGAGCATGCACTGATCACGTGGCTATCATGCACTGATGACGTGACTGCGCATGCACTGATGACGTGGCTGATCGGGCACTGATCACATGGCTCATCATGCACTGATCACGTGTTTATCAGGCAATGATCAGTGACTGACAGGCGCTGATCATGGGACTGTGCACGCACTGATCACGTGGCTATCATGCACTGATCACGTGACTGCGCATGCACTGATGACGTGGCTGTTCGGGCACTGATCACGTGTTTATCAGGCAGTGATCAGTGACTGACAGGCGCTGATCAGGGGACTGTGCACGCACTGATCAGGTGGCTGATCAGGAACTGACCACCTGACCGCGCATGCAGTGATCACGTGGCTGGTCGTTCACTGATCACGTGTTTATCATACGGTGATCACGTGACTGAGAGGCGCTGATCACGTGACTGTGCCGTCAGTGATCACGTGGCTGAGCAGGCACTGATATCGTGACTGAGCATGCACTGATCATGTGCCGGGAGCCGGGGAGGCATTCCACTCTGGACAAAGGTCATGAGGAAGGAGGCTCGGCATACGCAAATGCGGGATCGAGCCTCAGGAGTCCACCCGGATATTCTCGAGCATCTCCCCCAAAAAAACCGGAGTCTGCCTACTGTATTGCTTTGTGCTCTCACCTCTGATTTCACTGGGGGCTGTCCCCCACCACCATCTCGCTCTCTCTGTCAAAGAGTTAACTTACAGCTCCAATTCATAAAGTTCCTTGTCATTCTTCCCTTTAACTTCCAGCTGAGTCTCCATCTGGAGCGCGGAACCCACCACGCTTACTAATTATGCCTGGGCTGCTAAGACCCACTCGAGAAGGTGTCTAGGGTGAGGCACCTTTCGCTATTCGAGAGGGCGCCTGCGGCCTACGTAAGTGGTGCAAACTTCTTGTCTTGAAGTTTGATTGGTCTTCCGCGTAAACCAAGCTACTCAGTCTCTTTTCTCCACCGAATTTTCCTACTGAGCTCTCCTCATACTATTATTCTTGACATCTCTGATTAGCATATAAATAGTCGCCTAGGCCATCTCTCCTTCGAATACCCTGGATCAGTTGGGGCTGGTCCCCGGCAGGTGGCGACCGAACAGGGACCTCAGGAGGCAATACTCAAAGAGCTGAGCAGACACGAACCACGCAATCAGCAGGCAATAAGCATGGAGCTCAGCAGTGACGAATCATGCTGCTCAACTGGCAATAATCAAGCACGTGACCAGGCAGGAATCACGCAGCTCAGCTGGCAATTGTCAAGCAGATGAGCCGACAGGAATCACGCAGCTCAGCTGGCAATTGTCATGCAGATGAGCCGGCAGGAATCACGCAGCTCAGCAGGCCCTGATCACGTGACTCTGCAGGCACTGATCACGTGGCTGATCAAGTCCAGATCACGTGACTGAGCATGCACTGATCACGTGGCTATCATGCACTGATGACGTGACTGCGCATGCACTGATGACGTGGCTGATCGGGCACTGATCACATGGCTCATCATGCACTGATCACGTGTTTATCAGGCAATGATCAGTGACTGACAGGCGCTGATCATGGGACTGTGCACGCACTGATCACGTGGCTATCATGCACTGATCACGTGACTGCGCATGCACTGATGACGTGGCTGTTCGGGCACTGATCACGTGTTTATCAGGCAGTGATCAGTGACTGACAGGCGCTGATCAGGGGACTGTGCACGCACTGATCAGGTGGCTGATCAGGAACTGACCACCTGACCGCGCATGCAGTGATCACGTGGCTGGTCGTTCACTGATCACGTGTTTATCATACGGTGATCACGTGACTGAGAGGCGCTGATCACGTGACTGTGCCGTCAGTGATCACGTGGCTGAGCAGGCACTGATATCGTGACTGAGCATGCACTGATCATGTGCCGGGAGCCGGGGAGGCATTCCACTCTGGACAAAGGTCATGAGGAAGGAGGCTCGGCATACGCAAATGCGGGATCGAGCCTCAGGAGTCCACCCGGATATTCTCGAGCATCTCCCCCCAAAAAAACCGGAGTCTGCCTACTGTATTGCTTTGTGCTCTCACCTCTGATTTCACTGGGGGCTGTCCCCCACCACCATCTCGCTCTCTCTGTCAAAGAGTTAACTTACAGCTCCAATTCATAAAGTTCCTTGTCATTCTTCCCTTTAACTTCCAGCTGAGTCTCCATCTGGAGCGCGGAACCCACCACGCTTACTAATTATGCCTGGGCTGCTAAGACCCACTCGAGAAGGTGTCTAGGGTGAGGCACCTTTCGCTATTCGAGAGGGCGCCTGCGGCCTACGTAAGTGGTGCAAACTTCTTGTCTTGAAGTTTGATTGGTCTTCCGCGTAAACCAAGCTACTCAGTCTCTTTTCTCCACCGAATTTTCCTACTGAGCTCTCCTCATACTATTATTCTTGACATCTCTGATTAGCATATAAATAGTCGCCTAGGCCATCTCTCCTTCGAATACCCTGGATCAGTTGGGGCTGGTCCCCGGCAGGTGGCGACCGAACAGGGACCTCAGGAGGCAATACTCAAAGAGCTGAGCAGACACGAACCACGCAATCAGCAGGCAATAAGCATGGAGCTCAGCAGTGACGAATCATGCTGCTCAACTGGCAATAATCAAGCACGTGACCAGGCAGGAATCACGCAGCTCAGCTGGCAATTGTCAAGCAGATGAGCCGACAGGAATCACGCAGCTCAGCTGGCAATTGTCATGCAGATGAGCCGGCAGGAATCACGCAGCTCAGCAGGCCCTGATCACGTGACTCTGCAGGCACTGATCACGTGGCTGATCAAGTCCAGATCACGTGACTGAGCATGCACTGATCACGTGGCTATCATGCACTGATGACGTGACTGCGCATGCACTGATGACGTGGCTGATCGGGCACTGATCACATGGCTCATCATGCACTGATCACGTGTTTATCAGGCAATGATCAGTGACTGACAGGCGCTGATCATGGGACTGTGCACGCACTGATCACGTGGCTATCATGCACTGATCACGTGACTGCGCATGCACTGATGACGTGGCTGTTCGGGCACTGATCACGTGTTTATCAGGCAGTGATCAGTGACTGACAGGCGCTGATCAGGGGACTGTGCACGCACTGATCAGGTGGCTGATCAGGAACTGACCACCTGACCGCGCATGCAGTGATCACGTGGCTGGTCGTTCACTGATCACGTGTTTATCATACGGTGATCACGTGACTGAGAGGCGCTGATCACGTGACTGTGCCGTCAGTGATCACGTGGCTGAGCAGGCACTGATATCGTGACTGAGCATGCACTGATCATGTGCCGGGAGCCGGGGAGGCATTCCACTCTGGACAAAGGTCATGAGGAAGGAGGCTCGGCATACGCAAATGCGGGATCGAGCCTCAGGAGTCCACCCGGATATTCTCGAGCATCTCCCCCAAAAAAACCGGAGTCTGCCTACTGTATTGCTTTGTGCTCTCACCTCTGATTTCACTGGGGGCTGTCCCCCACCACCATCTCGCTCTCTCTGTCAAAGAGTTAACTTACAGCTCCAATTCATAAAGTTCCTTGTCATTCTTCCCTTTAACTTCCAGCTGAGTCTCCATCTGGAGCGCGGAACCCACCACGCTTACTAATTATGCCTGGGCTGCTAAGACCCACTCGAGAAGGTGTCTAGGGTGAGGCACCTTTCGCTATTCGAGAGGGCGCCTGCGGCCTACGTAAGTGGTGCAAACTTCTTGTCTTGAAGTTTGATTGGTCTTCCGCGTAAACCAAGCTACTCAGTCTCTTTTCTCCACCGAATTTTCCTACTGAGCTCTCCTCATACTATTATTCTTGACATCTCTGATTAGCATATAAATAGTCGCCTAGGCCATCTCTCCTTCGAATACCCTGGATCAGTTGGGGCTGGTCCCCGGCAGGTGGCGACCGAACAGGGACCTCAGGAGGCAATACTCAAAGAGCTGAGCAGACACGAACCACGCAATCAGCAGGCAATAAGCATGGAGCTCAGCAGTGACGAATCATGCTGCTCAACTGGCAATAATCAAGCACGTGACCAGGCAGGAATCACGCAGCTCAGCTGGCAATTGTCAAGCAGATGAGCCGACAGGAATCACGCAGCTCAGCTGGCAATTGTCATGCAGATGAGCCGGCAGGAATCACGCAGCTCAGCAGGCCCTGATCACGTGACTCTGCAGGCACTGATCACGTGGCTGATCAAGTCCAGATCACGTGACTGAGCATGCACTGATCACGTGGCTATCATGCACTGATGACGTGACTGCGCATGCACTGATGACGTGGCTGATCGGGCACTGATCACATGGCTCATCATGCACTGATCACGTGTTTATCAGGCAATGATCAGTGACTGACAGGCGCTGATCATGGGACTGTGCACGCACTGATCACGTGGCTATCATGCACTGATCACGTGACTGCGCATGCACTGATGACGTGGCTGTTCGGGCACTGATCACGTGTTTATCAGGCAGTGATCAGTGACTGACAGGCGCTGATCAGGGGACTGTGCACGCACTGATCAGGTGGCTGATCAGGAACTGACCACCTGACCGCGCATGCAGTGATCACGTGGCTGGTCGTTCACTGATCACGTGTTTATCATACGGTGATCACGTGACTGAGAGGCGCTGATCACGTGACTGTGCCGTCAGTGATCACGTGGCTGAGCAGGCACTGATATCGTGACTGAGCATGCACTGATCATGTGCCGGGAGCCGGGGAGGCATTCCACTCTGGACAAAGGTCATGAGGAAGGAGGCTCGGCATACGCAAATGCGGGATCGAGCCTCAGGAGTCCACCCGGATATTCTCGAGCATCTCCCCCCAAAAAAACCGGAGTCTGCCTACTGTATTGCTTTGTGCTCTCACCTCTGATTTCACTGGGGGCTGTCCCCCACCACCATCTCGCTCTCTCTGTCAAAGAGTTAACTTACAGCTCCAATTCATAAAGTTCCTTGTCATTCTTCCCTTTAACTTCCAGCTGAGTCTCCATCTGGAGCGCGGAACCCACCACGCTTACTAATTATGCCTGGGCTGCTAAGACCCACTCGAGAAGGTGTCTAGGGTGAGGCACCTTTCGCTATTCGAGAGGGCGCCTGCGGCCTACGTAAGTGGTGCAAACTTCTTGTCTTGAAGTTTGATTGGTCTTCCGCGTAAACCAAGCTACTCAGTCTCTTTTCTCCACCGAATTTTCCTACTGAGCTCTCCTCATACTATTATTCTTGACATCTCTGATTAGCATATAAATAGTCGCCTAGGCCATCTCTCCTTCGAATACCCTGGATCAGTTGGGGCTGGTCCCCGGCAGGTGGCGACCGAACAGGGACCTCAGGAGGCAATACTCAAAGAGCTGAGCAGACACGAACCACGCAATCAGCAGGCAATAAGCATGGAGCTCAGCAGTGACGAATCATGCTGCTCAACTGGCAATAATCAAGCACGTGACCAGGCAGGAATCACGCAGCTCAGCTGGCAATTGTCAAGCAGATGAGCCGACAGGAATCACGCAGCTCAGCTGGCAATTGTCATGCAGATGAGCCGGCAGGAATCACGCAGCTCAGCAGGCCCTGATCACGTGACTCTGCAGGCACTGATCACGTGGCTGATCAAGTCCAGATCACGTGACTGAGCATGCACTGATCACGTGGCTATCATGCACTGATGACGTGACTGCGCATGCACTGATGACGTGGCTGATCGGGCACTGATCACATGGCTCATCATGCACTGATCACGTGTTTATCAGGCAATGATCAGTGACTGACAGGCGCTGATCATGGGACTGTGCACGCACTGATCACGTGGCTATCATGCACTGATCACGTGACTGCGCATGCACTGATGACGTGGCTGTTCGGGCACTGATCACGTGTTTATCAGGCAGTGATCAGTGACTGACAGGCGCTGATCAGGGGACTGTGCACGCACTGATCAGGTGGCTGATCAGGAACTGACCACCTGACCGCGCATGCAGTGATCACGTGGCTGGTCGTTCACTGATCACGTGTTTATCATACGGTGATCACGTGACTGAGAGGCGCTGATCACGTGACTGTGCCGTCAGTGATCACGTGGCTGAGCAGGCACTGATATCGTGACTGAGCATGCACTGATCATGTGCCGGGAGCCGGGGAGGCATTCCACTCTGGACAAAGGTCATGAGGAAGGAGGCTCGGCATACGCAAATGCGGGATCGAGCCTCAGGAGTCCACCCGGATATTCTCGAGCATCTCCCCCAAAAAACCGGAGTCTGCCTACTGTATTGCTTTGTGCTCTCACCTCTGATTTCACTGGGGGCTGTCCCCCACCACCATCTCGCTCTCTCTGTCAAAGAGTTAACTTACAGCTCCAATTCATAAAGTTCCTTGTCATTCTTCCCTTTAACTTCCAGCTGAGTCTCCATCTGGAGCGCGGAACCCACCACGCTTACTAATTATGCCTGGGCTGCTAAGACCCACTCGAGAAGGTGTCTAGGGTGAGGCACCTTTCGCTATTCGAGAGGGCGCCTGCGGCCTACGTAAGTGGTGCAAACTTCTTGTCTTGAAGTTTGATTGGTCTTCCGCGTAAACCAAGCTACTCAGTCTCTTTTCTCCACCGAATTTTCCTACTGAGCTCTCCTCATACTATTATTCTTGACATCTCTGATTAGCATATAAATAGTCGCCTAGGCCATCTCTCCTTCGAATACCCTGGATCAGTTGGGGCTGGTCCCCGGCAGGTGGCGACCGAACAGGGACCTCAGGAGGCAATACTCAAAGAGCTGAGCAGACACGAACCACGCAATCAGCAGGCAATAAGCATGGAGCTCAGCAGTGACGAATCATGCTGCTCAACTGGCAATAATCAAGCACGTGACCAGGCAGGAATCACGCAGCTCAGCTGGCAATTGTCAAGCAGATGAGCCGACAGGAATCACGCAGCTCAGCTGGCAATTGTCATGCAGATGAGCCGGCAGGAATCACGCAGCTCAGCAGGCCCTGATCACGTGACTCTGCAGGCACTGATCACGTGGCTGATCAAGTCCAGATCACGTGACTGAGCATGCACTGATCACGTGGCTATCATGCACTGATGACGTGACTGCGCATGCACTGATGACGTGGCTGATCGGGCACTGATCACATGGCTCATCATGCACTGATCACGTGTTTATCAGGCAATGATCAGTGACTGACAGGCGCTGATCATGGGACTGTGCACGCACTGATCACGTGGCTATCATGCACTGATCACGTGACTGCGCATGCACTGATGACGTGGCTGTTCGGGCACTGATCACGTGTTTATCAGGCAGTGATCAGTGACTGACAGGCGCTGATCAGGGGACTGTGCACGCACTGATCAGGTGGCTGATCAGGAACTGACCACCTGACCGCGCATGCAGTGATCACGTGGCTGGTCGTTCACTGATCACGTGTTTATCATACGGTGATCACGTGACTGAGAGGCGCTGATCACGTGACTGTGCCGTCAGTGATCACGTGGCTGAGCAGGCACTGATATCGTGACTGAGCATGCACTGATCATGTGCCGGGAGCCGGGGAGGCATTCCACTCTGGACAAAGGTCATGAGGAAGGAGGCTCGGCATACGCAAATGCGGGATCGAGCCTCAGGAGTCCACCCGGATATTCTCGAGCATCTCCCCCCAAAAAACCGGAGTCTGCCTACTGTATTGCTTTGTGCTCTCACCTCTGATTTCACTGGGGGCTGTCCCCCACCACCATCTCGCTCTCTCTGTCAAAGAGTTAACTTACAGCTCCAATTCATAAAGTTCCTTGTCATTCTTCCCTTTAACTTCCAGCTGAGTCTCCATCTGGAGCGCGGAACCCACCACGCTTACTAATTATGCCTGGGCTGCTAAGACCCACTCGAGAAGGTGTCTAGGGTGAGGCACCTTTCGCTATTCGAGAGGGCGCCTGCGGCCTACGTAAGTGGTGCAAACTTCTTGTCTTGAAGTTTGATTGGTCTTCCGCGTAAACCAAGCTACTCAGTCTCTTTTCTCCACCGAATTTTCCTACTGAGCTCTCCTCATACTATTATTCTTGACATCTCTGATTAGCATATAAATAGTCGCCTAGGCCATCTCTCCTTCGAATACCCTGGATCAGTTGGGGCTGGTCCCCGGCAGGTGGCGACCGAACAGGGACCTCAGGAGGCAATACTCAAAGAGCTGAGCAGACACGAACCACGCAATCAGCAGGCAATAAGCATGGAGCTCAGCAGTGACGAATCATGCTGCTCAACTGGCAATAATCAAGCACGTGACCAGGCAGGAATCACGCAGCTCAGCTGGCAATTGTCAAGCAGATGAGCCGACAGGAATCACGCAGCTCAGCTGGCAATTGTCATGCAGATGAGCCGGCAGGAATCACGCAGCTCAGCAGGCCCTGATCACGTGACTCTGCAGGCACTGATCACGTGGCTGATCAAGTCCAGATCACGTGACTGAGCATGCACTGATCACGTGGCTATCATGCACTGATGACGTGACTGCGCATGCACTGATGACGTGGCTGATCGGGCACTGATCACATGGCTCATCATGCACTGATCACGTGTTTATCAGGCAATGATCAGTGACTGACAGGCGCTGATCATGGGACTGTGCACGCACTGATCACGTGGCTATCATGCACTGATCACGTGACTGCGCATGCACTGATGACGTGGCTGTTCGGGCACTGATCACGTGTTTATCAGGCAGTGATCAGTGACTGACAGGCGCTGATCAGGGGACTGTGCACGCACTGATCAGGTGGCTGATCAGGAACTGACCACCTGACCGCGCATGCAGTGATCACGTGGCTGGTCGTTCACTGATCACGTGTTTATCATACGGTGATCACGTGACTGAGAGGCGCTGATCACGTGACTGTGCCGTCAGTGATCACGTGGCTGAGCAGGCACTGATATCGTGACTGAGCATGCACTGATCATGTGCCGGGAGCCGGGGAGGCATTCCACTCTGGACAAAGGTCATGAGGAAGGAGGCTCGGCATACGCAAATGCGGGATCGAGCCTCAGGAGTCCACCCGGATATTCTCGAGCATCTCCCCCCAAAAACCGGAGTCTGCCTACTGTATTGCTTTGTGCTCTCACCTCTGATTTCACTGGGGGCTGTCCCCCACCACCATCTCGCTCTCTCTGTCAAAGAGTTAACTTACAGCTCCAATTCATAAAGTTCCTTGTCATTCTTCCCTTTAACTTCCAGCTGAGTCTCCATCTGGAGCGCGGAACCCACCACGCTTACTAATTATGCCTGGGCTGCTAAGACCCACTCGAGAAGGTGTCTAGGGTGAGGCACCTTTCGCTATTCGAGAGGGCGCCTGCGGCCTACGTAAGTGGTGCAAACTTCTTGTCTTGAAGTTTGATTGGTCTTCCGCGTAAACCAAGCTACTCAGTCTCTTTTCTCCACCGAATTTTCCTACTGAGCTCTCCTCATACTATTATTCTTGACATCTCTGATTAGCATATAAATAGTCGCCTAGGCCATCTCTCCTTCGAATACCCTGGATCAGTTGGGGCTGGTCCCCGGCAGGTGGCGACCGAACAGGGACCTCAGGAGGCAATACTCAAAGAGCTGAGCAGACACGAACCACGCAATCAGCAGGCAATAAGCATGGAGCTCAGCAGTGACGAATCATGCTGCTCAACTGGCAATAATCAAGCACGTGACCAGGCAGGAATCACGCAGCTCAGCTGGCAATTGTCAAGCAGATGAGCCGACAGGAATCACGCAGCTCAGCTGGCAATTGTCATGCAGATGAGCCGGCAGGAATCACGCAGCTCAGCAGGCCCTGATCACGTGACTCTGCAGGCACTGATCACGTGGCTGATCAAGTCCAGATCACGTGACTGAGCATGCACTGATCACGTGGCTATCATGCACTGATGACGTGACTGCGCATGCACTGATGACGTGGCTGATCGGGCACTGATCACATGGCTCATCATGCACTGATCACGTGTTTATCAGGCAATGATCAGTGACTGACAGGCGCTGATCATGGGACTGTGCACGCACTGATCACGTGGCTATCATGCACTGATCACGTGACTGCGCATGCACTGATGACGTGGCTGTTCGGGCACTGATCACGTGTTTATCAGGCAGTGATCAGTGACTGACAGGCGCTGATCAGGGGACTGTGCACGCACTGATCAGGTGGCTGATCAGGAACTGACCACCTGACCGCGCATGCAGTGATCACGTGGCTGGTCGTTCACTGATCACGTGTTTATCATACGGTGATCACGTGACTGAGAGGCGCTGATCACGTGACTGTGCCGTCAGTGATCACGTGGCTGAGCAGGCACTGATATCGTGACTGAGCATGCACTGATCATGTGCCGGGAGCCGGGGAGGCATTCCACTCTGGACAAAGGTCATGAGGAAGGAGGCTCGGCATACGCAAATGCGGGATCGAGCCTCAGGAGTCCACCCGGATATTCTCGAGCATCTCCCCCAAAAAAACCGGAGTCTGCCTACTGTATTGCTTTGTGCTCTCACCTCTGATTTCACTGGGGGCTGTCCCCCACCACCATCTCGCTCTCTCTGTCAAAGAGTTAACTTACAGCTCCAATTCATAAAGTTCCTTGTCATTCTTCCCTTTAACTTCCAGCTGAGTCTCCATCTGGAGCGCGGAACCCACCACGCTTACTAATTATGCCTGGGCTGCTAAGACCCACTCGAGAAGGTGTCTAGGGTGAGGCACCTTTCGCTATTCGAGAGGGCGCCTGCGGCCTACGTAAGTGGTGCAAACTTCTTGTCTTGAAGTTTGATTGGTCTTCCGCGTAAACCAAGCTACTCAGTCTCTTTTCTCCACCGAATTTTCCTACTGAGCTCTCCTCATACTATTATTCTTGACATCTCTGATTAGCATATAAATAGTCGCCTAGGCCATCTCTCCTTCGAATACCCTGGATCAGTTGGGGCTGGTCCCCGGCAGGTGGCGACCGAACAGGGACCTCAGGAGGCAATACTCAAAGAGCTGAGCAGACACGAACCACGCAATCAGCAGGCAATAAGCATGGAGCTCAGCAGTGACGAATCATGCTGCTCAACTGGCAATAATCAAGCACGTGACCAGGCAGGAATCACGCAGCTCAGCTGGCAATTGTCAAGCAGATGAGCCGACAGGAATCACGCAGCTCAGCTGGCAATTGTCATGCAGATGAGCCGGCAGGAATCACGCAGCTCAGCAGGCCCTGATCACGTGACTCTGCAGGCACTGATCACGTGGCTGATCAAGTCCAGATCACGTGACTGAGCATGCACTGATCACGTGGCTATCATGCACTGATGACGTGACTGCGCATGCACTGATGACGTGGCTGATCGGGCACTGATCACATGGCTCATCATGCACTGATCACGTGTTTATCAGGCAATGATCAGTGACTGACAGGCGCTGATCATGGGACTGTGCACGCACTGATCACGTGGCTATCATGCACTGATCACGTGACTGCGCATGCACTGATGACGTGGCTGTTCGGGCACTGATCACGTGTTTATCAGGCAGTGATCAGTGACTGACAGGCGCTGATCAGGGGACTGTGCACGCACTGATCAGGTGGCTGATCAGGAACTGACCACCTGACCGCGCATGCAGTGATCACGTGGCTGGTCGTTCACTGATCACGTGTTTATCATACGGTGATCACGTGACTGAGAGGCGCTGATCACGTGACTGTGCCGTCAGTGATCACGTGGCTGAGCAGGCACTGATATCGTGACTGAGCATGCACTGATCATGTGCCGGGAGCCGGGGAGGCATTCCACTCTGGACAAAGGTCATGAGGAAGGAGGCTCGGCATACGCAAATGCGGGATCGAGCCTCAGGAGTCCACCCGGATATTCTCGAGCATCTCCCCCAAAAAAACCGGAGTCTGCCTACTGTATTGCTTTGTGCTCTCACCTCTGATTTCACTGGGGGCTGTCCCCCACCACCATCTCGCTCTCTCTGTCAAAGAGTTAACTTACAGCTCCAATTCATAAAGTTCCTTGTCATTCTTCCCTTTAACTTCCAGCTGAGTCTCCATCTGGAGCGCGGAACCCACCACGCTTACTAATTATGCCTGGGCTGCTAAGACCCACTCGAGAAGGTGTCTAGGGTGAGGCACCTTTCGCTATTCGAGAGGGCGCCTGCGGCCTACGTAAGTGGTGCAAACTTCTTGTCTTGAAGTTTGATTGGTCTTCCGCGTAAACCAAGCTACTCAGTCTCTTTTCTCCACCGAATTTTCCTACTGAGCTCTCCTCATACTATTATTCTTGACATCTCTGATTAGCATATAAATAGTCGCCTAGGCCATCTCTCCTTCGAATACCCTGGATCAGTTGGGGCTGGTCCCCGGCAGGTGGCGACCGAACAGGGACCTCAGGAGGCAATACTCAAAGAGCTGAGCAGACACGAACCACGCAATCAGCAGGCAATAAGCATGGAGCTCAGCAGTGACGAATCATGCTGCTCAACTGGCAATAATCAAGCACGTGACCAGGCAGGAATCACGCAGCTCAGCTGGCAATTGTCAAGCAGATGAGCCGACAGGAATCACGCAGCTCAGCTGGCAATTGTCATGCAGATGAGCCGGCAGGAATCACGCAGCTCAGCAGGCCCTGATCACGTGACTCTGCAGGCACTGATCACGTGGCTGATCAAGTCCAGATCACGTGACTGAGCATGCACTGATCACGTGGCTATCATGCACTGATGACGTGACTGCGCATGCACTGATGACGTGGCTGATCGGGCACTGATCACATGGCTCATCATGCACTGATCACGTGTTTATCAGGCAATGATCAGTGACTGACAGGCGCTGATCATGGGACTGTGCACGCACTGATCACGTGGCTATCATGCACTGATCACGTGACTGCGCATGCACTGATGACGTGGCTGTTCGGGCACTGATCACGTGTTTATCAGGCAGTGATCAGTGACTGACAGGCGCTGATCAGGGGACTGTGCACGCACTGATCAGGTGGCTGATCAGGAACTGACCACCTGACCGCGCATGCAGTGATCACGTGGCTGGTCGTTCACTGATCACGTGTTTATCATACGGTGATCACGTGACTGAGAGGCGCTGATCACGTGACTGTGCCGTCAGTGATCACGTGGCTGAGCAGGCACTGATATCGTGACTGAGCATGCACTGATCATGTGCCGGGAGCCGGGGAGGCATTCCACTCTGGACAAAGGTCATGAGGAAGGAGGCTCGGCATACGCAAATGCGGGATCGAGCCTCAGGAGTCCACCCGGATATTCTCGAGCATCTCCCCCCAAAAAAACCGGAGTCTGCCTACTGTATTGCTTTGTGCTCTCACCTCTGATTTCACTGGGGGCTGTCCCCCACCACCATCTCGCTCTCTCTGTCAAAGAGTTAACTTACAGCTCCAATTCATAAAGTTCCTTGTCATTCTTCCCTTTAACTTCCAGCTGAGTCTCCATCTGGAGCGCGGAACCCACCACGCTTACTAATTATGCCTGGGCTGCTAAGACCCACTCGAGAAGGTGTCTAGGGTGAGGCACCTTTCGCTATTCGAGAGGGCGCCTGCGGCCTACGTAAGTGGTGCAAACTTCTTGTCTTGAAGTTTGATTGGTCTTCCGCGTAAACCAAGCTACTCAGTCTCTTTTCTCCACCGAATTTTCCTACTGAGCTCTCCTCATACTATTATTCTTGACATCTCTGATTAGCATATAAATAGTCGCCTAGGCCATCTCTCCTTCGAATACCCTGGATCAGTTGGGGCTGGTCCCCGGCAGGTGGCGACCGAACAGGGACCTCAGGAGGCAATACTCAAAGAGCTGAGCAGACACGAACCACGCAATCAGCAGGCAATAAGCATGGAGCTCAGCAGTGACGAATCATGCTGCTCAACTGGCAATAATCAAGCACGTGACCAGGCAGGAATCACGCAGCTCAGCTGGCAATTGTCAAGCAGATGAGCCGACAGGAATCACGCAGCTCAGCTGGCAATTGTCATGCAGATGAGCCGGCAGGAATCACGCAGCTCAGCAGGCCCTGATCACGTGACTCTGCAGGCACTGATCACGTGGCTGATCAAGTCCAGATCACGTGACTGAGCATGCACTGATCACGTGGCTATCATGCACTGATGACGTGACTGCGCATGCACTGATGACGTGGCTGATCGGGCACTGATCACATGGCTCATCATGCACTGATCACGTGTTTATCAGGCAATGATCAGTGACTGACAGGCGCTGATCATGGGACTGTGCACGCACTGATCACGTGGCTATCATGCACTGATCACGTGACTGCGCATGCACTGATGACGTGGCTGTTCGGGCACTGATCACGTGTTTATCAGGCAGTGATCAGTGACTGACAGGCGCTGATCAGGGGACTGTGCACGCACTGATCAGGTGGCTGATCAGGAACTGACCACCTGACCGCGCATGCAGTGATCACGTGGCTGGTCGTTCACTGATCACGTGTTTATCATACGGTGATCACGTGACTGAGAGGCGCTGATCACGTGACTGTGCCGTCAGTGATCACGTGGCTGAGCAGGCACTGATATCGTGACTGAGCATGCACTGATCATGTGCCGGGAGCCGGGGAGGCATTCCACTCTGGACAAAGGTCATGAGGAAGGAGGCTCGGCATACGCAAATGCGGGATCGAGCCTCAGGAGTCCACCCGGATATTCTCGAGCATCTCCCCCCAAAAAACCGGAGTCTGCCTACTGTATTGCTTTGTGCTCTCACCTCTGATTTCACTGGGGGCTGTCCCCCACCACCATCTCGCTCTCTCTGTCAAAGAGTTAACTTACAGCTCCAATTCATAAAGTTCCTTGTCATTCTTCCCTTTAACTTCCAGCTGAGTCTCCATCTGGAGCGCGGAACCCACCACGCTTACTAATTATGCCTGGGCTGCTAAGACCCACTCGAGAAGGTGTCTAGGGTGAGGCACCTTTCGCTATTCGAGAGGGCGCCTGCGGCCTACGTAAGTGGTGCAAACTTCTTGTCTTGAAGTTTGATTGGTCTTCCGCGTAAACCAAGCTACTCAGTCTCTTTTCTCCACCGAATTTTCCTACTGAGCTCTCCTCATACTATTATTCTTGACATCTCTGATTAGCATATAAATAGTCGCCTAGGCCATCTCTCCTTCGAATACCCTGGATCAGTTGGGGCTGGTCCCCGGCAGGTGGCGACCGAACAGGGACCTCAGGAGGCAATACTCAAAGAGCTGAGCAGACACGAACCACGCAATCAGCAGGCAATAAGCATGGAGCTCAGCAGTGACGAATCATGCTGCTCAACTGGCAATAATCAAGCACGTGACCAGGCAGGAATCACGCAGCTCAGCTGGCAATTGTCAAGCAGATGAGCCGACAGGAATCACGCAGCTCAGCTGGCAATTGTCATGCAGATGAGCCGGCAGGAATCACGCAGCTCAGCAGGCCCTGATCACGTGACTCTGCAGGCACTGATCACGTGGCTGATCAAGTCCAGATCACGTGACTGAGCATGCACTGATCACGTGGCTATCATGCACTGATGACGTGACTGCGCATGCACTGATGACGTGGCTGATCGGGCACTGATCACATGGCTCATCATGCACTGATCACGTGTTTATCAGGCAATGATCAGTGACTGACAGGCGCTGATCATGGGACTGTGCACGCACTGATCACGTGGCTATCATGCACTGATCACGTGACTGCGCATGCACTGATGACGTGGCTGTTCGGGCACTGATCACGTGTTTATCAGGCAGTGATCAGTGACTGACAGGCGCTGATCAGGGGACTGTGCACGCACTGATCAGGTGGCTGATCAGGAACTGACCACCTGACCGCGCATGCAGTGATCACGTGGCTGGTCGTTCACTGATCACGTGTTTATCATACGGTGATCACGTGACTGAGAGGCGCTGATCACGTGACTGTGCCGTCAGTGATCACGTGGCTGAGCAGGCACTGATATCGTGACTGAGCATGCACTGATCATGTGCCGGGAGCCGGGGAGGCATTCCACTCTGGACAAAGGTCATGAGGAAGGAGGCTCGGCATACGCAAATGCGGGATCGAGCCTCAGGAGTCCACCCGGATATTCTCGAGCATCTCCCCCCAAAAACCGGAGTCTGCCTACTGTATTGCTTTGTGCTCTCACCTCTGATTTCACTGGGGGCTGTCCCCCACCACCATCTCGCTCTCTCTGTCAAAGAGTTAACTTACAGCTCCAATTCATAAAGTTCCTTGTCATTCTTCCCTTTAACTTCCAGCTGAGTCTCCATCTGGAGCGCGGAACCCACCACGCTTACTAATTATGCCTGGGCTGCTAAGACCCACTCGAGAAGGTGTCTAGGGTGAGGCACCTTTCGCTATTCGAGAGGGCGCCTGCGGCCTACGTAAGTGGTGCAAACTTCTTGTCTTGAAGTTTGATTGGTCTTCCGCGTAAACCAAGCTACTCAGTCTCTTTTCTCCACCGAATTTTCCTACTGAGCTCTCCTCATACTATTATTCTTGACATCTCTGATTAGCATATAAATAGTCGCCTAGGCCATCTCTCCTTCGAATACCCTGGATCAGTTGGGGCTGGTCCCCGGCAGGTGGCGACCGAACAGGGACCTCAGGAGGCAATACTCAAAGAGCTGAGCAGACACGAACCACGCAATCAGCAGGCAATAAGCATGGAGCTCAGCAGTGACGAATCATGCTGCTCAACTGGCAATAATCAAGCACGTGACCAGGCAGGAATCACGCAGCTCAGCTGGCAATTGTCAAGCAGATGAGCCGACAGGAATCACGCAGCTCAGCTGGCAATTGTCATGCAGATGAGCCGGCAGGAATCACGCAGCTCAGCAGGCCCTGATCACGTGACTCTGCAGGCACTGATCACGTGGCTGATCAAGTCCAGATCACGTGACTGAGCATGCACTGATCACGTGGCTATCATGCACTGATGACGTGACTGCGCATGCACTGATGACGTGGCTGATCGGGCACTGATCACATGGCTCATCATGCACTGATCACGTGTTTATCAGGCAATGATCAGTGACTGACAGGCGCTGATCATGGGACTGTGCACGCACTGATCACGTGGCTATCATGCACTGATCACGTGACTGCGCATGCACTGATGACGTGGCTGTTCGGGCACTGATCACGTGTTTATCAGGCAGTGATCAGTGACTGACAGGCGCTGATCAGGGGACTGTGCACGCACTGATCAGGTGGCTGATCAGGAACTGACCACCTGACCGCGCATGCAGTGATCACGTGGCTGGTCGTTCACTGATCACGTGTTTATCATACGGTGATCACGTGACTGAGAGGCGCTGATCACGTGACTGTGCCGTCAGTGATCACGTGGCTGAGCAGGCACTGATATCGTGACTGAGCATGCACTGATCATGTGCCGGGAGCCGGGGAGGCATTCCACTCTGGACAAAGGTCATGAGGAAGGAGGCTCGGCATACGCAAATGCGGGATCGAGCCTCAGGAGTCCACCCGGATATTCTCGAGCATCTCCCCCAAAAAAACCGGAGTCTGCCTACTGTATTGCTTTGTGCTCTCACCTCTGATTTCACTGGGGGCTGTCCCCCACCACCATCTCGCTCTCTCTGTCAAAGAGTTAACTTACAGCTCCAATTCATAAAGTTCCTTGTCATTCTTCCCTTTAACTTCCAGCTGAGTCTCCATCTGGAGCGCGGAACCCACCACGCTTACTAATTATGCCTGGGCTGCTAAGACCCACTCGAGAAGGTGTCTAGGGTGAGGCACCTTTCGCTATTCGAGAGGGCGCCTGCGGCCTACGTAAGTGGTGCAAACTTCTTGTCTTGAAGTTTGATTGGTCTTCCGCGTAAACCAAGCTACTCAGTCTCTTTTCTCCACCGAATTTTCCTACTGAGCTCTCCTCATACTATTATTCTTGACATCTCTGATTAGCATATAAATAGTCGCCTAGGCCATCTCTCCTTCGAATACCCTGGATCAGTTGGGGCTGGTCCCCGGCAGGTGGCGACCGAACAGGGACCTCAGGAGGCAATACTCAAAGAGCTGAGCAGACACGAACCACGCAATCAGCAGGCAATAAGCATGGAGCTCAGCAGTGACGAATCATGCTGCTCAACTGGCAATAATCAAGCACGTGACCAGGCAGGAATCACGCAGCTCAGCTGGCAATTGTCAAGCAGATGAGCCGACAGGAATCACGCAGCTCAGCTGGCAATTGTCATGCAGATGAGCCGGCAGGAATCACGCAGCTCAGCAGGCCCTGATCACGTGACTCTGCAGGCACTGATCACGTGGCTGATCAAGTCCAGATCACGTGACTGAGCATGCACTGATCACGTGGCTATCATGCACTGATGACGTGACTGCGCATGCACTGATGACGTGGCTGATCGGGCACTGATCACATGGCTCATCATGCACTGATCACGTGTTTATCAGGCAATGATCAGTGACTGACAGGCGCTGATCATGGGACTGTGCACGCACTGATCACGTGGCTATCATGCACTGATCACGTGACTGCGCATGCACTGATGACGTGGCTGTTCGGGCACTGATCACGTGTTTATCAGGCAGTGATCAGTGACTGACAGGCGCTGATCAGGGGACTGTGCACGCACTGATCAGGTGGCTGATCAGGAACTGACCACCTGACCGCGCATGCAGTGATCACGTGGCTGGTCGTTCACTGATCACGTGTTTATCATACGGTGATCACGTGACTGAGAGGCGCTGATCACGTGACTGTGCCGTCAGTGATCACGTGGCTGAGCAGGCACTGATATCGTGACTGAGCATGCACTGATCATGTGCCGGGAGCCGGGGAGGCATTCCACTCTGGACAAAGGTCATGAGGAAGGAGGCTCGGCATACGCAAATGCGGGATCGAGCCTCAGGAGTCCACCCGGATATTCTCGAGCATCTCCCCCAAAAAAACCGGAGTCTGCCTACTGTATTGCTTTGTGCTCTCACCTCTGATTTCACTGGGGGCTGTCCCCCACCACCATCTCGCTCTCTCTGTCAAAGAGTTAACTTACAGCTCCAATTCATAAAGTTCCTTGTCATTCTTCCCTTTAACTTCCAGCTGAGTCTCCATCTGGAGCGCGGAACCCACCACGCTTACTAATTATGCCTGGGCTGCTAAGACCCACTCGAGAAGGTGTCTAGGGTGAGGCACCTTTCGCTATTCGAGAGGGCGCCTGCGGCCTACGTAAGTGGTGCAAACTTCTTGTCTTGAAGTTTGATTGGTCTTCCGCGTAAACCAAGCTACTCAGTCTCTTTTCTCCACCGAATTTTCCTACTGAGCTCTCCTCATACTATTATTCTTGACATCTCTGATTAGCATATAAATAGTCGCCTAGGCCATCTCTCCTTCGAATACCCTGGATCAGTTGGGGCTGGTCCCCGGCAGGTGGCGACCGAACAGGGACCTCAGGAGGCAATACTCAAAGAGCTGAGCAGACACGAACCACGCAATCAGCAGGCAATAAGCATGGAGCTCAGCAGTGACGAATCATGCTGCTCAACTGGCAATAATCAAGCACGTGACCAGGCAGGAATCACGCAGCTCAGCTGGCAATTGTCAAGCAGATGAGCCGACAGGAATCACGCAGCTCAGCTGGCAATTGTCATGCAGATGAGCCGGCAGGAATCACGCAGCTCAGCAGGCCCTGATCACGTGACTCTGCAGGCACTGATCACGTGGCTGATCAAGTCCAGATCACGTGACTGAGCATGCACTGATCACGTGGCTATCATGCACTGATGACGTGACTGCGCATGCACTGATGACGTGGCTGATCGGGCACTGATCACATGGCTCATCATGCACTGATCACGTGTTTATCAGGCAATGATCAGTGACTGACAGGCGCTGATCATGGGACTGTGCACGCACTGATCACGTGGCTATCATGCACTGATCACGTGACTGCGCATGCACTGATGACGTGGCTGTTCGGGCACTGATCACGTGTTTATCAGGCAGTGATCAGTGACTGACAGGCGCTGATCAGGGGACTGTGCACGCACTGATCAGGTGGCTGATCAGGAACTGACCACCTGACCGCGCATGCAGTGATCACGTGGCTGGTCGTTCACTGATCACGTGTTTATCATACGGTGATCACGTGACTGAGAGGCGCTGATCACGTGACTGTGCCGTCAGTGATCACGTGGCTGAGCAGGCACTGATATCGTGACTGAGCATGCACTGATCATGTGCCGGGAGCCGGGGAGGCATTCCACTCTGGACAAAGGTCATGAGGAAGGAGGCTCGGCATACGCAAATGCGGGATCGAGCCTCAGGAGTCCACCCGGATATTCTCGAGCATCTCCCCCCAAAAAAACCGGAGTCTGCCTACTGTATTGCTTTGTGCTCTCACCTCTGATTTCACTGGGGGCTGTCCCCCACCACCATCTCGCTCTCTCTGTCAAAGAGTTAACTTACAGCTCCAATTCATAAAGTTCCTTGTCATTCTTCCCTTTAACTTCCAGCTGAGTCTCCATCTGGAGCGCGGAACCCACCACGCTTACTAATTATGCCTGGGCTGCTAAGACCCACTCGAGAAGGTGTCTAGGGTGAGGCACCTTTCGCTATTCGAGAGGGCGCCTGCGGCCTACGTAAGTGGTGCAAACTTCTTGTCTTGAAGTTTGATTGGTCTTCCGCGTAAACCAAGCTACTCAGTCTCTTTTCTCCACCGAATTTTCCTACTGAGCTCTCCTCATACTATTATTCTTGACATCTCTGATTAGCATATAAATAGTCGCCTAGGCCATCTCTCCTTCGAATACCCTGGATCAGTTGGGGCTGGTCCCCGGCAGGTGGCGACCGAACAGGGACCTCAGGAGGCAATACTCAAAGAGCTGAGCAGACACGAACCACGCAATCAGCAGGCAATAAGCATGGAGCTCAGCAGTGACGAATCATGCTGCTCAACTGGCAATAATCAAGCACGTGACCAGGCAGGAATCACGCAGCTCAGCTGGCAATTGTCAAGCAGATGAGCCGACAGGAATCACGCAGCTCAGCTGGCAATTGTCATGCAGATGAGCCGGCAGGAATCACGCAGCTCAGCAGGCCCTGATCACGTGACTCTGCAGGCACTGATCACGTGGCTGATCAAGTCCAGATCACGTGACTGAGCATGCACTGATCACGTGGCTATCATGCACTGATGACGTGACTGCGCATGCACTGATGACGTGGCTGATCGGGCACTGATCACATGGCTCATCATGCACTGATCACGTGTTTATCAGGCAATGATCAGTGACTGACAGGCGCTGATCATGGGACTGTGCACGCACTGATCACGTGGCTATCATGCACTGATCACGTGACTGCGCATGCACTGATGACGTGGCTGTTCGGGCACTGATCACGTGTTTATCAGGCAGTGATCAGTGACTGACAGGCGCTGATCAGGGGACTGTGCACGCACTGATCAGGTGGCTGATCAGGAACTGACCACCTGACCGCGCATGCAGTGATCACGTGGCTGGTCGTTCACTGATCACGTGTTTATCATACGGTGATCACGTGACTGAGAGGCGCTGATCACGTGACTGTGCCGTCAGTGATCACGTGGCTGAGCAGGCACTGATATCGTGACTGAGCATGCACTGATCATGTGCCGGGAGCCGGGGAGGCATTCCACTCTGGACAAAGGTCATGAGGAAGGAGGCTCGGCATACGCAAATGCGGGATCGAGCCTCAGGAGTCCACCCGGATATTCTCGAGCATCTCCCCCAAAAAAACCGGAGTCTGCCTACTGTATTGCTTTGTGCTCTCACCTCTGATTTCACTGGGGGCTGTCCCCCACCACCATCTCGCTCTCTCTGTCAAAGAGTTAACTTACAGCTCCAATTCATAAAGTTCCTTGTCATTCTTCCCTTTAACTTCCAGCTGAGTCTCCATCTGGAGCGCGGAACCCACCACGCTTACTAATTATGCCTGGGCTGCTAAGACCCACTCGAGAAGGTGTCTAGGGTGAGGCACCTTTCGCTATTCGAGAGGGCGCCTGCGGCCTACGTAAGTGGTGCAAACTTCTTGTCTTGAAGTTTGATTGGTCTTCCGCGTAAACCAAGCTACTCAGTCTCTTTTCTCCACCGAATTTTCCTACTGAGCTCTCCTCATACTATTATTCTTGACATCTCTGATTAGCATATAAATAGTCGCCTAGGCCATCTCTCCTTCGAATACCCTGGATCAGTTGGGGCTGGTCCCCGGCAGGTGGCGACCGAACAGGGACCTCAGGAGGCAATACTCAAAGAGCTGAGCAGACACGAACCACGCAATCAGCAGGCAATAAGCATGGAGCTCAGCAGTGACGAATCATGCTGCTCAACTGGCAATAATCAAGCACGTGACCAGGCAGGAATCACGCAGCTCAGCTGGCAATTGTCAAGCAGATGAGCCGACAGGAATCACGCAGCTCAGCTGGCAATTGTCATGCAGATGAGCCGGCAGGAATCACGCAGCTCAGCAGGCCCTGATCACGTGACTCTGCAGGCACTGATCACGTGGCTGATCAAGTCCAGATCACGTGACTGAGCATGCACTGATCACGTGGCTATCATGCACTGATGACGTGACTGCGCATGCACTGATGACGTGGCTGATCGGGCACTGATCACATGGCTCATCATGCACTGATCACGTGTTTATCAGGCAATGATCAGTGACTGACAGGCGCTGATCATGGGACTGTGCACGCACTGATCACGTGGCTATCATGCACTGATCACGTGACTGCGCATGCACTGATGACGTGGCTGTTCGGGCACTGATCACGTGTTTATCAGGCAGTGATCAGTGACTGACAGGCGCTGATCAGGGGACTGTGCACGCACTGATCAGGTGGCTGATCAGGAACTGACCACCTGACCGCGCATGCAGTGATCACGTGGCTGGTCGTTCACTGATCACGTGTTTATCATACGGTGATCACGTGACTGAGAGGCGCTGATCACGTGACTGTGCCGTCAGTGATCACGTGGCTGAGCAGGCACTGATATCGTGACTGAGCATGCACTGATCATGTGCCGGGAGCCGGGGAGGCATTCCACTCTGGACAAAGGTCATGAGGAAGGAGGCTCGGCATACGCAAATGCGGGATCGAGCCTCAGGAGTCCACCCGGATATTCTCGAGCATCTCCCCCCAAAAACCGGAGTCTGCCTACTGTATTGCTTTGTGCTCTCACCTCTGATTTCACTGGGGGCTGTCCCCCACCACCATCTCGCTCTCTCTGTCAAAGAGTTAACTTACAGCTCCAATTCATAAAGTTCCTTGTCATTCTTCCCTTTAACTTCCAGCTGAGTCTCCATCTGGAGCGCGGAACCCACCACGCTTACTAATTATGCCTGGGCTGCTAAGACCCACTCGAGAAGGTGTCTAGGGTGAGGCACCTTTCGCTATTCGAGAGGGCGCCTGCGGCCTACGTAAGTGGTGCAAACTTCTTGTCTTGAAGTTTGATTGGTCTTCCGCGTAAACCAAGCTACTCAGTCTCTTTTCTCCACCGAATTTTCCTACTGAGCTCTCCTCATACTATTATTCTTGACATCTCTGATTAGCATATAAATAGTCGCCTAGGCCATCTCTCCTTCGAATACCCTGGATCAGTTGGGGCTGGTCCCCGGCAGGTGGCGACCGAACAGGGACCTCAGGAGGCAATACTCAAAGAGCTGAGCAGACACGAACCACGCAATCAGCAGGCAATAAGCATGGAGCTCAGCAGTGACGAATCATGCTGCTCAACTGGCAATAATCAAGCACGTGACCAGGCAGGAATCACGCAGCTCAGCTGGCAATTGTCAAGCAGATGAGCCGACAGGAATCACGCAGCTCAGCTGGCAATTGTCATGCAGATGAGCCGGCAGGAATCACGCAGCTCAGCAGGCCCTGATCACGTGACTCTGCAGGCACTGATCACGTGGCTGATCAAGTCCAGATCACGTGACTGAGCATGCACTGATCACGTGGCTATCATGCACTGATGACGTGACTGCGCATGCACTGATGACGTGGCTGATCGGGCACTGATCACATGGCTCATCATGCACTGATCACGTGTTTATCAGGCAATGATCAGTGACTGACAGGCGCTGATCATGGGACTGTGCACGCACTGATCACGTGGCTATCATGCACTGATCACGTGACTGCGCATGCACTGATGACGTGGCTGTTCGGGCACTGATCACGTGTTTATCAGGCAGTGATCAGTGACTGACAGGCGCTGATCAGGGGACTGTGCACGCACTGATCAGGTGGCTGATCAGGAACTGACCACCTGACCGCGCATGCAGTGATCACGTGGCTGGTCGTTCACTGATCACGTGTTTATCATACGGTGATCACGTGACTGAGAGGCGCTGATCACGTGACTGTGCCGTCAGTGATCACGTGGCTGAGCAGGCACTGATATCGTGACTGAGCATGCACTGATCATGTGCCGGGAGCCGGGGAGGCATTCCACTCTGGACAAAGGTCATGAGGAAGGAGGCTCGGCATACGCAAATGCGGGATCGAGCCTCAGGAGTCCACCCGGATATTCTCGAGCATCTCCCCCCAAAAAACCGGAGTCTGCCTACTGTATTGCTTTGTGCTCTCACCTCTGATTTCACTGGGGGCTGTCCCCCACCACCATCTCGCTCTCTCTGTCAAAGAGTTAACTTACAGCTCCAATTCATAAAGTTCCTTGTCATTCTTCCCTTTAACTTCCAGCTGAGTCTCCATCTGGAGCGCGGAACCCACCACGCTTACTAATTATGCCTGGGCTGCTAAGACCCACTCGAGAAGGTGTCTAGGGTGAGGCACCTTTCGCTATTCGAGAGGGCGCCTGCGGCCTACGTAAGTGGTGCAAACTTCTTGTCTTGAAGTTTGATTGGTCTTCCGCGTAAACCAAGCTACTCAGTCTCTTTTCTCCACCGAATTTTCCTACTGAGCTCTCCTCATACTATTATTCTTGACATCTCTGATTAGCATATAAATAGTCGCCTAGGCCATCTCTCCTTCGAATACCCTGGATCAGTTGGGGCTGGTCCCCGGCAGGTGGCGACCGAACAGGGACCTCAGGAGGCAATACTCAAAGAGCTGAGCAGACACGAACCACGCAATCAGCAGGCAATAAGCATGGAGCTCAGCAGTGACGAATCATGCTGCTCAACTGGCAATAATCAAGCACGTGACCAGGCAGGAATCACGCAGCTCAGCTGGCAATTGTCAAGCAGATGAGCCGACAGGAATCACGCAGCTCAGCTGGCAATTGTCATGCAGATGAGCCGGCAGGAATCACGCAGCTCAGCAGGCCCTGATCACGTGACTCTGCAGGCACTGATCACGTGGCTGATCAAGTCCAGATCACGTGACTGAGCATGCACTGATCACGTGGCTATCATGCACTGATGACGTGACTGCGCATGCACTGATGACGTGGCTGATCGGGCACTGATCACATGGCTCATCATGCACTGATCACGTGTTTATCAGGCAATGATCAGTGACTGACAGGCGCTGATCATGGGACTGTGCACGCACTGATCACGTGGCTATCATGCACTGATCACGTGACTGCGCATGCACTGATGACGTGGCTGTTCGGGCACTGATCACGTGTTTATCAGGCAGTGATCAGTGACTGACAGGCGCTGATCAGGGGACTGTGCACGCACTGATCAGGTGGCTGATCAGGAACTGACCACCTGACCGCGCATGCAGTGATCACGTGGCTGGTCGTTCACTGATCACGTGTTTATCATACGGTGATCACGTGACTGAGAGGCGCTGATCACGTGACTGTGCCGTCAGTGATCACGTGGCTGAGCAGGCACTGATATCGTGACTGAGCATGCACTGATCATGTGCCGGGAGCCGGGGAGGCATTCCACTCTGGACAAAGGTCATGAGGAAGGAGGCTCGGCATACGCAAATGCGGGATCGAGCCTCAGGAGTCCACCCGGATATTCTCGAGCATCTCCCCCCAAAACCGGAGTCTGCCTACTGTATTGCTTTGTGCTCTCACCTCTGATTTCACTGGGGGCTGTCCCCCACCACCATCTCGCTCTCTCTGTCAAAGAGTTAACTTACAGCTCCAATTCATAAAGTTCCTTGTCATTCTTCCCTTTAACTTCCAGCTGAGTCTCCATCTGGAGCGCGGAACCCACCACGCTTACTAATTATGCCTGGGCTGCTAAGACCCACTCGAGAAGGTGTCTAGGGTGAGGCACCTTTCGCTATTCGAGAGGGCGCCTGCGGCCTACGTAAGTGGTGCAAACTTCTTGTCTTGAAGTTTGATTGGTCTTCCGCGTAAACCAAGCTACTCAGTCTCTTTTCTCCACCGAATTTTCCTACTGAGCTCTCCTCATACTATTATTCTTGACATCTCTGATTAGCATATAAATAGTCGCCTAGGCCATCTCTCCTTCGAATACCCTGGATCAGTTGGGGCTGGTCCCCGGCAGGTGGCGACCGAACAGGGACCTCAGGAGGCAATACTCAAAGAGCTGAGCAGACACGAACCACGCAATCAGCAGGCAATAAGCATGGAGCTCAGCAGTGACGAATCATGCTGCTCAACTGGCAATAATCAAGCACGTGACCAGGCAGGAATCACGCAGCTCAGCTGGCAATTGTCAAGCAGATGAGCCGACAGGAATCACGCAGCTCAGCTGGCAATTGTCATGCAGATGAGCCGGCAGGAATCACGCAGCTCAGCAGGCCCTGATCACGTGACTCTGCAGGCACTGATCACGTGGCTGATCAAGTCCAGATCACGTGACTGAGCATGCACTGATCACGTGGCTATCATGCACTGATGACGTGACTGCGCATGCACTGATGACGTGGCTGATCGGGCACTGATCACATGGCTCATCATGCACTGATCACGTGTTTATCAGGCAATGATCAGTGACTGACAGGCGCTGATCATGGGACTGTGCACGCACTGATCACGTGGCTATCATGCACTGATCACGTGACTGCGCATGCACTGATGACGTGGCTGTTCGGGCACTGATCACGTGTTTATCAGGCAGTGATCAGTGACTGACAGGCGCTGATCAGGGGACTGTGCACGCACTGATCAGGTGGCTGATCAGGAACTGACCACCTGACCGCGCATGCAGTGATCACGTGGCTGGTCGTTCACTGATCACGTGTTTATCATACGGTGATCACGTGACTGAGAGGCGCTGATCACGTGACTGTGCCGTCAGTGATCACGTGGCTGAGCAGGCACTGATATCGTGACTGAGCATGCACTGATCATGTGCCGGGAGCCGGGGAGGCATTCCACTCTGGACAAAGGTCATGAGGAAGGAGGCTCGGCATACGCAAATGCGGGATCGAGCCTCAGGAGTCCACCCGGATATTCTCGAGCATCTCCCCCCAAAAAACCGGAGTCTGCCTACTGTATTGCTTTGTGCTCTCACCTCTGATTTCACTGGGGGCTGTCCCCCACCACCATCTCGCTCTCTCTGTCAAAGAGTTAACTTACAGCTCCAATTCATAAAGTTCCTTGTCATTCTTCCCTTTAACTTCCAGCTGAGTCTCCATCTGGAGCGCGGAACCCACCACGCTTACTAATTATGCCTGGGCTGCTAAGACCCACTCGAGAAGGTGTCTAGGGTGAGGCACCTTTCGCTATTCGAGAGGGCGCCTGCGGCCTACGTAAGTGGTGCAAACTTCTTGTCTTGAAGTTTGATTGGTCTTCCGCGTAAACCAAGCTACTCAGTCTCTTTTCTCCACCGAATTTTCCTACTGAGCTCTCCTCATACTATTATTCTTGACATCTCTGATTAGCATATAAATAGTCGCCTAGGCCATCTCTCCTTCGAATACCCTGGATCAGTTGGGGCTGGTCCCCGGCAGGTGGCGACCGAACAGGGACCTCAGGAGGCAATACTCAAAGAGCTGAGCAGACACGAACCACGCAATCAGCAGGCAATAAGCATGGAGCTCAGCAGTGACGAATCATGCTGCTCAACTGGCAATAATCAAGCACGTGACCAGGCAGGAATCACGCAGCTCAGCTGGCAATTGTCAAGCAGATGAGCCGACAGGAATCACGCAGCTCAGCTGGCAATTGTCATGCAGATGAGCCGGCAGGAATCACGCAGCTCAGCAGGCCCTGATCACGTGACTCTGCAGGCACTGATCACGTGGCTGATCAAGTCCAGATCACGTGACTGAGCATGCACTGATCACGTGGCTATCATGCACTGATGACGTGACTGCGCATGCACTGATGACGTGGCTGATCGGGCACTGATCACATGGCTCATCATGCACTGATCACGTGTTTATCAGGCAATGATCAGTGACTGACAGGCGCTGATCATGGGACTGTGCACGCACTGATCACGTGGCTATCATGCACTGATCACGTGACTGCGCATGCACTGATGACGTGGCTGTTCGGGCACTGATCACGTGTTTATCAGGCAGTGATCAGTGACTGACAGGCGCTGATCAGGGGACTGTGCACGCACTGATCAGGTGGCTGATCAGGAACTGACCACCTGACCGCGCATGCAGTGATCACGTGGCTGGTCGTTCACTGATCACGTGTTTATCATACGGTGATCACGTGACTGAGAGGCGCTGATCACGTGACTGTGCCGTCAGTGATCACGTGGCTGAGCAGGCACTGATATCGTGACTGAGCATGCACTGATCATGTGCCGGGAGCCGGGGAGGCATTCCACTCTGGACAAAGGTCATGAGGAAGGAGGCTCGGCATACGCAAATGCGGGATCGAGCCTCAGGAGTCCACCCGGATATTCTCGAGCATCTCCCCCCAAAAAACCGGAGTCTGCCTACTGTATTGCTTTGTGCTCTCACCTCTGATTTCACTGGGGGCTGTCCCCCACCACCATCTCGCTCTCTCTGTCAAAGAGTTAACTTACAGCTCCAATTCATAAAGTTCCTTGTCATTCTTCCCTTTAACTTCCAGCTGAGTCTCCATCTGGAGCGCGGAACCCACCACGCTTACTAATTATGCCTGGGCTGCTAAGACCCACTCGAGAAGGTGTCTAGGGTGAGGCACCTTTCGCTATTCGAGAGGGCGCCTGCGGCCTACGTAAGTGGTGCAAACTTCTTGTCTTGAAGTTTGATTGGTCTTCCGCGTAAACCAAGCTACTCAGTCTCTTTTCTCCACCGAATTTTCCTACTGAGCTCTCCTCATACTATTATTCTTGACATCTCTGATTAGCATATAAATAGTCGCCTAGGCCATCTCTCCTTCGAATACCCTGGATCAGTTGGGGCTGGTCCCCGGCAGGTGGCGACCGAACAGGGACCTCAGGAGGCAATACTCAAAGAGCTGAGCAGACACGAACCACGCAATCAGCAGGCAATAAGCATGGAGCTCAGCAGTGACGAATCATGCTGCTCAACTGGCAATAATCAAGCACGTGACCAGGCAGGAATCACGCAGCTCAGCTGGCAATTGTCAAGCAGATGAGCCGACAGGAATCACGCAGCTCAGCTGGCAATTGTCATGCAGATGAGCCGGCAGGAATCACGCAGCTCAGCAGGCCCTGATCACGTGACTCTGCAGGCACTGATCACGTGGCTGATCAAGTCCAGATCACGTGACTGAGCATGCACTGATCACGTGGCTATCATGCACTGATGACGTGACTGCGCATGCACTGATGACGTGGCTGATCGGGCACTGATCACATGGCTCATCATGCACTGATCACGTGTTTATCAGGCAATGATCAGTGACTGACAGGCGCTGATCATGGGACTGTGCACGCACTGATCACGTGGCTATCATGCACTGATCACGTGACTGCGCATGCACTGATGACGTGGCTGTTCGGGCACTGATCACGTGTTTATCAGGCAGTGATCAGTGACTGACAGGCGCTGATCAGGGGACTGTGCACGCACTGATCAGGTGGCTGATCAGGAACTGACCACCTGACCGCGCATGCAGTGATCACGTGGCTGGTCGTTCACTGATCACGTGTTTATCATACGGTGATCACGTGACTGAGAGGCGCTGATCACGTGACTGTGCCGTCAGTGATCACGTGGCTGAGCAGGCACTGATATCGTGACTGAGCATGCACTGATCATGTGCCGGGAGCCGGGGAGGCATTCCACTCTGGACAAAGGTCATGAGGAAGGAGGCTCGGCATACGCAAATGCGGGATCGAGCCTCAGGAGTCCACCCGGATATTCTCGAGCATCTCCCCCCAAAAAAACCGGAGTCTGCCTACTGTATTGCTTTGTGCTCTCACCTCTGATTTCACTGGGGGCTGTCCCCCACCACCATCTCGCTCTCTCTGTCAAAGAGTTAACTTACAGCTCCAATTCATAAAGTTCCTTGTCATTCTTCCCTTTAACTTCCAGCTGAGTCTCCATCTGGAGCGCGGAACCCACCACGCTTACTAATTATGCCTGGGCTGCTAAGACCCACTCGAGAAGGTGTCTAGGGTGAGGCACCTTTCGCTATTCGAGAGGGCGCCTGCGGCCTACGTAAGTGGTGCAAACTTCTTGTCTTGAAGTTTGATTGGTCTTCCGCGTAAACCAAGCTACTCAGTCTCTTTTCTCCACCGAATTTTCCTACTGAGCTCTCCTCATACTATTATTCTTGACATCTCTGATTAGCATATAAATAGTCGCCTAGGCCATCTCTCCTTCGAATACCCTGGATCAGTTGGGGCTGGTCCCCGGCAGGTGGCGACCGAACAGGGACCTCAGGAGGCAATACTCAAAGAGCTGAGCAGACACGAACCACGCAATCAGCAGGCAATAAGCATGGAGCTCAGCAGTGACGAATCATGCTGCTCAACTGGCAATAATCAAGCACGTGACCAGGCAGGAATCACGCAGCTCAGCTGGCAATTGTCAAGCAGATGAGCCGACAGGAATCACGCAGCTCAGCTGGCAATTGTCATGCAGATGAGCCGGCAGGAATCACGCAGCTCAGCAGGCCCTGATCACGTGACTCTGCAGGCACTGATCACGTGGCTGATCAAGTCCAGATCACGTGACTGAGCATGCACTGATCACGTGGCTATCATGCACTGATGACGTGACTGCGCATGCACTGATGACGTGGCTGATCGGGCACTGATCACATGGCTCATCATGCACTGATCACGTGTTTATCAGGCAATGATCAGTGACTGACAGGCGCTGATCATGGGACTGTGCACGCACTGATCACGTGGCTATCATGCACTGATCACGTGACTGCGCATGCACTGATGACGTGGCTGTTCGGGCACTGATCACGTGTTTATCAGGCAGTGATCAGTGACTGACAGGCGCTGATCAGGGGACTGTGCACGCACTGATCAGGTGGCTGATCAGGAACTGACCACCTGACCGCGCATGCAGTGATCACGTGGCTGGTCGTTCACTGATCACGTGTTTATCATACGGTGATCACGTGACTGAGAGGCGCTGATCACGTGACTGTGCCGTCAGTGATCACGTGGCTGAGCAGGCACTGATATCGTGACTGAGCATGCACTGATCATGTGCCGGGAGCCGGGGAGGCATTCCACTCTGGACAAAGGTCATGAGGAAGGAGGCTCGGCATACGCAAATGCGGGATCGAGCCTCAGGAGTCCACCCGGATATTCTCGAGCATCTCCCCCAAAAAACCGGAGTCTGCCTACTGTATTGCTTTGTGCTCTCACCTCTGATTTCACTGGGGGCTGTCCCCCACCACCATCTCGCTCTCTCTGTCAAAGAGTTAACTTACAGCTCCAATTCATAAAGTTCCTTGTCATTCTTCCCTTTAACTTCCAGCTGAGTCTCCATCTGGAGCGCGGAACCCACCACGCTTACTAATTATGCCTGGGCTGCTAAGACCCACTCGAGAAGGTGTCTAGGGTGAGGCACCTTTCGCTATTCGAGAGGGCGCCTGCGGCCTACGTAAGTGGTGCAAACTTCTTGTCTTGAAGTTTGATTGGTCTTCCGCGTAAACCAAGCTACTCAGTCTCTTTTCTCCACCGAATTTTCCTACTGAGCTCTCCTCATACTATTATTCTTGACATCTCTGATTAGCATATAAATAGTCGCCTAGGCCATCTCTCCTTCGAATACCCTGGATCAGTTGGGGCTGGTCCCCGGCAGGTGGCGACCGAACAGGGACCTCAGGAGGCAATACTCAAAGAGCTGAGCAGACACGAACCACGCAATCAGCAGGCAATAAGCATGGAGCTCAGCAGTGACGAATCATGCTGCTCAACTGGCAATAATCAAGCACGTGACCAGGCAGGAATCACGCAGCTCAGCTGGCAATTGTCAAGCAGATGAGCCGACAGGAATCACGCAGCTCAGCTGGCAATTGTCATGCAGATGAGCCGGCAGGAATCACGCAGCTCAGCAGGCCCTGATCACGTGACTCTGCAGGCACTGATCACGTGGCTGATCAAGTCCAGATCACGTGACTGAGCATGCACTGATCACGTGGCTATCATGCACTGATGACGTGACTGCGTGATCACATGGCTCATCATGCACTGATCACGTGTTTATCAGGCAATGATCAGTGACTGACAGGCGCTGATCATGGGACTGTGCACGCACTGATCACGTGGCTATCATGCACTGATCACGTGACTGCGCATGCACTGATGACGTGGCTGTTCGGGCACTGATCACGTGTTTATCAGGCAGTGATCAGTGACTGACAGGCGCTGATCAGGGGACTGTGCACGCACTGATCAGGTGGCTGATCAGGAACTGACCACCTGACCGCGCATGCAGTGATCACGTGGCTAGTCGTTCACTGATCACGTGTTTATCATACGGTGATCACGTGACTGAGAGGCGCTGATCACGTGACTGTGCCGTCAGTGATCACGTGGCTGAGCAGGCACTGATATCGTGACTGAGCATGCACTGATCATGTGCCGGGAGCCGGGGAGGCATTCCACTCTGGACAAAGGTCATGAGGAAGGAGGCTCGGCATACGCAAATGCGGGATCGAGCCTCAGGAGTCCACCCGGATATTCTCGAGCATCTCCCCCCAAAAAACCGGAGTCTGCCTACTGTATTGCTTTGTGCTCTCACCTCTGATTTCACTGGGGGCTGTCCCCCACCACCATCTCGCTCTCTCTGTCAAAGAGTTAACTTACAGCTCCAATTCATAAAGTTCCTTGTCATTCTTCCCTTTAACTTCCAGCTGAGTCTCCATCTGGAGCGCGGAACCCACCACGCTTACTAATTATGCCTGGGCTGCTAAGACCCACTCGAGAAGGTGTCTAGGGTGAGGCACCTTTCGCTATTCGAGAGGGCGCCTGCGGCCTACGTAAGTGGTGCAAACTTCTTGTCTTGAAGTTTGATTGGTCTTCCGCGTAAACCAAGCTACTCAGTCTCTTTTCTCCACCGAATTTTCCTACTGAGCTCTCCTCATACTATTATTCTTGACATCTCTGATTAGCATATAAATAGTCGCCTAGGCCATCTCTCCTTCGAATACCCTGGATCAGTTGGGGCTGGTCCCCGGCAGGTGGCGACCGAACAGGGACCTCAGGAGGCAATACTCAAAGAGCTGAGCAGACACGAACCACGCAATCAGCAGGCAATAAGCATGGAGCTCAGCAGTGACGAATCATGCTGCTCAACTGGCAATAATCAAGCACGTGACCAGGCAGGAATCACGCAGCTCAGCTGGCAATTGTCAAGCAGATGAGCCGACAGGAATCACGCAGCTCAGCTGGCAATTGTCATGCAGATGAGCCGGCAGGAATCACGCAGCTCAGCAGGCCCTGATCACGTGACTCTGCAGGCACTGATCACGTGGCTGATCAAGTCCAGATCACGTGACTGAGCATGCACTGATCACGTGGCTATCATGCACTGATGACGTGACTGCGCATGCACTGATGACGTGGCTGATCGGGCACTGATCACATGGCTCATCATGCACTGATCACGTGTTTATCAGGCAATGATCAGTGACTGACAGGCGCTGATCATGGGACTGTGCACGCACTGATCACGTGGCTATCATGCACTGATCACGTGACTGCGCATGCACTGATGACGTGGCTGTTCGGGCACTGATCACGTGTTTATCAGGCAGTGATCAGTGACTGACAGGCGCTGATCAGGGGACTGTGCACGCACTGATCAGGTGGCTGATCAGGAACTGACCACCTGACCGCGCATGCAGTGATCACGTGGCTGGTCGTTCACTGATCACGTGTTTATCATACGGTGATCACGTGACTGAGAGGCGCTGATCACGTGACTGTGCCGTCAGTGATCACGTGGCTGAGCAGGCACTGATATCGTGACTGAGCATGCACTGATCATGTGCCGGGAGCCGGGGAGGCATTCCACTCTGGACAAAGGTCATGAGGAAGGAGGCTCGGCATACGCAAATGCGGGATCGAGCCTCAGGAGTCCACCCGGATATTCTCGAGCATCTCCCCCCAAAAAACCGGAGTCTGCCTACTGTATTGCTTTGTGCTCTCACCTCTGATTTCACTGGGGGCTGTCCCCCACCACCATCTCGCTCTCTCTGTCAAAGAGTTAACTTACAGCTCCAATTCATAAAGTTCCTTGTCATTCTTCCCTTTAACTTCCAGCTGAGTCTCCATCTGGAGCGCGGAACCCACCACGCTTACTAATTATGCCTGGGCTGCTAAGACCCACTCGAGAAGGTGTCTAGGGTGAGGCACCTTTCGCTATTCGAGAGGGCGCCTGCGGCCTACGTAAGTGGTGCAAACTTCTTGTCTTGAAGTTTGATTGGTCTTCCGCGTAAACCAAGCTACTCAGTCTCTTTTCTCCACCGAATTTTCCTACTGAGCTCTCCTCATACTATTATTCTTGACATCTCTGATTAGCATATAAATAGTCGCCTAGGCCATCTCTCCTTCGAATACCCTGGATCAGTTGGGGCTGGTCCCCGGCAGGTGGCGACCGAACAGGGACCTCAGGAGGCAATACTCAAAGAGCTGAGCAGACACGAACCACGCAATCAGCAGGCAATAAGCATGGAGCTCAGCAGTGACGAATCATGCTGCTCAACTGGCAATAATCAAGCACGTGACCAGGCAGGAATCACGCAGCTCAGCTGGCAATTGTCAAGCAGATGAGCCGACAGGAATCACGCAGCTCAGCTGGCAATTGTCATGCAGATGAGCCGGCAGGAATCACGCAGCTCAGCAGGCCCTGATCACGTGACTCTGCAGGCACTGATCACGTGGCTGATCAAGTCCAGATCACGTGACTGAGCATGCACTGATCACGTGGCTATCATGCACTGATGACGTGACTGCGCATGCACTGATGACGTGGCTGATCGGGCACTGATCACATGGCTCATCATGCACTGATCACGTGTTTATCAGGCAATGATCAGTGACTGACAGGCGCTGATCATGGGACTGTGCACGCACTGATCACGTGGCTATCATGCACTGATCACGTGACTGCGCATGCACTGATGACGTGGCTGTTCGGGCACTGATCACGTGTTTATCAGGCAGTGATCAGTGACTGACAGGCGCTGATCAGGGGACTGTGCACGCACTGATCAGGTGGCTGATCAGGAACTGACCACCTGACCGCGCATGCAGTGATCACGTGGCTGGTCGTTCACTGATCACGTGTTTATCATACGGTGATCACGTGACTGAGAGGCGCTGATCACGTGACTGTGCCGTCAGTGATCACGTGGCTGAGCAGGCACTGATATCGTGACTGAGCATGCACTGATCATGTGCCGGGAGCCGGGGAGGCATTCCACTCTGGACAAAGGTCATGAGGAAGGAGGCTCGGCATACGCAAATGCGGGATCGAGCCTCAGGAGTCCACCCGGATATTCTCGAGCATCTCCCCCAAAAAACCGGAGTCTGCCTACTGTATTGCTTTGTGCTCTCACCTCTGATTTCACTGGGGGCTGTCCCCCACCACCATCTCGCTCTCTCTGTCAAAGAGTTAACTTACAGCTCCAATTCATAAAGTTCCTTGTCATTCTTCCCTTTAACTTCCAGCTGAGTCTCCATCTGGAGCGCGGAACCCACCACGCTTACTAATTATGCCTGGGCTGCTAAGACCCACTCGAGAAGGTGTCTAGGGTGAGGCACCTTTCGCTATTCGAGAGGGCGCCTGCGGCCTACGTAAGTGGTGCAAACTTCTTGTCTTGAAGTTTGATTGGTCTTCCGCGTAAACCAAGCTACTCAGTCTCTTTTCTCCACCGAATTTTCCTACTGAGCTCTCCTCATACTATTATTCTTGACATCTCTGATTAGCATATAAATAGTCGCCTAGGCCATCTCTCCTTCGAATACCCTGGATCAGTTGGGGCTGGTCCCCGGCAGGTGGCGACCGAACAGGGACCTCAGGAGGCAATACTCAAAGAGCTGAGCAGACACGAACCACGCAATCAGCAGGCAATAAGCATGGAGCTCAGCAGTGACGAATCATGCTGCTCAACTGGCAATAATCAAGCACGTGACCAGGCAGGAATCACGCAGCTCAGCTGGCAATTGTCAAGCAGATGAGCCGACAGGAATCACGCAGCTCAGCTGGCAATTGTCATGCAGATGAGCCGGCAGGAATCACGCAGCTCAGCAGGCCCTGATCACGTGACTCTGCAGGCACTGATCACGTGGCTGATCAAGTCCAGATCACGTGACTGAGCATGCACTGATCACGTGGCTATCATGCACTGATGACGTGACTGCGCATGCACTGATGACGTGGCTGATCGGGCACTGATCACATGGCTCATCATGCACTGATCACGTGTTTATCAGGCAATGATCAGTGACTGACAGGCGCTGATCATGGGACTGTGCACGCACTGATCACGTGGCTATCATGCACTGATCACGTGACTGCGCATGCACTGATGACGTGGCTGTTCGGGCACTGATCACGTGTTTATCAGGCAGTGATCAGTGACTGACAGGCGCTGATCAGGGGACTGTGCACGCACTGATCAGGTGGCTGATCAGGAACTGACCACCTGACCGCGCATGCAGTGATCACGTGGCTGGTCGTTCACTGATCACGTGTTTATCATACGGTGATCACGTGACTGAGAGGCGCTGATCACGTGACTGTGCCGTCAGTGATCACGTGGCTGAGCAGGCACTGATATCGTGACTGAGCATGCACTGATCATGTGCCGGGAGCCGGGGAGGCATTCCACTCTGGACAAAGGTCATGAGGAAGGAGGCTCGGCATACGCAAATGCGGGATCGAGCCTCAGGAGTCCACCCGGATATTCTCGAGCATCTCCCCCCAAAAAACCGGAGTCTGCCTACTGTATTGCTTTGTGCTCTCACCTCTGATTTCACTGGGGGCTGTCCCCCACCACCATCTCGCTCTCTCTGTCAAAGAGTTAACTTACAGCTCCAATTCATAAAGTTCCTTGTCATTCTTCCCTTTAACTTCCAGCTGAGTCTCCATCTGGAGCGCGGAACCCACCACGCTTACTAATTATGCCTGGGCTGCTAAGACCCACTCGAGAAGGTGTCTAGGGTGAGGCACCTTTCGCTATTCGAGAGGGCGCCTGCGGCCTACGTAAGTGGTGCAAACTTCTTGTCTTGAAGTTTGATTGGTCTTCCGCGTAAACCAAGCTACTCAGTCTCTTTTCTCCACCGAATTTTCCTACTGAGCTCTCCTCATACTATTATTCTTGACATCTCTGATTAGCATATAAATAGTCGCCTAGGCCATCTCTCCTTCGAATACCCTGGATCAGTTGGGGCTGGTCCCCGGCAGGTGGCGACCGAACAGGGACCTCAGGAGGCAATACTCAAAGAGCTGAGCAGACACGAACCACGCAATCAGCAGGCAATAAGCATGGAGCTCAGCAGTGACGAATCATGCTGCTCAACTGGCAATAATCAAGCACGTGACCAGGCAGGAATCACGCAGCTCAGCTGGCAATTGTCAAGCAGATGAGCCGACAGGAATCACGCAGCTCAGCTGGCAATTGTCATGCAGATGAGCCGGCAGGAATCACGCAGCTCAGCAGGCCCTGATCACGTGACTCTGCAGGCACTGATCACGTGGCTGATCAAGTCCAGATCACGTGACTGAGCATGCACTGATCACGTGGCTATCATGCACTGATGACGTGACTGCGCATGCACTGATGACGTGGCTGATCGGGCACTGATCACATGGCTCATCATGCACTGATCACGTGTTTATCAGGCAATGATCAGTGACTGACAGGCGCTGATCATGGGACTGTGCACGCACTGATCACGTGGCTATCATGCACTGATCACGTGACTGCGCATGCACTGATGACGTGGCTGTTCGGGCACTGATCACGTGTTTATCAGGCAGTGATCAGTGACTGACAGGCGCTGATCAGGGGACTGTGCACGCACTGATCAGGTGGCTGATCAGGAACTGACCACCTGACCGCGCATGCAGTGATCACGTGGCTGGTCGTTCACTGATCACGTGTTTATCATACGGTGATCACGTGACTGAGAGGCGCTGATCACGTGACTGTGCCGTCAGTGATCACGTGGCTGAGCAGGCACTGATATCGTGACTGAGCATGCACTGATCATGTGCCGGGAGCCGGGGAGGCATTCCACTCTGGACAAAGGTCATGAGGAAGGAGGCTCGGCATACGCAAATGCGGGATCGAGCCTCAGGAGTCCACCCGGATATTCTCGAGCATCTCCCCCAAAAAAACCGGAGTCTGCCTACTGTATTGCTTTGTGCTCTCACCTCTGATTTCACTGGGGGCTGTCCCCCACCACCATCTCGCTCTCTCTGTCAAAGAGTTAACTTACAGCTCCAATTCATAAAGTTCCTTGTCATTCTTCCCTTTAACTTCCAGCTGAGTCTCCATCTGGAGCGCGGAACCCACCACGCTTACTAATTATGCCTGGGCTGCTAAGACCCACTCGAGAAGGTGTCTAGGGTGAGGCACCTTTCGCTATTCGAGAGGGCGCCTGCGGCCTACGTAAGTGGTGCAAACTTCTTGTCTTGAAGTTTGATTGGTCTTCCGCGTAAACCAAGCTACTCAGTCTCTTTTCTCCACCGAATTTTCCTACTGAGCTCTCCTCATACTATTATTCTTGACATCTCTGATTAGCATATAAATAGTCGCCTAGGCCATCTCTCCTTCGAATACCCTGGATCAGTTGGGGCTGGTCCCCGGCAGGTGGCGACCGAACAGGGACCTCAGGAGGCAATACTCAAAGAGCTGAGCAGACACGAACCACGCAATCAGCAGGCAATAAGCATGGAGCTCAGCAGTGACGAATCATGCTGCTCAACTGGCAATAATCAAGCACGTGACCAGGCAGGAATCACGCAGCTCAGCTGGCAATTGTCAAGCAGATGAGCCGACAGGAATCACGCAGCTCAGCTGGCAATTGTCATGCAGATGAGCCGGCAGGAATCACGCAGCTCAGCAGGCCCTGATCACGTGACTCTGCAGGCACTGATCACGTGGCTGATCAAGTCCAGATCACGTGACTGAGCATGCACTGATCACGTGGCTATCATGCACTGATGACGTGACTGCGCATGCACTGATGACGTGGCTGATCGGGCACTGATCACATGGCTCATCATGCACTGATCACGTGTTTATCAGGCAATGATCAGTGACTGACAGGCGCTGATCATGGGACTGTGCACGCACTGATCACGTGGCTATCATGCACTGATCACGTGACTGCGCATGCACTGATGACGTGGCTGTTCGGGCACTGATCACGTGTTTATCAGGCAGTGATCAGTGACTGACAGGCGCTGATCAGGGGACTGTGCACGCACTGATCAGGTGGCTGATCAGGAACTGACCACCTGACCGCGCATGCAGTGATCACGTGGCTGGTCGTTCACTGATCACGTGTTTATCATACGGTGATCACGTGACTGAGAGGCGCTGATCACGTGACTGTGCCGTCAGTGATCACGTGGCTGAGCAGGCACTGATATCGTGACTGAGCATGCACTGATCATGTGCCGGGAGCCGGGGAGGCATTCCACTCTGGACAAAGGTCATGAGGAAGGAGGCTCGGCATACGCAAATGCGGGATCGAGCCTCAGGAGTCCACCCGGATATTCTCGAGCATCTCCCCCCAAAAAAACCGGAGTCTGCCTACTGTATTGCTTTGTGCTCTCACCTCTGATTTCACTGGGGGCTGTCCCCCACCACCATCTCGCTCTCTCTGTCAAAGAGTTAACTTACAGCTCCAATTCATAAAGTTCCTTGTCATTCTTCCCTTTAACTTCCAGCTGAGTCTCCATCTGGAGCGCGGAACCCACCACGCTTACTAATTATGCCTGGGCTGCTAAGACCCACTCGAGAAGGTGTCTAGGGTGAGGCACCTTTCGCTATTCGAGAGGGCGCCTGCGGCCTACGTAAGTGGTGCAAACTTCTTGTCTTGAAGTTTGATTGGTCTTCCGCGTAAACCAAGCTACTCAGTCTCTTTTCTCCACCGAATTTTCCTACTGAGCTCTCCTCATACTATTATTCTTGACATCTCTGATTAGCATATAAATAGTCGCCTAGGCCATCTCTCCTTCGAATACCCTGGATCAGTTGGGGCTGGTCCCCGGCAGGTGGCGACCGAACAGGGACCTCAGGAGGCAATACTCAAAGAGCTGAGCAGACACGAACCACGCAATCAGCAGGCAATAAGCATGGAGCTCAGCAGTGACGAATCATGCTGCTCAACTGGCAATAATCAAGCACGTGACCAGGCAGGAATCACGCAGCTCAGCTGGCAATTGTCAAGCAGATGAGCCGACAGGAATCACGCAGCTCAGCTGGCAATTGTCATGCAGATGAGCCGGCAGGAATCACGCAGCTCAGCAGGCCCTGATCACGTGACTCTGCAGGCACTGATCACGTGGCTGATCAAGTCCAGATCACGTGACTGAGCATGCACTGATCACGTGGCTATCATGCACTGATGACGTGACTGCGCATGCACTGATGACGTGGCTGATCGGGCACTGATCACATGGCTCATCATGCACTGATCACGTGTTTATCAGGCAATGATCAGTGACTGACAGGCGCTGATCATGGGACTGTGCACGCACTGATCACGTGGCTATCATGCACTGATCACGTGACTGCGCATGCACTGATGACGTGGCTGTTCGGGCACTGATCACGTGTTTATCAGGCAGTGATCAGTGACTGACAGGCGCTGATCAGGGGACTGTGCACGCACTGATCAGGTGGCTGATCAGGAACTGACCACCTGACCGCGCATGCAGTGATCACGTGGCTGGTCGTTCACTGATCACGTGTTTATCATACGGTGATCACGTGACTGAGAGGCGCTGATCACGTGACTGTGCCGTCAGTGATCACGTGGCTGAGCAGGCACTGATATCGTGACTGAGCATGCACTGATCATGTGCCGGGAGCCGGGGAGGCATTCCACTCTGGACAAAGGTCATGAGGAAGGAGGCTCGGCATACGCAAATGCGGGATCGAGCCTCAGGAGTCCACCCGGATATTCTCGAGCATCTCCCCCCAAAAAAACCGGAGTCTGCCTACTGTATTGCTTTGTGCTCTCACCTCTGATTTCACTGGGGGCTGTCCCCCACCACCATCTCGCTCTCTCTGTCAAAGAGTTAACTTACAGCTCCAATTCATAAAGTTCCTTGTCATTCTTCCCTTTAACTTCCAGCTGAGTCTCCATCTGGAGCGCGGAACCCACCACGCTTACTAATTATGCCTGGGCTGCTAAGACCCACTCGAGAAGGTGTCTAGGGTGAGGCACCTTTCGCTATTCGAGAGGGCGCCTGCGGCCTACGTAAGTGGTGCAAACTTCTTGTCTTGAAGTTTGATTGGTCTTCCGCGTAAACCAAGCTACTCAGTCTCTTTTCTCCACCGAATTTTCCTACTGAGCTCTCCTCATACTATTATTCTTGACATCTCTGATTAGCATATAAATAGTCGCCTAGGCCATCTCTCCTTCGAATACCCTGGATCAGTTGGGGCTGGTCCCCGGCAGGTGGCGACCGAACAGGGACCTCAGGAGGCAATACTCAAAGAGCTGAGCAGACACGAACCACGCAATCAGCAGGCAATAAGCATGGAGCTCAGCAGTGACGAATCATGCTGCTCAACTGGCAATAATCAAGCACGTGACCAGGCAGGAATCACGCAGCTCAGCTGGCAATTGTCAAGCAGATGAGCCGACAGGAATCACGCAGCTCAGCTGGCAATTGTCATGCAGATGAGCCGGCAGGAATCACGCAGCTCAGCAGGCCCTGATCACGTGACTCTGCAGGCACTGATCACGTGGCTGATCAAGTCCAGATCACGTGACTGAGCATGCACTGATCACGTGGCTATCATGCACTGATGACGTGACTGCGCATGCACTGATGACGTGGCTGATCGGGCACTGATCACATGGCTCATCATGCACTGATCACGTGTTTATCAGGCAATGATCAGTGACTGACAGGCGCTGATCATGGGACTGTGCACGCACTGATCACGTGGCTATCATGCACTGATCACGTGACTGCGCATGCACTGATGACGTGGCTGTTCGGGCACTGATCACGTGTTTATCAGGCAGTGATCAGTGACTGACAGGCGCTGATCAGGGGACTGTGCACGCACTGATCAGGTGGCTGATCAGGAACTGACCACCTGACCGCGCATGCAGTGATCACGTGGCTGGTCGTTCACTGATCACGTGTTTATCATACGGTGATCACGTGACTGAGAGGCGCTGATCACGTGACTGTGCCGTCAGTGATCACGTGGCTGAGCAGGCACTGATATCGTGACTGAGCATGCACTGATCATGTGCCGGGAGCCGGGGAGGCATTCCACTCTGGACAAAGGTCATGAGGAAGGAGGCTCGGCATACGCAAATGCGGGATCGAGCCTCAGGAGTCCACCCGGATATTCTCGAGCATCTCCCCCCAAAAAACCGGAGTCTGCCTACTGTATTGCTTTGTGCTCTCACCTCTGATTTCACTGGGGGCTGTCCCCCACCACCATCTCGCTCTCTCTGTCAAAGAGTTAACTTACAGCTCCAATTCATAAAGTTCCTTGTCATTCTTCCCTTTAACTTCCAGCTGAGTCTCCATCTGGAGCGCGGAACCCACCACGCTTACTAATTATGCCTGGGCTGCTAAGACCCACTCGAGAAGGTGTCTAGGGTGAGGCACCTTTCGCTATTCGAGAGGGCGCCTGCGGCCTACGTAAGTGGTGCAAACTTCTTGTCTTGAAGTTTGATTGGTCTTCCGCGTAAACCAAGCTACTCAGTCTCTTTTCTCCACCGAATTTTCCTACTGAGCTCTCCTCATACTATTATTCTTGACATCTCTGATTAGCATATAAATAGTCGCCTAGGCCATCTCTCCTTCGAATACCCTGGATCAGTTGGGGCTGGTCCCCGGCAGGTGGCGACCGAACAGGGACCTCAGGAGGCAATACTCAAAGAGCTGAGCAGACACGAACCACGCAATCAGCAGGCAATAAGCATGGAGCTCAGCAGTGACGAATCATGCTGCTCAACTGGCAATAATCAAGCACGTGACCAGGCAGGAATCACGCAGCTCAGCTGGCAATTGTCAAGCAGATGAGCCGACAGGAATCACGCAGCTCAGCTGGCAATTGTCATGCAGATGAGCCGGCAGGAATCACGCAGCTCAGCAGGCCCTGATCACGTGACTCTGCAGGCACTGATCACGTGGCTGATCAAGTCCAGATCACGTGACTGAGCATGCACTGATCACGTGGCTATCATGCACTGATGACGTGACTGCGCATGCACTGATGACGTGGCTGATCGGGCACTGATCACATGGCTCATCATGCACTGATCACGTGTTTATCAGGCAATGATCAGTGACTGACAGGCGCTGATCATGGGACTGTGCACGCACTGATCACGTGGCTATCATGCACTGATCACGTGACTGCGCATGCACTGATGACGTGGCTGTTCGGGCACTGATCACGTGTTTATCAGGCAGTGATCAGTGACTGACAGGCGCTGATCAGGGGACTGTGCACGCACTGATCAGGTGGCTGATCAGGAACTGACCACCTGACCGCGCATGCAGTGATCACGTGGCTGGTCGTTCACTGATCACGTGTTTATCATACGGTGATCACGTGACTGAGAGGCGCTGATCACGTGACTGTGCCGTCAGTGATCACGTGGCTGAGCAGGCACTGATATCGTGACTGAGCATGCACTGATCATGTGCCGGGAGCCGGGGAGGCATTCCACTCTGGACAAAGGTCATGAGGAAGGAGGCTCGGCATACGCAAATGCGGGATCGAGCCTCAGGAGTCCACCCGGATATTCTCGAGCATCTCCCCCCAAAAAAACCGGAGTCTGCCTACTGTATTGCTTTGTGCTCTCACCTCTGATTTCACTGGGGGCTGTCCCCCACCACCATCTCGCTCTCTCTGTCAAAGAGTTAACTTACAGCTCCAATTCATAAAGTTCCTTGTCATTCTTCCCTTTAACTTCCAGCTGAGTCTCCATCTGGAGCGCGGAACCCACCACGCTTACTAATTATGCCTGGGCTGCTAAGACCCACTCGAGAAGGTGTCTAGGGTGAGGCACCTTTCGCTATTCGAGAGGGCGCCTGCGGCCTACGTAAGTGGTGCAAACTTCTTGTCTTGAAGTTTGATTGGTCTTCCGCGTAAACCAAGCTACTCAGTCTCTTTTCTCCACCGAATTTTCCTACTGAGCTCTCCTCATACTATTATTCTTGACATCTCTGATTAGCATATAAATAGTCGCCTAGGCCATCTCTCCTTCGAATACCCTGGATCAGTTGGGGCTGGTCCCCGGCAGGTGGCGACCGAACAGGGACCTCAGGAGGCAATACTCAAAGAGCTGAGCAGACACGAACCACGCAATCAGCAGGCAATAAGCATGGAGCTCAGCAGTGACGAATCATGCTGCTCAACTGGCAATAATCAAGCACGTGACCAGGCAGGAATCACGCAGCTCAGCTGGCAATTGTCAAGCAGATGAGCCGACAGGAATCACGCAGCTCAGCTGGCAATTGTCATGCAGATGAGCCGGCAGGAATCACGCAGCTCAGCAGGCCCTGATCACGTGACTCTGCAGGCACTGATCACGTGGCTGATCAAGTCCAGATCACGTGACTGAGCATGCACTGATCACGTGGCTATCATGCACTGATGACGTGACTGCGCATGCACTGATGACGTGGCTGATCGGGCACTGATCACATGGCTCATCATGCACTGATCACGTGTTTATCAGGCAATGATCAGTGACTGACAGGCGCTGATCATGGGACTGTGCACGCACTGATCACGTGGCTATCATGCACTGATCACGTGACTGCGCATGCACTGATGACGTGGCTGTTCGGGCACTGATCACGTGTTTATCAGGCAGTGATCAGTGACTGACAGGCGCTGATCAGGGGACTGTGCACGCACTGATCAGGTGGCTGATCAGGAACTGACCACCTGACCGCGCATGCAGTGATCACGTGGCTGGTCGTTCACTGATCACGTGTTTATCATACGGTGATCACGTGACTGAGAGGCGCTGATCACGTGACTGTGCCGTCAGTGATCACGTGGCTGAGCAGGCACTGATATCGTGACTGAGCATGCACTGATCATGTGCCGGGAGCCGGGGAGGCATTCCACTCTGGACAAAGGTCATGAGGAAGGAGGCTCGGCATACGCAAATGCGGGATCGAGCCTCAGGAGTCCACCCGGATATTCTCGAGCATCTCCCCCAAAAAAACCGGAGTCTGCCTACTGTATTGCTTTGTGCTCTCACCTCTGATTTCACTGGGGGCTGTCCCCCACCACCATCTCGCTCTCTCTGTCAAAGAGTTAACTTACAGCTCCAATTCATAAAGTTCCTTGTCATTCTTCCCTTTAACTTCCAGCTGAGTCTCCATCTGGAGCGCGGAACCCACCACGCTTACTAATTATGCCTGGGCTGCTAAGACCCACTCGAGAAGGTGTCTAGGGTGAGGCACCTTTCGCTATTCGAGAGGGCGCCTGCGGCCTACGTAAGTGGTGCAAACTTCTTGTCTTGAAGTTTGATTGGTCTTCCGCGTAAACCAAGCTACTCAGTCTCTTTTCTCCACCGAATTTTCCTACTGAGCTCTCCTCATACTATTATTCTTGACATCTCTGATTAGCATATAAATAGTCGCCTAGGCCATCTCTCCTTCGAATACCCTGGATCAGTTGGGGCTGGTCCCCGGCAGGTGGCGACCGAACAGGGACCTCAGGAGGCAATACTCAAAGAGCTGAGCAGACACGAACCACGCAATCAGCAGGCAATAAGCATGGAGCTCAGCAGTGACGAATCATGCTGCTCAACTGGCAATAATCAAGCACGTGACCAGGCAGGAATCACGCAGCTCAGCTGGCAATTGTCAAGCAGATGAGCCGACAGGAATCACGCAGCTCAGCTGGCAATTGTCATGCAGATGAGCCGGCAGGAATCACGCAGCTCAGCAGGCCCTGATCACGTGACTCTGCAGGCACTGATCACGTGGCTGATCAAGTCCAGATCACGTGACTGAGCATGCACTGATCACGTGGCTATCATGCACTGATCACGTGACTGCGCATGCACTGATGACGTGGCTGATTCGGGCACTGATCACGTGTTTATCAGGCAGTGATCAGTGACTGACAGGCGCTGATCAGGGACTGTGCACGCACTGATCAGGTGGCTGATCAGGAACTGACCACCTGACCGCGCATGCAGTGATCACGTGGCTGGTCGTTCACTGATCACGTGTTTATCATACGGTGATCACGTGACTGAGAGGCGCTGATCACGTGACTGTGCCGTCAGTGATCACGTGGCTGAGCAGGCACTGATATCGTGACTGAGCATGCACTGATCATGTGCCGGGAGCCGGGGAGGCATTCCACTCTGGACAAAGGTCATGAGGAAGGAGGCTCGGCATACGCAAATGCGGGATCGAGCCTCAGGAGTCCACCCGGATATTCTCGAGCATCTCCCCCAAAAACCGGAGTCTGCCTACTGTATTGCTTTGTGCTCTCACCTCTGATTTCACTGGGGGCTGTCCCCCACCACCATCTCGCTCTCTCTGTCAAAGAGTTAACTTACAGCTCCAATTCATAAAGTTCCTTGTCATTCTTCCCTTTAACTTCCAGCTGAGTCTCCATCTGGAGCGCGGAACCCACCACGCTTACTAATTATGCCTGGGCTGCTAAGACCCACTCGAGAAGGTGTCTAGGGTGAGGCACCTTTCGCTATTCGAGAGGGCGCCTGCGGCCTACGTAAGTGGTGCAAACTTCTTGTCTTGAAGTTTGATTGGTCTTCCGCGTAAACCAAGCTACTCAGTCTCTTTTCTCCACCGAATTTTCCTACTGAGCTCTCCTCATACTATTATTCTTGACATCTCTGATTAGCATATAAATAGTCGCCTAGGCCATCTCTCCTTCGAATACCCTGGATCAGTTGGGGCTGGTCCCCGGCAGGTGGCGACCGAACAGGGACCTCAGGAGGCAATACTCAAAGAGCTGAGCAGACACGAACCACGCAATCAGCAGGCAATAAGCATGGAGCTCAGCAGTGACGAATCATGCTGCTCAACTGGCAATAATCAAGCACGTGACCAGGCAGGAATCACGCAGCTCAGCTGGCAATTGTCAAGCAGATGAGCCGACAGGAATCACGCAGCTCAGCTGGCAATTGTCATGCAGATGAGCCGGCAGGAATCACGCAGCTCAGCAGGCCCTGATCACGTGACTCTGCAGGCACTGATCACGTGGCTGATCAAGTCCAGATCACGTGACTGAGCATGCACTGATCACGTGGCTATCATGCACTGATCACGTGACTGCGCATGCACTGATGACGTGGCTGATTCGGGCACTGATCACGTGTTTATCAGGCAGTGATCAGTGACTGACAGGCGCTGATCAGGGGACTGTGCACGCACTGATCAGGTGGCTGATCAGGAACTGACCACCTGACCGCGCATGCAGTGATCACGTGGCTGGTCGTTCACTGATCACGTGTTTATCATACGGTGATCACGTGACTGAGAGGCGCTGATCACGTGACTGTGCCGTCAGTGATCACGTGGCTGAGCAGGCACTGATATCGTGACTGAGCATGCACTGATCATGTGCCGGGAGCCGGGGAGGCATTCCACTCTGGACAAAGGTCATGAGGAAGGAGGCTCGGCATACGCAAATGCGGGATCGAGCCTCAGGAGTCCACCCGGATATTCTCGAGCATCTCCCCCCAAAAAAACCGGAGTCTGCCTACTGTATTGCTTTGTGCTCTCACCTCTGATTTCACTGGGGGCTGTCCCCCACCACCATCTCGCTCTCTCTGTCAAAGAGTTAACTTACAGCTCCAATTCATAAAGTTCCTTGTCATTCTTCCCTTTAACTTCCAGCTGAGTCTCCATCTGGAGCGCGGAACCCACCACGCTTACTAATTATGCCTGGGCTGCTAAGACCCACTCGAGAAGGTGTCTAGGGTGAGGCACCTTTCGCTATTCGAGAGGGCGCCTGCGGCCTACGTAAGTGGTGCAAACTTCTTGTCTTGAAGTTTGATTGGTCTTCCGCGTAAACCAAGCTACTCAGTCTCTTTTCTCCACCGAATTTTCCTACTGAGCTCTCCTCATACTATTATTCTTGACATCTCTGATTAGCATATAAATAGTCGCCTAGGCCATCTCTCCTTCGAATACCCTGGATCAGTTGGGGCTGGTCCCCGGCAGGTGGCGACCGAACAGGGACCTCAGGAGGCAATACTCAAAGAGCTGAGCAGACACGAACCACGCAATCAGCAGGCAATAAGCATGGAGCTCAGCAGTGACGAATCATGCTGCTCAACTGGCAATAATCAAGCACGTGACCAGGCAGGAATCACGCAGCTCAGCTGGCAATTGTCAAGCAGATGAGCCGACAGGAATCACGCAGCTCAGCTGGCAATTGTCATGCAGATGAGCCGGCAGGAATCACGCAGCTCAGCAGGCCCTGATCACGTGACTCTGCAGGCACTGATCACGTGGCTGATCAAGTCCAGATCACGTGACTGAGCATGCACTGATCACGTGGCTATCATGCACTGATGACGTGACTGCGCATGCACTGATGACGTGGCTGATCGGGCACTGATCACATGGCTCATCATGCACTGATCACGTGTTTATCAGGCAATGATCAGTGACTGACAGGCGCTGATCATGGGACTGTGCACGCACTGATCACGTGGCTATCATGCACTGATCACGTGACTGCGCATGCACTGATGACGTGGCTGTTCGGGCACTGATCACGTGTTTATCAGGCAGTGATCAGTGACTGACAGGCGCTGATCAGGGGACTGTGCACGCACTGATCAGGTGGCTGATCAGGAACTGACCACCTGACCGCGCATGCAGTGATCACGTGGCTGGTCGTTCACTGATCACGTGTTTATCATACGGTGATCACGTGACTGAGAGGCGCTGATCACGTGACTGTGCCGTCAGTGATCACGTGGCTGAGCAGGCACTGATATCGTGACTGAGCATGCACTGATCATGTGCCGGGAGCCGGGGAGGCATTCCACTCTGGACAAAGGTCATGAGGAAGGAGGCTCGGCATACGCAAATGCGGGATCGAGCCTCAGGAGTCCACCCGGATATTCTCGAGCATCTCCCCCCAAAAAAACCGGAGTCTGCCTACTGTATTGCTTTGTGCTCTCACCTCTGATTTCACTGGGGGCTGTCCCCCACCACCATCTCGCTCTCTCTGTCAAAGAGTTAACTTACAGCTCCAATTCATAAAGTTCCTTGTCATTCTTCCCTTTAACTTCCAGCTGAGTCTCCATCTGGAGCGCGGAACCCACCACGCTTACTAATTATGCCTGGGCTGCTAAGACCCACTCGAGAAGGTGTCTAGGGTGAGGCACCTTTCGCTATTCGAGAGGGCGCCTGCGGCCTACGTAAGTGGTGCAAACTTCTTGTCTTGAAGTTTGATTGGTCTTCCGCGTAAACCAAGCTACTCAGTCTCTTTTCTCCACCGAATTTTCCTACTGAGCTCTCCTCATACTATTATTCTTGACATCTCTGATTAGCATATAAATAGTCGCCTAGGCCATCTCTCCTTCGAATACCCTGGATCAGTTGGGGCTGGTCCCCGGCAGGTGGCGACCGAACAGGGACCTCAGGAGGCAATACTCAAAGAGCTGAGCAGACACGAACCACGCAATCAGCAGGCAATAAGCATGGAGCTCAGCAGTGACGAATCATGCTGCTCAACTGGCAATAATCAAGCACGTGACCAGGCAGGAATCACGCAGCTCAGCTGGCAATTGTCAAGCAGATGAGCCGACAGGAATCACGCAGCTCAGCTGGCAATTGTCATGCAGATGAGCCGGCAGGAATCACGCAGCTCAGCAGGCCCTGATCACGTGACTCTGCAGGCACTGATCACGTGGCTGATCAAGTCCAGATCACGTGACTGAGCATGCACTGATCACGTGGCTATCATGCACTGATGACGTGACTGCGCATGCACTGATGACGTGGCTGATCGGGCACTGATCACATGGCTCATCATGCACTGATCACGTGTTTATCAGGCAATGATCAGTGACTGACAGGCGCTGATCATGGGACTGTGCACGCACTGATCACGTGGCTATCATGCACTGATCACGTGACTGCGCATGCACTGATGACGTGGCTGTTCGGGCACTGATCACGTGTTTATCAGGCAGTGATCAGTGACTGACAGGCGCTGATCAGGGGACTGTGCACGCACTGATCAGGTGGCTGATCAGGAACTGACCACCTGACCGCGCATGCAGTGATCACGTGGCTGGTCGTTCACTGATCACGTGTTTATCATACGGTGATCACGTGACTGAGAGGCGCTGATCACGTGACTGTGCCGTCAGTGATCACGTGGCTGAGCAGGCACTGATATCGTGACTGAGCATGCACTGATCATGTGCCGGGAGCCGGGGAGGCATTCCACTCTGGACAAAGGTCATGAGGAAGGAGGCTCGGCATACGCAAATGCGGGATCGAGCCTCAGGAGTCCACCCGGATATTCTCGAGCATCTCCCCCCAAAAAAACCGGAGTCTGCCTACTGTATTGCTTTGTGCTCTCACCTCTGATTTCACTGGGGGCTGTCCCCCACCACCATCTCGCTCTCTCTGTCAAAGAGTTAACTTACAGCTCCAATTCATAAAGTTCCTTGTCATTCTTCCCTTTAACTTCCAGCTGAGTCTCCATCTGGAGCGCGGAACCCACCACGCTTACTAATTATGCCTGGGCTGCTAAGACCCACTCGAGAAGGTGTCTAGGGTGAGGCACCTTTCGCTATTCGAGAGGGCGCCTGCGGCCTACGTAAGTGGTGCAAACTTCTTGTCTTGAAGTTTGATTGGTCTTCCGCGTAAACCAAGCTACTCAGTCTCTTTTCTCCACCGAATTTTCCTACTGAGCTCTCCTCATACTATTATTCTTGACATCTCTGATTAGCATATAAATAGTCGCCTAGGCCATCTCTCCTTCGAATACCCTGGATCAGTTGGGGCTGGTCCCCGGCAGGTGGCGACCGAACAGGGACCTCAGGAGGCAATACTCAAAGAGCTGAGCAGACACGAACCACGCAATCAGCAGGCAATAAGCATGGAGCTCAGCAGTGACGAATCATGCTGCTCAACTGGCAATAATCAAGCACGTGACCAGGCAGGAATCACGCAGCTCAGCTGGCAATTGTCAAGCAGATGAGCCGACAGGAATCACGCAGCTCAGCTGGCAATTGTCATGCAGATGAGCCGGCAGGAATCACGCAGCTCAGCAGGCCCTGATCACGTGACTCTGCAGGCACTGATCACGTGGCTGATCAAGTCCAGATCACGTGACTGAGCATGCACTGATCACGTGGCTATCATGCACTGATGACGTGACTGCGCATGCACTGATGACGTGGCTGATTCGGGCACTGATCACGTGTTTATCAGGCAGTGATCAGTGACTGACAGGCGCTGATCAGGGACTGTGCACGCACTGATCAGGTGGCTGATCAGGAACTGACCACCTGACCGCGCATGCAGTGATCACGTGGCTGGTCGTTCACTGATCACGTGTTTATCATACGGTGATCACGTGACTGAGAGGCGCTGATCACGTGACTGTGCCGTCAGTGATCACGTGGCTGAGCAGGCACTGATATCGTGACTGAGCATGCACTGATCATGTGCCGGGAGCCGGGGAGGCATTCCACTCTGGACAAAGGTCATGAGGAAGGAGGCTCGGCATACGCAAATGCGGGATCGAGCCTCAGGAGTCCACCCGGATATTCTCGAGCATCTCCCCCCAAAAAAACCGGAGTCTGCCTACTGTATTGCTTTGTGCTCTCACCTCTGATTTCACTGGGGGCTGTCCCCCACCACCATCTCGCTCTCTCTGTCAAAGAGTTAACTTACAGCTCCAATTCATAAAGTTCCTTGTCATTCTTCCCTTTAACTTCCAGCTGAGTCTCCATCTGGAGCGCGGAACCCACCACGCTTACTAATTATGCCTGGGCTGCTAAGACCCACTCGAGAAGGTGTCTAGGGTGAGGCACCTTTCGCTATTCGAGAGGGCGCCTGCGGCCTACGTAAGTGGTGCAAACTTCTTGTCTTGAAGTTTGATTGGTCTTCCGCGTAAACCAAGCTACTCAGTCTCTTTTCTCCACCGAATTTTCCTACTGAGCTCTCCTCATACTATTATTCTTGACATCTCTGATTAGCATATAAATAGTCGCCTAGGCCATCTCTCCTTCGAATACCCTGGATCAGTTGGGGCTGGTCCCCGGCAGGTGGCGACCGAACAGGGACCTCAGGAGGCAATACTCAAAGAGCTGAGCAGACACGAACCACGCAATCAGCAGGCAATAAGCATGGAGCTCAGCAGTGACGAATCATGCTGCTCAACTGGCAATAATCAAGCACGTGACCAGGCAGGAATCACGCAGCTCAGCTGGCAATTGTCAAGCAGATGAGCCGACAGGAATCACGCAGCTCAGCTGGCAATTGTCATGCAGATGAGCCGGCAGGAATCACGCAGCTCAGCAGGCCCTGATCACGTGACTCTGCAGGCACTGATCACGTGGCTGATCAAGTCCAGATCACGTGACTGAGCATGCACTGATCACGTGGCTATCATGCACTGATGACGTGACTGCGCATGCACTGATGACGTGGCTGATCGGGCACTGATCACATGGCTCATCATGCACTGATCACGTGTTTATCAGGCAATGATCAGTGACTGACAGGCGCTGATCATGGGACTGTGCACGCACTGATCACGTGGCTATCATGCACTGATCACGTGACTGCGCATGCACTGATGACGTGGCTGTTCGGGCACTGATCACGTGTTTATCAGGCAGTGATCAGTGACTGACAGGCGCTGATCAGGGGACTGTGCACGCACTGATCAGGTGGCTGATCAGGAACTGACCACCTGACCGCGCATGCAGTGATCACGTGGCTGGTCGTTCACTGATCACGTGTTTATCATACGGTGATCACGTGACTGAGAGGCGCTGATCACGTGACTGTGCCGTCAGTGATCACGTGGCTGAGCAGGCACTGCACTGATGCACTGATGCCGGGAGCCGGGGAGGCATTCCACTCTGGACAAAGGTCATGAGGAAGGAGGCTCGGCATACGCAAATGCGGGATCGAGCCTCAGGAGTCCACCCGGATATTCTCGAGCATCTCCCCCCAAAAAAACCGGAGTCTGCCTACTGTATTGCTTTGTGCTCTCACCTCTGATTTCACTGGGGGCTGTCCCCCACCACCATCTCGCTCTCTCTGTCAAAGAGTTAACTTACAGCTCCAATTCATAAAGTTCCTTGTCATTCTTCCCTTTAACTTCCAGCTGAGTCTCCATCTGGAGCGCGGAACCCACCACGCTTACTAATTATGCCTGGGCTGCTAAGACCCACTCGAGAAGGTGTCTAGGGTGAGGCACCTTTCGCTATTCGAGAGGGCGCCTGCGGCCTACGTAAGTGGTGCAAACTTCTTGTCTTGAAGTTTGATTGGTCTTCCGCGTAAACCAAGCTACTCAGTCTCTTTTCTCCACCGAATTTTCCTACTGAGCTCTCCTCATACTATTATTCTTGACATCTCTGATTAGCATATAAATAGTCGCCTAGGCCATCTCTCCTTCGAATACCCTGGATCAGTTGGGGCTGGTCCCCGGCAGGTGGCGACCGAACAGGGACCTCAGGAGGCAATACTCAAAGAGCTGAGCAGACACGAACCACGCAATCAGCAGGCAATAAGCATGGAGCTCAGCAGTGACGAATCATGCTGCTCAACTGGCAATAATCAAGCACGTGACCAGGCAGGAATCACGCAGCTCAGCTGGCAATTGTCAAGCAGATGAGCCGACAGGAATCACGCAGCTCAGCTGGCAATTGTCATGCAGATGAGCCGGCAGGAATCACGCAGCTCAGCAGGCCCTGATCACGTGACTCTGCAGGCACTGATCACGTGGCTGATCAAGTCCAGATCACGTGACTGAGCATGCACTGATCACGTGGCTATCATGCACTGATGACGTGACTGCGCATGCACTGATGACGTGGCTGATCGGGCACTGATCACATGGCTCATCATGCACTGATCACGTGTTTATCAGGCAATGATCAGTGACTGACAGGCGCTGATCATGGGACTGTGCACGCACTGATCACGTGGCTATCATGCACTGATCACGTGACTGCGCATGCACTGATGACGTGGCTGTTCGGGCACTGATCACGTGTTTATCAGGCAGTGATCAGTGACTGACAGGCGCTGATCAGGGGACTGTGCACGCACTGATCAGGTGGCTGATCAGGAACTGACCACCTGACCGCGCATGCAGTGATCACGTGGCTGGTCGTTCACTGATCACGTGTTTATCATACGGTGATCACGTGACTGAGAGGCGCTGATCACGTGACTGTGCCGTCAGTGATCACGTGGCTGAGCAGGCACTGATATCGTGACTGAGCATGCACTGATCATGTGCCGGGAGCCGGGGAGGCATTCCACTCTGGACAAAGGTCATGAGGAAGGAGGCTCGGCATACGCAAATGCGGGATCGAGCCTCAGGAGTCCACCCGGATATTCTCGAGCATCTCCCCCCAAAAAAACCGGAGTCTGCCTACTGTATTGCTTTGTGCTCTCACCTCTGATTTCACTGGGGGCTGTCCCCCACCACCATCTCGCTCTCTCTGTCAAAGAGTTAACTTACAGCTCCAATTCATAAAGTTCCTTGTCATTCTTCCCTTTAACTTCCAGCTGAGTCTCCATCTGGAGCGCGGAACCCACCACGCTTACTAATTATGCCTGGGCTGCTAAGACCCACTCGAGAAGGTGTCTAGGGTGAGGCACCTTTCGCTATTCGAGAGGGCGCCTGCGGCCTACGTAAGTGGTGCAAACTTCTTGTCTTGAAGTTTGATTGGTCTTCCGCGTAAACCAAGCTACTCAGTCTCTTTTCTCCACCGAATTTTCCTACTGAGCTCTCCTCATACTATTATTCTTGACATCTCTGATTAGCATATAAATAGTCGCCTAGGCCATCTCTCCTTCGAATACCCTGGATCAGTTGGGGCTGGTCCCCGGCAGGTGGCGACCGAACAGGGACCTCAGGAGGCAATACTCAAAGAGCTGAGCAGACACGAACCACGCAATCAGCAGGCAATAAGCATGGAGCTCAGCAGTGACGAATCATGCTGCTCAACTGGCAATAATCAAGCACGTGACCAGGCAGGAATCACGCAGCTCAGCTGGCAATTGTCAAGCAGATGAGCCGACAGGAATCACGCAGCTCAGCTGGCAATTGTCATGCAGATGAGCCGGCAGGAATCACGCAGCTCAGCAGGCCCTGATCACGTGACTCTGCAGGCACTGATCACGTGGCTGATCAAGTCCAGATCACGTGACTGAGCATGCACTGATCACGTGGCTATCATGCACTGATCACGTGACTGCGCCTGCACTGATGACGTGGCTGTTCGGGCACTGATCACGTGTTTATCAGGCAGTGATCAGTGACTGACAGGCGCTGATCAGGGACTGTGCACGCACTGATCAGGTGGCTGATCAGGAACTGACCACCTGACCGCGCATGCAGTGATCACGTGGCTGGTCGATCACTGATCACGTGTTTATCATACGGTGATCACGTGACTGAGAGGCGCTGATCACGTGACTGTGCCGTCAGTGATCACGTGGCTGAGCAGGCACTGATATCGTGACTGAGCATGCACTGAGCCGGGGAGGCATTCCACTCTGGACAAAGGTCATGAGGAAGGAGGCTCGGCATACGCAAATGCGGGATCGAGCCTCAGGAGTCCACCCGGATATTCTCGAGCATCTCCCCCCAAAAAAACCGGAGTCTGCCTACTGTATTGCTTTGTGCTCTCACCTCTGATTTCACTGGGGGCTGTCCCCCACCACCATCTCGCTCTCTCTGTCAAAGAGTTAACTTACAGCTCCAATTCATAAAGTTCCTTGTCATTCTTCCCTTTAACTTCCAGCTGAGTCTCCATCTGGAGCGCGGAACCCACCACGCTTACTAATTATGCCTGGGCTGCTAAGACCCACTCGAGAAGGTGTCTAGGGTGAGGCACCTTTCGCTATTCGAGAGGGCGCCTGCGGCCTACGTAAGTGGTGCAAACTTCTTGTCTTGAAGTTTGATTGGTCTTCCGCGTAAACCAAGCTACTCAGTCTCTTTTCTCCACCGAATTTTCCTACTGAGCTCTCCTCATACTATTATTCTTGACATCTCTGATTAGCATATAAATAGTCGCCTAGGCCATCTCTCCTTCGAATACCCTGGATCAGTTGGGGCTGGTCCCCGGCAGGTGGCGACCGAACAGGGACCTCAGGAGGCAATACTCAAAGAGCTGAGCAGACACGAACCACGCAATCAGCAGGCAATAAGCATGGAGCTCAGCAGTGACGAATCATGCTGCTCAACTGGCAATAATCAAGCACGTGACCAGGCAGGAATCACGCAGCTCAGCTGGCAATTGTCAAGCAGATGAGCCGACAGGAATCACGCAGCTCAGCTGCCAATTGTCATGCAGATGAGCCGGCAGGAATCACGCAGCTCAGCAGGCCCTGATCACGTGACTCTGCAGGCACTGATCACGTGGCTGATCAAGTCCAGATCACGTGACTGAGCATGCACTGATCACGTGACTGTGCATGCACTGATGACGTGGCTGATCGGGCACTGATCCCATGGCTCATCAATCACTGATCACGTGTTTATCAGGCAGTGATCAGTGACTGACAGGCGCTGATCAGGGACTGTGCACGCACTGATCAGGTGGCTGATCAGGAACTGACCACCTGACCGCGCATGCAGTGATCACGTGGCTGGTTGTTCACTGATCACGTGTTTATCATACGGTGATCACGTGACTGAGAGGCGCTGATCACGTGACTGTGCCGTCAGTGATCACGTGGCTGAGCAGGCACTGATATCGTGACTGAGCATGCACTGATCATGTGCCGGGAGCCGGGGAGGCATTCCACTCTGGACAAAGGTCATGAGGAAGGAGGCTCGGCATACGCAAATGCGGGATCGAGCCTCAGGAGTCCACCCGGATATTCTCGAGCATCTCCCCCCAAAAAAACCGGAGTCTGCCTACTGTATTGCTTTGTGCTCTCACCTCTGATTTCACTGGGGGCTGTCCCCCACCACCATCTCGCTCTCTCTGTCAAAGAGTTAACTTACAGCTCCAATTCATAAAGTTCCTTGTCATTCTTCCCTTTAACTTCCAGCTGAGTCTCCATCTGGAGCGCGGAACCCACCACGCTTACTAATTATGCCTGGGCTGCTAAGACCCACTCGAGAAGGTGTCTAGGGTGAGGCACCTTTCGCTATTCGAGAGGGCGCCTGCGGCCTACGTAAGTGGTGCAAACTTCTTGTCTTGAAGTTTGATTGGTCTTCCGCGTAAACCAAGCTACTCAGTCTCTTTTCTCCACCGAATTTTCCTACTGAGCTCTCCTCATACTATTATTCTTGACATCTCTGATTAGCATATAAATAGTCGCCTAGGCCATCTCTCCTTCGAATACCCTGGATCAGTTGGGGCTGGTCCCCGGCAGGTGGCGACCGAACAGGGACCTCAGGAGGCAATACTCAAAGAGCTGAGCAGACACGAACCACGCAATCAGCAGGCAATAAGCATGGAGCTCAGCAGTGACGAATCATGCTGCTCAACTGGCAATAATCAAGCACGTGACCAGGCAGGAATCACGCAGCTCAGCTGGCAATTGTCAAGCAGATGAGCCGACAGGAATCACGCAGCTCAGCTGGCAATTGTCATGCAGATGAGCCGGCAGGAATCACGCAGCTCAGCAGGCCCTGATCACGTGACTCTGCAGGCACTGATCACGTGGCTGATCAAGTCCAGATCACGTGACTGAGCATGCACTGATCACGTGGCTATCATGCACTGATGACGTGACTGCGCATGCACTGATGACGTGGCTGATCGGGCACTGATCACATGGCTCATCATGCACTGATCACGTGTTTATCAGGCAATGATCAGTGACTGACAGGCGCTGATCATGGGACTGTGCACGCACTGATCACGTGGCTATCATGCACTGATCACGTGACTGCGCATGCACTGATGACGTGGCTGTTCGGGCACTGATCACGTGTTTATCAGGCAGTGATCAGTGACTGACAGGCGCTGATCAGGGGACTGTGCACGCACTGATCAGGTGGCTGATCAGGAACTGACCACCTGACCGCGCATGCAGTGATCACGTGGCTGGTCGTTCACTGATCACGTGTTTATCATACGGTGATCACGTGACTGAGAGGCGCTGATCACGTGACTGTGCCGTCAGTGATCACGTGGCTGAGCAGGCACTGATATCGTGACTGAGCATGCACTGATCATGTGCCGGGAGCCGGGGAGGCATTCCACTCTGGACAAAGGTCATGAGGAAGGAGGCTCGGCATACGCAAATGCGGGATCGAGCCTCAGGAGTCCACCCGGATATTCTCGAGCATCTCCCCCCAAAAAACCGGAGTCTGCCTACTGTATTGCTTTGTGCTCTCACCTCTGATTTCACTGGGGGCTGTCCCCCACCACCATCTCGCTCTCTCTGTCAAAGAGTTAACTTACAGCTCCAATTCATAAAGTTCCTTGTCATTCTTCCCTTTAACTTCCAGCTGAGTCTCCATCTGGAGCGCGGAACCCACCACGCTTACTAATTATGCCTGGGCTGCTAAGACCCACTCGAGAAGGTGTCTAGGGTGAGGCACCTTTCGCTATTCGAGAGGGCGCCTGCGGCCTACGTAAGTGGTGCAAACTTCTTGTCTTGAAGTTTGATTGGTCTTCCGCGTAAACCAAGCTACTCAGTCTCTTTTCTCCACCGAATTTTCCTACTGAGCTCTCCTCATACTATTATTCTTGACATCTCTGATTAGCATATAAATAGTCGCCTAGGCCATCTCTCCTTCGAATACCCTGGATCAGTTGGGGCTGGTCCCCGGCAGGTGGCGACCGAACAGGGACCTCAGGAGGCAATACTCAAAGAGCTGAGCAGACACGAACCACGCAATCAGCAGGCAATAAGCATGGAGCTCAGCAGTGACGAATCATGCTGCTCAACTGGCAATAATCAAGCACGTGACCAGGCAGGAATCACGCAGCTCAGCTGGCAATTGTCAAGCAGATGAGCCGACAGGAATCACGCAGCTCAGCTGGCAATTGTCATGCAGATGAGCCGGCAGGAATCACGCAGCTCAGCAGGCCCTGATCACGTGACTCTGCAGGCACTGATCACGTGGCTGATCAAGTCCAGATCACGTGACTGAGCATGCACTGATCACGTGGCTATCATGCACTGATGACGTGACTGCGCATGCACTGATGACGTGGCTGATCGGGCACTGATCACATGGCTCATCATGCACTGATCACGTGTTTATCAGGCAATGATCAGTGACTGACAGGCGCTGATCATGGGACTGTGCACGCACTGATCACGTGGCTATCATGCACTGATCACGTGACTGCGCATGCACTGATGACGTGGCTGTTCGGGCACTGATCACGTGTTTATCAGGCAGTGATCAGTGACTGACAGGCGCTGATCAGGGGACTGTGCACGCACTGATCAGGTGGCTGATCAGGAACTGACCACCTGACCGCGCATGCAGTGATCACGTGGCTGGTCGTTCACTGATCACGTGTTTATCATACGGTGATCACGTGACTGAGAGGCGCTGATCACGTGACTGTGCCGTCAGTGATCACGTGGCTGAGCAGGCACTGATATCGTGACTGAGCATGCACTGATCATGTGCCGGGAGCCGGGGAGGCATTCCACTCTGGACAAAGGTCATGAGGAAGGAGGCTCGGCATACGCAAATGCGGGATCGAGCCTCAGGAGTCCACCCGGATATTCTCGAGCATCTCCCCCCAAAAAAACCGGAGTCTGCCTACTGTATTGCTTTGTGCTCTCACCTCTGATTTCACTGGGGGCTGTCCCCCACCACCATCTCGCTCTCTCTGTCAAAGAGTTAACTTACAGCTCCAATTCATAAAGTTCCTTGTCATTCTTCCCTTTAACTTCCAGCTGAGTCTCCATCTGGAGCGCGGAACCCACCACGCTTACTAATTATGCCTGGGCTGCTAAGACCCACTCGAGAAGGTGTCTAGGGTGAGGCACCTTTCGCTATTCGAGAGGGCGCCTGCGGCCTACGTAAGTGGTGCAAACTTCTTGTCTTGAAGTTTGATTGGTCTTCCGCGTAAACCAAGCTACTCAGTCTCTTTTCTCCACCGAATTTTCCTACTGAGCTCTCCTCATACTATTATTCTTGACATCTCTGATTAGCATATAAATAGTCGCCTAGGCCATCTCTCCTTCGAATACCCTGGATCAGTTGGGGCTGGTCCCCGGCAGGTGGCGACCGAACAGGGACCTCAGGAGGCAATACTCAAAGAGCTGAGCAGACACGAACCACGCAATCAGCAGGCAATAAGCATGGAGCTCAGCAGTGACGAATCATGCTGCTCAACTGGCAATAATCAAGCACGTGACCAGGCAGGAATCACGCAGCTCAGCTGGCAATTGTCATGCAGATGAGCCGGCAGGAATCACGCAGCTCAGCAGGCCCTGATCACGTGACTCTGCAGGCACTGATCACGTGGCTGATCAAGTCCAGATCACGTGACTGAGCATGCACTGATCACGTGGCTATCATGCACTGATGACGTGACTGCGCATGCACTGATGACGTGGCTGATCGGGCACTGATCACATGGCTCATCATGCACTGATCACGTGTTTATCAGGCAATGATCAGTGACTGACAGGCGCTGATCATGGGACTGTGCACGCACTGATCACGTGGCTATCATGCACTGATCACGTGACTGCGCATGCACTGATGACGTGGCTGTTCGGGCACTGATCACGTGTTTATCAGGCAGTGATCAGTGACTGACAGGCGCTGATCAGGGGACTGTGCACGCACTGATCAGGTGGCTGATCAGGAACTGACCACCTGACCGCGCATGCAGTGATCACGTGGCTGGTCGTTCACTGATCACGTGTTTATCATACGGTGATCACGTGACTGAGAGGCGCTGATCACGTGACTGTGCCGTCAGTGATCACGTGGCTGAGCAGGCACTGATATCGTGACTGAGCATGCACTGATCATGTGCCGGGAGCCGGGGAGGCATTCCACTCTGGACAAAGGTCATGAGGAAGGAGGCTCGGCATACGCAAATGCGGGATCGAGCCTCAGGAGTCCACCCGGATATTCTCGAGCATCTCCCCCCAAAAAACCGGAGTCTGCCTACTGTATTGCTTTGTGCTCTCACCTCTGATTTCACTGGGGGCTGTCCCCCACCACCATCTCGCTCTCTCTGTCAAAGAGTTAACTTACAGCTCCAATTCATAAAGTTCCTTGTCATTCTTCCCTTTAACTTCCAGCTGAGTCTCCATCTGGAGCGCGGAACCCACCACGCTTACTAATTATGCCTGGGCTGCTAAGACCCACTCGAGAAGGTGTCTAGGGTGAGGCACCTTTCGCTATTCGAGAGGGCGCCTGCGGCCTACGTAAGTGGTGCAAACTTCTTGTCTTGAAGTTTGATTGGTCTTCCGCGTAAACCAAGCTACTCAGTCTCTTTTCTCCACCGAATTTTCCTACTGAGCTCTCCTCATACTATTATTCTTGACATCTCTGATTAGCATATAAATAGTCGCCTAGGCCATCTCTCCTTCGAATACCCTGGATCAGTTGGGGCTGGTCCCCGGCAGGTGGCGACCGAACAGGGACCTCAGGAGGCAATACTCAAAGAGCTGAGCAGACACGAACCACGCAATCAGCAGGCAATAAGCATGGAGCTCAGCAGTGACGAATCATGCTGCTCAACTGGCAATAATCAAGCACGTGACCAGGCAGGAATCACGCAGCTCAGCTGGCAATTCTCAAGCAGATGAGCCGACAGGAATCACGCAGCTCAGCTGGCAATTCTCATGCAGATGAGCCGACAGGAATCACGCAGCTCAGCTGGCAATTGTCAAGCAGATGAGCCGGCAGGAATCACGCAGCTCAGCAGGCCCTGATCACGTGACTCTGCAGGCACTGATGACGTGGCTGATCAAGTCCAGATCACATGACTGAGCATGCACTGATCACGTGGCTATCATGCACTGATGACGTGACTGCGCATGCACTGATGACGTGGCTGTTCGGGCACTGATCACATGGCTCATCATGCACTGATCACGTGTTTATCAGGCAATGATCAGTGACTGACAGGCGCTGATCATGGGACTGTGCACGCACTGATCACGTGGCTATCATGCACTGATCACGTGACTGCGCATGCACTGATGACGTGGCTGTTCGGGCACTGATCACGTGTTTATCAGGCAGTGATCAGTGACTGACAGGCGCTGATCAGGGGACTGTGCACGCACTGATCAGGTGGCTGATCAGGAAGTGACCACCTGACCGCGCATGCAGTGATCACGTGGCTGGTCGTTCACTGATCACGTGTTTATCATACGGTGATCACGTGACTGAGAGGCGCTGATCACGTGACTGTGCCGTCAGTGATCACGTGGCTGAGCAGGCACTGATATCGTGACTGAGCATGCACTGATCATGTGCCGGGAGCCGGGGAGGCATTCCACTCTGGACAAAGGTCATGAGGAAGGAGGCTCGGCATACGCAAATGCGGGATCGAGCCTCAGGAGTCCACCCGGATATTCTCGAGCATCTCCCCCCAAAAAAACCGGAGTCTGCCTACTGTATTGCTTTGTGCTCTCACCTCTGATTTCACTGGGGGCTGTCCCCCACCACCATCTCGCTCTCTCTGTCAAAGAGTTAACTTACAGCTCCAATTCATAAAGTTCCTTGTCATTCTTCCCTTTAACTTCCAGCTGAGTCTCCATCTGGAGCGCGGAACCCACCACGCTTACTAATTATGCCTGGGCTGCTAAGACCCACTCGAGAAGGTGTCTAGGGTGAGGCACCTTTCGCTATTCGAGAGGGCGCCTGCGGCCTACGTAAGTGGTGCAAACTTCTTGTCTTGAAGTTTGATTGGTCTTCCGCGTAAACCAAGCTACTCAGTCTCTTTTCTCCACCGAATTTTCCTACTGAGCTCTCCTCATACTATTATTCTTGACATCTCTGATTAGCATATAAATAGTCGCCTAGGCCATCTCTCCTTCGAATACCCTGGATCAGTTGGGGCTGGTCCCCGGCAGGTGGCGACCGAACAGGGACCTCAGGAGGCAATACTCAAAGAGCTGAGCAGACACGAACCACGCAATCAGCAGGCAATAAGCATGGAGCTCAGCAGTGACGAATCATGCTGCTCAACTGGCAATAATCAAGCACGTGACCAGGCAGGAATCACGCAGCTCCGCTGGCAATTGTCAAGCAGATGAGCCGACAGGAATCAGGCAGCTCAGCTGGCAATTGTCAAGCAGATGAGCCGACAGGAATCACGCAGCTCAGCTGGCAATTGTCATGCAGATGAGCCGGCAGGAATCACGCAGCTCAGCAGGCCCTGATCACGTGACTCTGCAGGCACTGATCACGTGGCTGATCAAGTCCAGATCACGTGACTGAGCATGCACTGATCACGTGGCTATCATGCACTGATGACGTGACTGCGCATGCACTGATGACGTGGCTGATCGGGCACTGATCACATGGCTCATCATGCACTGATCACGTGTTTATCAGGCAATGATCAGTGACTGACAGGCGCTGATCATGGGACTGTGCACGCACTGATCACGTGGCTATCATGCACTGATCACGTGACTGCGCATGCACTGATGACGTGGCTGTTCGGGCACTGATCACGTGTTTATCAGGCAGTGATCAGTGACTGACAGGCGCTGATCAGGGGACTGTGCACGCACTGATCAGGTGGCTGATCAGGAACTGACCACCTGACCGCACATGCAGTGATCACGTGGCTGGTCGTTCACTGATCACGTGTTTATCATACGGTGATCACGTGACTGAGAGGCGCTGATCACGTGACTGTGCCGTCAGTGATCACGTGGCTGAGCAGGCACTGACATCGTGACTGAGCATGCACTGATCATGTGCCGGGAGCCGGGGAGGCATTCCACTCTGGACAAAGGTCATGAGGAAGGAGGCTCGGCATACGCAAATGCGGGATCGAGCCTCAGGAGTCCACCCGGATATTCTCGAGCATCTCCCCCCAAAAAACCGGAGTCTGCCTACTGTATTGCTTTGTGCTCTCACCTCTGATTTCACTGGGGGCTGTCCCCCACCACCATCTCGCTCTCTCTGTCAAAGAGTTAACTTACAGCTCCAATTCATAAAGTTCCTTGTCATTCTTCCCTTTAACTTCCAGCTGAGTCTCCATCTGGAGCGCGGAACCCACCACGCTTACTAATTATGCCTGGGCTGCTAAGACCCACTCGAGAAGGTGTCTAGGGTGAGGCACCTTTCGCTATTCGAGAGGGCGCCTGCGGCCTACGTAAGTGGTGCAAACTTCTTGTCTTGAAGTTTGATTGGTCTTCCGCGTAAACCAAGCTACTCAGTCTCTTTTCTCCACCGAATTTTCCTACTGAGCTCTCCTCATACTATTATTCTTGACATCTCTGATTAGCATATAAATAGTCGCCTAGGCCATCTCTCCTTCGAATACCCTGGATCAGTTGGGGCTGGTCCCCGGCAGGTGGCGACCGAACAGGGACCTCAGGAGGCAATACTCAAAGAGCTGAGCAGACACGAACCACGCAATCAGCAGGCAATAAGCATGGAGCTCAGCAGTGACGAATCATGCTGCTCAACTGGCAATAATCAAGCACGTGACCAGGCAGGAATCACGCAGCTCAGCTGCAATTGTCATGCAGATGAGCCGGCAGGAATCACGCAGCTCAGCAGGCCCTGATCACGTGACTCTGCAGGCACTGATCACGTGGCTGATCAAGTCCAGATCACGTGACTGAGCATGCACTGATCACGTGGCTATCATGCACTGATGACGTGACTGCGCATGCATTGATGACGTGGCTGATCGGGCACTCATCACATGGCTCATCATGCACTGATCACGTGTTTATCAGGCAATGATCAGTGACTGACAGGCGCTGATCATGGGACTGTGCACGCACTGATCACGTGGCTATCATGCACTGATCACGTGACTGCGCATGCACTGATGACGTGGCTGTTCGGGCACTGATCACGTGTTTATCAGGCAGTGATCAGTGACTGACAGGCGCTGATCAGGGACTGTGCACGCACTGATCAGGTGGCTGATCAGGAACTGACCACCTGACCGCGCATGCAGTGATCACGTGGCTGGTCGTTCACTGATCACGTGTTTATCATACGGTGATCACGTGACTGAGAGGCGCTGATCACGTGACTGAGCAGGCACTGATCACGTGACTGAGCAGGCACTGATCACGTGACTGAGCATGCACTGATCACGTGACTGAGAGGCACTGATCACGTGACTGAGAGGCGCTGATCACGTGACTGAGGGGCGCTGATCACGTGACTGAGAGGCGCTGATCACGTGGCTATCATGCACTGATCACGTGCTTCAGGAGGCAATAATCAAAGAGCTGAGCAGGCACTAATCACTTGGCTAAGAGGCACTAATCACGGAGAGGAGCAGGAAATCGTCAAGGAGCTGAGCAAACTGTAATGAAGTGGTTAAGCAGACTCTAAACACGTGACGCAGCAGGCTCTACACCCGTGACTGAGCAGACACAATTTGGGCAGCTCAGCAGACACCAATGGTGCAGCTCAGCAGACACAAATGGTGCAGCTCAGCAGACACCAATCATGCAGCTCAGCAGGCAATACTCATGGAGCTGAGCAGGCAGGAATCACTCAGCTCAGCAGGCAAAGATCAAGGAGCTGAGCAGACTGCCATTAAGTGGCTAAGCAGACTCTAAACACGTGACTCAGCAGGCTTGACACCCTGACTGAGCACACGAATGTTGCAGCCAGCAGGCAATACTCATGGAGCTGAGCAGGCAGGAATCACGCAGCTCAGCAGGCAATAATCATGGAGCTGAGCAAACAGGAATCACGCAGCTCAGCATGCAATAATCAAGAAGCTGAGCAGGCAGGAATCACGCAGCTCAGCAGGCAATAATATGGAGCTGAGCAAGCAGGAATCACGCAGCTCAGCAGGCAATAATCAAGAAGCTGAGCAGGCAGGAATCACGCAGCTTAGCAGGCAATAATCATGGAGCTGAGCAGACTGTAATGAAGTGGCTAAGCAGACTCTAATCACGTCACTCAGCCGGCTCTAACCCGGTCTTGAGCAGGCACTAATCACGCAGCTGAGCAGGGACTGATCACACAGCTGATCAGGCACGAGTCAGGCAGCTGAGCAGGGATTAAGCATGCAGCTGAGCAAGCGCTAATCCCTTGATTCAGCAGACACTGATCACGTGACTGAGCAGGCCCTGATCACGTGGCTGAGCATGCACTGATCACGTGACTGAGCATGCACTGATCACGTGACTGAGAGGCACTGATCACGTGACTGAGAGGCGCTGATCACGTGACTGAGGGCGCTGATCACGTGACTGAGAGGCGCTGATCACGTGGCTATCATGCACTGATCACGTGCTTCAGGAGGCAATAATCAAAGAGCTGAGCAGGCACTAATCACTTGGCTAAGAGGGCACTAATCACGGAGAGGAGCAGGAAATCGTCAAGGAGCTGAGCAAACTGTAATGAAGTGGTTAAGCAGACTCTAAACACGTGACGCAGCAGGCTCTACACCCGTGACTGAGCAGACACAATTTGGGCAGCTCAGCAGACACCAATGGTGCAGCTCAGCAGACACAAATGGTGCAGCTCAGCAGACAAATCATGCAGCTCAGCAGGCAATACTCATGGAGCTGAGCAGGCAGGAATCACTCAGCTCAGCAGGCAAAGATCAAGGAGCTGAGCAGGCACGAATCTCGCAGCTCAGCTGGCAAAAATCAAGGAGCTGAGCAGACTGCCATTAAGTGGCTAAGCAGACTCTAAACACGTGACTCAGCAGGCTTGACACCCGGGACTGAGCAGACACGAATCTTGCAGCCCAGCGGACAATACTCCTGGAGCTGAGCAGGCAGGAATCACGCAGCTCAGCAGACAGTAATCAAGGAGCTGAGCAGGCACGAATCACGCAGCTCAGCAGGCAATAATCCTGGAGCTGAGCAAGCAGGAATCACGCAGCTCAGCAGGCAATAATCAAGAAGCAGAGCAGGCAGGAATCAGGCAGCTCAGCAGCCAATAAGCAAGAAGCTAGCAGTCAGGAATCGCGCAGCTCAGCAGGCAATAATCATGGAGCTGAGCTGGCAGGAATCACGCAACTCAGCAGGCAATACTCACGGACCTGAGCAGGCAGGAATCACGCAACTTAGCAGGCAATAATAATTGGAGCTGAAGGCTGTAATGAACTGGATAAGCAGACTCTAATCACGTGATTCAGCCGGCTCCTCTCTGGGGACTGAGCAGGCACTTATTATGCAGCTCAGCAAGCAAAAATCATGGAGCTGAGCAAGCAGGAATCACGCAGCTCAGCAGGCAATAATCATGGAGCTGAGCAAACAGGAATCACGCAGCTCAGCATGCAATAATCAAGAAGCTGAGCAGGCAGGAATCACGCAGCTTAGCAGGCAATAATCATGGAGCTGAGCAGACTGTAATGAAGTGGCTAAGCAGACTCTAATCACGTCACTCAGCCGGCTCCTAACCCGGTCTTGAGCAGGCACTAATCACGCAGCTGAGCAGGGACTAATCACACAGCTGATCAGGCACGAGTCAGGCAGCTGAGCAGGGATTAAGCATGCAGCTGAGCAAGCGCTAATCCCTTGATTCAGCAGACCCTGATCACGTGACTGAGCAGGCCCTGATCACGTGGCTGAGCATGCACTGATCACGTGACTGAGCATGCACTGATCACGTGACTGAGAGGCACTGATCACGTGACTGAGAGGCACTGATCACGTGACTGAGAGGCACTGATCACGTGACTGAGCATGCACTGATCACGTGACTGAGAGGCACTGATCACGTGACTGAGAGGCGCTGATCGCGTGACTGAGGGGCGCTGATCACGTGACTGAGAGGCGCTGATCACGTGGCTATCATGCACTGATCACGTGCTTCAGGAGGCAATAATCAAAGAGCTGAGCAGGCACTAATCACTTGGCTAAGAGGGCACTAATCACGGAGAGGAGCAGGAAATCGTCAAGGAGCTGAGCAAACTGTAATGAAGTGGTTAAGCAGACTCTAAACACGTGACGCAGCAGGCTCTACACCCGTGACTGAGCAGACACAATTTGGGCAGCTCAGCAGACACCAATGGTGCAGCTCAGCAGACACAAATGGTGCAGCTCAGCAGACACCAATCATGCAGCTCAGCAGGCAATACTCATGGAGCTGAGCAGGCAGGAATCACTCAGCTCAGCAGGCAAAGATCAAGGAGCTGAGCAGGCACGAATCTCGCAGCTCAGCTGGCAAAAATCAAGGAGCTGAGCAGACTGCCATTAAGTGGCTAAGCAGACTCTAAACACGTGACTCAGCAGGCTTGACACCCGGGACTGAGCAGACACGAATCTTGCAGCCCAGCGGACAATACTCCTGGAGCTGAGCAGGCAGGAATCACGCAGCTCAGCAGACAGTAATCAAGGAGCTGAGCAGGCACGAGTCACGCAGCTCAGCAGGCAATAATCCTGGAGCTGAGCAAGCAGGAATCACGCAGCTCAGCAGGCAATAATCAAGAAGCAGAGCAGGCAGGAATCAGGCAGCTCAGCAGCCAATAAGCAAGAAGCTAGCAGTCAGGAATCGCGCAGCTCAGCAGGCAATAATCATGGAGCTGAGCTGGCAGGAATCACGCAACTCAGCAGGCAATACTCACGGACCTGAGCAGGCAGGAATCACGCAACTTAGCAGGCAATAATAATTGGAGCTGAAGGCTGTAATGAACTGGATAAGCAGACTCTAATCACGTGATTCAGCCGGCTCCTCTCTGGGGACTGAGCAGGCACTTATTATGCAGCTCAGCAAGCAAAAATCATGGAGCTGAGCAAGCAGGAATCACGCAGCTCAGCAGGCAATAATCATGGAGCTGAGCAAACAGGAATCACGCAGCTCAGCATGCAATAATCAAGAAGCTGAGCAGGCAGGAATCACGCAGCTCAGCAGGCAATAATCATGGAGCTGAGCAGACTGTAATGAAGTGGCTAAGCAGACTCTAATCACGTCACTCAGCCGGCTCCTAACCCGGTCTTGAGCAGGCACTAATCACGCAGCTGAGCAGGGACTAATCACACAGCTGATCAGGCACGAGTCACGCAGCTGAGCAGGGATTAAGCATGCAGCTGAGCAAGCGCTAATCCCTTGATTCAGCAGACCCTGATCACGTGACTGAGCAGGCCCTGATCACGTGGCTGAGCATGCACTGATCACGTGACTGAGCATGCACTGATCACGTGACTGAGAGGCACTGATCACGTGACTGAGAGGCACTGATCACGTGACTGAGAGGCACTGATCACGTGACTGAGCATGCACTGATCACGTGACTGAGAGGCACTGATCACGTGACTGAGAGGCGCTGATCACGTGACTGAGGGGCGCTGATCACGTGACTGAGAGGCGCTGATCACGTGGCTATCATGCACTGATCACGTGCTTCAGGAGGCAATAATCAAAGAGCTGAGCAGGCACTAATCACTTGGCTAAGAGGGCACTAATCACGGAGAGGAGCAGGAAATCGTCAAGGAGCTGAGCAAACTGTAATGAAGTGGTTAAGCAGACTCTAAACACGTGACGCAGCAGGCTCTACACCCGTGACTGAGCAGACACAATTTGGGCAGCTCAGCAGACACCAATGGTGCAGCTCAGCAGACACAAATGGTGCAGCTCAGCAGACACCAATCATGCAGCTCAGCAGGCAATACTCATGGAGCTGAGCAGGCAGGAATCACTCAGCTCAGCAGGCAAAGATCAAGGAGCTGAGCAGACTGCCATTAAGTGGCTAAGCAGACTCTAAACACGTGACTCAGCAGGCTTGACACCATTGACTGAGCACACACGAATCTTGCAGCCCAGCAGACAATACTCCTGGAGCTGAGCAGGCAGGAATCACGCAGCTCAGCAGACAGTAATCAAGGAGCTGAGCAGGCACGAATCACGCAGCTCAGCAGGCAATAATCCTGGAGCTGAGCAAGCAGGAATCACGCAGCTCAGCAGACAATAATCAAGAAGCAGAGCAGGCAGGAATCAGGCAGCTCAGCAGCCAATAAGCAAGAAGCTAGCAGTCAGGAATCGCGCAGCTCAGCAGGCAATAATCATGGAGCTGAGCTGGCAGGAATCACGCAACTCAGCAGGCAATACTCACGGACCTGAGCAGGCAGGAATCACGCAACTTAGCAGGCAATAATAATTGGAGCTGAAGGCTGTAATGAACTGGATAAGCAGACTCTAAACACGTGATTCAGCCGGCTCCTCTCTGGGGACTGAGCAGGCACTTATTATGCAGCTCAGCAAGCAAAAATCATGGAGCTGAGCAAGCAGGAATCACGCAGCTCAGCAGGCAATAATCATGGGGCTGAGCAAGCAGGAATCACGCAGCTCAGCATGCAATAATCAAGAAGCTGAGCAGCCAGGAATCACGCAGCTCAGCAGGCAATAAATATGGAGCTGAGCAAGCAGGAATCACGCAGCTCAGCAGGCAATAATCAAGAAGCTGAGCAGGCAGGAATCACGCAGCTTAGCAGGCAATAATCATGGAGCTGAGCAGACTGTAATGAAGTGGCTAAGCAGACTCTAATCACGTCACTCAGCCGGCTCCTAACCCGGTCTTGAGCAGGCACTAATCACGCAGCTGAGCAGGGACTAATCACACAGCTGATCAGGCACGAGTCAGGCAGCTGAGCAGGGATTAAGCATGCAGCTGAGCAAGCGCTAATCCCTTGATTCAGCAGACACTGATCACGTGACTGAGCAGGCCCTGATCACGTGGCTGAGCATGCACTGATCACGTGACTGAGCATGCACTGATCACGTGACTGAGAGGCACTGATCACGTGACTGAGAGGCGCTGATCACGTGACTGAGGGGCGCTGATCACGTGACTGAGAGGCGCTGATCACGTGGCTATCATGCACTGATCACGTGCTTCAGGAGGCAATAATCAAAGAGCTGAGCAGGCACTAATCACTTGGCTAAGAGGGCACTAATCACGGAGAGGAGCAGGAAATCGTCAAGGAGCTGAGCAAACTGTAATGAAGTGGTTAAGCAGACTCTAAACACGTGACGCAGCAGGCTCTACACCCGTGACTGAGCAGACACAATTTGGGCAGCTCAGCAGACACCAATGGTGCAGCTCAGCAGACACCAATCATGCAGCTCAGCAGACACCAATCATGCAGCTCAGCAGGCAATACTCATGGAGCTGAGCAGGCAGGAATCACTCAGCTCAGCAGGCAAAGATCAAGGAGCTGAGCAGGCACGAATCTCGCAGCTCAGCTGGCAAAAATCAAGGAGCTGAGCAGACTGCCATTAAGTGGCTAAGCAGACTCTAAACACGTGACTCAGCAGGCTTGACACCCGTGACTGAGCACACACGAATCTTGCAGCCCAGCAGACAATACTCCTGGAGCTGAGCAGGCACGAATCACGCAGCTCAGCAGGCAATAATCCTGGAGCTGAGCAAGCAGGAATCACGCAGCTCAGCAGGCAATAATCAAGAAGCAGAGCAGGCAGGAATCAGGCAGCTCAGCAGCCAATAAGCAAGAAGCTAGCAGTCAGGAATCGCGCAGCTCAGCAGGCAATAATCATGGAGCTGAGCTGGCAGGAATCACGCAACTCAGCAGGCAATACTCACGGACCTGAGCAGGCAGGAATCACGCAACTTAGCAGGCAATAATAATTGGAGCTGAAGGCTGTAATGAACTGGATAAGCAGACTCTAATCACGTGATTCAGCCGGCTCCTCTCTGGGGACTGAGCAGGCACTTATTATGCAGCTCAGCAAGCAAAAATCATGGAGCTGAGCAAGCAGGAATCACGCAGCTCAGCAGGCAATAATCATGGAGCTGAGCAAACAGGAATCACGCAGCTCAGCATGCAATAATCAAGAAGCTGAGCAGGCAGGAATCACGCAGCTCAGCAGGCAATAAATATGGAGCTGAGCAAGCAGGAATCACGCAGCTCAGCAGGCAATAATCAAGAAGCTGAGCAGGCAGGAATCACGCAGCTTAGCAGGCAATAATCATGGAGCTGAGCAGACTGTAATGAAGTGGCTAAGCAGACTCTAATCACGTCACTCAGCCGGCTCCTAACCCGGTCTTGAGCAGGCACTAATCACGCAGCTGAGCAGGGACTAATCACACAGCTGATCAGGCACGAGTCAGGCAGCTGAGCAGGGATTAAGCATGCAGCTGAGCAAGCGCTAATCCCTTGATTCAGCAGACCCTGATCACGTGACTGAGCAGGCCCTGATCACGTGGCTGAGCATGCACTGATCACGTGACTGAGCATGCACTGATCACGTGACTGAGAGGCACTGATCACGTGACTGAGAGGCACTGATCACGTGACTGAGCATGCACTGATCACGTGACTGAGAGGCACTGATCACGTGACTGAGAGGCGCTGATCACGTGACTGAGAGGCGCTGATCACGTGGCTATCATGCACTGATCACGTGCTTCAGGAGGCAATAATCAAAGAGCTGAGCAGGCACTAATCACTTGGCTAAGAGGGCACTAATCACGGAGAGGAGCAGGAAATCGTCAAGGAGCTGAGCAAACTGTAATGAAGTGGTTAAGCAGACTCTAAACACGTGACGCAGCAGGCTCTACACCCGTGACTGAGCAGACACAATTTGGGCAGCTCAGCAGACACCAATGGTGCAGCTCAGCAGACACAAATGGTGCAGCTCAGCAGACACCAATCATGCAGCTCAGCAGGCAATACTCATGGAGCTGAGCAGGCAGGAATCACTCAGCTCAGCAGGCAAAGATCAAGGAGCTGAGCAGACTGCCATTAAGTGGCTAAGCAGACTCTAAACACGTGACTCAGCAGGCTTGACACCCGTGACTGAGCACACACGAATCTTGCAGCCCAGCAGACAATACTCCTGGAGCTGAGCAGGCAGGAATCACGCAGCTCAGCAGACAGTAATCAAGGAGCTGAGCAGGCACGAATCACGCAGCTCAGCAGGCAATAATCCTGGAGCTGAGCAAGCAGGAATCACGCAGCTCAGCAGGCAATAATCAAGAAGCAGAGCAGGCAGGAATCAGGCAGCTCAGCAGCCAATAAGCAAGAAGCTAGCAGTCAGGAATCGCGCAGCTCAGCAGGCAATAATCATGGAGCTGAGCTGGCAGGAATCACGCAACTCAGCAGGCAATACTCACGGACCTGAGCAGGCAGGAATCACGCAACTTAGCAGGCAATAATAATTGGAGCTGAAGGCTGTAATGAACTGGATAAGCAGACTCTAATCACGTGATTCAGCCGGCTCCTCTCTGGGGACTGAGCAGGCACTTATTATGCAGCTCAGCAAGCAAAAATCATGGAGCTGAGCAAGCAGGAATCACGCAGCTCAGCAGGCAATAATCATGGAGCTGAGCAAACAGGAATCACGCAGCTCAGCATGCAATAATCAAGAAGCTGAGCAGGCAGGAATCACGCAGCTCAGCAGGCAATAAATATGGAGCTGAGCAAGCAGGAATCACGCAGCTCAGCAGGCAATAATCAAGAAGCTGAGCAGGCAGGAATCACGCAGCTTAGCAGGCAATAATCATGGAGCTGAGCAGACTGTAATGAAGTGGCTAAGCAGACTCTAATCACGTCACTCAGCCGGCTCCTAACCCGGTCTTGAGCAGGCACTAATCACGCAGCTGAGCAGGGACTAATCACACAGCTGATCAGGCACGAGTCAGGCAGCTGAGCAGGGATTAAGCATGCAGCTGAGCAAGCGCTAATCCCTTGATTCAGCAGACCCTGATCACGTGACTGAGCAGGCCCTGATCACGTGGCTGAGCATGCACTGATCACGTGACTGAGCATGCACTGATCACGTGACTGAGAGGCACTGATCACGTGACTGAGAGGCACTGATCACGTGACTGAGCATGCACTGATCACGTGACTGAGAGGCACTGATCACGTGACTGAGAGGCGCTGATCACGTGACTGAGAGGCGCTGATCACGTGGCTATCATGCACTGATCACGTGCTTCAGGAGGCAATAATCAAAGAGCTGAGCAGGCACTAATCACTTGGCTAAGAGGGCACTAATCACGGAGAGGAGCAGGAAATCGTCAAGGAGCTGAGCAAACTGTAATGAAGTGGTTAAGCAGACTCTAAACACGTGACGCAGCAGGCTCTACACCCGTGACTGAGCAGACACAATTTGGGCAGCTCAGCAGACACCAATGGTGCAGCTCAGCAGACACAAATGGTGCAGCTCAGCAGACACCAATCATGCAGCTCAGCAGGCAATACTCCTGGAGCTGAGCAGGCAGGAATCACGCAGCTCAGCAGACAGTAATCAAGGAGCTGAGCAGGCACGAATCACGCAGCTCAGCAGGCAATAATCCTGGAGCTGAGCAAGCAGGAATCACGCAGCTCAGCAGGCAATAATCAAGAAGCAGAGCAGGCAGGAATCAGGCAGCTCAGCAGCCAATAAGCAAGAAGCTAGCAGTCAGGAATCGCGCAGCTCAGCAGGCAATAATCATGGAGCTGAGCTGGCAGGAATCACGCAACTCAGCAGGCAATACTCACGGACCTGAGCAGGCAGGAATCACGCAACTTAGCAGGCAATAATAATTGGAGCTGAAGGCTGTAATGAACTGGATAAGCAGACTCTAATCACGTGATTCAGCCGGCTCCTCTCTGGGGACTGAGCAGGCACTTATTATGCAGCTCAGCAAGCAAAAATCATGGAGCTGAGCAAGCAGGAATCACGCAGCTCAGCAGGCAATAATCATGGAGCTGAGCAAACAGGAATCACGCAGCTCAGCATGCAATAATCAAGAAGCTGAGCAGGCAGGAATCACGCAGCTCAGCAGGCAATAAATATGGAGCTGAGCAAGCAGGAATCACGCAGCTCAGCAGGCAATAATCAAGAAGCTGAGCAGGCAGGAATCACGCAGCTTAGCAGGCAATAATCATGGAGCTGAGCAGACTGTAATGAAGTGGCTAAGCAGACTCTAATCACGTCACTCAGCCGGCTCCTAACCCGGTCTTGAGCAGGCACTAATCACGCAGCTGAGCAGGGACTAATCACACAGCTGATCAGGCACGAGTCAGGCAGCTGAGCAGGGATTAAGCATGCAGCTGAGCAAGCGCTAATCCCTTGATTCAGCAGACACTGATCACGTGACTGAGCAGGCCCTGATCACGTGGCTGAGCATGCACTGATCACGTGACTGAGCATGCACTGATCACGTGACTGAGAGGCACTGATCACGTGACTGAGAGGCGCTGATCACGTGACTGAGGGGCGCTGATCACGTGACTGAGAGGCGCTGATCACGTGGCTATCATGCACTGATCACGTGCTTCAGGAGGCAATAATCAAAGAGCTGAGCAGGCACTAATCACTTGGCTAAGAGGGCACTAATCACGGAGAGGAGCAGGAAATCGTCAAGGAGCTGAGCAAACTGTAATGAAGTGGTTAAGCAGACTCTAAACACGTGACGCAGCAGGCTCTACACCCGTGACTGAGCAGACACAATTTGGGCAGCTCAGCAGACACCAATGGTGCAGCTCAGCAGACAATAATCATGCAGCTCAGCAGGCAATACTCATGGAGCTGAGCAGGCAGGAATCACTCAGCTCAGCAGGCAAAGATCAAGGAGCTGAGCAGGCACGAATCTCGCAGCTCAGCTGGCAAAAATCAAGGAGCTGAGCAGACTGCCATTATGTGGCTAAGCAGACTCTAAACACGTGACTCAGCAGGCTTGACACCCGTGACTGAGCACACACGAATCTTGCAGCCCAGCAGACAATACTCCTGGAGCTGAGCAGGCAGGAATCACGCAGCTCAGCAGGCAATAATCCTGGAGCTGAGCAAGCAGGAATCAGGCAGCTCAGCAGCCAATAAGCAAGAAGCTAGCAGGCAGGAATCACTCAGCTCAGCAGGCAATACTCACGGACCTGAGCAGGCAGGAATCACGCAACTTAGCAGGCAATAATAATTGGAGCTGAAGGCTGTAATGAACTGGATAAGCAGACTCTAATCACGTGATTCAGCCGGCTCCTCTCTGGGGACTGAGCAGGCACTTATTATGCAGCTCAGCAAGCAAAAATCATGGAGCTGAGCAAGCAGGAATCACGCAGCTCAGCAGGCAATAATCATGGAGCTGAGCAAACAGGAATCACGCAGCTCAGCATGCAATAATCAAGAAGCTGAGCAGGCAGGAATCACGCAGCTCAGCAGGCAATAAATATGGAGCTGAGCAAGCAGGAATCACGCAGCTCAGCAGGCAATAATCAAGAAGCTGAGCAGGCAGGAATCACGCAGCTTAGCAGGCAATAATCATGGAGCTGAGCAGACTGTAATGAAGTGGCTAAGCAGACTCTAATCACGTCACTCAGCCGGCTCCTAACCCGGTCTTGAGCAGGCACTAATCACGCAGCTGAGCAGGGACTAATCACACAGCTGATCAGGCACGAGTCAGGCAGCTGAGCAGGGATTAAGCATGCAGCTGAGCAAGCGCTAATCCCTTGATTCAGCAGACCCTGATCACGTGACTGAGCAGGCCCTGATCACGTGGCTGAGCATGCACTGATCACGTGACTGAGCATGCACTGATCACGTGACTGAGAGGCACTGATCACGTGACTGAGAGGCACTGATCACGTGACTGAGAGGCAGTGATCACGTGACTGAGATCACTGATCACGTGACTGAGCATGCACTGATCACGTGAATGAGAGGCACTGATCACGTGACTGAGAGGCGCTGATCACGTGACTGAGGGGCGCTGATCACGTGACTGAGAGGCGCTGATCACGTGGCTATCATGCACTGATCACGTGCTTCAGGAGGCAATAATCAAAGAGCTGAGCAGGCACTAATCACTTGGCTAAGAGGGCACTAATCACGGAGAGGAGCAGGAAATCGTCAAGGAGCTGAGCAAACTGTAATGAAGTGGTTAAGCAGACTCTAAACACGTGACGCAGCAGGCTCTACACCCGTGACTGAGCAGACACAATTTGGGCAGCTCAGCAGACACCAATGGTGCAGCTCAGCAGACACAAATGGTGCAGCTCAGCAGACACCAATCATGCAGCTCAGCAGGCAATACTCATGGAGCTGAGCAGGCAGGAATCACTCAGCTCAGCAGGCAAAGATCAAGGAGCTGAGCAGACTGCCATTAAGTGGCTAAGCAGACTCTAAACACGTGACTCAGCAGGCTTGACACCCGTGACTGAGCACACACGAATCTTGCAGCCCAGCAGACAATACTCCTGGAGCTGAGCAGGCAGGAATCACGCAGCTCAGCAGACAGTAATCAAGGAGCTGAGCAGGCACGAATCACGCAGCTCAGCAGGCAATAATCCTGGAGCTGAGCAAGCAGGAATCACGCAGCTCAGCAGGCAATAATCAAGAAGCAGAGCAGGCAGGAATCAGGCAGCTCAGCAGCCAATAAGCAAGAAGCTAGCAGTCAGGAATCGCGCAGCTCAGCAGGCAATAATCATGGAGCTGAGCTGGCAGGAATCACGCAACTCAGCAGGCAATACTCACGGACCTGAGCAGGCAGGAATCACGCAACTTAGCAGGCAATAATAATTGGAGCTGAAGGCTGTAATGAACTGGATAAGCAGACTCTAATCACGTGATTCAGCCGGCTCCTCTCTGGGGACTGAGCAGGCACTTATTATGCAGCTCAGCAAGCAAAAATCATGGAGCTGAGCAAGCAGGAATCACGCAGCTCAGCAGGCAATAATCATGGAGCTGAGCAAACAGGAATCACGCAGCTCAGCATGCAATAATCAAGAAGCTGAGCAGGCAGGAATCACGCAGCTCAGCAGGCAATAAATATGGAGCTGAGCAAGCAGGAATCACGCAGCTCAGCAGGCAATAATCAAGAAGCTGAGCAGGCAGGAATCACGCAGCTTAGCAGGCAATAATCATGGAGCTGAGCAGACTGTAATGAAGTGGCTAAGCAGACTCTAATCACGTCACTCAGCCGGCTCCTAACCCGGTCTTGAGCAGGCACTAATCACGCAGCTGAGCAGGGACTAATCACACAGCTGATCAGGCACGAGTCAGGCAGCTGAGCAGGGATTAAGCATGCAGCTGAGCAAGCGCTAATCCCTTGATTCAGCAGACCCTGATCACGTGACTGAGCAGGCCCTGATCACGTGGCTGAGCATGCACTGATCACGTGACTGAGCATGCACTGATCACGTGACTGAGAGGCACTGATCACGTGACTGAGAGGCGCTGATCACGTGACTGAGGGGCGCTGATCACGTGACTGAGAGGCGCTGATCACGTGGCTATCATGCACTGATCACGTGCTTCAGGAGGCAATAATCAAAGAGCTGAGCAGGCACTAATCACTTGGCTAAGAGGGCACTAATCACGGAGAGGAGCAGGAAATCGTCAAGGAGCTGAGCAAACTGTAATGAAGTGGTTAAGCAGACTCTAAACACGTGACGCAGCAGGCTCTACACCCGTGACTGAGCAGACACAATTTGGGCAGCTCAGCAGACACCAATGGTGCAGCTCAGCAGACACCAATGGTGCAGCTCAGCAGACACCAATCATGCAGCTCAGCAGGCAATACTCATGGAGCTGAGCAGGCAGGAATCACTCAGCTCAGCAGGCAAAGATCAAGGAGCTGAGCAGGCACGAATCTCGCAGCTCAGCTGGCAAAAATCAAGGAGCTGAGCAGACTGCCATTAAGTGGCTAAGCAGACTCTAAACACGTGACTCAGCAGGCTTGACACCCGTGACTGAGCACACACGAATCTTGCAGCCCAGCAGACAATACTCCTGGAGCTGAGCAGGCACGAATCACGCAGCTCAGCAGGCAATAATCCTGGAGCTGAGCAAGCAGGAATCACGCAGCTCAGCAGGCAATAATCAAGAAGCAGAGCAGGCAGGAATCAGGCAGCTCAGCAGCCAATAAGCAAGAAGCTAGCAGTCAGGAATCGCGCAGCTCAGCAGGCAATAATCATGGAGCTGAGCTGGCAGGAATCACGCAACTCAGCAGGCAATACTCACGGACCTGAGCAGGCAGGAATCACGCAACTTAGCAGGCAATAATAATTGGAGCTGAAGGCTGTAATGAACTGGATAAGCAGACTCTAATCACGTGATTCAGCCGGCTCCTCTCTGGGGACTGAGCAGGCACTTATTATGCAGCTCAGCAAGCAAAAATCATGGAGCTGAGCAAGCAGGAATCACGCAGCTCAGCAGGCAATAATCATGGAGCTGAGCAAACAGGAATCACGCAGCTCAGCATGCAATAATCAAGAAGCTGAGCAGGCAGGAATCACGCAGCTCAGCAGGCAATAAATATGGAGCTGAGCAAGCAGGAATCACGCAGCTCAGCAGGCAATAATCAAGAAGCTGAGCAGGCAGGAATCACGCAGCTTAGCAGGCAATAATCATGGAGCTGAGCAGACTGTAATGAAGTGGCTAAGCAGACTCTAATCACGTCACTCAGCCGGCTCCTAACCCGGTCTTGAGCAGGCACTAATCACGCAGCTGAGCAGGGACTAATCACACAGCTGATCAGGCACGAGTCAGGCAGCTGAGCAGGGATTAAGCATGCAGCTGAGCAAGCGCTAATCCCTTGATTCAGCAGACCCTGATCACGTGACTGAGCAGGCCCTGATCACGTGGCTGAGCATGCACTGATCACGTGACTGAGCATGCACTGATCACGTGACTGAGAGGCACTGATCACGTGACTGAGAGGCACTGATCACGTGACTGAGCATGCACTGATCACGTGACTGAGAGGCACTGATCACGTGACTGAGAGGCGCTGATCACGTGACTGAGAGGCGCTGATCACGTGGCTATCATGCACTGATCACGTGCTTCAGGAGGCAATAATCAAAGAGCTGAGCAGGCACTAATCACTTGGCTAAGAGGGCACTAATCACGGAGAGGAGCAGGAAATCGTCAAGGAGCTGAGCAAACTGTAATGAAGTGGTTAAGCAGACTCTAAACACGTGACGCAGCAGGCTCTACACCCGTGACTGAGCAGACACAATTTGGGCAGCTCAGCAGACACCAATGGTGCAGCTCAGCAGACACAAATGGTGCAGCTCAGCAGACACCAATCATGCAGCTCAGCAGGCAATACTCATGGAGCTGAGCAGGCAGGAATCACTCAGCTCAGCAGGCAAAGATCAAGGAGCTGAGCAGACTGCCATTAAGTGGCTAAGCAGACTCTAAACACGTGACTCAGCAGGCTTGACACCCGTGACTGAGCACACACGAATCTTGCAGCCCAGCAGACAATACTCCTGGAGCTGAGCAGGCAGGAATCACGCAGCTCAGCAGACAGTAATCAAGGAGCTGAGCAGGCACGAATCACGCAGCTCAGCAGGCAATAATCCTGGAGCTGAGCAAGCAGGAATCACGCAGCTCAGCAGGCAATAATCAAGAAGCAGAGCAGGCAGGAATCAGGCAGCTCAGCAGCCAATAAGCAAGAAGCTAGCAGTCAGGAATCGCGCAGCTCAGCAGGCAATAATCATGGAGCTGAGCTGGCAGGAATCACGCAACTCAGCAGGCAATACTCACGGACCTGAGCAGGCAGGAATCACGCAACTTAGCAGGCAATAATAATTGGAGCTGAAGGCTGTAATGAACTGGATAAGCAGACTCTAATCACGTGATTCAGCCGGCTCCTCTCTGGGGACTGAGCAGGCACTTATTATGCAGCTCAGCAAGCAAAAATCATGGAGCTGAGCAAGCAGGAATCACGCAGCTCAGCAGGCAATAATCATGGAGCTGAGCAAACAGGAATCACGCAGCTCAGCATGCAATAATCAAGAAGCTGAGCAGGCAGGAATCACGCAGCTCAGCAGGCAATAAATATGGAGCTGAGCAAGCAGGAATCACGCAGCTCAGCAGGCAATAATCAAGAAGCTGAGCAGGCAGGAATCACGCAGCTTAGCAGGCAATAATCATGGAGCTGAGCAGACTGTAATGAAGTGGCTAAGCAGACTCTAATCACGTCACTCAGCCGGCTCCTAACCCGGTCTTGAGCAGGCACTAATCACGCAGCTGAGCAGGGACTAATCACACAGCTGATCAGGCACGAGTCAGGCAGCTGAGCAGGGATTAAGCATGCAGCTGAGCAAGCGCTAATCCCTTGATTCAGCAGACCCTGATCACGTGACTGAGCAGGCCCTGATCACGTGGCTGAGCATGCACTGATCACGTGACTGAGCATGCACTGATCACGTGACTGAGAGGCACTGATCACGTGACTGAGAGGCACTGATCACGTGACTGAGCATGCACTGATCACGTGACTGAGAGGCACTGATCACGTGACTGAGAGGCGCTGATCACGTGACTGAGAGGCGCTGATCACGTGGCTATCATGCACTGATCACGTGCTTCAGGAGGCAATAATCAAAGAGCTGAGCAGGCACTAATCACTTGGCTAAGAGGGCACTAATCACGGAGAGGAGCAGGAAATCGTCAAGGAGCTGAGCAAACTGTAATGAAGTGGTTAAGCAGACTCTAAACACGTGACGCAGCAGGCTCTACACCCGTGACTGAGCAGACACAATTTGGGCAGCTCAGCAGACACCAATGGTGCAGCCCAGCAGACACAAATGGTGCAGCTCAGCAGACACCAATCATGCAGCTCAGCAGGCAATACTCCTGGAGCTGAGCAGGCAGGAATCCCGCAGCTCAGCAGACAGTAATCAAGGAGCTGAGCAGGCACGAATCACGCAGCTCAGCAGGCAATAATCCTGGAGCTGAGCAAGCAGGAATCACGCAGCTCAGCAGGCAATAATCAAGAAGCAGAGCAGGCAGGAATCAGGCAGCTCAGCAGCCAATAAGCAAGAAGCTAGCAGTCAGGAATCGCGCAGCTCAGCAGGCAATAATCATGGAGCTGAGCTGGCAGGAATCACGCAACTCAGCAGGCAATACTCACGGACCTGAGCAGGCAGGAATCACGCAACTTAGCAGGCAATAATAATTGGAGCTGAAGGCTGTAATGAACTGGATAAGCAGACTCTAATCACGTGATTCAGCCGGCTCCTCTCTGGGGACTGAGCAGGCACTTATTATGCAGCTCAGCAAGCAAAAATCATGGAGCTGAGCAAGCAGGAATCACGCAGCTCAGCAGGCAATAATCATGGAGCTGAGCAAACAGGAATCACGCAGCTCAGCATGCAATAATCAAGAAGCTGAGCAGGCAGGAATCACGCAGCTCAGCAGGCAATAAATATGGAGCTGAGCAAGCAGGAATCACGCAGCTCAGCAGGCAATAATCAAGAAGCTGAGCAGGCAGGAATCACGCAGCTTAGCAGGCAATAATCATGGAGCTGAGCAGACTGTAATGAAGTGGCTAAGCAGACTCTAATCACGTCACTCAGCCGGCTCCTAACCCGGTCTTGAGCAGGCACTAATCACGCAGCTGAGCAGGGACTAATCACACAGCTGATCAGGCACGAGTCAGGCAGCTGAGCAGGGATTAAGCATGCAGCTGAGCAAGCGCTAATCCCTTGATTCAGCAGACCCTGATCACGTGACTGAGCAGGCCCTGATCACGTGGCTGAGCATGCACTGATCACGTGACTGAGCATGCACTGATCACGTGACTGAGAGGCACTGATCACGTGACTGAGAGGCGCTGATCACGTGACTGAGGGCGCTGATCACGTGACTGAGAGGCGCTGATCACGTGGCTATCATGCACTGATCACGTGCTTCAGGAGGCAATAATCAAAGAGCTGAGCAGGCACTAATCACTTGGCTAAGAGGGCACTAATCACGGAGAGGAGCAGGAAATCGTCAAGGAGCTGAGCAAACTGTAATGAAGTGGTTAAGCAGACTCTAAACACGTGACGCAGCAGGCTCTACACCCGTGACTGAGCAGACACAATTTGGGCAGCTCAGCAGACACCAATGGTGCAGCTCAGCAGACACACTCATGCAGCTCAGCAGGCAATACTCATGGAGCTGAGCAGGCAGGAATCACTCAGCTCAGCAGGCAAAGATCAAGGAGCTGAGCAGGCACGAATCTCGCAGCTCAGCTGGCAAAAATCAAGGAGCTGAGCAGACTGCCATTAAGTGGCTAAGCAGACTCTAAACACGTGACTCAGCAGGCTTGACACCCGTGACTGAGCACACACGAATCTTGCAGCCCAGCAGACAATACTCCTGGAGCTGAGCAGGCAGGAATCACGCAGCTCAGCAGGCAATAATCCTGAGCAAGCAGGAATCAGGCAGCTCAGCAGCCAATAAGCAAGAAGCTAGCAGGCAGGAATCACTCAGCTCAGCAGGCAATACTCACGGACCTGAGCAGGCAGGAATCACGCAACTTAGCAGGCAATAATAATTGGAGCTGAAGGCTGTAATGAACTGGATAAGCAGACTCTAATCACGTGATTCAGCCGGCTCCTCTCTGGGGACTGAGCAGGCACTTATTATGCAGCTCAGCAAGCAAAAATCATGGAGCTGAGCAAGCAGGAATCACGCAGCTCAGCAGGCAATAATCATGGAGCTGAGCAAACAGGAATCACGCAGCTCAGCATGCAATAATCAAGAAGCTGAGCAGGCAGGAATCACGCAGCTCAGCAGGCAATAAATATGGAGCTGAGCAAGCAGGAATCACGCAGCTCAGCAGGCAATAATCAAGAAGCTGAGCAGGCAGGAATCACGCAGCTTAGCAGGCAATAATCATGGAGCTGAGCAGACTGTAATGAAGTGGCTAAGCAGACTCTAATCACGTCACTCAGCCGGCTCCTAACCCGGTCTTGAGCAGGCACTAATCACGCAGCTGAGCAGGGACTAATCACACAGCTGATCAGGCACGAGTCAGGCAGCTGAGCAGGGATTAAGCATGCAGCTGAGCAAGCGCTAATCCCTTGATTCAGCAGACCCTGATCACGTGACTGAGCAGGCCCTGATCACGTGGCTGAGCATGCACTGATCACGTGACTGAGCATGCACTGATCACGTGACTGAGAGGCACTGATCACGTGACTGAGAGGCACTGATCACGTGACTGAGCATGCACTGATCACGTGACTGAGAGGCACTGATCACGTGACTGAGAGGCGCTGATCACGTGACTGAGGGGCGCTGATCACGTGACTGAGAGGCGCTGATCACGTGGCTATCATGCACTGATCACGTGCTTCAGGAGGCAATAATCAAAGAGCTGAGCAGGCACTAATCACTTGGCTAAGAGGGCACTAATCACGGAGAGGAGCAGGAAATCGTCAAGGAGCTGAGCAAACTGTAATGAAGTGGTTAAGCAGACTCTAAACACGTGACGCAGCAGGCTCTACACCCGTGACTGAGCAGACACAATTTGGGCAGCTCAGCAGACACCAATGGTGCAGCTCAGCAGACACCAATCATGCAGCTCAGCAGGCAATACTCATGGAGCTGAGCAGGCAGGAATCACTCAGCTCAGCAGGCAAAGATCAAGGAGCTGAGCAGACTGCCATTAAGTGGCTAAGCAGACTCTAAACACGTGACTCAGCAGGCTTGACACCCGTGACTGAGCACACACGAATCTTGCAGCCCAGCAGACAATACTCCTGGAGCTGAGCAGGCAGGAATCACGCAGCTCAGCAGACAGTAATCAAGGAGCTGAGCAGGCACGAATCACGCAGCTCAGCAGGCAATAATCCTGGAGCTGAGCAAGCAGGAATCACGCAGCTCAGCAGGCAATAATCAAGAAGCAGAGCAGGCAGGAATCAGGCAGCTCAGCAGCCAATAAGCAAGAAGCTAGCAGTCAGGAATCGCGCAGCTCAGCAGGCAATAATCATGGAGCTGAGCTGGCAGGAATCACGCAACTCAGCAGGCAATACTCACGGACCTGAGCAGGCAGGAATCACGCAACTTAGCAGGCAATAATAATTGGAGCTGAAGGCTGTAATGAACTGGATAAGCAGACTCTAATCACGTGATTCAGCCGGCTCCTCTCTGGGGACTGAGCAGGCACTTATTATGCAGCTCAGCAAGCAAAAATCATGGAGCTGAGCAAGCAGGAATCACGCAGCTCAGCAGGCAATAATCATGGAGCTGAGCAAACAGGAATCACGCAGCTCAGCATGCAATAATCAAGAAGCTGAGCAGGCAGGAATCACGCAGCTCAGCAGGCAATAAATATGGAGCTGAGCAAGCAGGAATCACGCAGCTCAGCAGGCAATAATCAAGAAGCTGAGCAGGCAGGAATCACGCAGCTTAGCAGGCAATAATCATGGAGCTGAGCAGACTGTAATGAAGTGGCTAAGCAGACTCTAATCACGTCACTCAGCCGGCTCCTAACCCGGTCTTGAGCAGGCACTAATCACGCAGCTGAGCAGGGACTAATCACACAGCTGATCAGGCACGAGTCAGGCAGCTGAGCAGGGATTAAGCATGCAGCTGAGCAAGCGCTAATCCCTTGATTCAGCAGACCCTGATCACGTGACTGAGCAGGCCCTGATCACGTGGCTGAGCATGCACTGATCACGTGACTGAGCATGCACTGATCACGTGACTGAGAGGCACTGATCACGTGACTGAGAGGCACTGATCACGTGACTGAGCATGCACTGATCACGTGACTGAGAGGCACTGATCACGTGACTGAGAGGCGCTGATCACGTGACTGAGGGGCGCTGATCACGTGACTGAGAGGCGCTGATCACGTGGCTATCATGCACTGATCACGTGCTTCAGGAGGCAATAATCAAAGAGCTGAGCAGGCACTAATCACTTGGCTAAGAGGGCACTAATCACGGAGAGGAGCAGGAAATCGTCAAGGAGCTGAGCAAACTGTAATGAAGTGGTTAAGCAGACTCTAAACACGTGACGCAGCAGGCTCTACACCCGTGACTGAGCAGACACAATTTGGGCAGCTCAGCAGACACCAATGGTGCAGCTCAGCAGACACAAATGGTGCAGCTCAGCAGACACCAATCATGCAGCTCAGCAGGCAATACTCATGGAGCTGAGCAGGCAGGAATCACTCAGCTCAGCTGGCAAAGATCAAGGAGCTGAGCAGACTGCCATTAAGTGGCTAAGCAGACTCTAAACACGTGACTCAGCAGGCTTGACACCCGTGACTGAGCACACACGAATCTTGCAGCCCAGCAGACAATACTCCTGGAGCTGAGCAGGCAGGAATCACGCAGCTCAGCAGACAGTAATCAAGGAGCTGAGCAGGCACGAATCACGCAGCTCAGCAGGCAATAATCCTGGAGCTGAGCAAGCAGGAATCACGCAGCTCAGCAGGCAATAATCAAGAAGCAGAGCAGGCAGGAATCAGGCAGCTCAGCAGCCAATAAGCAAGAAGCTAGCAGTCAGGAATCGCGCAGCTCAGCAGGCAATAATCATGGAGCTGAGCTGGCAGGAATCACGCAACTCAGCAGGCAATACTCACGGACCTGAGCAGGCAGGAATCACGCAACTTAGCAGGCAATAATAATTGGAGCTGAAGGCTGTAATGAACTGGATAAGCAGACTCTAATCACGTGATTCAGCCGGCTCCTCTCTGGGGACTGAGCAGGCACTTATTATGCAGCTCAGCAAGCAAAAATCATGGAGCTGAGCAAGCAGGAATCACGCAGCTCAGCAGGCAATAATCATGGAGCTGAGCAAACAGGAATCACGCAGCTCAGCATGCAATAATCAAGAAGCTGAGCAGGCAGGAATCACGCAGCTCAGCAGGCAATAAATATCACGCAGCAGAGCTGAGCAGGCAGGAAGTCACGCAGCTTAGCTGAGGCAATCACGTCACTCAGCCGGCTCCTAACCCGGTCTTGAGCAGGCACTAATCACGCAGCTGAGCAGGGACTAATCACACAGCTGATCAGGCACGAGTCAGGCAGCTGAGCAGGGATTAAGCATGCAGCTGAGCAAGCGCTAATCCCTTGATTCAGCAGACCCTGATCACGTGACTGAGCAGGCCCTGATCACGTGGCTGAGCATGCACTGATCACGTGACTGAGCATGCACTGATCACGTGACTGAGAGGCACTGATCACGTGACTGAGAGGCACTGCACGTGACTGAGCACACTGATCACGTGACTGAGAGGCACTGATCACGTGACTGAGAGGCGCTGATCACGTGACTGAGATCACGTGACTGAGAGGCGCTGATCACGTGGCTATCATGCACTGATCACGTGCTTCAGGAGGCAATAATCAAAGAGCTGAGCAGGCACTAATCACTTGGCTAAGAGGGCACTAATCACGGAGAGGAGCAGGAAATCGTCAAGGAGCTGAGCAAACTGTAATGAAGTGGTTAAGCAGACTCTAAACACGTGACGCAGCAGGCTCTACACCCGTGACTGAGCAGACACAATTTGGGCAGCTCAGCAGACACCAATGGTGCAGCTCAGCAGACACCAATCATGCAGCTCAGCAGGCAATACTCATGGAGCTGAGCAGGCAGGAATCACTCAGCTCAGCAGGCAAAGATCAAGGAGCTGAGCAGGCACGAATCTCGCAGCTCAGCTGGCAAAAATCAAGGAGCTGAGCAGACTGCCATTAAGTGGCTAAGCAGACTCTAAACACGTGACTCAGCAGGCTTGACACCCGTGACTGAGCACACACGAATCTTGCAGCCCAGCAGACAATACTCCTGGAGCTGAGCAGGCAGGAATCACGCAGCTCAGCAGGTAATCAATGAGCATCACGCAGCTCAGCAGGCAGGAGCTGAGCAAGCAGGAATCACGCAGCTCAGCAGGCAATAATCAAGAAGCAGAGCAGGCAGGAATCAGGCAGCTCAGCAGCCAATAAGCAAGAAGCTAGCAGTCAGGAATCGCGCAGCTCAGCAGGCAATAATCATGGAGCTGAGCTGGCAGGAATCACGCAACTCAGCAGGCAATACTCACGGACCTGAGCAGGCAGGAATCACGCAACTTAGCAGGCAATAATAATTGGAGCTGAAGGCTGTAATGAACTGGATAAGCAGACTCTAATCACGTGATTCAGCCGGCTCCTCTCTGGGGACTGAGCAGGCACTTATTATGCAGCTCAGCAAGCAAAAATCATGGAGCTGAGCAAGCAGGAATCACGCAGCTCAGCAGGCAATAATCATGGAGCTGAGCAAACAGGAATCACGCAGCTCAGCATGCAATAATCAAGAAGCTGAGCAGGCAGGAATCACGCAGCTCAGCAGGCAATAAATATGGAGCTGAGCAAGCAGGAATCACGCAGCTCAGCAGGCAATAATCAAGAAGCTGAGCAGGCAGGAATCACGCAGCTTAGCAGGCAATAATCATGGAGCTGAGCAGACTGTAATGAAGTGGCTAAGCAGACTCTAATCACGTCACTCAGCCGGCTCCTAACCCGGTCTTGAGCAGGCACTAATCACGCAGCTGAGCAGGGACTAATCACACAGCTGATCAGGCACGAGTCAGGCAGCTGAGCAGGGATTAAGCATGCAGCTGAGCAAGCGCTAATCCCTTGATTCAGCAGACCCTGATCACGTGACTGAGCAGGCCCTGATCACGTGGCTGAGCATGCACTGATCACGTGACTGAGCATGCACTGATCACGTGACTGAGAGGCACTGATCACGTGACTGAGAGGCACTGATCACGTGACTGAGCATGCACTGATCACGTGACTGAGAGGCACTGATCACGTGACTGAGAGGCGCTGATCACGTGACTGAGGGGCGCTGATCACGTGACTGAGAGGCGCTGATCACGTGGCTATCATGCACTGATCACGTGCTTCAGGAGGCAATAATCAAAGAGCTGAGCAGGCACTAATCACTTGGCTAAGAGGGCACTAATCACGGAGAGGAGCAGGAAATCGTCAAGGAGCTGAGCAAACTGTAATGAAGTGGTTAAGCAGACTCTAAACACGTGACGCAGCAGGCTCTACACCCGTGACTGAGCAGACACAATTTGGGCAGCTCAGCAGACACCAATGGTGCAGCTCAGCAGACACCAATCATGCAGCTCAGCAGGCAATACTCATGGAGCTGAGCAGGCAGGAATCACTCAGCTCAGCAGGCAAAGATCAAGGAGCTGAGCAGGCACGAATGCAGCTCAGCTGGCAAAAATCAAGGAGCTGAGCAGACTGCCATTAAGTGGCTAAGCAGACTCTAAACACGTGACTCAGCAGGCTTGACACCCGTGACTGAGCACACACGAATCTTGCAGCCCAGCAGACAATACTCCTGGAGCTGAGCAGGCAGGAATCACGCAGCTCAGCAGACAGTAATCAAGGAGCTGAGCAGGCACGAATCACGCAGCTCAGCAGGCAATAATCCTGGAGCTGAGCAAGCAGGAATCACGCAGCTCAGCAGGCAATAATCAAGAAGCAGAGCAGGCAGGAATCAGGCAGCTCAGCAGCCAATAAGCAAGAAGCTAGCAGTCAGGAATCGCGCAGCTCAGCAGGCAATAATCATGGAGCTGAGCTGGCAGGAATCACGCAACTCAGCAGGCAATACTCACGGACCTGAGCAGGCAGGAATCACGCAACTTAGCAGGCAATAATAATTGGAGCTGAAGGCTGTAATGAACTGGATAAGCAGACTCTAATCACGTGATTCAGCCGGCTCCTCTCTGGGGACTGAGCAGGCACTTATTATGCAGCTCAGCAAGCAAAAATCATGGAGCTGAGCAAGCAGGAATCACGCAGCTCAGCAGGCAATAATCATGGAGCTGAGCAAACAGGAATCACGCAGCTCAGCATGCAATAATCAAGAAGCTGAGCAGGCAGGAATCACGCAGCTCAGCAGGCAATAAATATGGAGCTGAGCAAGCAGGAATCACGCAGCTCAGCAGGCAATAATCAAGAAGCTGAGCAGGCAGGAATCACGCAGCTTAGCAGGCAATAATCATGGAGCTGAGCAGACTGTAATGAAGTGGCTAAGCAGACTCTAATCACGTCACTCAGCCGGCTCCTAACCCGGTCTTGAGCAGGCACTAATCACGCAGCTGAGCAGGGACTAATCACACAGCTGATCAGGCACGAGTCAGGCAGCTGAGCAGGGATTAAGCATGCAGCTGAGCAAGCGCTAATCCCTTGATTCAGCAGACCCTGATCACGTGACTGAGCAGGCCCTGATCACGTGGCTGAGCATGCACTGATCACGTGACTGAGCATGCACTGATCACGTGACTGAGAGGCACTGATCACGTGACTGAGAGGCACTGATCACGTGACTGAGCATGCACTGATCACGTGACTGAGAGGCACTGATCACGTGACTGAGAGGCGCTGATCACGTGACTGAGGGGCGCTGATCACGTGACTGAGAGGCGCTGATCACGTGGCTATCATGCACTGATCACGTGCTTCAGGAGGCAATAATCAAAGAGCTGAGCAGGCACTAATCACTTGGCTAAGAGGGCACTAATCACGGAGAGGAGCAGGAAATCGTCAAGGAGCTGAGCAAACTGTAATGAAGTGGTTAAGCAGACTCTAAACACGTGACGCAGCAGGCTCTACACCCGTGACTGAGCAGACACAATTTGGGCAGCTCAGCAGACACCAATGGTGCAGCTCAGCAGACACAAATGCAGCTCAGCAGCTCTCATGCAGCTGAGCAGGCAATCATCAGCTCAGCAGGCAAAGATCAAGGAGCTGAGCAGGCAGGAATCACGCAGCTCAGCAGGCAAAGATCAAGGAGCTGAGCAGACTGCCATTAAGTGGCTAAGCAGACTCTAAACACGTGACTCAGCAGGCTTGACACCCGTGACTGAGCACACACGAATCTTGCAGCCCAGCAGACAATACTCCTGGAGCTGAGCAGGCAGGAATCACGCAGCTCAGCAGACAGTAATCAAGGAGCTGAGCAGGCACGAATCACGCAGCTCAGCAGGCAATAATCCTGGAGCTGAGCAAGCAGGAATCACGCAGCTCAGCAGGCAATAATCAAGAAGCAGAGCAGGCAGGAATCAGGCAGCTCAGCAGCCAATAAGCAAGAAGCTAGCAGTCAGGAATCGCGCAGCTCAGCAGGCAATAATCATGGAGCTGAGCTGGCAGGAATCACGCAACTCAGCAGGCAATACTCACGGACCTGAGCAGGCAGGAATCACGCAACTTAGCAGGCAATAATAATTGGAGCTGAAGGCTGTAATGAACTGGATAAGCAGACTCTAATCACGTGATTCAGCCGGCTCCTCTCTGGGGACTGAGCAGGCACTTATTATGCAGCTCAGCAAGCAAAAATCATGGAGCTGAGCAAGCAGGAATCACGCAGCTCAGCAGGCAATAATCATGGAGCTGAGCAAACAGGAATCACGCAGCTCAGCATGCAATAATCAAGAAGCTGAGCAGGCAGGAATCACGCAGCTCAGCAGGCAATAAATATGGAGCTGAGCAAGCAGGAATCACGCAGCTCAGCAGGCAATAATCAAGAAGCTGAGCAGGCAGGAATCACGCAGCTTAGCAGGCAATAATCATGGAGCTGAGCAGACTGTAATGAAGTGGCTAAGCAGACTCTAATCACGTCACTCAGCCGGCTCCTAACCCGGTCTTGAGCAGGCACTAATCACGCAGCTGAGCAGGGACTAATCACACAGCTGATCAGGCACGAGTCAGGCAGCTGAGCAGGGATTAAGCATGCAGCTGAGCAAGCGCTAATCCCTTGATTCAGCAGACCCTGATCACGTGACTGAGCAGGCCCTGATCACGTGGCTGAGCATGCACTGATCACGTGACTGAGCATGCACTGATCACGTGACTGAGAGGCACTGATCACGTGACTGAGAGGCACTGATCACGTGACTGAGCATGCACTGATCACGTGACTGAGAGGCACTGATCACGTGACTGAGAGGCGCTGATCACGTGACTGAGGGGCGCTGATCACGTGACTGAGAGGCGCTGATCACGTGGCTATCATGCACTGATCACGTGCTTCAGGAGGCAATAATCAAAGAGCTGAGCAGGCACTAATCACTTGGCTAAGAGGGCACTAATCACGGAGAGGAGCAGGAAATCGTCAAGGAGCTGAGCAAACTGTAATGAAGTGGTTAAGCAGACTCTAAACACGTGACGCAGCAGGCTCTACACCCGTGACTGAGCAGACACAATTTGGGCAGCTCAGCAGACACCAATGGTGCAGCTCAGCAGACACAATCATGCAGCTCAGCAGGCAATACTCATGGAGCTGAGCAGGCAGGAATCACTCAGCTCAGCAGGCAAAGATCAAGGAGCTGAGCAGGCACGAATCTCGCAGCTCAGCTGGCAAAAATCAAGGAGCTGAGCAGACTGCCATTAAGTGGCTAAGCAGACTCTAAACACGTGACTCAGCAGGCTTGACACCCGTGACTGAGCACACACGAATCTTGCAGCCCAGCAGACAATACTCCTGGAGCTGAGCAGGCAGGAATCACGCAGCTCAGCAGACAGTAATCAAGGAGCTGAGCAGGCACGAATCACGCAGCTCAGCAGGCAATAATCCTGGAGCTGAGCAAGCAGGAATCACGCAGCTCAGCAGGCAATCAAGAAGCAGAGCAGGCAGGAATCAGGCAGCTCAGCAGCCAATAAGCAAGAAGCTAGCAGTCAGGAATCGCGCAGCTCAGCAGGCAATAATCATGGAGCTGAGCTGGCAGGAATCACGCAACTCAGCAGGCAATACTCACGGACCTGAGCAGGCAGGAATCACGCAACTTAGCAGGCAATAATAATTGGAGCTGAAGGCTGTAATGAACTGGATAAGCAGACTCTAATCACGTGATTCAGCCGGCTCCTCTCTGGGGACTGAGCAGGCACTTATTATGCAGCTCAGCAAGCAAAAATCATGGAGCTGAGCAAGCAGGAATCACGCAGCTCAGCAGGCAATAATCATGGAGCTGAGCAAACAGGAATCACGCAGCTCAGCATGCAATAATCAAGAAGCTGAGCAGGCAGGAATCACGCAGCTCAGCAGGCAATAAATATGGAGCTGAGCAAGCAGGAATCACGCAGCTCAGCAGGCAATAATCAAGAAGCTGAGCAGGCAGGAATCACGCAGCTTAGCAGGCAATAATCATGGAGCTGAGCAGACTGTAATGAAGTGGCTAAGCAGACTCTAATCACGTCACTCAGCCGGCTCCTAACCCGGTCTTGAGCAGGCACTAATCACGCAGCTGAGCAGGGACTAATCACACAGCTGATCAGGCACGAGTCAGGCAGCTGAGCAGGGATTAAGCATGCAGCTGAGCAAGCGCTAATCCCTTGATTCAGCAGACCCTGATCACGTGACTGAGCAGGCCCTGATCACGTGGCTGAGCATGCACTGATCACGTGACTGAGCATGCACTGATCACGTGACTGAGAGGCACTGATCACGTGACTGAGAGGCACTGATCACGTGACTGAGCATGCACTGATCACGTGACTGAGAGGCACTGATCACGTGACTGAGAGGCGCTGATCACGTGACTGAGGGGCGCTGATCACGTGACTGAGAGGCGCTGATCACGTGGCTATCATGCACTGATCACGTGCTTCAGGAGGCAATAATCAAAGAGCTGAGCAGGCACTAATCACTTGGCTAAGAGGGCACTAATCACGGAGAGGAGCAGGAAATCGTCAAGGAGCTGAGCAAACTGTAATGAAGTGGTTAAGCAGACTCTAAACACGTGACGCAGCAGGCTCTACACCCGTGACTGAGCAGACACAATTTGGGCAGCTCAGCAGACACCAATGGTGCAGCTCAGCAGACACCAATCATGCAGCTCAGCAGGCAATACTCATGGAGCTGAGCAGGCAGGAATCACTCAGCTCAGCAGGCAAAGATCAAGGAGCTGAGCAGGCACGAATCTCGCAGCTCAGCTGGCAAAAATCAAGGAGCTGAGCAGACTGCCATTAAGTGGCTAAGCAGACTCTAAACACGTGACTCAGCAGGCTTGACACCCGTGACTGAGCACACACGAATCTTGCAGCCCAGCAGACAATACTCCTGGAGCTGAGCAGGCAGGAATCACGCAGCTCAGCAGACAGTAATCAAGGAGCTGAGCAGGCACGAATCACGCAGCTCAGCAGGCAATAATCCTGGAGCTGAGCAAGCAGGAATCACGCAGCTCAGCAGGCAATAATCAAGAAGCAGAGCAGGCAGGAATCAGGCAGCTCAGCAGCCAATAAGCAAGAAGCTAGCAGTCAGGAATCGCGCAGCTCAGCAGGCAATAATCATGGAGCTGAGCTGGCAGGAATCACGCAACTCAGCAGGCAATACTCACGGACCTGAGCAGGCAGGAATCACGCAACTTAGCAGGCAATAATAATTGGAGCTGAAGGCTGTAATGAACTGGATAAGCAGACTCTAATCACGTGATTCAGCCGGCTCCTCTCTGGGGACTGAGCAGGCACTTATTATGCAGCTCAGCAAGCAAAAATCATGGAGCTGAGCAAGCAGGAATCACGCAGCTCAGCAGGCAATAATCATGGAGCTGAGCAAACAGGAATCACGCAGCTCAGCATGCAATAATCAAGAAGCTGAGCAGGCAGGAATCACGCAGCTCAGCAGGCAATAAATATGGAGCTGAGCAAGCAGGAATCACGCAGCTCAGCAGGCAATAATCAAGAAGCTGAGCAGGCAGGAATCACGCAGCTTAGCAGGCAATAATCATGGAGCTGAGCAGACTGTAATGAAGTGGCTAAGCAGACTCTAATCACGTCACTCAGCCGGCTCCTAACCCGGTCTTGAGCAGGCACTAATCACGCAGCTGAGCAGGGACTAATCACACAGCTGATCAGGCACGAGTCAGGCAGCTGAGCAGGGATTAAGCATGCAGCTGAGCAAGCGCTAATCCCTTGATTCAGCAGACCCTGATCACGTGACTGAGCAGGCCCTGATCACGTGGCTGAGCATGCACTGATCACGTGACTGAGCATGCACTGATCACGTGACTGAGAGGCACTGATCACGTGACTGAGAGGCACTGATCACGTGACTGAGCATGCACTGATCACGTGACTGAGAGGCACTGATCACGTGACTGAGAGGCGCTGATCACGTGACTGAGGGGCGCTGATCACGTGACTGAGAGGCGCTGATCACGTGGCTATCATGCACTGATCACGTGCTTCAGGAGGCAATAATCAAAGAGCTGAGCAGGCACTAATCACTTGGCTAAGAGGGCACTAATCACGGAGAGGAGCAGGAAATCGTCAAGGAGCTGAGCAAACTGTAATGAAGTGGTTAAGCAGACTCTAAACACGTGACGCAGCAGGCTCTACACCCGTGACTGAGCAGACACAATTTGGGCAGCTCAGCAGACACCAATGGTGCAGCTCAGCAGACACCAATCATGCAGCTCAGCAGGCAATACTCATGGAGCTGAGCAGGCAGGAATCACTCAGCTCAGCAGGCAAAGATCAAGGAGCTGAGCAGGCACGAATCTCGCAGCTCAGCTGGCAAAAATCAAGGAGCTGAGCAGACTGCCATTAAGTGGCTAAGCAGACTCTAAACACGTGACTCAGCAGGCTTGACACCCGTGACTGAGCACACACGAATCTTGCAGCCCAGCAGACAATACTCCTGGAGCTGAGCAGGCAGGAATCACGCAGCTCAGCAGACAGTAATCAAGGAGCTGAGCAGGCACGAATCACGCAGCTCAGCAGGCAATAATCCTGGAGCTGAGCAAGCAGGAATCACGCAGCTCAGCAGGCAATAATCAAGAAGCAGAGCAGGCAGGAATCAGGCAGCTCAGCAGCCAATAAGCAAGAAGCTAGCAGTCAGGAATCGCGCAGCTCAGCAGGCAATAATCATGGAGCTGAGCTGGCAGGAATCACGCAACTCAGCAGGCAATACTCACGGACCTGAGCAGGCAGGAATCACGCAACTTAGCAGGCAATAATAATTGGAGCTGAAGGCTGTAATGAACTGGATAAGCAGACTCTAATCACGTGATTCAGCCGGCTCCTCTCTGGGGACTGAGCAGGCACTTATTATGCAGCTCAGCAAGCAAAAATCATGGAGCTGAGCAAGCAGGAATCACGCAGCTCAGCAGGCAATAATCATGGAGCTGAGCAAACAGGAATCACGCAGCTCAGCATGCAATAATCAAGAAGCTGAGCAGGCAGGAATCACGCAGCTCAGCAGGCAATAAATATGGAGCTGAGCAAGCAGGAATCACGCAGCTCAGCAGGCAATAATCAAGAAGCTGAGCAGGCAGGAATCACGCAGCTTAGCAGGCAATAATCATGGAGCTGAGCAGACTGTAATGAAGTGGCTAAGCAGACTCTAATCACGTCACTCAGCCGGCTCCTAACCCGGTCTTGAGCAGGCACTAATCACGCAGCTGAGCAGGGACTAATCACACAGCTGATCAGGCACGAGTCAGGCAGCTGAGCAGGGATTAAGCATGCAGCTGAGCAAGCGCTAATCCCTTGATTCAGCAGACCCTGATCACGTGACTGAGCAGGCCCTGATCACGTGGCTGAGCATGCACTGATCACGTGACTGAGCATGCACTGATCACGTGACTGAGAGGCACTGATCACGTGACTGAGAGGCACTGATCACGTGACTGAGCATGCACTGATCACGTGACTGAGAGGCACTGATCACGTGACTGAGAGGCGCTGATCACGTGACTGAGGGGCGCTGATCACGTGACTGAGAGGCGCTGATCACGTGGCTATCATGCACTGATCACGTGCTTCAGGAGGCAATAATCAAAGAGCTGAGCAGGCACTAATCACTTGGCTAAGAGGGCACTAATCACGGAGAGGAGCAGGAAATCGTCAAGGAGCTGAGCAAACTGTAATGAAGTGGTTAAGCAGACTCTAAACACGTGACGCAGCAGGCTCTACACCCGTGACTGAGCAGACACAATTTGGGCAGCTCAGCAGACACCAATGGTGCAGCTCAGCAGACACAAATGGTGCAGCTCAGCAGACACCAATCATGCAGCTCAGCAGGCAATACTCATGGAGCTGAGCAGGCAGGAATCACTCAGCTCAGCAGGCAAAGATCAAGGAGCTGAGCAGGCACGAATCTCGCAGCTCAGCTGGCAAAAATCAAGTGAGCAGACTGCCATTAAGTGGCTAAGCAGACTCTAAACACGTGACTCAGCAGGCTTGACACCCGTGACTGAGCACACACGAATCTTGCAGCCCAGCAGACAATACTCCTGGAGCTGAGCAGGCAGGAATCACGCAGCTCAGCAGACAGTAATCAAGGAGCTGAGCAGGCACGAATCACGCAGCTCAGCAGGCAATAATCCTGGAGCTGAGCAAGCAGGAATCACGCAGCTCAGCAGGCAATAATCAAGAAGCAGAGCAGGCAGGAATCAGGCAGCTCAGCAGCCAATAAGCAAGAAGCTAGCAGTCAGGAATCGCGCAGCTCAGCAGGCAATAATCATGGAGCTGAGCTGGCAGGAATCACGCAACTCAGCAGGCAATACTCACGGACCTGAGCAGGCAGGAATCACGCAACTTAGCAGGCAATAATAATTGGAGCTGAAGGCTGTAATGAACTGGATAAGCAGACTCTAATCACGTGATTCAGCCGGCTCCTCTCTGGGGACTGAGCAGGCACTTATTATGCAGCTCAGCAAGCAAAAATCATGGAGCTGAGCAAGCAGGAATCACGCAGCTCAGCAGGCAATAATCATGGAGCTGAGCAAACAGGAATCACGCAGCTCAGCATGCAATAATCAAGAAGCTGAGCAGGCAGGAATCACGCAGCTCAGCAGGCAATAAATATGGAGCTGAGCAAGCAGGAATCACGCAGCTCAGCAGGCAATAATCAAGAAGCTGAGCAGGCAGGAATCACGCAGCTTAGCAGGCAATAATCATGGAGCTGAGCAGACTGTAATGAAGTGGCTAAGCAGACTCTAATCACGTCACTCAGCCGGCTCCTAACCCGGTCTTGAGCAGGCACTAATCACGCAGCTGAGCAGGGACTAATCACACAGCTGATCAGGCACGAGTCAGGCAGCTGAGCAGGGATTAAGCATGCAGCTGAGCAAGCGCTAATCCCTTGATTCAGCAGACCCTGATCACGTGACTGAGCAGGCCCTGATCACGTGGCTGAGCATGCACTGATCACGTGACTGAGCATGCACTGATCACGTGACTGAGAGGCACTGATCACGTGACTGAGAGGCACTGATCACGTGACTGAGGCGCTGATCACGTGACTGAGAGGCGCTGATCACGTGGCTATCATGCACTGATCACGTGCTTCAGGAGGCAATAATCAAAGAGCTGAGCAGGCACTAATCACTTGGCTAAGAGGGCACTAATCACGGAGAGGAGCAGGAAATCGTCAAGGAGCTGAGCAAACTGTAATGAAGTGGTTAAGCAGACTCTAAACACGTGACGCAGCAGGCTCTACACCCGTGACTGAGCAGACACAATTTGGGCAGCTCAGCAGACACCAATGGTGCAGCTCAGCAGACACAAATGGTGCAGCTCAGCAGACACCAATCATGCAGCTCAGCAGGCAATACTCATGGAGCTGAGCAGGCAGGAATCACTCAGCTCAGCAGGCAAAGATCAAGGAGCTGAGCAGGCACGAATCTCGCAGCTCAGCTGGCAAAAATCAAGGAGCTGAGCAGACTGCCATTAAGTGGCTAAGCAGACTCTAAACACGTGACTCAGCAGGCTTGACACCCGTGACTGAGCACACACGAATCTTGCAGCCCAGCAGACAATACTCCTGGAGCTGAGCAGGCAGGAATCACGCAGCTCAGCAGACAGTAATCAAGGAGCTGAGCAGGCACGAATCACGCAGCTCAGCAGGCAATAATCCTGGAGCTGAGCAAGCAGGAATCACGCAGCTCAGCAGGCAATAATCAAGAAGCAGAGCAGGCAGGAATCAGGCAGCTCAGCAGCCAATAAGCAAGAAGCTAGCAGTCAGGAATCGCGCAGCTCAGCAGGCAATAATCATGGAGCTGAGCTGGCAGGAATCACGCAACTCAGCAGGCAATACTCACGGACCTGAGCAGGCAGGAATCACGCAACTTAGCAGGCAATAATAATGGAGCTGAAGGCTGTAATGAACTGGATAAGCAGACTCTAATCACGTGATTCAGCCGGCTCCTCTCTGGGGACTGAGCAGGCACTTATTATGCAGCTCAGCAAGCAAAAATCATGGAGCTGAGCAAGCAGGAATCACGCAGCTCAGCAGGCAATAATCATGGAGCTGAGCAAACAGGAATCACGCAGCTCAGCAGGCAATAATCAAGAAGCTGAGCAGGCAGGAATCACGCAGCTTAGCAGGCAATAATCATGGAGCTGAGCAGACTGTAATGAAGTGGCTAAGCAGACTCTAATCACGTCACTCAGCCGGCTCCTAACCCGGTCTTGAGCAGGCACTAATCACGCAGCTGAGCAGGGACTAATCACACAGCTGATCAGGCACGAGTCAGGCAGCTGAGCAGGGATTAAGCATGCAGCTGAGCAAGCGCTAATCCCTTGATTCAGCAGACCCTGATCACGTGACTGAGCAGGCCCTGATCACGTGGCTGAGCATGCACTGATCACGTGACTGAGCATGCACTGATCACGTGACTGAGAGGCACTGATCACGTGACTGAGAGGCACTGATCACGTGACTGAGCATGCACTGATCACGTGACTGAGAGGCACTGATCACGTGACTGAGAGGCGCTGATCACGTGACTGAGGGCGCTGATCACGTGACTGAGAGGCGCTGATCACGTGGCTATCATGCACTGATCACGTGCTTCAGGAGGCAATAATCAAAGAGCTGAGCAGGCACTAATCACTTGGCTAAGAGGGCACTAATCACGGAGAGGAGCAGGAAATCGTCAAGGAGCTGAGCAAACTGTAATGAAGTGGTTAAGCAGACTCTAAACACGTGACGCAGCAGGCTCTACACCCGTGACTGAGCAGACACAATTTGGGCAGCTCAGCAGACACCAATGGTGCAGCTCAGCAGACACCAATCATGCAGCTCAGCAGGCAATACTCATGGAGCTGAGCAGGCAGGAATCACTCAGCTCAGCAGGCAAAGATCAAGGAGCTGAGCAGGCTCTCGCAGCTCAGCTGAGCAAAAATCAAGGAGCTGAGCAGGCACAGCCATAATAAGGAGCTGAGCTCAAGCAGCAGGCTCTACACGTGCAGCTCAGCAGGCACATCAGCAGCTCAGCAGCATCACGCAGCTCAGCAGGCAATAATCATGGAGCTGAGCAGGCAGGAATCACGCAGCTCAGCAGCAATAATCAAGGAGCTGAGCAGGCAGGAATCACGCAGCTCAGCAGGCAATAAATATGGAGCTGAGCAAGCAGGAATCACGCAGCTCAGCAGGCAATAATCAAGAAGCTGAGCAGGCAGGAATCACGCAGCTTAGCAGGCAATAATCATGGAGCTGAGCAGACTGTAATGAAGTGGCTAAGCAGACTCTAATCACGTCACTCAGCCGGCTCCTAACCCGGTCTTGAGCAGGCACTAATCACGCAGCTGAGCAGGGACTAATCACACAGCTGATCAGGCACGAGTCAGGCAGCTGAGCAGGGATTAAGCATGCAGCTGAGCAAGCGCTAATCCCTTGATTCAGCAGACCCTGATCACGTGACTGAGCAGGCCCTGATCACGTGGCTGAGCATGCACTGATCACGTGACTGAGCATGCACTGATCACGTGACTGAGAGGCACTGATCACGTGACTGAGAGGCACTGATCACGTGACTGAGCATGCACTGATCACGTGACTGAGAGGCACTGATCACGTGACTGAGAGGCGCTGATCACGTGACTGAGGGGCGCTGATCACGTGACTGAGAGGCGCTGATCACGTGGCTATCATGCACTGATCACGTGCTTCAGGAGGCAATAATCAAAGAGCTGAGCAGGCACTAATCACTTGGCTAAGAGGGCACTAATCACGGAGAGGAGCAGGAAATCGTCAAGGAGCTGAGCAAACTGTAATGAAGTGGTTAAGCAGACTCTAAACACGTGACGCAGCAGGCTCTACACCCGTGACTGAGCAGACACAATTTGGGCAGCTCAGCAGACACCAATGGTGCAGCTCAGCAGACACCAGCTCAGCAGACACCAATCATGCAGCTCAGCAGGCAATACTCATGGAGCTGAGCAGGCAGGAATCACTCAGCTCAGCAGGCAAAGATCAAGGAGCTGAGCAGGCACGAATCTCGCAGCTCAGCTGGCAAAAATCAAGGAGCTGAGCAGACTGCCATTAAGTGGCTAAGCAGACTCTAAACACGTGACTCAGCAGGCTTGACACCCGTGACTGAGCACACACGAATCTTGCAGCCCAGCAGACAATACTCCTGGAGCTGAGCAGGCAGGAATCACGCAGCTCAGCAGGCAGTAATCAAGGAGCTGAGCAGGCACGAATCACGCAGCTCAGCAGGCAATAATCAAGAAGCTGAGCAGCAGGAATCACGCAGCTCAGCAGGCAATAATCAAGAAGCAGAGCAGGCAGGAATCAGGCAGCTCAGCAGCAATAAGCAAGCTAGCAGTCAGGAATCGCGCAGCTCAGCAGGCAATACTCACGGACCTGAGCAGGCAGGAATCACGCAACTTAGCAGGCAATAATAATTGGAGCTGAAGGCTGTAATGAACTGGATAAGCAGACTCTAATCACGTGATTCAGCCGGCTCCTCTCTGGGGACTGAGCAGGCACTTATTATGCAGCTCAGCAAGCAAAAATCATGGAGCTGAGCATGCAGGAATCACGCAGCTCAGCAGGCAATAATCATGGAGCTGAGCAAACAGGAATCACGCAGCTCAGCATGCAATAATCAAGAAGCTGAGCAGGCAGGAATCACGCAGCTCAGCAGGCAATAAATATGGAGCTGAGCAAGCAGGAATCACGCAGCTCAGCAGGCAATAATCAAGAAGCTGAGCAGGCAGGAATCACGCAGCTTAGCAGGCAATAATCATGGAGCTGAGCAGACTGTAATGAAGTGGCTAAGCAGACTCTAATCACGTCACTCAGCCGGCTCCTAACCCGGTCTTGAGCAGGCACTAATCACGCAGCTGAGCAGGGACTAATCACACAGCTGATCAGGCACGAGTCAGGCAGCTGAGCAGGGATTAAGCATGCAGCTGAGCAAGCGCTAATCCCTTGATTCAGCAGACCCTGATCACGTGACTGAGCAGGCCCTGATCACGTGGCTGAGCATGCACTGATCACGTGACTGAGCATGCACTGATCACGTGACTGAGAGGCACTGATCACGTGACTGAGAGGCACTGATCACGTGACTGAGCATGCACTGATCACGTGACTGAGAGGCACTGATCACGTGACTGAGAGGCGCTGATCACGTGACTGAGGGGCGCTGATCACGTGACTGAGAGGCGCTGATCACGTGGCTATCATGCACTGATCACGTGCTTCAGGAGGCAATAATCAAAGAGCTGAGCAGGCACTAATCACTTGGCTAAGAGGGCACTAATCACGGAGAGGAGCAGGAAATCGTCAAGGAGCTGAGCAAACTGTAATGAAGTGGTTAAGCAGACTCTAAACACGTGACGCAGCAGGCTCTACACCCGTGACTGAGCAGACACAATTTGGGCAGCTCAGCAGACACCAATGGTGCAGCTCAGCAGACACCAATCATGCAGCTCAGCAGGCAATACTCATGGAGCTGAGCAGGCAGGAATCACTCAGCTCAGCAGGCAAAGATCAAGGAGCTGAGCAGGCACGAATCTCGCAGCTCAGCTGGCAAAAATCAAGGAGCTGAGCAGACTGCCATTAAGTGGCTAAGCAGACTCTAAACACGTGACTCAGCAGGCTTGACACCCGTGACTGAGCACACACGAATCTTGCAGCCCAGCAGACAATACTCCTGGAGCTGAGCAGGCAGGAATCACGCAGCTCAGCAGACAGTAATCAAGGAGCTGAGCAGGCACGAATCACGCAGCTCAGCAGGCAATAATCCTGGAGCTGAGCAAGCAGGAATCACGCAGCTCAGCAGGCAATAATCAAGAAGCAGAGCAGGCAGGAATCAGGCAGCTCAGCAGCCAATAAGCAAGAAGCTAGCAGTCAGGAATCGCGCAGCTCAGCAGGCAATAATCATGGAGCTGAGCTGGCAGGAATCACGCAACTCAGCAGGCAATACTCACGGACCTGAGCAGGCAGGAATCACGCAACTTAGCAGGCAATAATAATTGGAGCTGAAGGCTGTAATGAACTGGATAAGCAGACTCTAATCACGTGATTCAGCCGGCTCCTCTCTGGGGACTGAGCAGGCACTTATTATGCAGCTCAGCAAGCAAAAATCATGGAGCTGAGCAAGCAGGAATCACGCAGCTCAGCAGGCAATAATCATGGAGCTGAGCAAACAGGAATCACGCAGCTCAGCATGCAATAATCAAGAAGCTGAGCAGGCAGGAATCACGCAGCTCAGCAGGCAATAAATATGGAGCTGAGCAAGCAGGAATCACGCAGCTCAGCAGGCAATAATCAAGAAGCTGAGCAGGCAGGAATCACGCAGCTTAGCAGGCAATAATCATGGAGCTGAGCAGACTGTAATGAAGTGGCTAAGCAGACTCTAATCACGTCACTCAGCCGGCTCCTAACCCGGTCTTGAGCAGGCACTAATCACGCAGCTGAGCAGGGACTAATCACACAGCTGATCAGGCACGAGTCAGGCAGCTGAGCAGGGATTAAGCATGCAGCTGAGCAAGCGCTAATCCCTTGATTCAGCAGACCCTGATCACGTGACTGAGCAGGCCCTGATCACGTGGCTGAGCATGCACTGATCACGTGACTGAGCATGCACTGATCACGTGACTGAGAGGCACTGATCACGTGACTGAGAGGCACTGATCACGTGACTGAGGGCACTGATCACGTGACTGAGAGGCACTGATCACGTGGCTATCATGCACTGATCACGTGCTTCAGGAGGCAATAATCAAAGAGCTGAGCAGGCACTAATCACTTGGCTAAGAGGGCACTAATCACGGAGAGGAGCAGGAAATCGTCAAGGAGCTGAGCAAACTGTAATGAAGTGGTTAAGCAGACTCTAAACACGTGACGCAGCAGGCTCTACACCCGTGACTGAGCAGACACAATTTGGGCAGCTCAGCAGACACCAATGGTGCAGCTCAGCAGACACCAGCTCAGCAGACACAATCATGCAGCTCAGCAGGCAATACTCATGGAGCTGAGCAGGCAGGAATCACTCAGCTCAGCAGGCAAAGATCAAGGAGCTGAGCAGGCACGAATCTCGCAGCTCAGCTGGCAAAAATCAAGGAGCTGAGCAGACTGCCATTAAGTGGCTAAGCAGACTCTAAACACGTGACTCAGCAGGCTTGACACCCGTGACTGAGCACACACGAATCTTGCAGCCCAGCAGACAATACTCCTGGAGCTGAGCAGGCAGGAATCACGCAGCTCAGCAGACAGTAATCAAGGAGCTGAGCAGGCACGAATCACGCAGCTCAGCAGGCAATAATCCTGGAGCTGAGCAAGCAGGAATCACGCAGCTCAGCAGGCAATAATCAAGAAGCAGAGCAGGCAGGAATCAGGCAGCTCAGCAGCCAATAAGCAAGAAGCTAGCAGTCAGGAATCGCGCAGCTCAGCAGGCAATAATCATGGAGCTGAGCTGGCAGGAATCACGCAACTCAGCAGGCAATACTCACGGACCTGAGCAGGCAGGAATCACGCAACTTAGCAGGCAATAATAATTGGAGCTGAAGGCTGTAATGAACTGGATAAGCAGACTCTAATCACGTGATTCAGCCGGCTCCTCTCTGGGGACTGAGCAGGCACTTATTATGCAGCTCAGCAAGCAAAAATCATGGAGCTGAGCAAGCAGGAATCACGCAGCTCAGCAGGCAATAATCATGGAGCTGAGCAAACAGGAATCACGCAGCTCAGCATGCAATAATCAAGAAGCTGAGCAGGCAGGAATCACGCAGCTCAGCAGGCAATAAATATGGAGCTGAGCAAGCAGGAATCACGCAGCTCAGCAGGCAATAATCAAGAAGCTGAGCAGGCAGGAATCACGCAGCTTAGCAGGCAATAATCATGGAGCTGAGCAGACTGTAATGAAGTGGCTAAGCAGACTCTAATCACGTCACTCAGCCGGCTCCTAACCCGGTCTTGAGCAGGCACTAATCACGCAGCTGAGCAGGGACTAATCACACAGCTGATCAGGCACGAGTCAGGCAGCTGAGCAGGGATTAAGCATGCAGCTGAGCAAGCGCTAATCCCTTGATTCAGCAGACCCTGATCACGTGACTGAGCAGGCCCTGATCACGTGGCTGAGCATGCACTGATCACGTGACTGAGCATGCACTGATCACGTGACTGAGAGGCACTGATCACGTGACTGAGAGGCACTGATCACGTGACTGAGCATGCACTGATCACGTGACTGAGAGGCACTGATCACGTGACTGAGAGGCGCTGATCACGTGACTGAGGGGCGCTGATCACGTGACTGAGAGGCGCTGATCACGTGGCTATCATGCACTGATCACGTGCTTCAGGAGGCAATAATCAAAGAGCTGAGCAGGCACTAATCACTTGGCTAAGAGGGCACTAATCACGGAGAGGAGCAGGAAATCGTCAAGGAGCTGAGCAAACTGTAATGAAGTGGTTAAGCAGACTCTAAACACGTGACGCAGCAGGCTCTACACCCGTGACTGAGCAGACACAATTTGGGCAGCTCAGCAGACACCAATGGTGCAGCTCAGCAGACACCAATCATGCAGCTCAGCAGGCAATACTCATGGAGCTGAGCAGGCAGGAATCACTCAGCTCAGCAGGCAAAGATCAAGGAGCTGAGCAGGCACGAATCTCGCAGCTCAGCTGGCAAAAATCAAGGAGCTGAGCAGACTGCCATTAAGTGGCTAAGCAGACTCTAAACACGTGACTCAGCAGGCTTGACACCCGTGACTGAGCACACACGAATCTTGCAGCCCAGCAGACAATACTCCTGGAGCTGAGCAGGCAGGAATCACGCAGCTCAGCAGACAGTAATCAAGGAGCTGAGCAGGCACGAATCACGCAGCTCAGCAGGCAATAATCCTGGAGCTGAGCAAGCAGGAATCACGCAGCTCAGCAGGCAATAATCAAGAAGCAGAGCAGGCAGGAATCAGGCAGCTCAGCAGCCAATAAGCAAGAAGCTAGCAGTCAGGAATCGCGCAGCTCAGCAGGCAATAATCATGGAGCTGAGCTGGCAGGAATCACGCAACTCAGCAGGCAATACTCACGGACCTGAGCAGGCAGGAATCACGCAACTTAGCAGGCAATAATAATTGGAGCTGAAGGCTGTAATGAACTGGATAAGCAGACTCTAATCACGTGATTCAGCCGGCTCCTCTCTGGGGACTGAGCAGGCACTTATTATGCAGCTCAGCAAGCAAAAATCATGGAGCTGAGCAAGCAGGAATCACGCAGCTCAGCAGGCAATAATCATGGAGCTGAGCAAACAGGAATCACGCAGCTCAGCATGCAATAATCAAGAAGCTGAGCAGGCAGGAATCACGCAGCTCAGCAGGCAATAAATATGGAGCTGAGCAAGCAGGAATCACGCAGCTCAGCAGGCAATAATCAAGAAGCTGAGCAGGCAGGAATCACGCAGCTTAGCAGGCAATAATCATGGAGCTGAGCAGACTGTAATGAAGTGGCTAAGCAGACTCTAATCACGTCACTCAGCCGGCTCCTAACCCGGTCTTGAGCAGGCACTAATCACGCAGCTGAGCAGGGACTAATCACACAGCTGATCAGGCACGAGTCAGGCAGCTGAGCAGGGATTAAGCATGCAGCTGAGCAAGCGCTAATCCCTTGATTCAGCAGACCCTGATCACGTGACTGAGCAGGCCCTGATCACGTGGCTGAGCATGCACTGATCACGTGACTGAGCATGCACTGATCACGTGACTGAGAGGCACTGATCACGTGACTGAGAGGCACTGATCACGTGACTGAGGGGCGCTGATCACGTGACTGAGAGGCGCTGATCACGTGGCTATCATGCACTGATCACGTGCTTCAGGAGGCAATAATCAAAGAGCTGAGCAGGCACTAATCACTTGGCTAAGAGGGCACTAATCACGGAGAGGAGCAGGAAATCGTCAAGGAGCTGAGCAAACTGTAATGAAGTGGTTAAGCAGACTCTAAACACGTGACGCAGCAGGCTCTACACCCGTGACTGAGCAGACACAATTTGGGCAGCTCAGCAGACACCAATGGTGCAGCTCAGCAGACACAAATGGTGCAGCTCAGCAGACACCAATCATGCAGCTCAGCAGGCAATACTCATGGAGCTGAGCAGGCAGGAATCACTCAGCTCAGCAGGCAAAGATCAAGGAGCTGAGCAGGCACGAATCTCGCAGCTCAGCTGGCAAAAATCAAGGAGCTGAGCAGACTGCCATTAAGTGGCTAAGCAGACTCTAAACACGTGACTCAGCAGGCTTGACACCCGTGACTGAGCACACACGAATCTTGCAGCCCAGCAGACAATACTCCTGGAGCTGAGCAGGCAGGAATCACGCAGCTCAGCAGACAGTAATCAAGGAGCTGAGCAGGCACGAATCACGCAGCTCAGCAGGCAATAATCCTGGAGCTGAGCAAGCAGGAATCACGCAGCTCAGCAGGCAATAATCAAGAAGCAGAGCAGGCAGGAATCAGGCAGCTCAGCAGCCAATAAGCAAGAAGCTAGCAGTCAGGAATCGCGCAGCTCAGCAGGCAATAATCATGGAGCTGAGCTGGCAGGAATCACGCAACTCAGCAGGCAATACTCACGGACCTGAGCAGGCAGGAATCACGCAACTTAGCAGGCAATAATAATTGGAGCTGAAGGCTGTAATGAACTGGATAAGCAGACTCTAATCACGTGATTCAGCCGGCTCCTCTCTGGGGACTGAGCAGGCACTTATTATGCAGCTCAGCAAGCAAAAATCATGGAGCTGAGCAAGCAGGAATCACGCAGCTCAGCAGGCAATAATCATGGAGCTGAGCAAACAGGAATCACGCAGCTCAGCATGCAATAATCAAGAAGCTGAGCAGGCAGGAATCACGCAGCTCAGCAGGCAATAAATATGGAGCTGAGCAAGCAGGAATCACGCAGCTCAGCAGGCAATAATCAAGAAGCTGAGCAGGCAGGAATCACGCAGCTTAGCAGGCAATAATCATGGAGCTGAGCAGACTGTAATGAAGTGGCTAAGCAGACTCTAATCACGTCACTCAGCCGGCTCCTAACCCGGTCTTGAGCAGGCACTAATCACGCAGCTGAGCAGGGACTAATCACACAGCTGATCAGGCACGAGTCAGGCAGCTGAGCAGGGATTAAGCATGCAGCTGAGCAAGCGCTAATCCCTTGATTCAGCAGACCCTGATCACGTGACTGAGCAGGCCCTGATCACGTGGCTGAGCATGCACTGATCACGTGACTGAGCATGCACTGATCACGTGACTGAGAGGCACTGATCACGTGACTGAGAGGCACTGATCACGTGACTGAGCATGCACTGATCACGTGACTGAGAGGCACTGATCACGTGACTGAGAGGCGCTGATCACGTGACTGAGGGGCGCTGATCACGTGACTGAGAGGCGCTGATCACGTGGCTATCATGCACTGATCACGTGCTTCAGGAGGCAATAATCAAAGAGCTGAGCAGGCACTAATCACTTGGCTAAGAGGGCACTAATCACGGAGAGGAGCAGGAAATCGTCAAGGAGCTGAGCAAACTGTAATGAAGTGGTTAAGCAGACTCTAAACACGTGACGCAGCAGGCTCTACACCCGTGACTGAGCAGACACAATTTGGGCAGCTCAGCAGACACCAATGGTGCAGCTCAGCAGACACCAATCATGCAGCTCAGCAGGCAATACTCATGGAGCTGAGCAGGCAGGAATCACTCAGCTCAGCAGGCAAAGATCAAGGAGCTGAGCAGGCACGAATCTCGCAGCTCAGCTGGCAAAAATCAAGGAGCTGAGCAGACTGCCATTAAGTGGCTAAGCAGACTCTAAACACGTGACTCAGCAGGCTTGACACCCGTGACTGAGCACACACGAATCTTGCAGCCCAGCAGACAATACTCCTGGAGCTGAGCAGGCAGGAATCACGCAGCTCAGCAGACAGTAATCAAGGAGCTGAGCAGGCACGAATCACGCAGCTCAGCAGGCAATAATCCTGGAGCTGAGCAAGCAGGAATCACGCAGCTCAGCAGGCAATAATCAAGAAGCAGAGCAGGCAGGAATCAGGCAGCTCAGCAGCCAATAAGCAAGAAGCTAGCAGTCAGGAATCGCGCAGCTCAGCAGGCAATAATCATGGAGCTGAGCTGGCAGGAATCACGCAACTCAGCAGGCAATACTCACGGACCTGAGCAGGCAGGAATCACGCAACTTAGCAGGCAATAATAATTGGAGCTGAAGGCTGTAATGAACTGGATAAGCAGACTCTAATCACGTGATTCAGCCGGCTCCTCTCTGGGGACTGAGCAGGCACTTATTATGCAGCTCAGCAAGCAAAAATCATGGAGCTGAGCAAGCAGGAATCACGCAGCTCAGCAGGCAATAATCATGGAGCTGAGCAAACAGGAATCACGCAGCTCAGCATGCAATAATCAAGAAGCTGAGCAGGCAGGAATCACGCAGCTCAGCAGGCAATAAATATGGAGCTGAGCAAGCAGGAATCACGCAGCTCAGCAGGCAATAATCAAGAAGCTGAGCAGGCAGGAATCACGCAGCTTAGCAGGCAATAATCATGGAGCTGAGCAGACTGTAATGAAGTGGCTAAGCAGACTCTAATCACGTCACTCAGCCGGCTCCTAACCCGGTCTTGAGCAGGCACTAATCACGCAGCTGAGCAGGGACTAATCACACAGCTGATCAGGCACGAGTCAGGCAGCTGAGCAGGGATTAAGCATGCAGCTGAGCAAGCGCTAATCCCTTGATTCAGCAGACCCTGATCACGTGACTGAGCAGGCCCTGATCACGTGGCTGAGCATGCACTGATCACGTGACTGAGCATGCACTGATCACGTGACTGAGAGGCACTGATCACGTGACTGAGAGGCACTGATCACGTGACTGAGCACGTGACTGAGAGGCACTGATCACGTGACTGAGGGCGCTGATCACGTGACTGCTGATCACGTGCACTGATCACGTGCTTCAGGAGGCAATAATCAAAGAGCTGAGCAGGCACTAATCACTTGGCTAAGAGGGCACTAATCACGGAGAGGAGCAGGAAATCGTCAAGGAGCTGAGCAAACTGTAATGAAGTGGTTAAGCAGACTCTAAACACGTGACGCAGCAGGCTCTACACCCGTGACTGAGCAGACACAATTTGGGCAGCTCAGCAGACACCAATGGTGCAGCTCAGCAGACACAAATGGTGCAGCTCAGCAGACACCAATCATGCAGCTCAGCAGGCAATACTCATGGAGCTGAGCAGGCAGGAATCACTCAGCTCAGCAGGCAAAGATCAAGGAGCTGAGCAGGCACGAATCTCGCAGCTCAGCTGGCAAAAATCAAGGAGCTGAGCAGACTGCCATTAAGTGGCTAAGCAGACTCTAAACACGTGACTCAGCAGGCTTGACACCCGTGACTGAGCACACACGAATCTTGCAGCCCAGCAGACAATACTCCTGGAGCTGAGCAGGCAGGAATCACGCAGCTCAGCAGACAGTAATCAAGGAGCTGAGCAGGCACGAATCACGCAGCTCAGCAGGCAATAATCCTGGAGCTGAGCAAGCAGGAATCACGCAGCTCAGCAGGCAATAATCAAGAAGCAGAGCAGGCAGGAATCAGGCAGCTCAGCAGCCAATAAGCAAGAAGCTAGCAGTCAGGAATCGCGCAGCTCAGCAGGCAATAATCATGGAGCTGAGCTGGCAGGAATCACGCAACTCAGCAGGCAATACTCACGGACCTGAGCAGGCAGGAATCACGCAACTTAGCAGGCAATAATAATTGGAGCTGAAGGCTGTAATGAACTGGATAAGCAGACTCTAATCACGTGATTCAGCCGGCTCCTCTCTGGGGACTGAGCAGGCACTTATTATGCAGCTCAGCAAGCAAAAATCATGGAGCTGAGCAAGCAGGAATCACGCAGCTCAGCAGGCAATAATCATGGAGCTGAGCAAACAGGAATCACGCAGCTCAGCATGCAATAATCAAGAAGCTGAGCAGGCAGGAATCACGCAGCTCAGCAGGCAATAAATATGGAGCTGAGCAAGCAGGAATCACGCAGCTCAGCAGGCAATAATCAAGAAGCTGAGCAGGCAGGAATCACGCAGCTTAGCAGGCAATAATCATGGAGCTGAGCAGACTGTAATGAAGTGGCTAAGCAGACTCTAATCACGTCACTCAGCCGGCTCCTAACCCGGTCTTGAGCAGGCACTAATCACGCAGCTGAGCAGGGACTAATCACACAGCTGATCAGGCACGAGTCAGGCAGCTGAGCAGGGATTAAGCATGCAGCTGAGCAAGCGCTAATCCCTTGATTCAGCAGACCCTGATCACGTGACTGAGCAGGCCCTGATCACGTGGCTGAGCATGCACTGATCACGTGACTGAGCATGCACTGATCACGTGACTGAGAGGCACTGATCACGTGACTGAGAGGCACTGATCACGTGACTGAGCATGCACTGATCACGTGACTGAGAGGCACTGATCACGTGACTGAGAGGCGCTGATCACGTGACTGAGGGGCGCTGATCACGTGACTGAGAGGCGCTGATCACGTGGCTATCATGCACTGATCACGTGCTTCAGGAGGCAATAATCAAAGAGCTGAGCAGGCACTAATCACTTGGCTAAGAGGGCACTAATCACGGAGAGGAGCAGGAAATCGTCAAGGAGCTGAGCAAACTGTAATGAAGTGGTTAAGCAGACTCTAAACACGTGACGCAGCAGGCTCTACACCCGTGACTGAGCAGACACAATTTGGGCAGCTCAGCAGACACCAATGGTGCAGCTCAGCAGACACCAATCATGCAGCTCAGCAGGCAATACTCATGGAGCTGAGCAGGCAGGAATCACTCAGCTCAGCAGGCAAAGATCAAGGAGCTGAGCAGGCACGAATCTCGCAGCTCAGCTGGCAAAAATCAAGGAGCTGAGCAGACTGCCATTAAGTGGCTAAGCAGACTCTAAACACGTGACTCAGCAGGCTTGACACCCGTGACTGAGCACACACGAATCTTGCAGCCCAGCAGACAATACTCCTGGAGCTGAGCAGGCAGGAATCACGCAGCTCAGCAGACAGTAATCAAGGAGCTGAGCAGGCACGAATCACGCAGCTCAGCAGGCAATAATCCTGGAGCTGAGCAAGCAGGAATCACGCAGCTCAGCAGGCAATAATCAAGAAGCAGAGCAGGCAGGAATCAGGCAGCTCAGCAGCCAATAAGCAAGAAGCTAGCAGTCAGGAATCGCGCAGCTCAGCAGGCAATAATCATGGAGCTGAGCTGGCAGGAATCACGCAACTCAGCAGGCAATACTCACGGACCTGAGCAGGCAGGAATCACGCAACTTAGCAGGCAATAATAATTGGAGCTGAAGGCTGTAATGAACTGGATAAGCAGACTCTAATCACGTGATTCAGCCGGCTCCTCTCTGGGGACTGAGCAGGCACTTATTATGCAGCTCAGCAAGCAAAAATCATGGAGCTGAGCAAGCAGGAATCACGCAGCTCAGCAGGCAATAATCATGGAGCTGAGCAAACAGGAATCACGCAGCTCAGCATGCAATAATCAAGAAGCTGAGCAGGCAGGAATCACGCAGCTCAGCAGGCAATAAATATGGAGCTGAGCAAGCAGGAATCACGCAGCTCAGCAGGCAATAATCAAGAAGCTGAGCAGGCAGGAATCACGCAGCTTAGCAGGCAATAATCATGGAGCTGAGCAGACTGTAATGAAGTGGCTAAGCAGACTCTAATCACGTCACTCAGCCGGCTCCTAACCCGGTCTTGAGCAGGCACTAATCACGCAGCTGAGCAGGGACTAATCACACAGCTGATCAGGCACGAGTCAGGCAGCTGAGCAGGGATTAAGCATGCAGCTGAGCAAGCGCTAATCCCTTGATTCAGCAGACCCTGATCACGTGACTGAGCAGGCCCTGATCACGTGGCTGAGCATGCACTGATCACGTGACTGAGCATGCACTGATCACCTGACTGAGCAGGCACTGATCACGTGACTGAGAGGCCCTGATCACGTGACTGAGCATGCGCTGATCACGTGACTGAGAGGCGCTGATCACGTGGCTATCATGCACTGATCACGTGCTTCAGGAGGCAATAATCAAAGAGCTGAGCAGGCACTAATCACTTGGCTAAGAGGGCACTAATCACGGAGAGGAGCAGGAAATCGTCAAGGAGCTGAGCAAACTGTAATGAAGTGGTTAAGCAGACTCTAAACACGTGACGCAGCAGGCTCTACACCCGTGACTGAGCAGACACAATTTGGGCAGCTCAGCAGACACCAATGGTGCAGCTCAGCAGACACAAATGGTGCAGCTCAGCAGACACCAATCATGCAGCTCAGCAGGCAATACTCATGGAGCTGAGCAGGCAGGAATCACTCAGCTCAGCAGGCAAAGATCAAGGAGCTGAGCAGGCACGAATCTCGCAGCTCAGCTGGCAAAAATCAAGGAGCTGAGCAGACTGCCATTAAGTGGCTAAGCAGACTCTAAACACGTGACTCAGCAGGCTTGACACCCGTGACTGAGCACACACGAATCTTGCAGCCCAGCAGACAATACTCCTGGAGCTGAGCAGGCAGGAATCACGCAGCTCAGCAGACAGTAATCAAGGAGCTGAGCAGGCACGAATCACGCAGCTCAGCAGGCAATAATCCTGGAGCTGAGCAAGCAGGAATCACGCAGCTCAGCAGGCAATAATCAAGAAGCAGAGCAGGCAGGAATCAGGCAGCTCAGCAGCCAATAAGCAAGAAGCTAGCAGTCAGGAATCGCGCAGCTCAGCAGGCAATAATCATGGAGCTGAGCTGGCAGGAATCACGCAACTCAGCAGGCAATACTCACGGACCTGAGCAGGCAGGAATCACGCAACTTAGCAGGCAATAATAATTGGAGCTGAAGGCTGTAATGAACTGGATAAGCAGACTCTAATCACGTGATTCAGCCGGCTCCTCTCTGGGGACTGAGCAGGCACTTATTATGCAGCTCAGCAAGCAAAAATCATGGAGCTGAGCAAGCAGGAATCACGCAGCTCAGCAGGCAATAATCATGGAGCTGAGCAAACAGGAATCACGCAGCTCAGCATGCAATAATCAAGAAGCTGAGCAGGCAGGAATCACGCAGCTCAGCAGGCAATAAATATGGAGCTGAGCAAGCAGGAATCACGCAGCTCAGCAGGCAATAATCAAGAAGCTGAGCAGGCAGGAATCACGCAGCTTAGCAGGCAATAATCATGGAGCTGAGCAGACTGTAATGAAGTGGCTAAGCAGACTCTAATCACGTCACTCAGCCGGCTCCTAACCCGGTCTTGAGCAGGCACTAATCACGCAGCTGAGCAGGGACTAATCACACAGCTGATCAGGCACGAGTCAGGCAGCTGAGCAGGGATTAAGCATGCAGCTGAGCAAGCGCTAATCCCTTGATTCAGCAGACCCTGATCACGTGACTGAGCAGGCCCTGATCACGTGGCTGAGCATGCACTGATCACGTGACTGAGCATGCACTGATCACGTGACTGAGAGGCACTGATCACGTGACTGAGAGGCACTGATCACGTGACTGAGCATGCACTGATCACGTGACTGAGAGGCACTGATCACGTGACTGAGAGGCGCTGATCACGTGACTGAGGCGCTGATCACGTGACTGAGAGGCGCTGATCACGTGGCTATCATGCACTGATCACGTGCTTCAGGAGGCAATAATCAAAGAGCTGAGCAGGCACTAATCACTTGGCTAAGAGGGCACTAATCACGGAGAGGAGCAGGAAATCGTCAAGGAGCTGAGCAAACTGTAATGAAGTGGTTAAGCAGACTCTAAACACGTGACGCAGCAGGCTCTACACCCGTGACTGAGCAGACACAATTTGGGCAGCTCAGCAGACACCAATGGTGCAGCTCAGCAGACACCAATCATGCAGCTCAGCAGGCAATACTCATGGAGCTGAGCAGGCAGGAATCACTCAGCTCAGCAGGCAAAGATCAAGGAGCTGAGCAGGCACGAATCTCGCAGCTCAGCTGGCAAAAATCAAGGAGCTGAGCAGACTGCCATTAAGTGGCTAAGCAGACTCTAAACACGTGACTCAGCAGGCTTGACACCCGTGACTGAGCACACACGAATCTTGCAGCCCAGCAGACAATACTCCTGGAGCTGAGCAGGCAGGAATCACGCAGCTCAGCAGACAGTAATCAAGGAGCTGAGCAGGCACGAATCACGCAGCTCAGCAGGCAATAATCCTGGAGCTGAGCAAGCAGGAATCACGCAGCTCAGCAGGCAATAATCAAGAAGCAGAGCAGGCAGGAATCAGGCAGCTCAGCAGCCAATAAGCAAGAAGCTAGCAGTCAGGAATCGCGCAGCTCAGCAGGCAATAATCATGGAGCTGAGCTGGCAGGAATCACGCAACTCAGCAGGCAATACTCACGGACCTGAGCAGGCAGGAATCACGCAACTTAGCAGGCAATAATAATTGGAGCTGAAGGCTGTAATGAACTGGATAAGCAGACTCTAATCACGTGATTCAGCCGGCTCCTCTCTGGGGACTGAGCAGGCACTTATTATGCAGCTCAGCAAGCAAAAATCATGGAGCTGAGCAAGCAGGAATCACGCAGCTCAGCAGGCAATAATCATGGAGCTGAGCAAACAGGAATCACGCAGCTCAGCATGCAATAATCAAGAAGCTGAGCAGGCAGGAATCACGCAGCTCAGCAGGCAATAAATATGGAGCTGAGCAAGCAGGAATCACGCAGCTCAGCAGGCAATAATCAAGAAGCTGAGCAGGCAGGAATCACGCAGCTTAGCAGGCAATAATCATGGAGCTGAGCAGACTGTAATGAAGTGGCTAAGCAGACTCTAATCACGTCACTCAGCCGGCTCCTAACCCGGTCTTGAGCAGGCACTAATCACGCAGCTGAGCAGGGACTAATCACACAGCTGATCAGGCACGAGTCAGGCAGCTGAGCAGGGATTAAGCATGCAGCTGAGCAAGCGCTAATCCCTTGATTCAGCAGACCCTGATCACGTGACTGAGCAGGCCCTGATCACGTGGCTGAGCATGCACTGATCACGTGACTGAGCATGCACTGATCACGTGACTGAGAGGCACTGATCACGTGACTGAGAGGCGCACGTGATCACGTGACTGAGGGGCGCTGATCACGTGACTGAGAGGCGCTGATCACGTGGCTATCATGCACTGATCACGTGCTTCAGGAGGCAATAATCAAAGAGCTGAGCAGGCACTAATCACTTGGCTAAGAGGGCACTAATCACGGAGAGGAGCAGGAAATCGTCAAGGAGCTGAGCAAACTGTAATGAAGTGGTTAAGCAGACTCTAAACACGTGACGCAGCAGGCTCTACACCCGTGACTGAGCAGACACAATTTGGGCAGCTCAGCAGACACCAATGGTGCAGCTCAGCAGACACAAATGGTGCAGCTCAGCAGACACCAATCATGCAGCTCAGCAGGCAATACTCATGGAGCTGAGCAGGCAGGAATCACTCAGCTCAGCAGGCAAAGATCAAGGAGCTGAGCAGGCACGAATCTCGCAGCTCAGCTGGCAAAAATCAAGGAGCTGAGCAGACTGCCATTAAGTGGCTAAGCAGACTCTAAACACGTGACTCAGCAGGCTTGACACCCGTGACTGAGCACACACGAATCTTGCAGCCCAGCAGACAATACTCCTGGAGCTGAGCAGGCAGGAATCACGCAGCTCAGCAGACAGTAATCAAGGAGCTGAGCAGGCACGAATCACGCAGCTCAGCAGGCAATAATCCTGGAGCTGAGCAAGCAGGAATCACGCAGCTCAGCAGGCAATAATCAAGAAGCAGAGCAGGCAGGAATCAGGCAGCTCAGCAGCCAATAAGCAAGAAGCTAGCAGTCAGGAATCGCGCAGCTCAGCAGGCAATAATCATGGAGCTGAGCTGGCAGGAATCACGCAACTCAGCAGGCAATACTCACGGACCTGAGCAGGCAGGAATCACGCAACTTAGCAGGCAATAATAATTGGAGCTGAAGGCTGTAATGAACTGGATAAGCAGACTCTAATCACGTGATTCAGCCGGCTCCTCTCTGGGGACTGAGCAGGCACTTATTATGCAGCTCAGCAAGCAAAAATCATGGAGCTGAGCAAGCAGGAATCACGCAGCTCAGCAGGCAATAATCATGGAGCTGAGCAAACAGGAATCACGCAGCTCAGCATGCAATAATCAAGAAGCTGAGCAGGCAGGAATCACGCAGCTCAGCAGGCAATAAATATGGAGCTGAGCAAGCAGGAATCACGCAGCTCAGCAGGCAATAATCAAGAAGCTGAGCAGGCAGGAATCACGCAGCTTAGCAGGCAATAATCATGGAGCTGAGCAGACTGTAATGAAGTGGCTAAGCAGACTCTAATCACGTCACTCAGCCGGCTCCTAACCCGGTCTTGAGCAGGCACTAATCACGCAGCTGAGCAGGGACTAATCACACAGCTGATCAGGCACGAGTCAGGCAGCTGAGCAGGGATTAAGCATGCAGCTGAGCAAGCGCTAATCCCTTGATTCAGCAGACCCTGATCACGTGACTGAGCAGGCCCTGATCACGTGGCTGAGCATGCACTGATCACGTGACTGAGCATGCACTGATCACGTGACTGAGAGGCACTGATCACGTGACTGAGAGGCACTGATCACGTGACTGAGCATGCACTGATCACGTGACTGAGAGGCACTGATCACGTGACTGAGAGGCGCTGATCACGTGACTGAGGGGCGCTGATCACGTGACTGAGAGGCGCTGATCACGTGGCTATCATGCACTGATCACGTGCTTCAGGAGGCAATAATCAAAGAGCTGAGCAGGCACTAATCACTTGGCTAAGAGGGCACTAATCACGGAGAGGAGCAGGAAATCGTCAAGGAGCTGAGCAAACTGTAATGAAGTGGTTAAGCAGACTCTAAACACGTGACGCAGCAGGCTCTACACCCGTGACTGAGCAGACACAATTTGGGCAGCTCAGCAGACACCAATGGTGCAGCTCAGCAGACACCAATCATGCAGCTCAGCAGGCAATACTCATGGAGCTGAGCAGGCAGGAATCACTCAGCTCAGCAGGCAAAGATCAAGGAGCTGAGCAGGCACGAATCTCGCAGCTCAGCTGGCAAAAATCAAGGAGCTGAGCAGACTGCCATTAAGTGGCTAAGCAGACTCTAAACACGTGACTCAGCAGGCTTGACACCCGTGACTGAGCACACACGAATCTTGCAGCCCAGCAGACAATACTCCTGGAGCTGAGCAGGCAGGAATCACGCAGCTCAGCAGACAGTAATCAAGGAGCTGAGCAGGCACGAATCACGCAGCTCAGCAGGCAATAATCCTGGAGCTGAGCAAGCAGGAATCACGCAGCTCAGCAGGCAATAATCAAGAAGCAGAGCAGGCAGGAATCAGGCAGCTCAGCAGCCAATAAGCAAGAAGCTAGCAGTCAGGAATCGCGCAGCTCAGCAGGCAATAATCATGGAGCTGAGCTGGCAGGAATCACGCAACTCAGCAGGCAATACTCACGGACCTGAGCAGGCAGGAATCACGCAACTTAGCAGGCAATAATAATTGGAGCTGAAGGCTGTAATGAACTGGATAAGCAGACTCTAATCACGTGATTCAGCCGGCTCCTCTCTGGGGACTGAGCAGGCACTTATTATGCAGCTCAGCAAGCAAAAATCATGGAGCTGAGCAAGCAGGAATCACGCAGCTCAGCAGGCAATAATCATGGAGCTGAGCAAACAGGAATCACGCAGCTCAGCATGCAATAATCAAGAAGCTGAGCAGGCAGGAATCACGCAGCTCAGCAGGCAATAAATATGGAGCTGAGCAAGCAGGAATCACGCAGCTCAGCAGGCAATAATCAAGAAGCTGAGCAGGCAGGAATCACGCAGCTTAGCAGGCAATAATCATGGAGCTGAGCAGACTGTAATGAAGTGGCTAAGCAGACTCTAATCACGTCACTCAGCCGGCTCCTAACCCGGTCTTGAGCAGGCACTAATCACGCAGCTGAGCAGGGACTAATCACACAGCTGATCAGGCACGAGTCAGGCAGCTGAGCAGGGATTAAGCATGCAGCTGAGCAAGCGCTAATCCCTTGATTCAGCAGACCCTGATCACGTGACTGAGCAGGCCCTGATCACGTGGCTGAGCATGCACTGATCACGTGACTGAGCATGCACTGATCACGTGACTGAGAGGCACTGATCACGTGACTGAGAGGCACTGATCACGTGACTGAGCATGCACTGATCACGTGACTGAGAGGCACTGATCACGTGACTGAGAGGCGCTGATCACGTGACTGAGGCGCTGATCACGTGACTGAGAGGCGCTGATCACGTGGCTATCATGCACTGATCACGTGCTTCAGGAGGCAATAATCAAAGAGCTGAGCAGGCACTAATCACTTGGCTAAGAGGGCACTAATCACGGAGAGGAGCAGGAAATCGTCAAGGAGCTGAGCAAACTGTAATGAAGTGGTTAAGCAGACTCTAAACACGTGACGCAGCAGGCTCTACACCCGTGACTGAGCAGACACAATTTGGGCAGCTCAGCAGACACCAATGGTGCAGCTCAGCAGACACCAATCATGCAGCTCAGCAGGCAATACTCATGGAGCTGAGCAGGCAGGAATCACTCAGCTCAGCAGGCAAAGATCAAGGAGCTGAGCAGGCACGAATCTCGCAGCTCAGCTGGCAAAAATCAAGGAGCTGAGCAGACTGCCATTAAGTGGCTAAGCAGACTCTAAACACGTGACTCAGCAGGCTTGACACCCGTGACTGAGCACACACGAATCTTGCAGCCCAGCAGACAATACTCCTGGAGCTGAGCAGGCAGGAATCACGCAGCTCAGCAGACAGTAATCAAGGAGCTGAGCAGGCACGAATCACGCAGCTCAGCAGGCAATAATCCTGGAGCTGAGCAAGCAGGAATCACGCAGCTCAGCAGGCAATAATCAAGAAGCAGAGCAGGCAGGAATCAGGCAGCTCAGCAGCCAATAAGCAAGAAGCTAGCAGTCAGGAATCGCGCAGCTCAGCAGGCAATAATCATGGAGCTGAGCTGGCAGGAATCACGCAACTCAGCAGGCAATACTCACGGACCTGAGCAGGCAGGAATCACGCAACTTAGCAGGCAATAATAATTGGAGCTGAAGGCTGTAATGAACTGGATAAGCAGACTCTAATCACGTGATTCAGCCGGCTCCTCTCTGGGGACTGAGCAGGCACTTATTATGCAGCTCAGCAAGCAAAAATCATGGAGCTGAGCAAGCAGGAATCACGCAGCTCAGCAGGCAATAATCATGGAGCTGAGCAAACAGGAATCACGCAGCTCAGCATGCAATAATCAAGAAGCTGAGCAGGCAGGAATCACGCAGCTCAGCAGGCAATAAATATGGAGCTGAGCAAGCAGGAATCACGCAGCTCAGCAGGCAATAATCAAGAAGCTGAGCAGGCAGGAATCACGCAGCTTAGCAGGCAATAATCATGGAGCTGAGCAGACTGTAATGAAGTGGCTAAGCAGACTCTAATCACGTCACTCAGCCGGCTCCTAACCCGGTCTTGAGCAGGCACTAATCACGCAGCTGAGCAGGGACTAATCACACAGCTGATCAGGCACGAGTCAGGCAGCTGAGCAGGGATTAAGCATGCAGCTGAGCAAGCGCTAATCCCTTGATTCAGCAGACCCTGATCACGTGACTGAGCAGGCCCTGATCACGTGGCTGAGCATGCACTGATCACGTGACTGAGCATGCACTGATCACGTGACTGAGAGGCACTGATCACGTGACTGAGAGGCACTGATCACGTGACTGAGCATGCACTGATCACGTGACTGAGAGGCACTGATCACGTGACTGAGAGGCGCTGATCACGTGACTGAGGGGCGCTGATCACGTGACTGAGAGGCGCTGATCACGTGGCTATCATGCACTGATCACGTGCTTCAGGAGGCAATAATCAAAGAGCTGAGCAGGCACTAATCACTTGGCTAAGAGGGCACTAATCACGGAGAGGAGCAGGAAATCGTCAAGGAGCTGAGCAAACTGTAATGAAGTGGTTAAGCAGACTCTAAACACGTGACGCAGCAGGCTCTACACCCGTGACTGAGCAGACACAATTTGGGCAGCTCAGCAGACACCAATGGTGCAGCTCAGCAGACACCAATCATGCAGCTCAGCAGGCAATACTCATGGAGCTGAGCAGGCAGGAATCACTCAGCTCAGCAGGCAAAGATCAAGGAGCTGAGCAGGCACGAATCTCGCAGCTCAGCTGGCAAAAATCAAGGAGCTGAGCAGACTGCCATTAAGTGGCTAAGCAGACTCTAAACACGTGACTCAGCAGGCTTGACACCCGTGACTGAGCACACACGAATCTTGCAGCCCAGCAGACAATACTCCTGGAGCTGAGCAGGCAGGAATCACGCAGCTCAGCAGACAGTAATCAAGGAGCTGAGCAGGCACGAATCACGCAGCTCAGCAGGCAATAATCCTGGAGCTGAGCAAGCAGGAATCACGCAGCTCAGCAGGCAATAATCAAGAAGCAGAGCAGGCAGGAATCAGGCAGCTCAGCAGCCAATAAGCAAGAAGCTAGCAGTCAGGAATCGCGCAGCTCAGCAGGCAATAATCATGGAGCTGAGCTGGCAGGAATCACGCAACTCAGCAGGCAATACTCACGGACCTGAGCAGGCAGGAATCACGCAACTTAGCAGGCAATAATAATTGGAGCTGAAGGCTGTAATGAACTGGATAAGCAGACTCTAATCACGTGATTCAGCCGGCTCCTCTCTGGGGACTGAGCAGGCACTTATTATGCAGCTCAGCAAGCAAAAATCATGGAGCTGAGCAAGCAGGAATCACGCAGCTCAGCAGGCAATAATCATGGAGCTGAGCAAACAGGAATCACGCAGCTCAGCATGCAATAATCAAGAAGCTGAGCAGGCAGGAATCACGCAGCTCAGCAGGCAATAAATATGGAGCTGAGCAAGCAGGAATCACGCAGCTCAGCAGGCAATAATCAAGAAGCTGAGCAGGCAGGAATCACGCAGCTTAGCAGGCAATAATCATGGAGCTGAGCAGACTGTAATGAAGTGGCTAAGCAGACTCTAATCACGTCACTCAGCCGGCTCCTAACCCGGTCTTGAGCAGGCACTAATCACGCAGCTGAGCAGGGACTAATCACACAGCTGATCAGGCACGAGTCAGGCAGCTGAGCAGGGATTAAGCATGCAGCTGAGCAAGCGCTAATCCCTTGATTCAGCAGACCCTGATCACGTGACTGAGCAGGCCCTGATCACGTGGCTGAGCATGCACTGATCACGTGACTGAGCATGCACTGATCACGTGACTGAGAGGCACTGATCACGTGACTGAGAGGCACTGATCACGTGACTGAGCATGCACTGATCACGTGACTGAGAGGCACTGATCACGTGACTGAGAGGCGCTGATCACGTGACTGAGGCGCTGATCACGTGACTGAGAGGCGCTGATCACGTGGCTATCATGCACTGATCACGTGCTTCAGGAGGCAATAATCAAAGAGCTGAGCAGGCACTAATCACTTGGCTAAGAGGGCACTAATCACGGAGAGGAGCAGGAAATCGTCAAGGAGCTGAGCAAACTGTAATGAAGTGGTTAAGCAGACTCTAAACACGTGACGCAGCAGGCTCTACACCCGTGACTGAGCAGACACAATTTGGGCAGCTCAGCAGACACCAATGGTGCAGCTCAGCAGACACAAATGGTGCAGCTCAGCAGACACCAATCATGCAGCTCAGCAGGCAATACTCATGGAGCTGAGCAGGCAGGAATCACTCAGCTCAGCAGGCAAAGATCAAGGAGCTGAGCAGGCACGAATCTCGCAGCTCAGCTGGCAAAAATCAAGGAGCTGAGCAGACTGCCATTAAGTGGCTAAGCAGACTCTAAACACGTGACTCAGCAGGCTTGACACCCGTGACTGAGCACACACGAATCTTGCAGCCCAGCAGACAATACTCCTGGAGCTGAGCAGGCAGGAATCACGCAGCTCAGCAGACAGTAATCAAGGAGCTGAGCAGGCACGAATCACGCAGCTCAGCAGGCAATAATCCTGGAGCTGAGCAAGCAGGAATCACGCAGCTCAGCAGGCAATAATCAAGAAGCAGAGCAGGCAGGAATCAGGCAGCTCAGCAGCCAATAAGCAAGAAGCTAGCAGTCAGGAATCGCGCAGCTCAGCAGGCAATAATCATGGAGCTGAGCTGGCAGGAATCACGCAACTCAGCAGGCAATACTCACGGACCTGAGCAGGCAGGAATCACGCAACTTAGCAGGCAATAATAATTGGAGCTGAAGGCTGTAATGAACTGGATAAGCAGACTCTAATCACGTGATTCAGCCGGCTCCTCTCTGGGGACTGAGCAGGCACTTATTATGCAGCTCAGCAAGCAAAAATCATGGAGCTGAGCAAGCAGGAATCACGCAGCTCAGCAGGCAATAATCATGGAGCTGAGCAAACAGGAATCACGCAGCTCAGCATGCAATAATCAAGAAGCTGAGCAGGCAGGAATCACGCAGCTCAGCAGGCAATAAATATGGAGCTGAGCAAGCAGGAATCACGCAGCTCAGCAGGCAATAATCAAGAAGCTGAGCAGGCAGGAATCACGCAGCTTAGCAGGCAATAATCATGGAGCTGAGCAGACTGTAATGAAGTGGCTAAGCAGACTCTAATCACGTCACTCAGCCGGCTCCTAACCCGGTCTTGAGCAGGCACTAATCACGCAGCTGAGCAGGGACTAATCACACAGCTGATCAGGCACGAGTCAGGCAGCTGAGCAGGGATTAAGCATGCAGCTGAGCAAGCGCTAATCCCTTGATTCAGCAGACCCTGATCACGTGACTGAGCAGGCCCTGATCACGTGGCATGCTGATCACGTGACTGAGAGGCACTGATCACGTGACTGAGCATGCACTGATCACGTGACTGAGAGGCACTGATCACGTGACTGAGAGGCGCTGATCACGTGACTGAGGGGCGCTGATCACGTGACTGAGAGGCGCTGATCACGTGGCTATCATGCACTGATCACGTGCTTCAGGAGGCAATAATCAAAGAGCTGAGCAGGCACTAATCACTTGGCTAAGAGGGCACTAATCACGGAGAGGAGCAGGAAATCGTCAAGGAGCTGAGCAAACTGTAATGAAGTGGTTAAGCAGACTCTAAACACGTGACGCAGCAGGCTCTACACCCGTGACTGAGCAGACACAATTTGGGCAGCTCAGCAGACACCAATGGTGCAGCTCAGCAGACACCAATCATGCAGCTCAGCAGGCAATACTCATGGAGCTGAGCAGGCAGGAATCACTCAGCTCAGCAGGCAAAGATCAAGGAGCTGAGCAGGCACGAATCTCGCAGCTCAGCTGGCAAAAATCAAGGAGCTGAGCAGACTGCCATTAAGTGGCTAAGCAGACTCTAAACACGTGACTCAGCAGGCTTGACACCCGTGACTGAGCACACACGAATCTTGCAGCCCAGCAGACAATACTCCTGGAGCTGAGCAGGCAGGAATCACGCAGCTCAGCAGACAGTAATCAAGGAGCTGAGCAGGCACGAATCACGCAGCTCAGCAGGCAATAATCCTGGAGCTGAGCAAGCAGGAATCACGCAGCTCAGCAGGCAATAATCAAGAAGCAGAGCAGGCAGGAATCAGGCAGCTCAGCAGCCAATAAGCAAGAAGCTAGCAGTCAGGAATCGCGCAGCTCAGCAGGCAATAATCATGGAGCTGAGCTGGCAGGAATCACGCAACTCAGCAGGCAATACTCACGGACCTGAGCAGGCAGGAATCACGCAACTTAGCAGGCAATAATAATTGGAGCTGAAGGCTGTAATGAACTGGATAAGCAGACTCTAATCACGTGATTCAGCCGGCTCCTCTCTGGGGACTGAGCAGGCACTTATTATGCAGCTCAGCAAGCAAAAATCATGGAGCTGAGCAAGCAGGAATCACGCAGCTCAGCAGGCAATAATCATGGAGCTGAGCAAACAGGAATCACGCAGCTCAGCATGCAATAATCAAGAAGCTGAGCAGGCAGGAATCACGCAGCTCAGCAGGCAATAAATATGGAGCTGAGCAAGCAGGAATCACGCAGCTCAGCAGGCAATAATCAAGAAGCTGAGCAGGCAGGAATCACGCAGCTTAGCAGGCAATAATCATGGAGCTGAGCAGACTGTAATGAAGTGGCTAAGCAGACTCTAATCACGTCACTCAGCCGGCTCCTAACCCGGTCTTGAGCAGGCACTAATCACGCAGCTGAGCAGGGACTAATCACACAGCTGATCAGGCACGAGTCAGGCAGCTGAGCAGGGATTAAGCATGCAGCTGAGCAAGCGCTAATCCCTTGATTCAGCAGACCCTGATCACGTGACTGAGCAGGCCCTGATCACGTGGCTGAGCATGCACTGATCACGTGACTGAGCATGCACTGATCACGTGACTGAGAGGCACTGATCACGTGACTGAGAGGCACTGATCACGTGACTGAGCATGCACTGATCACGTGACTGAGAGGCACTGATCACGTGACTGAGAGGCGCTGATCACGTGACTGAGGGGCGCTGATCACGTGACTGAGAGGCGCTGATCACGTGGCTATCATGCACTGATCACGTGCTTCAGGAGGCAATAATCAAAGAGCTGAGCAGGCACTAATCACTTGGCTAAGAGGGCACTAATCACGGAGAGGAGCAGGAAATCGTCAAGGAGCTGAGCAAACTGTAATGAAGTGGTTAAGCAGACTCTAAACACGTGACGCAGCAGGCTCTACACCCGTGACTGAGCAGACACAATTTGGGCAGCTCAGCAGACACCAATGGTGCAGCTCAGCAGACACCAATCATGCAGCTCAGCAGGCAATACTCATGGAGCTGAGCAGGCAGGAATCACTCAGCTCAGCAGGCAAAGATCAAGGAGCTGAGCAGGCACGAATCTCGCAGCTCAGCTGGCAAAAATCAAGGAGCTGAGCAGACTGCCATTAAGTGGCTAAGCAGACTCTAAACACGTGACTCAGCAGGCTTGACACCCGTGACTGAGCACACACGAATCTTGCAGCCCAGCAGACAATACTCCTGGAGCTGAGCAGGCAGGAATCACGCAGCTCAGCAGACAGTAATCAAGGAGCTGAGCAGGCACGAATCACGCAGCTCAGCAGGCAATAATCCTGGAGCTGAGCAAGCAGGAATCACGCAGCTCAGCAGGCAATAATCAAGAAGCAGAGCAGGCAGGAATCAGGCAGCTCAGCAGCCAATAAGCAAGAAGCTAGCAGTCAGGAATCGCGCAGCTCAGCAGGCAATAATCATGGAGCTGAGCTGGCAGGAATCACGCAACTCAGCAGGCAATACTCACGGACCTGAGCAGGCAGGAATCACGCAACTTAGCAGGCAATAATAATTGGAGCTGAAGGCTGTAATGAACTGGATAAGCAGACTCTAATCACGTGATTCAGCCGGCTCCTCTCTGGGGACTGAGCAGGCACTTATTATGCAGCTCAGCAAGCAAAAATCATGGAGCTGAGCAAGCAGGAATCACGCAGCTCAGCAGGCAATAATCATGGAGCTGAGCAAACAGGAATCACGCAGCTCAGCATGCAATAATCAAGAAGCTGAGCAGGCAGGAATCACGCAGCTCAGCAGGCAATAAATATGGAGCTGAGCAAGCAGGAATCACGCAGCTCAGCAGGCAATAATCAAGAAGCTGAGCAGGCAGGAATCACGCAGCTTAGCAGGCAATAATCATGGAGCTGAGCAGACTGTAATGAAGTGGCTAAGCAGACTCTAATCACGTCACTCAGCCGGCTCCTAACCCGGTCTTGAGCAGGCACTAATCACGCAGCTGAGCAGGGACTAATCACACAGCTGATCAGGCACGAGTCAGGCAGCTGAGCAGGGATTAAGCATGCAGCTGAGCAAGCGCTAATCCCTTGATTCAGCAGACCCTGATCACGTGACTGAGCAGGCCCTGATCACGTGGCTGAGCATGCACTGATCACGTGACTGAGCATGCACTGATCACGTGACTGAGAGGCACTGATCACGTGACTGAGAGGCACTGATCACGTGACTGAGCATGCACTGATCACGTGACTGAGAGGCACTGATCACGTGACTGAGAGGCGCTGATCACGTGACTGAGGGGCGCTGATCACGTGACTGAGAGGCGCTGATCACGTGGCTATCATGCACTGATCACGTGCTTCAGGAGGCAATAATCAAAGAGCTGAGCAGGCACTAATCACTTGGCTAAGAGGGCACTAATCACGGAGAGGAGCAGGAAATCGTCAAGGAGCTGAGCAAACTGTAATGAAGTGGTTAAGCAGACTCTAAACACGTGACGCAGCAGGCTCTACACCCGTGACTGAGCAGACACAATTTGGGCAGCTCAGCAGACACCAATGGTGCAGCTCAGCAGACACAAATGGTGCAGCTCAGCAGACACCAATCATGCAGCTCAGCAGGCAATACTCATGGAGCTGAGCAGGCAGGAATCACTCAGCTCAGCAGGCAAAGATCAAGGAGCTGAGCAGGCACGAATCTCGCAGCTCAGCTGGCAAAAATCAAGGAGCTGAGCAGACTGCCATTAAGTGGCTAAGCAGACTCTAAACACGTGACTCAGCAGGCTTGACACCCGTGACTGAGCACACACGAATCTTGCAGCCCAGCAGACAATACTCCTGGAGCTGAGCAGGCAGGAATCACGCAGCTCAGCAGACAGTAATCAAGGAGCTGAGCAGGCACGAATCACGCAGCTCAGCAGGCAATAATCCTGGAGCTGAGCAAGCAGGAATCACGCAGCTCAGCAGGCAATAATCAAGAAGCAGAGCAGGCAGGAATCAGGCAGCTCAGCAGCCAATAAGCAAGAAGCTAGCAGTCAGGAATCGCGCAGCTCAGCAGGCAATAATCATGGAGCTGAGCTGGCAGGAATCACGCAACTCAGCAGGCAATACTCACGGACCTGAGCAGGCAGGAATCACGCAACTTAGCAGGCAATAATAATTGGAGCTGAAGGCTGTAATGAACTGGATAAGCAGACTCTAATCACGTGATTCAGCCGGCTCCTCTCTGGGGACTGAGCAGGCACTTATTATGCAGCTCAGCAAGCAAAAATCATGGAGCTGAGCAAGCAGGAATCACGCAGCTCAGCAGGCAATAATCATGGAGCTGAGCAAACAGGAATCACGCAGCTCAGCATGCAATAATCAAGAAGCTGAGCAGGCAGGAATCACGCAGCTCAGCAGGCAATAAATATGGAGCTGAGCAAGCAGGAATCACGCAGCTCAGCAGGCAATAATCAAGAAGCTGAGCAGGCAGGAATCACGCAGCTTAGCAGGCAATAATCATGGAGCTGAGCAGACTGTAATGAAGTGGCTAAGCAGACTCTAATCACGTCACTCAGCCGGCTCCTAACCCGGTCTTGAGCAGGCACTAATCACGCAGCTGAGCAGGGACTAATCACACAGCTGATCAGGCACGAGTCAGGCAGCTGAGCAGGGATTAAGCATGCAGCTGAGCAAGCGCTAATCCCTTGATTCAGCAGACCCTGATCACGTGACTGAGCAGGCCCTGATCACGTGGCATGAGATCACGTGCACTGATCACGTGACTGAGAGGCACTGATCACGTGACTGAGCACTGCACTGATCACGTGACTGAGAGGCACTGATCACGTGACTGAGAGGCGCTGATCACGTGACTGAGGGGCGCTGATCACGTGACTGAGAGGCGCTGATCACGTGGCTATCATGCACTGATCACGTGCTTCAGGAGGCAATAATCAAAGAGCTGAGCAGGCACTAATCACTTGGCTAAGAGGGCACTAATCACGGAGAGGAGCAGGAAATCGTCAAGGAGCTGAGCAAACTGTAATGAAGTGGTTAAGCAGACTCTAAACACGTGACGCAGCAGGCTCTACACCCGTGACTGAGCAGACACAATTTGGGCAGCTCAGCAGACACCAATGGTGCAGCTCAGCAGACACCAATCATGCAGCTCAGCAGGCAATACTCATGGAGCTGAGCAGGCAGGAATCACTCAGCTCAGCAGGCAAAGATCAAGGAGCTGAGCAGGCACGAATCTCGCAGCTCAGCTGGCAAAAATCAAGGAGCTGAGCAGACTGCCATTAAGTGGCTAAGCAGACTCTAAACACGTGACTCAGCAGGCTTGACACCCGTGACTGAGCACACACGAATCTTGCAGCCCAGCAGACAATACTCCTGGAGCTGAGCAGGCAGGAATCACGCAGCTCAGCAGACAGTAATCAAGGAGCTGAGCAGGCACGAATCACGCAGCTCAGCAGGCAATAATCCTGGAGCTGAGCAAGCAGGAATCACGCAGCTCAGCAGGCAATAATCAAGAAGCAGAGCAGGCAGGAATCAGGCAGCTCAGCAGCCAATAAGCAAGAAGCTAGCAGTCAGGAATCGCGCAGCTCAGCAGGCAATAATCATGGAGCTGAGCTGGCAGGAATCACGCAACTCAGCAGGCAATACTCACGGACCTGAGCAGGCAGGAATCACGCAACTTAGCAGGCAATAATAATTGGAGCTGAAGGCTGTAATGAACTGGATAAGCAGACTCTAATCACGTGATTCAGCCGGCTCCTCTCTGGGGACTGAGCAGGCACTTATTATGCAGCTCAGCAAGCAAAAATCATGGAGCTGAGCAAGCAGGAATCACGCAGCTCAGCAGGCAATAATCATGGAGCTGAGCAAACAGGAATCACGCAGCTCAGCATGCAATAATCAAGAAGCTGAGCAGGCAGGAATCACGCAGCTCAGCAGGCAATAAATATGGAGCTGAGCAAGCAGGAATCACGCAGCTCAGCAGGCAATAATCAAGAAGCTGAGCAGGCAGGAATCACGCAGCTTAGCAGGCAATAATCATGGAGCTGAGCAGACTGTAATGAAGTGGCTAAGCAGACTCTAATCACGTCACTCAGCCGGCTCCTAACCCGGTCTTGAGCAGGCACTAATCACGCAGCTGAGCAGGGACTAATCACACAGCTGATCAGGCACGAGTCAGGCAGCTGAGCAGGGATTAAGCATGCAGCTGAGCAAGCGCTAATCCCTTGATTCAGCAGACCCTGATCACGTGACTGAGCAGGCCCTGATCACGTGGCTGAGCATGCACTGATCACGTGACTGAGCATGCACTGATCACGTGACTGAGAGGCACTGATCACGTGACTGAGAGGCACTGATCACGTGACTGAGCATGCACTGATCACGTGACTGAGAGGCACTGATCACGTGACTGAGAGGCGCTGATCACGTGACTGAGGGGCGCTGATCACGTGACTGAGAGGCGCTGATCACGTGGCTATCATGCACTGATCACGTGCTTCAGGAGGCAATAATCAAAGAGCTGAGCAGGCACTAATCACTTGGCTAAGAGGGCACTAATCACGGAGAGGAGCAGGAAATCGTCAAGGAGCTGAGCAAACTGTAATGAAGTGGTTAAGCAGACTCTAAACACGTGACGCAGCAGGCTCTACACCCGTGACTGAGCAGACACAATTTGGGCAGCTCAGCAGACACCAATGGTGCAGCTCAGCAGACACCAATCATGCAGCTCAGCAGGCAATACTCATGGAGCTGAGCAGGCAGGAATCACTCAGCTCAGCAGGCAAAGATCAAGGAGCTGAGCAGGCACGAATCTCGCAGCTCAGCTGGCAAAAATCAAGGAGCTGAGCAGACTGCCATTAAGTGGCTAAGCAGACTCTAAACACGTGACTCAGCAGGCTTGACACCCGTGACTGAGCACACACGAATCTTGCAGCCCAGCAGACAATACTCCTGGAGCTGAGCAGGCAGGAATCACGCAGCTCAGCAGACAGTAATCAAGGAGCTGAGCAGGCACGAATCACGCAGCTCAGCAGGCAATAATCCTGGAGCTGAGCAAGCAGGAATCACGCAGCTCAGCAGGCAATAATCAAGAAGCAGAGCAGGCAGGAATCAGGCAGCTCAGCAGCCAATAAGCAAGAAGCTAGCAGTCAGGAATCGCGCAGCTCAGCAGGCAATAATCATGGAGCTGAGCTGGCAGGAATCACGCAACTCAGCAGGCAATACTCACGGACCTGAGCAGGCAGGAATCACGCAACTTAGCAGGCAATAATAATTGGAGCTGAAGGCTGTAATGAACTGGATAAGCAGACTCTAATCACGTGATTCAGCCGGCTCCTCTCTGGGGACTGAGCAGGCACTTATTATGCAGCTCAGCAAGCAAAAATCATGGAGCTGAGCAAGCAGGAATCACGCAGCTCAGCAGGCAATAATCATGGAGCTGAGCAAACAGGAATCACGCAGCTCAGCATGCAATAATCAAGAAGCTGAGCAGGCAGGAATCACGCAGCTCAGCAGGCAATAAATATGGAGCTGAGCAAGCAGGAATCACGCAGCTCAGCAGGCAATAATCAAGAAGCTGAGCAGGCAGGAATCACGCAGCTTAGCAGGCAATAATCATGGAGCTGAGCAGACTGTAATGAAGTGGCTAAGCAGACTCTAATCACGTCACTCAGCCGGCTCCTAACCCGGTCTTGAGCAGGCACTAATCACGCAGCTGAGCAGGGACTAATCACACAGCTGATCAGGCACGAGTCAGGCAGCTGAGCAGGGATTAAGCATGCAGCTGAGCAAGCGCTAATCCCTTGATTCAGCAGACCCTGATCACGTGACTGAGCAGGCCCTGATCACGTGGCTGAGCATGCACTGATCACGTGACTGAGCATGCACTGATCACGTGACTGAGAGGCACTGATCACGTGACTGAGAGGCACTGATCACGTGACTGAGCATGCACTGATCACGTGACTGAGAGGCACTGATCACGTGACTGAGAGGCGCTGATCACGTGACTGAGGGGCGCTGATCACGTGACTGAGAGGCGCTGATCACGTGGCTATCATGCACTGATCACGTGCTTCAGGAGGCAATAATCAAAGAGCTGAGCAGGCACTAATCACTTGGCTAAGAGGGCACTAATCACGGAGAGGAGCAGGAAATCGTCAAGGAGCTGAGCAAACTGTAATGAAGTGGTTAAGCAGACTCTAAACACGTGACGCAGCAGGCTCTACACCCGTGACTGAGCAGACACAATTTGGGCAGCTCAGCAGACACCAATGGTGCAGCTCAGCAGACACCAATCATGCAGCTCAGCAGGCAATACTCATGGAGCTGAGCAGGCAGGAATCACTCAGCTCAGCAGGCAAAGATCAAGGAGCTGAGCAGGCACGAATCTCGCAGCTCAGCTGGCAAAAATCAAGGAGCTGAGCAGACTGCCATTAAGTGGCTAAGCAGACTCTAAACACGTGACTCAGCAGGCTTGACACCCGTGACTGAGCACACACGAATCTTGCAGCCCAGCAGACAATACTCCTGGAGCTGAGCAGGCAGGAATCACGCAGCTCAGCAGACAGTAATCAAGGAGCTGAGCAGGCACGAATCACGCAGCTCAGCAGGCAATAATCCTGGAGCTGAGCAAGCAGGAATCACGCAGCTCAGCAGGCAATAATCAAGAAGCAGAGCAGGCAGGAATCAGGCAGCTCAGCAGCCAATAAGCAAGAAGCTAGCAGTCAGGAATCGCGCAGCTCAGCAGGCAATAATCATGGAGCTGAGCTGGCAGGAATCACGCAACTCAGCAGGCAATACTCACGGACCTGAGCAGGCAGGAATCACGCAACTTAGCAGGCAATAATAATTGGAGCTGAAGGCTGTAATGAACTGGATAAGCAGACTCTAATCACGTGATTCAGCCGGCTCCTCTCTGGGGACTGAGCAGGCACTTATTATGCAGCTCAGCAAGCAAAAATCATGGAGCTGAGCAAGCAGGAATCACGCAGCTCAGCAGGCAATAATCATGGAGCTGAGCAAACAGGAATCACGCAGCTCAGCATGCAATAATCAAGAAGCTGAGCAGGCAGGAATCACGCAGCTCAGCAGGCAATAAATATGGAGCTGAGCAAGCAGGAATCACGCAGCTCAGCAGGCAATAATCAAGAAGCTGAGCAGGCAGGAATCACGCAGCTTAGCAGGCAATAATCATGGAGCTGAGCAGACTGTAATGAAGTGGCTAAGCAGACTCTAATCACGTCACTCAGCCGGCTCCTAACCCGGTCTTGAGCAGGCACTAATCACGCAGCTGAGCAGGGACTAATCACACAGCTGATCAGGCACGAGTCAGGCAGCTGAGCAGGGATTAAGCATGCAGCTGAGCAAGCGCTAATCCCTTGATTCAGCAGACCCTGATCACGTGACTGAGCAGGCCCTGATCACGTGGCTGAGCATGCACTGATCACGTGACTGAGCATGCACTGATCACGTGACTGAGAGGCACTGATCACGTGACTGAGAGGCACTGATCACGTGACTGAGCATGCACTGATCACGTGACTGAGAGGCACTGATCACGTGACTGAGAGGCGCTGATCACGTGACTGAGGGGCGCTGATCACGTGACTGAGAGGCGCTGATCACGTGGCTATCATGCACTGATCACGTGCTTCAGGAGGCAATAATCAAAGAGCTGAGCAGGCACTAATCACTTGGCTAAGAGGGCACTAATCACGGAGAGGAGCAGGAAATCGTCAAGGAGCTGAGCAAACTGTAATGAAGTGGTTAAGCAGACTCTAAACACGTGACGCAGCAGGCTCTACACCCGTGACTGAGCAGACACAATTTGGGCAGCTCAGCAGACACCAATGGTGCAGCTCAGCAGACACCAATCATGCAGCTCAGCAGGCAATACTCATGGAGCTGAGCAGGCAGGAATCACTCAGCTCAGCAGGCAAAGATCAAGGAGCTGAGCAGGCACGAATCTCGCAGCTCAGCTGGCAAAAATCAAGGAGCTGAGCAGACTGCCATTAAGTGGCTAAGCAGACTCTAAACACGTGACTCAGCAGGCTTGACACCCGTGACTGAGCACACACGAATCTTGCAGCCCAGCAGACAATACTCCTGGAGCTGAGCAGGCAGGAATCACGCAGCTCAGCAGACAGTAATCAAGGAGCTGAGCAGGCACGAATCACGCAGCTCAGCAGGCAATAATCCTGGAGCTGAGCAAGCAGGAATCACGCAGCTCAGCAGGCAATAATCAAGAAGCAGAGCAGGCAGGAATCAGGCAGCTCAGCAGCCAATAAGCAAGAAGCTAGCAGTCAGGAATCGCGCAGCTCAGCAGGCAATAATCATGGAGCTGAGCTGGCAGGAATCACGCAACTCAGCAGGCAATACTCACGGACCTGAGCAGGCAGGAATCACGCAACTTAGCAGGCAATAATAATTGGAGCTGAAGGCTGTAAAGAACTGGATAAGCAGACTCTAATCACGTGATTCAGCCGGCTCCTCTCTGGGGACTGAGCAGGCACTTATTATGCAGCTCAGCAAGCAAAAATCATGGAGCTGAGCAAGCAGGAATCACGCAGCTCAGCAGGCAATAATCATGGAGCTGAGCAAACAGGAATCACGCAGCTCAGCATGCAATAATCAAGAAGCTGAGCAGGCAGGAATCACGCAGCTCAGCAGGCAATAAATATGGAGCTGAGCAAGCAGGAATCACGCAGCTCAGCAGGCAATAATCAAGAAGCTGAGCAGGCAGGAATCACGCAGCTGAGCAGGGACTAATCACACAGCTGATCAGGCACGAGTCAGGCAGCTGAGCAGGGATTAAGCATGCAGCTGAGCAAGCGCTAATCCCTTGATTCAGCAGACCCTGATCACGTGACTGAGCAGGCCCTGATCACGTGGCTGAGCATGCACTGATCACGTGACTGAGCATGCACTGATCACGTGACTGAGAGGCACTGATCACGTGACTGAGCATGCACTGATCACGTGACTGAGAGGCACTGATCACGTGACTGAGAGGCGCTGATCACGTGACTGAGATCACGTGACTGCTGATCACGTGGCTATCATGCACTGATCACGTGCTTCAGGAGGCAATAATCAAAGAGCTGAGCAGGCACTAATCACTTGGCTAAGAGGGCACTAATCACGGAGAGGAGCAGGAAATCGTCAAGGAGCTGAGCAAACTGTAATGAAGTGGTTAAGCAGACTCTAAACACGTGACGCAGCAGGCTCTACACCCGTGACTGAGCAGACACAATTTGGGCAGCTCAGCAGACACCAATGGTGCAGCTCAGCAGACACCAATCATGCAGCTCAGCAGGCAATACTCATGGAGCTGAGCAGGCAGGAATCACTCAGCTCAGCAGGCAAAGATCAAGGAGCTGAGCAGGCACGAATCTCGCAGCTCAGCTGGCAAAAATCAAGGAGCTGAGCAGACTGCCATTAAGTGGCTAAGCAGACTCTAAACACGTGACTCAGCAGGCTTGACACCCGTGACTGAGCACACACGAATCTTGCAGCCCAGCAGACAATACTCCTGGAGCTGAGCAGGCAGGAATCACGCAGCTCAGCAGACAGTAATCAAGGAGCTGAGCAGGCACGAATCACGCAGCTCAGCAGGCAATAATCCTGGAGCTGAGCAAGCAGGAATCACGCAGCTCAGCAGGCAATAATCAAGAAGCAGAGCAGGCAGGAATCAGGCAGCTCAGCAGCCAATAAGCAAGAAGCTAGCAGTCAGGAATCGCGCAGCTCAGCAGGCAATAATCATGGAGCTGAGCTGGCAGGAATCACGCAACTCAGCAGGCAATACTCACGGACCTGAGCAGGCAGGAATCACGCAACTTAGCAGGCAATAATAATTGGAGCTGAAGGCTGTAATGAACTGGATAAGCAGACTCTAATCACGTGATTCAGCCGGCTCCTCTCTGGGGACTGAGCAGGCACTTATTATGCAGCTCAGCAAGCAAAAATCATGGAGCTGAGCAAGCAGGAATCACGCAGCTCAGCAGGCAATAATCATGGAGCTGAGCAAACAGGAATCACGCAGCTCAGCATGCAATAATCAAGAAGCTGAGCAGGCAGGAATCACGCAGCTCAGCAGGCAATAAATATGGAGCTGAGCAAGCAGGAATCACGCAGCTCAGCAGGCAATAATCAAGAAGCTGAGCAGGCAGGAATCACGCAGCTTAGCAGGCAATAATCATGGAGCTGAGCAGACTGTAATGAAGTGGCTAAGCAGACTCTAATCACGTCACTCAGCCGGCTCCTAACCCGGTCTTGAGCAGGCACTAATCACGCAGCTGAGCAGGGACTAATCACACAGCTGATCAGGCACGAGTCAGGCAGCTGAGCAGGGATTAAGCATGCAGCTGAGCAAGCGCTAATCCCTTGATTCAGCAGACCCTGATCACGTGACTGAGCAGGCCCTGATCACGTGGCTGAGCATGCACTGATCACGTGACTGAGCATGCACTGATCACGTGACTGAGAGGCACTGATCACGTGACTGAGAGGCACTGATCACGTGACTGAGCATGCACTGATCACGTGACTGAGAGGCACTGATCACGTGACTGAGAGGCGCTGATCACGTGACTGAGGGGCGCTGATCACGTGACTGAGAGGCGCTGATCACGTGGCTATCATGCACTGATCACGTGCTTCAGGAGGCAATAATCAAAGAGCTGAGCAGGCACTAATCACTTGGCTAAGAGGGCACTAATCACGGAGAGGAGCAGGAAATCGTCAAGGAGCTGAGCAAACTGTAATGAAGTGGTTAAGCAGACTCTAAACACGTGACGCAGCAGGCTCTACACCCGTGACTGAGCAGACACAATTTGGGCAGCTCAGCAGACACCAATGGTGCAGCTCAGCAGACACAAATCATGCAGCTCAGCAGGCAATACTCATGGAGCTGAGCAGGCAGGAATCACTCAGCTCAGCAGGCAAAGATCAAGGAGCTGAGCAGGCACGAATCTCGCAGCTCAGCTGGCAAAAATCAAGGAGCTGAGCAGACTGCCATTAAGTGGCTAAGCAGACTCTAAACACGTGACTCAGCAGGCTTGACACCCGTGACTGAGCACACACGAATCTTGCAGCCCAGCAGACAATACTCCTGGAGCTGAGCAGGCAGGAATCACGCAGCTCAGCAGACAGTAATCAAGGAGCTGAGCAGGCACGAATCACGCAGCTCAGCAGGCAATAATCCTGGAGCTGAGCAAGCAGGAATCACGCAGCTCAGCAGGCAATAATCAAGAAGCAGAGCAGGCAGGAATCAGGCAGCTCAGCAGCCAATAAGCAAGAAGCTAGCAGTCAGGAATCGCGCAGCTCAGCAGGCAATAATCATGGAGCTGAGCTGGCAGGAATCACGCAACTCAGCAGGCAATACTCACGGACCTGAGCAGGCAGGAATCACGCAACTTAGCAGGCAATAATAATTGGAGCTGAAGGCTGTAATGAACTGGATAAGCAGACTCTAATCACGTGATTCAGCCGGCTCCTCTCTGGGGACTGAGCAGGCACTTATTATGCAGCTCAGCAAGCAAAAATCATGGAGCTGAGCAAGCAGGAATCACGCAGCTCAGCAGGCAATAATCATGGAGCTGAGCAAACAGGAATCACGCAGCTCAGCATGCAATAATCAAGAAGCTGAGCAGGCAGGAATCACGCAGCTCAGCAGGCAATAAATATGGAGCTGAGCAAGCAGGAATCACGCAGCTCAGCAGGCAATAATCAAGAAGCTGAGCAGGCAGGAATCACGCAGCTTAGCAGGCAATAATCATGGAGCTGAGCAGACTGTAATGAAGTGGCTAAGCAGACTCTAATCACGTCACTCAGCCGGCTCCTAACCCGGTCTTGAGCAGGCACTAATCACGCAGCTGAGCAGGGACTAATCACACAGCTGATCAGGCACGAGTCAGGCAGCTGAGCAGGGATTAAGCATGCAGCTGAGCAAGCGCTAATCCCTTGATTCAGCAGACCCTGATCACGTGACTGAGCAGGCCCTGATCACGTGGCTGAGCATGCACTGATCACGTGACTGAGCATGCACTGATCACGTGACTGAGAGGCACTGATCACGTGACTGAGAGGCACTGATCACGTGACTGAGCATGCACTGATCACGTGACTGAGAGGCACTGATCACGTGACTGAGAGGCGCTGATCACGTGACTGAGAGTGACTGCTGATCACGTGGCTATCATGCACTGATCACGTGCTTCAGGAGGCAATAATCAAAGAGCTGAGCAGGCACTAATCACTTGGCTAAGAGGGCACTAATCACGGAGAGGAGCAGGAAATCGTCAAGGAGCTGAGCAAACTGTAATGAAGTGGTTAAGCAGACTCTAAACACGTGACGCAGCAGGCTCTACACCCGTGACTGAGCAGACACAATTTGGGCAGCTCAGCAGACACCAATGGTGCAGCTCAGCAGACACCAATCATGCAGCTCAGCAGGCAATACTCATGGAGCTGAGCAGGCAGGAATCACTCAGCTCAGCAGGCAAAGATCAAGGAGCTGAGCAGGCACGAATCTCGCAGCTCAGCTGGCAAAAATCAAGGAGCTGAGCAGACTGCCATTAAGTGGCTAAGCAGACTCTAAACACGTGACTCAGCAGGCTTGACACCCGTGACTGAGCACACACGAATCTTGCAGCCCAGCAGACAATACTCCTGGAGCTGAGCAGGCAGGAATCACGCAGCTCAGCAGACAGTAATCAAGGAGCTGAGCAGGCACGAATCACGCAGCTCAGCAGGCAATAATCCTGGAGCTGAGCAAGCAGGAATCACGCAGCTCAGCAGGCAATAATCAAGAAGCAGAGCAGGCAGGAATCAGGCAGCTCAGCAGCCAATAAGCAAGAAGCTAGCAGTCAGGAATCGCGCAGCTCAGCAGGCAATAATCATGGAGCTGAGCTGGCAGGAATCACGCAACTCAGCAGGCAATACTCACGGACCTGAGCAGGCAGGAATCACGCAACTTAGCAGGCAATAATAATTGGAGCTGAAGGCTGTAATGAACTGGATAAGCAGACTCTAATCACGTGATTCAGCCGGCTCCTCTCTGGGGACTGAGCAGGCACTTATTATGCAGCTCAGCAAGCAAAAATCATGGAGCTGAGCAAGCAGGAATCACGCAGCTCAGCAGGCAATAATCATGGAGCTGAGCAAACAGGAATCACGCAGCTCAGCATGCAATAATCAAGAAGCTGAGCAGGCAGGAATCACGCAGCTCAGCAGGCAATAAATATGGAGCTGAGCAAGCAGGAATCACGCAGCTCAGCAGGCAATAATCAAGAAGCTGAGCAGGCAGGAATCACGCAGCTTAGCAGGCAATAATCATGGAGCTGAGCAGACTGTAATGAAGTGGCTAAGCAGACTCTAATCACGTCACTCAGCCGGCTCCTAACCCGGTCTTGAGCAGGCACTAATCACGCAGCTGAGCAGGGACTAATCACACAGCTGATCAGGCACGAGTCAGGCAGCTGAGCAGGGATTAAGCATGCAGCTGAGCAAGCGCTAATCCCTTGATTCAGCAGACCCTGATCACGTGACTGAGCAGGCCCTGATCACGTGGCTGAGCATGCACTGATCACGTGACTGAGCATGCACTGATCACGTGACTGAGAGGCACTGATCACGTGACTGAGAGGCACTGATCACGTGACTGAGCATGCACTGATCACGTGACTGAGAGGCACTGATCACGTGACTGAGAGGCGCTGATCACGTGACTGAGGGGCGCTGATCACGTGACTGAGAGGCGCTGATCACGTGGCTATCATGCACTGATCACGTGCTTCAGGAGGCAATAATCAAAGAGCTGAGCAGGCACTAATCACTTGGCTAAGAGGGCACTAATCACGGAGAGGAGCAGGAAATCGTCAAGGAGCTGAGCAAACTGTAATGAAGTGGTTAAGCAGACTCTAAACACGTGACGCAGCAGGCTCTACACCCGTGACTGAGCAGACACAATTTGGGCAGCTCAGCAGACACCAATGGTGCAGCTCAGCAGACACCAATCATGCAGCTCAGCAGGCAATACTCATGGAGCTGAGCAGGCAGGAATCACTCAGCTCAGCAGGCAAAGATCAAGGAGCTGAGCAGGCACGAATCTCGCAGCTCAGCTGGCAAAAATCAAGGAGCTGAGCAGACTGCCATTAAGTGGCTAAGCAGACTCTAAACACGTGACTCAGCAGGCTTGACACCCGTGACTGAGCACACACGAATCTTGCAGCCCAGCAGACAATACTCCTGGAGCTGAGCAGGCAGGAATCACGCAGCTCAGCAGACAGTAATCAAGGAGCTGAGCAGGCACGAATCACGCAGCTCAGCAGGCAATAATCCTGGAGCTGAGCAAGCAGGAATCACGCAGCTCAGCAGGCAATAATCAAGAAGCAGAGCAGGCAGGAATCAGGCAGCTCAGCAGCCAATAAGCAAGAAGCTAGCAGTCAGGAATCGCGCAGCTCAGCAGGCAATAATCATGGAGCTGAGCTGGCAGGAATCACGCAACTCAGCAGGCAATACTCACGGACCTGAGCAGGCAGGAATCACGCAACTTAGCAGGCAATAATAATTGGAGCTGAAGGCTGTAATGAACTGGATAAGCAGACTCTAATCACGTGATTCAGCCGGCTCCTCTCTGGGGACTGAGCAGGCACTTATTATGCAGCTCAGCAAGCAAAAATCATGGAGCTGAGCAAGCAGGAATCACGCAGCTCAGCAGGCAATAATCATGGAGCTGAGCAAACAGGAATCACGCAGCTCAGCATGCAATAATCAAGAAGCTGAGCAGGCAGGAATCACGCAGCTCAGCAGGCAATAAATATGGAGCTGAGCAAGCAGGAATCACGCAGCTCAGCAGGCAATAATCAAGAAGCTGAGCAGGCAGGAATCACGCAGCTTAGCAGGCAATAATCATGGAGCTGAGCAGACTGTAATGAAGTGGCTAAGCAGACTCTAATCACGTCACTCAGCCGGCTCCTAACCCGGTCTTGAGCAGGCACTAATCACGCAGCTGAGCAGGGACTAATCACACAGCTGATCAGGCACGAGTCAGGCAGCTGAGCAGGGATTAAGCATGCAGCTGAGCAAGCGCTAATCCCTTGATTCAGCAGACCCTGATCACGTGACTGAGCAGGCCCTGATCACGTGGCTGAGCATGCACTGATCACGTGACTGAGCATGCACTGATCACGTGACTGAGAGGCACTGATCACGTGACTGAGAGGCACTGATCACGTGACTGAGCATGCACTGATCACGTGACTGAGAGGCACTGATCACGTGACTGAGAGGCGCTGATCACGTGACTGAGGGGCGCTGATCACGTGACTGAGAGGCGCTGATCACGTGGCTATCATGCACTGATCACGTGCTTCAGGAGGCAATAATCAAAGAGCTGAGCAGGCACTAATCACTTGGCTAAGAGGGCACTAATCACGGAGAGGAGCAGGAAATCGTCAAGGAGCTGAGCAAACTGTAATGAAGTGGTTAAGCAGACTCTAAACACGTGACGCAGCAGGCTCTACACCCGTGACTGAGCAGACACAATTTGGGCAGCTCAGCAGACACCAATGGTGCAGCTCAGCAGACACCAATCATGCAGCTCAGCAGGCAATACTCATGGAGCTGAGCAGGCAGGAATCACTCAGCTCAGCAGGCAAAGATCAAGGAGCTGAGCAGGCACGAATCTCGCAGCTCAGCTGGCAAAAATCAAGGAGCTGAGCAGACTGCCATTAAGTGGCTAAGCAGACTCTAAACACGTGACTCAGCAGGCTTGACACCCGTGACTGAGCACACACGAATCTTGCAGCCCAGCAGACAATACTCCTGGAGCTGAGCAGGCAGGAATCACGCAGCTCAGCAGACAGTAATCAAGGAGCTGAGCAGGCACGAATCACGCAGCTCAGCAGGCAATAATCCTGGAGCTGAGCAAGCAGGAATCACGCAGCTCAGCAGGCAATAATCAAGAAGCAGAGCAGGCAGGAATCAGGCAGCTCAGCAGCCAATAAGCAAGAAGCTAGCAGTCAGGAATCGCGCAGCTCAGCAGGCAATAATCATGGAGCTGAGCTGGCAGGAATCACGCAACTCAGCAGGCAATACTCACGGACCTGAGCAGGCAGGAATCACGCAACTTAGCAGGCAATAATAATTGGAGCTGAAGGCTGTAATGAACTGGATAAGCAGACTCTAATCACGTGATTCAGCCGGCTCCTCTCTGGGGACTGAGCAGGCACTTATTATGCAGCTCAGCAAGCAAAAATCATGGAGCTGAGCAAGCAGGAATCACGCAGCTCAGCAGGCAATAATCATGGAGCTGAGCAAACAGGAATCACGCAGCTCAGCATGCAATAATCAAGAAGCTGAGCAGGCAGGAATCACGCAGCTCAGCAGGCAATAAATATGGAGCTGAGCAAGCAGGAATCACGCAGCTCAGCAGGCAATAATCAAGAAGCTGAGCAGGCAGGAATCACGCAGCTTAGCAGGCAATAATCATGGAGCTGAGCAGACTGTAATGAAGTGGCTAAGCAGACTCTAATCACGTCACTCAGCCGGCTCCTAACCCGGTCTTGAGCAGGCACTAATCACGCAGCTGAGCAGGGACTAATCACACAGCTGATCAGGCACGAGTCAGGCAGCTGAGCAGGGATTAAGCATGCAGCTGAGCAAGCGCTAATCCCTTGATTCAGCAGACCCTGATCACGTGACTGAGCAGGCCCTGATCACGTGGCTGAGCATGCACTGATCACGTGACTGAGCATGCACTGATCACGTGACTGAGAGGCACTGATCACGTGACTGAGAGGCACTGATCACGTGACTGAGCATGCACTGATCACGTGACTGAGAGGCACTGATCACGTGACTGAGAGGCGCTGATCACGTGACTGAGGGGCGCTGATCACGTGACTGAGAGGCGCTGATCACGTGGCTATCATGCACTGATCACGTGCTTCAGGAGGCAATAATCAAAGAGCTGAGCAGGCACTAATCACTTGGCTAAGAGGGCACTAATCACGGAGAGGAGCAGGAAATCGTCAAGGAGCTGAGCAAACTGTAATGAAGTGGTTAAGCAGACTCTAAACACGTGACGCAGCAGGCTCTACACCCGTGACTGAGCAGACACAATTTGGGCAGCTCAGCAGACACCAATGGTGCAGCTCAGCAGACACCAATCATGCAGCTCAGCAGGCAATACTCATGGAGCTGAGCAGGCAGGAATCACTCAGCTCAGCAGGCAAAGATCAAGGAGCTGAGCAGGCACGAATCTCGCAGCTCAGCTGGCAAAAATCAAGGAGCTGAGCAGACTGCCATTAAGTGGCTAAGCAGACTCTAAACACGTGACTCAGCAGGCTTGACACCCGTGACTGAGCACACACGAATCTTGCAGCCCAGCAGACAATACTCCTGGAGCTGAGCAGGCAGGAATCACGCAGCTCAGCAGACAGTAATCAAGGAGCTGAGCAGGCACGAATCACGCAGCTCAGCAGGCAATAATCCTGGAGCTGAGCAAGCAGGAATCACGCAGCTCAGCAGGCAATAATCAAGAAGCAGAGCAGGCAGGAATCAGGCAGCTCAGCAGCCAATAAGCAAGAAGCTAGCAGTCAGGAATCGCGCAGCTCAGCAGGCAATAATCATGGAGCTGAGCTGGCAGGAATCACGCAACTCAGCAGGCAATACTCACGGACCTGAGCAGGCAGGAATCACGCAACTTAGCAGGCAATAATAATTGGAGCTGAAGGCTGTAATGAACTGGATAAGCAGACTCTAATCACGTGATTCAGCCGGCTCCTCTCTGGGGACTGAGCAGGCACTTATTATGCAGCTCAGCAAGCAAAAATCATGGAGCTGAGCAAGCAGGAATCACGCAGCTCAGCAGGCAATAATCATGGAGCTGAGCAAACAGGAATCACGCAGCTCAGCATGCAATAATCAAGAAGCTGAGCAGGCAGGAATCACGCAGCTCAGCAGGCAATAAATATGGAGCTGAGCAAGCAGGAATCACGCAGCTCAGCAGGCAATAATCAAGAAGCTGAGCAGGCAGGAATCACGCAGCTTAGCAGGCAATAATCATGGAGCTGAGCAGACTGTAATGAAGTGGCTAAGCAGACTCTAATCACGTCACTCAGCCGGCTCCTAACCCGGTCTTGAGCAGGCACTAATCACGCAGCTGAGCAGGGACTAATCACACAGCTGATCAGGCACGAGTCAGGCAGCTGAGCAGGGATTAAGCATGCAGCTGAGCAAGCGCTAATCCCTTGATTCAGCAGACCCTGATCACGTGACTGAGCAGGCCCTGATCACGTGGCTGAGCATGCACTGATCACGTGACTGAGCATGCACTGATCACGTGACTGAGAGGCACTGATCACGTGACTGAGAGGCACTGATCACGTGACTGAGCATGCACTGATCACGTGACTGAGAGGCACTGATCACGTGACTGAGAGGCGCTGATCACGTGACTGAGGGGCGCTGATCACGTGACTGAGAGGCGCTGATCACGTGGCTATCATGCACTGATCACGTGCTTCAGGAGGCAATAATCAAAGAGCTGAGCAGGCACTAATCACTTGGCTAAGAGGGCACTAATCACGGAGAGGAGCAGGAAATCGTCAAGGAGCTGAGCAAACTGTAATGAAGTGGTTAAGCAGACTCTAAACACGTGACGCAGCAGGCTCTACACCCGTGACTGAGCAGACACAATTTGGGCAGCTCAGCAGACACCAATGGTGCAGCTCAGCAGACACCAATCATGCAGCTCAGCAGGCAATACTCATGGAGCTGAGCAGGCAGGAATCACTCAGCTCAGCAGGCAAAGATCAAGGAGCTGAGCAGGCACGAATCTCGCAGCTCAGCTGGCAAAAATCAAGGAGCTGAGCAGACTGCCATTAAGTGGCTAAGCAGACTCTAAACACGTGACTCAGCAGGCTTGACACCCGTGACTGAGCACACACGAATCTTGCAGCCCAGCAGACAATACTCCTGGAGCTGAGCAGGCAGGAATCACGCAGCTCAGCAGACAGTAATCAAGGAGCTGAGCAGGCACGAATCACGCAGCTCAGCAGGCAATAATCCTGGAGCTGAGCAAGCAGGAATCACGCAGCTCAGCAGGCAATAATCAAGAAGCAGAGCAGGCAGGAATCAGGCAGCTCAGCAGCCAATAAGCAAGAAGCTAGCAGTCAGGAATCGCGCAGCTCAGCAGGCAATAATCATGGAGCTGAGCTGGCAGGAATCACGCAACTCAGCAGGCAATACTCACGGACCTGAGCAGGCAGGAATCACGCAACTTAGCAGGCAATAATAATTGGAGCTGAAGGCTGTAATGAACTGGATAAGCAGACTCTAATCACGTGATTCAGCCGGCTCCTCTCTGGGGACTGAGCAGGCACTTATTATGCAGCTCAGCAAGCAAAAATCATGGAGCTGAGCAAGCAGGAATCACGCAGCTCAGCAGGCAATAATCATGGAGCTGAGCAAACAGGAATCACGCAGCTCAGCATGCAATAATCAAGAAGCTGAGCAGGCAGGAATCACGCAGCTCAGCAGGCAATAAATATGGAGCTGAGCAAGCAGGAATCACGCAGCTCAGCAGGCAATAATCAAGAAGCTGAGCAGGCAGGAATCACGCAGCTTAGCAGGCAATAATCATGGAGCTGAGCAGACTGTAATGAAGTGGCTAAGCAGACTCTAATCACGTCACTCAGCCGGCTCCTAACCCGGTCTTGAGCAGGCACTAATCACGCAGCTGAGCAGGGACTAATCACACAGCTGATCAGGCACGAGTCAGGCAGCTGAGCAGGGATTAAGCATGCAGCTGAGCAAGCGCTAATCCCTTGATTCAGCAGACCCTGATCACGTGACTGAGCAGGCCCTGATCACGTGGCTGAGCATGCACTGATCACGTGACTGAGCATGCACTGATCACGTGACTGAGAGGCACTGATCACGTGACTGAGAGGCACTGATCACGTGACTGAGCATGCACTGATCACGTGACTGAGAGGCACTGATCACGTGACTGAGAGGCGCTGATCACGTGACTGAGGGGCGCTGATCACGTGACTGAGAGGCGCTGATCACGTGGCTATCATGCACTGATCACGTGCTTCAGGAGGCAATAATCAAAGAGCTGAGCAGGCACTAATCACTTGGCTAAGAGGGCACTAATCACGGAGAGGAGCAGGAAATCGTCAAGGAGCTGAGCAAACTGTAATGAAGTGGTTAAGCAGACTCTAAACACGTGACGCAGCAGGCTCTACACCCGTGACTGAGCAGACACAATTTGGGCAGCTCAGCAGACACCAATGGTGCAGCTCAGCAGACACCAATCATGCAGCTCAGCAGGCAATACTCATGGAGCTGAGCAGGCAGGAATCACTCAGCTCAGCAGGCAAAGATCAAGGAGCTGAGCAGGCACGAATCTCGCAGCTCAGCTGGCAAAAATCAAGGAGCTGAGCAGACTGCCATTAAGTGGCTAAGCAGACTCTAAACACGTGACTCAGCAGGCTTGACACCCGTGACTGAGCACACACGAATCTTGCAGCCCAGCAGACAATACTCCTGGAGCTGAGCAGGCAGGAATCACGCAGCTCAGCAGACAGTAATCAAGGAGCTGAGCAGGCACGAATCACGCAGCTCAGCAGGCAATAATCCTGGAGCTGAGCAAGCAGGAATCACGCAGCTCAGCAGGCAATAATCAAGAAGCAGAGCAGGCAGGAATCAGGCAGCTCAGCAGCCAATAAGCAAGAAGCTAGCAGTCAGGAATCGCGCAGCTCAGCAGGCAATAATCATGGAGCTGAGCTGGCAGGAATCACGCAACTCAGCAGGCAATACTCACGGACCTGAGCAGGCAGGAATCACGCAACTTAGCAGGCAATAATAATTGGAGCTGAAGGCTGTAATGAACTGGATAAGCAGACTCTAATCACGTGATTCAGCCGGCTCCTCTCTGGGGACTGAGCAGGCACTTATTATGCAGCTCAGCAAGCAAAAATCATGGAGCTGAGCAAGCAGGAATCACGCAGCTCAGCAGGCAATAATCATGGAGCTGAGCAAACAGGAATCACGCAGCTCAGCATGCAATAATCAAGAAGCTGAGCAGGCAGGAATCACGCAGCTCAGCAGGCAATAAATATGGAGCTGAGCAAGCAGGAATCACGCAGCTCAGCAGGCAATAATCAAGAAGCTGAGCAGGCAGGAATCACGCAGCTTAGCAGGCAATAATCATGGAGCTGAGCAGACTGTAATGAAGTGGCTAAGCAGACTCTAATCACGTCACTCAGCCGGCTCCTAACCCGGTCTTGAGCAGGCACTAATCACGCAGCTGAGCAGGGACTAATCACACAGCTGATCAGGCACGAGTCAGGCAGCTGAGCAGGGATTAAGCATGCAGCTGAGCAAGCGCTAATCCCTTGATTCAGCAGACCCTGATCACGTGACTGAGCAGGCCCTGATCACGTGGCTGAGCATGCACTGATCACGTGACTGAGCATGCACTGATCACGTGACTGAGAGGCACTGATCACGTGACTGAGAGGCACTGATCACGTGACTGAGCATGCACTGATCACGTGACTGAGAGGCACTGATCACGTGACTGAGAGGCGCTGATCACGTGACTGAGGGGCGCTGATCACGTGACTGAGAGGCGCTGATCACGTGGCTATCATGCACTGATCACGTGCTTCAGGAGGCAATAATCAAAGAGCTGAGCAGGCACTAATCACTTGGCTAAGAGGGCACTAATCACGGAGAGGAGCAGGAAATCGTCAAGGAGCTGAGCAAACTGTAATGAAGTGGTTAAGCAGACTCTAAACACGTGACGCAGCAGGCTCTACACCCGTGACTGAGCAGACACAATTTGGGCAGCTCAGCAGACACCAATGGTGCAGCTCAGCAGACACAAATGGTGCAGCTCAGCAGACACCAATCATGCAGCTCAGCAGGCAATACTCATGGAGCTGAGCAGGCAGGAATCACTCAGCTCAGCAGGCAAAGATCAAGGAGCTGAGCAGGCACGAATCTCGCAGCTCAGCTGGCAAAAATCAAGGAGCTGAGCAGACTGCCATTAAGTGGCTAAGCAGACTCTAAACACGTGACTCAGCAGGCTTGACACCCGTGACTGAGCACACACGAATCTTGCAGCCCAGCAGACAATACTCCTGGAGCTGAGCAGGCAGGAATCACGCAGCTCAGCAGACAGTAATCAAGGAGCTGAGCAGGCACGAATCACGCAGCTCAGCAGGCAATAATCCTGGAGCTGAGCAAGCAGGAATCACGCAGCTCAGCAGGCAATAATCAAGAAGCAGAGCAGGCAGGAATCAGGCAGCTCAGCAGCCAATAAGCAAGAAGCTAGCAGTCAGGAATCGCGCAGCTCAGCAGGCAATAATCATGGAGCTGAGCTGGCAGGAATCACGCAACTCAGCAGGCAATACTCACGGACCTGAGCAGGCAGGAATCACGCAACTTAGCAGGCAATAATAATTGGAGCTGAAGGCTGTAATGAACTGGATAAGCAGACTCTAATCACGTGATTCAGCCGGCTCCTCTCTGGGGACTGAGCAGGCACTTATTATGCAGCTCAGCAAGCAAAAATCATGGAGCTGAGCAAGCAGGAATCACGCAGCTCAGCAGGCAATAATCATGGAGCTGAGCAAACAGGAATCACGCAGCTCAGCATGCAATAATCAAGAAGCTGAGCAGGCAGGAATCACGCAGCTCAGCAGGCAATAAATATGGAGCTGAGCAAGCAGGAATCACGCAGCTCAGCAGGCAATAATCAAGAAGCTGAGCAGGCAGGAATCACGCAGCTTAGCAGGCAATAATCATGGAGCTGAGCAGACTGTAATGAAGTGGCTAAGCAGACTCTAATCACGTCACTCAGCCGGCTCCTAACCCGGTCTTGAGCAGGCACTAATCACGCAGCTGAGCAGGGACTAATCACACAGCTGATCAGGCACGAGTCAGGCAGCTGAGCAGGGATTAAGCATGCAGCTGAGCAAGCGCTAATCCCTTGATTCAGCAGACCCTGATCACGTGACTGAGCAGGCCCTGATCACGTGGCTGAGCATGCACTGATCACGTGACTGAGCATGCACTGATCACGTGACTGAGAGGCACTGATCACGTGACTGAGCACGATCACGTGACTGAGAGGCACTGATCACGTGACTGAGAGGCGCTGATCACGTGACTGAGGGGCGCTGATCACGTGACTGAGAGGCGCTGATCACGTGGCTATCATGCACTGATCACGTGCTTCAGGAGGCAATAATCAAAGAGCTGAGCAGGCACTAATCACTTGGCTAAGAGGGCACTAATCACGGAGAGGAGCAGGAAATCGTCAAGGAGCTGAGCAAACTGTAATGAAGTGGTTAAGCAGACTCTAAACACGTGACGCAGCAGGCTCTACACCCGTGACTGAGCAGACACAATTTGGGCAGCTCAGCAGACACCAATGGTGCAGCTCAGCAGACACCAATCATGCAGCTCAGCAGGCAATACTCATGGAGCTGAGCAGGCAGGAATCACTCAGCTCAGCAGGCAAAGATCAAGGAGCTGAGCAGGCACGAATCTCGCAGCTCAGCTGGCAAAAATCAAGGAGCTGAGCAGACTGCCATTAAGTGGCTAAGCAGACTCTAAACACGTGACTCAGCAGGCTTGACACCCGTGACTGAGCACACACGAATCTTGCAGCCCAGCAGACAATACTCCTGGAGCTGAGCAGGCAGGAATCACGCAGCTCAGCAGACAGTAATCAAGGAGCTGAGCAGGCACGAATCACGCAGCTCAGCAGGCAATAATCCTGGAGCTGAGCAAGCAGGAATCACGCAGCTCAGCAGGCAATAATCAAGAAGCAGAGCAGGCAGGAATCAGGCAGCTCAGCAGCCAATAAGCAAGAAGCTAGCAGTCAGGAATCGCGCAGCTCAGCAGGCAATAATCATGGAGCTGAGCTGGCAGGAATCACGCAACTCAGCAGGCAATACTCACGGACCTGAGCAGGCAGGAATCACGCAACTTAGCAGGCAATAATAATTGGAGCTGAAGGCTGTAATGAACTGGATAAGCAGACTCTAATCACGTGATTCAGCCGGCTCCTCTCTGGGGACTGAGCAGGCACTTATTATGCAGCTCAGCAAGCAAAAATCATGGAGCTGAGCAAGCAGGAATCACGCAGCTCAGCAGGCAATAATCATGGAGCTGAGCAAACAGGAATCACGCAGCTCAGCATGCAATAATCAAGAAGCTGAGCAGGCAGGAATCACGCAGCTCAGCAGGCAATAAATATGGAGCTGAGCAAGCAGGAATCACGCAGCTCAGCAGGCAATAATCAAGAAGCTGAGCAGGCAGGAATCACGCAGCTTAGCAGGCAATAATCATGGAGCTGAGCAGACTGTAATGAAGTGGCTAAGCAGACTCTAATCACGTCACTCAGCCGGCTCCTAACCCGGTCTTGAGCAGGCACTAATCACGCAGCTGAGCAGGGACTAATCACACAGCTGATCAGGCACGAGTCAGGCAGCTGAGCAGGGATTAAGCATGCAGCTGAGCAAGCGCTAATCCCTTGATTCAGCAGACCCTGATCACGTGACTGAGCAGGCCCTGATCACGTGGCTGAGCATGCACTGATCACGTGACTGAGCATGCACTGATCACGTGACTGAGAGGCACTGATCACGTGACTGAGAGGCACTGATCACGTGACTGAGCATGCACTGATCACGTGACTGAGAGGCACTGATCACGTGACTGAGAGGCGCTGATCACGTGACTCATCACGTGACTGAGAGGCGCTGATCACGTGGCTATCATGCACTGATCACGTGCTTCAGGAGGCAATAATCAAAGAGCTGAGCAGGCACTAATCACTTGGCTAAGAGGGCACTAATCACGGAGAGGAGCAGGAAATCGTCAAGGAGCTGAGCAAACTGTAATGAAGTGGTTAAGCAGACTCTAAACACGTGACGCAGCAGGCTCTACACCCGTGACTGAGCAGACACAATTTGGGCAGCTCAGCAGACACCAATGGTGCAGCTCAGCAGACACCAATCATGCAGCTCAGCAGGCAATACTCATGGAGCTGAGCAGGCAGGAATCACTCAGCTCAGCAGGCAAAGATCAAGGAGCTGAGCAGGCACGAATCTCGCAGCTCAGCTGGCAAAAATCAAGGAGCTGAGCAGACTGCCATTAAGTGGCTAAGCAGACTCTAAACACGTGACTCAGCAGGCTTGACACCCGTGACTGAGCACACACGAATCTTGCAGCCCAGCAGACAATACTCCTGGAGCTGAGCAGGCAGGAATCACGCAGCTCAGCAGACAGTAATCAAGGAGCTGAGCAGGCACGAATCACGCAGCTCAGCAGGCAATAATCCTGGAGCTGAGCAAGCAGGAATCACGCAGCTCAGCAGGCAATAATCAAGAAGCAGAGCAGGCAGGAATCAGGCAGCTCAGCAGCCAATAAGCAAGAAGCTAGCAGTCAGGAATCGCGCAGCTCAGCAGGCAATAATCATGGAGCTGAGCTGGCAGGAATCACGCAACTCAGCAGGCAATACTCACGGACCTGAGCAGGCAGGAATCACGCAACTTAGCAGGCAATAATAATTGGAGCTGAAGGCTGTAATGAACTGGATAAGCAGACTCTAATCACGTGATTCAGCCGGCTCCTCTCTGGGGACTGAGCAGGCACTTATTATGCAGCTCAGCAAGCAAAAATCATGGAGCTGAGCAAGCAGGAATCACGCAGCTCAGCAGGCAATAATCATGGAGCTGAGCAAACAGGAATCACGCAGCTCAGCATGCAATAATCAAGAAGCTGAGCAGGCAGGAATCACGCAGCTCAGCAGGCAATAAATATGGAGCTGAGCAAGCAGGAATCACGCAGCTCAGCAGGCAATAATCAAGAAGCTGAGCAGGCAGGAATCACGCAGCTTAGCAGGCAATAATCATGGAGCTGAGCAGACTGTAATGAAGTGGCTAAGCAGACTCTAATCACGTCACTCAGCCGGCTCCTAACCCGGTCTTGAGCAGGCACTAATCACGCAGCTGAGCAGGGACTAATCACACAGCTGATCAGGCACGAGTCAGGCAGCTGAGCAGGGATTAAGCATGCAGCTGAGCAAGCGCTAATCCCTTGATTCAGCAGACCCTGATCACGTGACTGAGCAGGCCCTGATCACGTGGCTGAGCATGCACTGATCACGTGACTGAGCATGCACTGATCACGTGACTGAGAGGCACTGATCACGTGACTGAGAGGCACTGATCACGTGACTGAGCATGCACTGATCACGTGACTGAGAGGCACTGATCACGTGACTGAGAGGCGCTGATCACGTGACTGAGGGGCGCTGATCACGTGACTGAGAGGCGCTGATCACGTGGCTATCATGCACTGATCACGTGCTTCAGGAGGCAATAATCAAAGAGCTGAGCAGGCACTAATCACTTGGCTAAGAGGGCACTAATCACGGAGAGGAGCAGGAAATCGTCAAGGAGCTGAGCAAACTGTAATGAAGTGGTTAAGCAGACTCTAAACACGTGACGCAGCAGGCTCTACACCCGTGACTGAGCAGACACAATTTGGGCAGCTCAGCAGACACCAATGGTGCAGCTCAGCAGACACCAATCATGCAGCTCAGCAGGCAATACTCATGGAGCTGAGCAGGCAGGAATCACTCAGCTCAGCAGGCAAAGATCAAGGAGCTGAGCAGGCACGAATCTCGCAGCTCAGCTGGCAAAAATCAAGGAGCTGAGCAGACTGCCATTAAGTGGCTAAGCAGACTCTAAACACGTGACTCAGCAGGCTTGACACCCGTGACTGAGCACACACGAATCTTGCAGCCCAGCAGACAATACTCCTGGAGCTGAGCAGGCAGGAATCACGCAGCTCAGCAGACAGTAATCAAGGAGCTGAGCAGGCACGAATCACGCAGCTCAGCAGGCAATAATCCTGGAGCTGAGCAAGCAGGAATCACGCAGCTCAGCAGGCAATAATCAAGAAGCAGAGCAGGCAGGAATCAGGCAGCTCAGCAGCCAATAAGCAAGAAGCTAGCAGTCAGGAATCGCGCAGCTCAGCAGGCAATAATCATGGAGCTGAGCTGGCAGGAATCACGCAACTCAGCAGGCAATACTCACGGACCTGAGCAGGCAGGAATCACGCAACTTAGCAGGCAATAATAATTGGAGCTGAAGGCTGTAATGAACTGGATAAGCAGACTCTAATCACGTGATTCAGCCGGCTCCTCTCTGGGGACTGAGCAGGCACTTATTATGCAGCTCAGCAAGCAAAAATCATGGAGCTGAGCAAGCAGGAATCACGCAGCTCAGCAGGCAATAATCATGGAGCTGAGCAAACAGGAATCACGCAGCTCAGCATGCAATAATCAAGAAGCTGAGCAGGCAGGAATCACGCAGCTCAGCAGGCAATAAATATGGAGCTGAGCAAGCAGGAATCACGCAGCTCAGCAGGCAATAATCAAGAAGCTGAGCAGGCAGGAATCACGCAGCTTAGCAGGCAATAATCATGGAGCTGAGCAGACTGTAATGAAGTGGCTAAGCAGACTCTAATCACGTCACTCAGCCGGCTCCTAACCCGGTCTTGAGCAGGCACTAATCACGCAGCTGAGCAGGGACTAATCACACAGCTGATCAGGCACGAGTCAGGCAGCTGAGCAGGGATTAAGCATGCAGCTGAGCAAGCGCTAATCCCTTGATTCAGCAGACCCTGATCACGTGACTGAGCAGGCCCTGATCACGTGGCTGAGCATGCACTGATCACGTGACTGAGCATGATCACGTGACTGAGAGGCACTGATCACGTGACTGAGAGGCACTGATCACTGACTCACGATGACTGAGAGGCACTGATCACGTGACTGAGAGGCGCTGATCACGTGACTGAGGGGCGCTGATCACGTGACTGAGAGGCGCTGATCACGTGGCTATCATGCACTGATCACGTGCTTCAGGAGGCAATAATCAAAGAGCTGAGCAGGCACTAATCACTTGGCTAAGAGGGCACTAATCACGGAGAGGAGCAGGAAATCGTCAAGGAGCTGAGCAAACTGTAATGAAGTGGTTAAGCAGACTCTAAACACGTGACGCAGCAGGCTCTACACCCGTGACTGAGCAGACACAATTTGGGCAGCTCAGCAGACACCAATGGTGCAGCTCAGCAGACACCAATCATGCAGCTCAGCAGGCAATACTCATGGAGCTGAGCAGGCAGGAATCACTCAGCTCAGCAGGCAAAGATCAAGGAGCTGAGCAGGCACGAATCTCGCAGCTCAGCTGGCAAAAATCAAGGAGCTGAGCAGACTGCCATTAAGTGGCTAAGCAGACTCTAAACACGTGACTCAGCAGGCTTGACACCCGTGACTGAGCACACACGAATCTTGCAGCCCAGCAGACAATACTCCTGGAGCTGAGCAGGCAGGAATCACGCAGCTCAGCAGACAGTAATCAAGGAGCTGAGCAGGCACGAATCACGCAGCTCAGCAGGCAATAATCCTGGAGCTGAGCAAGCAGGAATCACGCAGCTCAGCAGGCAATAATCAAGAAGCAGAGCAGGCAGGAATCAGGCAGCTCAGCAGCCAATAAGCAAGAAGCTAGCAGTCAGGAATCGCGCAGCTCAGCAGGCAATAATCATGGAGCTGAGCTGGCAGGAATCACGCAACTCAGCAGGCAATACTCACGGACCTGAGCAGGCAGGAATCACGCAACTTAGCAGGCAATAATAATTGGAGCTGAAGGCTGTAATGAACTGGATAAGCAGACTCTAATCACGTGATTCAGCCGGCTCCTCTCTGGGGACTGAGCAGGCACTTATTATGCAGCTCAGCAAGCAAAAATCATGGAGCTGAGCAAGCAGGAATCACGCAGCTCAGCAGGCAATAATCATGGAGCTGAGCAAACAGGAATCACGCAGCTCAGCATGCAATAATCAAGAAGCTGAGCAGGCAGGAATCACGCAGCTCAGCAGGCAATAAATATGGAGCTGAGCAAGCAGGAATCACGCAGCTCAGCAGGCAATAATCAAGAAGCTGAGCAGGCAGGAATCACGCAGCTTAGCAGGCAATAATCATGGAGCTGAGCAGACTGTAATGAAGTGGCTAAGCAGACTCTAATCACGTCACTCAGCCGGCTCCTAACCCGGTCTTGAGCAGGCACTAATCACGCAGCTGAGCAGGGACTAATCACACAGCTGATCAGGCACGAGTCAGGCAGCTGAGCAGGGATTAAGCATGCAGCTGAGCAAGCGCTAATCCCTTGATTCAGCAGACCCTGATCACGTGACTGAGCAGGCCCTGATCACGTGGCTGAGCATGCACTGATCACGTGACTGAGCATGCACTGATCACGTGACTGAGAGGCACTGATCACGTGACTGAGCACACTGATCACGTGACTGAGAGGCACTGATCACGTGACTGAGAGGCGCTGATCACGTGACTGAGGGGCGCTGATCACGTGACTGAGAGGCGCTGATCACGTGGCTATCATGCACTGATCACGTGCTTCAGGAGGCAATAATCAAAGAGCTGAGCAGGCACTAATCACTTGGCTAAGAGGGCACTAATCACGGAGAGGAGCAGGAAATCGTCAAGGAGCTGAGCAAACTGTAATGAAGTGGTTAAGCAGACTCTAAACACGTGACGCAGCAGGCTCTACACCCGTGACTGAGCAGACACAATTTGGGCAGCTCAGCAGACACCAATGGTGCAGCTCAGCAGACACCAATCATGCAGCTCAGCAGGCAATACTCATGGAGCTGAGCAGGCAGGAATCACTCAGCTCAGCAGGCAAAGATCAAGGAGCTGAGCAGGCACGAATCTCGCAGCTCAGCTGGCAAAAATCAAGGAGCTGAGCAGACTGCCATTAAGTGGCTAAGCAGACTCTAAACACGTGACTCAGCAGGCTTGACACCCGTGACTGAGCACACACGAATCTTGCAGCCCAGCAGACAATACTCCTGGAGCTGAGCAGGCAGGAATCACGCAGCTCAGCAGACAGTAATCAAGGAGCTGAGCAGGCACGAATCACGCAGCTCAGCAGGCAATAATCCTGGAGCTGAGCAAGCAGGAATCACGCAGCTCAGCAGGCAATAATCAAGAAGCAGAGCAGGCAGGAATCAGGCAGCTCAGCAGCCAATAAGCAAGAAGCTAGCAGTCAGGAATCGCGCAGCTCAGCAGGCAATAATCATGGAGCTGAGCTGGCAGGAATCACGCAACTCAGCAGGCAATACTCACGGACCTGAGCAGGCAGGAATCACGCAACTTAGCAGGCAATAATAATTGGAGCTGAAGGCTGTAATGAACTGGATAAGCAGACTCTAATCACGTGATTCAGCCGGCTCCTCTCTGGGGACTGAGCAGGCACTTATTATGCAGCTCAGCAAGCAAAAATCATGGAGCTGAGCAAGCAGGAATCACGCAGCTCAGCAGGCAATAATCATGGAGCTGAGCAAACAGGAATCACGCAGCTCAGCATGCAATAATCAAGAAGCTGAGCAGGCAGGAATCACGCAGCTCAGCAGGCAATAAATATGGAGCTGAGCAAGCAGGAATCACGCAGCTCAGCAGGCAATAATCAAGAAGCTGAGCAGGCAGGAATCACGCAGCTTAGCAGGCAATAATCATGGAGCTGAGCAGACTGTAATGAAGTGGCTAAGCAGACTCTAATCACGTCACTCAGCCGGCTCCTAACCCGGTCTTGAGCAGGCACTAATCACGCAGCTGAGCAGGGACTAATCACACAGCTGATCAGGCACGAGTCAGGCAGCTGAGCAGGGATTAAGCATGCAGCTGAGCAAGCGCTAATCCCTTGATTCAGCAGACCCTGATCACGTGACTGAGCAGGCCCTGATCACGTGGCTGAGCATGCACTGATCACGTGACTGAGCATGCACTGATCACGTGACTGAGAGGCACTGATCACGTGACTGAGAGGCACTGATCACGTGACTGAGCACACTGATCACGTGACTGAGAGGCACTGATCACGTGACTGAGAGGCGCTGATCACGTGACTGAGAGGACTGCTGATCACGTGGCTATCATGCACTGATCACGTGCTTCAGGAGGCAATAATCAAAGAGCTGAGCAGGCACTAATCACTTGGCTAAGAGGGCACTAATCACGGAGAGGAGCAGGAAATCGTCAAGGAGCTGAGCAAACTGTAATGAAGTGGTTAAGCAGACTCTAAACACGTGACGCAGCAGGCTCTACACCCGTGACTGAGCAGACACAATTTGGGCAGCTCAGCAGACACCAATGGTGCAGCTCAGCAGACACAAATCATGCAGCTCAGCAGGCAATACTCATGGAGCTGAGCAGGCAGGAATCACTCAGCTCAGCAGGCAAAGATCAAGGAGCTGAGCAGGCACGAATCTCGCAGCTCAGCTGGCAAAAATCAAGGAGCTGAGCAGACTGCCATTAAGTGGCTAAGCAGACTCTAAACACGTGACTCAGCAGGCTTGACACCCGTGACTGAGCACACACGAATCTTGCAGCCCAGCAGACAATACTCCTGGAGCTGAGCAGGCAGGAATCACGCAGCTCAGCAGACAGTAATCAAGGAGCTGAGCAGGCACGAATCACGCAGCTCAGCAGGCAATAATCCTGGAGCTGAGCAAGCAGGAATCACGCAGCTCAGCAGGCAATAATCAAGAAGCAGAGCAGGCAGGAATCAGGCAGCTCAGCAGCCAATAAGCAAGAAGCTAGCAGTCAGGAATCGCGCAGCTCAGCAGGCAATAATCATGGAGCTGAGCTGGCAGGAATCACGCAACTCAGCAGGCAATACTCACGGACCTGAGCAGGCAGGAATCACGCAACTTAGCAGGCAATAATAATTGGAGCTGAAGGCTGTAATGAACTGGATAAGCAGACTCTAATCACGTGATTCAGCCGGCTCCTCTCTGGGGACTGAGCAGGCACTTATTATGCAGCTCAGCAAGCAAAAATCATGGAGCTGAGCAAGCAGGAATCACGCAGCTCAGCAGGCAATAATCATGGAGCTGAGCAAACAGGAATCACGCAGCTCAGCATGCAATAATCAAGAAGCTGAGCAGGCAGGAATCACGCAGCTCAGCAGGCAATAAATATGGAGCTGAGCAAGCAGGAATCACGCAGCTCAGCAGGCAATAATCAAGAAGCTGAGCAGGCAGGAATCACGCAGCTTAGCAGGCAATAATCATGGAGCTGAGCAGACTGTAATGAAGTGGCTAAGCAGACTCTAATCACGTCACTCAGCCGGCTCCTAACCCGGTCTTGAGCAGGCACTAATCACGCAGCTGAGCAGGGACTAATCACACAGCTGATCAGGCACGAGTCAGGCAGCTGAGCAGGGATTAAGCATGCAGCTGAGCAAGCGCTAATCCCTTGATTCAGCAGACCCTGATCACGTGACTGAGCAGGCCCTGATCACGTGGCTGAGCATGCACTGATCACGTGACTGAGCATGCACTGATCACGTGACTGAGAGGCACTGATCACGTGACTGAGAGGCACTGATCACGTGACTGAGCATGCACTGATCACGTGACTGAGAGGCACTGATCACGTGACTGAGAGGCGCTGATCACGTGACTGAGGGGCGCTGATCACGTGACTGAGAGGCGCTGATCACGTGGCTATCATGCACTGATCACGTGCTTCAGGAGGCAATAATCAAAGAGCTGAGCAGGCACTAATCACTTGGCTAAGAGGGCACTAATCACGGAGAGGAGCAGGAAATCGTCAAGGAGCTGAGCAAACTGTAATGAAGTGGTTAAGCAGACTCTAAACACGTGACGCAGCAGGCTCTACACCCGTGACTGAGCAGACACAATTTGGGCAGCTCAGCAGACACCAATGGTGCAGCTCAGCAGACACCAATCATGCAGCTCAGCAGGCAATACTCATGGAGCTGAGCAGGCAGGAATCACTCAGCTCAGCAGGCAAAGATCAAGGAGCTGAGCAGGCACGAATCTCGCAGCTCAGCTGGCAAAAATCAAGGAGCTGAGCAGACTGCCATTAAGTGGCTAAGCAGACTCTAAACACGTGACTCAGCAGGCTTGACACCCGTGACTGAGCACACACGAATCTTGCAGCCCAGCAGACAATACTCCTGGAGCTGAGCAGGCAGGAATCACGCAGCTCAGCAGGCAATAATCACGGAGCTGAGCAGGCAGGAATCACGCAGCTCAGCAGGCAATAATAATGGAGCTGAAGGCTGTAATGAACTGGATAAGCAGACTCTAATCACGTGATTCAGCCGGCTCCTCTCTGGGGACTGAGCAGGCACTTATTATGCAGCTCAGCAAGCAAAAATCATGGAGCTGAGCAAGGCAGGAATCACGCAGCTCAGCAGGCAATAATCATGGAGCTGAGCACGCAGGAATCACGCAGCTCAGCAGGCAATAATCAAGAAGCTGAGCAGGCAGGAATCACGCAGCTTAGCAGGCAATAATCATGGAGCTGAGCAGACTGTAATGAAGTGGCTAAGCAGACTCTAATCACGTCACTCAGCCGGCTCCTAACCCGGTCTTGAGCAGGCACTAATCACGCAGCTGAGCAGGGACTAATCACACAGCTGATCAGGCACGAGTCAGGCAGCTGAGCAGGGATTAAGCATGCAGCTGAGCAAGCGCTAATCCCTTGATTCAGCAGACCCTGATCACGTGACTGAGCAGGCCCTGATCACGTGGCTGAGCATGCACTGATCACGTGACTGAGCATGCACTGATCACGTGACTGAGAGGCACTGATCACGTGACTGAGAGGCACTGATCACGTGACTGAGCATGCACTGATCACGTGACTGAGAGGCACTGATCACGTGACTGAGAGGCGCTGATCACGTGACTGAGGGGCGCTGATCACGTGACTGAGAGGCGCTGATCACGTGGCTATCATGCACTGATCACGTGCTTCAGGAGGCAATAATCAAAGAGCTGAGCAGGCACTAATCACTTGGCTAAGAGGGCACTAATCACGGAGAGGAGCAGGAAATCGTCAAGGAGCTGAGCAAACTGTAATGAAGTGGTTAAGCAGACTCTAAACACGTGACGCAGCAGGCTCTACACCCGTGACTGAGCAGACACAATTTGGGCAGCTCAGCAGACACCAATGGTGCAGCTCAGCAGACACCAATCATGCAGCTCAGCAGGCAATACTCATGGAGCTGAGCAGGCAGGAATCACTCAGCTCAGCAGGCAAAGATCAAGGAGCTGAGCAGGCACGAATCTCGCAGCTCAGCTGGCAAAAATCAAGGAGCTGAGCAGACTGCCATTAAGTGGCTAAGCAGACTCTAAACACGTGACTCAGCAGGCTTGACACCCGTGACTGAGCACACACGAATCTTGCAGCCCAGCAGACAATACTCCTGGAGCTGAGCAGGCAGGAATCACGCAGCTCAGCAGACAGTAATCAAGGAGCTGAGCAGGCACGAATCACGCAGCTCAGCAGGCAATAATCCTGGAGCTGAGCAAGCAGGAATCACGCAGCTCAGCAGGCAATAATCAAGAAGCAGAGCAGGCAGGAATCAGGCAGCTCAGCAGCCAATAAGCAAGAAGCTAGCAGTCAGGAATCGCGCAGCTCAGCAGGCAATAATCATGGAGCTGAGCTGGCAGGAATCACGCAACTCAGCAGGCAATACTCACGGACCTGAGCAGGCAGGAATCACGCAACTTAGCAGGCAATAATAATTGGAGCTGAAGGCTGTAATGAACTGGATAAGCAGACTCTAATCACGTGATTCAGCCGGCTCCTCTCTGGGGACTGAGCAGGCACTTATTATGCAGCTCAGCAAGCAAAAATCATGGAGCTGAGCAAGCAGGAATCACGCAGCTCAGCAGGCAATAATCATGGAGCTGAGCAAACAGGAATCACGCAGCTCAGCATGCAATAATCAAGAAGCTGAGCAGGCAGGAATCACGCAGCTCAGCAGGCAATAAATATGGAGCTGAGCAAGCAGGAATCACGCAGCTCAGCAGGCAATAATCAAGAAGCTGAGCAGGCAGGAATCACGCAGCTTAGCAGGCAATAATCATGGAGCTGAGCAGACTGTAATGAAGTGGCTAAGCAGACTCTAATCACGTCACTCAGCCGGCTCCTAACCCGGTCTTGAGCAGGCACTAATCACGCAGCTGAGCAGGGACTAATCACACAGCTGATCAGGCACGAGTCAGGCAGCTGAGCAGGGATTAAGCATGCAGCTGAGCAAGCGCTAATCCCTTGATTCAGCAGACCCTGATCACGTGACTGAGCAGGCCCTGATCACGTGGCTGAGCATGCACTGATCACGTGACTGAGCATGCACTGATCACGTGACTGAGAGGCACTGATCACGTGACTGAGCACTGCACTGATCACGTGACTGAGAGGCACTGATCACGTGACTGAGAGGCGCTGATCACGTGACTGAGGGGCGCTGATCACGTGACTGAGAGGCGCTGATCACGTGGCTATCATGCACTGATCACGTGCTTCAGGAGGCAATAATCAAAGAGCTGAGCAGGCACTAATCACTTGGCTAAGAGGGCACTAATCACGGAGAGGAGCAGGAAATCGTCAAGGAGCTGAGCAAACTGTAATGAAGTGGTTAAGCAGACTCTAAACACGTGACGCAGCAGGCTCTACACCCGTGACTGAGCAGACACAATTTGGGCAGCTCAGCAGACACCAATGGTGCAGCTCAGCAGACACCAATCATGCAGCTCAGCAGGCAATACTCATGGAGCTGAGCAGGCAGGAATCACTCAGCTCAGCAGGCAAAGATCAAGGAGCTGAGCAGGCACGAATCTCGCAGCTCAGCTGGCAAAAATCAAGGAGCTGAGCAGACTGCCATTAAGTGGCTAAGCAGACTCTAAACACGTGACTCAGCAGGCTTGACACCCGTGACTGAGCACACACGAATCTTGCAGCCCAGCAGACAATACTCCTGGAGCTGAGCAGGCAGGAATCACGCAGCTCAGCAGACAGTAATCAAGGAGCTGAGCAGGCACGAATCACGCAGCTCAGCAGGCAATAATCCTGGAGCTGAGCAAGCAGGAATCACGCAGCTCAGCAGGCAATAATCAAGAAGCAGAGCAGGCAGGAATCAGGCAGCTCAGCAGCCAATAAGCAAGAAGCTAGCAGTCAGGAATCGCGCAGCTCAGCAGGCAATAATCATGGAGCTGAGCTGGCAGGAATCACGCAACTCAGCAGGCAATACTCACGGACCTGAGCAGGCAGGAATCACGCAACTTAGCAGGCAATAATAATTGGAGCTGAAGGCTGTAATGAACTGGATAAGCAGACTCTAATCACGTGATTCAGCCGGCTCCTCTCTGGGGACTGAGCAGGCACTTATTATGCAGCTCAGCAAGCAAAAATCATGGAGCTGAGCAAGCAGGAATCACGCAGCTCAGCAGGCAATAATCATGGAGCTGAGCAAACAGGAATCACGCAGCTCAGCATGCAATAATCAAGAAGCTGAGCAGGCAGGAATCACGCAGCTCAGCAGGCAATAAATATGGAGCTGAGCAAGCAGGAATCACGCAGCTCAGCAGGCAATAATCAAGAAGCTGAGCAGGCAGGAATCACGCAGCTTAGCAGGCAATAATCATGGAGCTGAGCAGACTGTAATGAAGTGGCTAAGCAGACTCTAATCACGTCACTCAGCCGGCTCCTAACCCGGTCTTGAGCAGGCACTAATCACGCAGCTGAGCAGGGACTAATCACACAGCTGATCAGGCACGAGTCAGGCAGCTGAGCAGGGATTAAGCATGCAGCTGAGCAAGCGCTAATCCCTTGATTCAGCAGACCCTGATCACGTGACTGAGCAGGCCCTGATCACGTGGCTGAGCATGCACTGATCACGTGACTGAGCATGCACTGATCACGTGACTGAGAGGCACTGATCACGTGACTGAGAGGCACTGATCACGTGACTCACGATGACTGAGAGGCACTGATCACGTGACTGAGAGGCGCTGATCACGTGACTGAGGGGCGCTGATCACGTGACTGAGAGGCGCTGATCACGTGGCTATCATGCACTGATCACGTGCTTCAGGAGGCAATAATCAAAGAGCTGAGCAGGCACTAATCACTTGGCTAAGAGGGCACTAATCACGGAGAGGAGCAGGAAATCGTCAAGGAGCTGAGCAAACTGTAATGAAGTGGTTAAGCAGACTCTAAACACGTGACGCAGCAGGCTCTACACCCGTGACTGAGCAGACACAATTTGGGCAGCTCAGCAGACACCAATGGTGCAGCTCAGCAGACACCAATCATGCAGCTCAGCAGGCAATACTCATGGAGCTGAGCAGGCAGGAATCACTCAGCTCAGCAGGCAAAGATCAAGGAGCTGAGCAGGCACGAATCTCGCAGCTCAGCTGGCAAAAATCAAGGAGCTGAGCAGACTGCCATTAAGTGGCTAAGCAGACTCTAAACACGTGACTCAGCAGGCTTGACACCCGTGACTGAGCACACACGAATCTTGCAGCCCAGCAGACAATACTCCTGGAGCTGAGCAGGCAGGAATCACGCAGCTCAGCAGACAGTAATCAAGGAGCTGAGCAGGCACGAATCACGCAGCTCAGCAGGCAATAATCCTGGAGCTGAGCAAGCAGGAATCACGCAGCTCAGCAGGCAATAATCAAGAAGCAGAGCAGGCAGGAATCAGGCAGCTCAGCAGCCAATAAGCAAGAAGCTAGCAGTCAGGAATCGCGCAGCTCAGCAGGCAATAATCATGGAGCTGAGCTGGCAGGAATCACGCAACTCAGCAGGCAATACTCACGGACCTGAGCAGGCAGGAATCACGCAACTTAGCAGGCAATAATAATTGGAGCTGAAGGCTGTAATGAACTGGATAAGCAGACTCTAATCACGTGATTCAGCCGGCTCCTCTCTGGGGACTGAGCAGGCACTTATTATGCAGCTCAGCAAGCAAAAATCATGGAGCTGAGCAAGCAGGAATCACGCAGCTCAGCAGGCAATAATCATGGAGCTGAGCAAACAGGAATCACGCAGCTCAGCATGCAATAATCAAGAAGCTGAGCAGGCAGGAATCACGCAGCTCAGCAGGCAATAAATATGGAGCTGAGCAAGCAGGAATCACGCAGCTCAGCAGGCAATAATCAAGAAGCTGAGCAGGCAGGAATCACGCAGCTTAGCAGGCAATAATCATGGAGCTGAGCAGACTGTAATGAAGTGGCTAAGCAGACTCTAATCACGTCACTCAGCCGGCTCCTAACCCGGTCTTGAGCAGGCACTAATCACGCAGCTGAGCAGGGACTAATCACACAGCTGATCAGGCACGAGTCAGGCAGCTGAGCAGGGATTAAGCATGCAGCTGAGCAAGCGCTAATCCCTTGATTCAGCAGACCCTGATCACGTGACTGAGCAGGCCCTGATCACGTGGCTGAGCATGCACTGATCACGTGACTGAGCATGCACTGATCACGTGACTGAGAGGCACTGATCACGTGACTGAGAGGCACTGATCACGTGACTGAGCATGCACTGATCACGTGACTGAGAGGCACTGATCACGTGACTGAGAGGCGCTGATCACGTGACTGAGATCACGTGACGCTGATCACGTGGCTATCATGCACTGATCACGTGCTTCAGGAGGCAATAATCAAAGAGCTGAGCAGGCACTAATCACTTGGCTAAGAGGGCACTAATCACGGAGAGGAGCAGGAAATCGTCAAGGAGCTGAGCAAACTGTAATGAAGTGGTTAAGCAGACTCTAAACACGTGACGCAGCAGGCTCTACACCCGTGACTGAGCAGACACAATTTGGGCAGCTCAGCAGACACCAATGGTGCAGCTCAGCAGACACCAATCATGCAGCTCAGCAGGCAATACTCATGGAGCTGAGCAGGCAGGAATCACTCAGCTCAGCAGGCAAAGATCAAGGAGCTGAGCAGGCACGAATCTCGCAGCTCAGCTGGCAAAAATCAAGGAGCTGAGCAGACTGCCATTAAGTGGCTAAGCAGACTCTAAACACGTGACTCAGCAGGCTTGACACCCGTGACTGAGCACACACGAATCTTGCAGCCCAGCAGACAATACTCCTGGAGCTGAGCAGGCAGGAATCACGCAGCTCAGCAGACAGTAATCAAGGAGCTGAGCAGGCACGAATCACGCAGCTCAGCAGGCAATAATCCTGGAGCTGAGCAAGCAGGAATCACGCAGCTCAGCAGGCAATAATCAAGAAGCAGAGCAGGCAGGAATCAGGCAGCTCAGCAGCCAATAAGCAAGAAGCTAGCAGTCAGGAATCGCGCAGCTCAGCAGGCAATAATCATGGAGCTGAGCTGGCAGGAATCACGCAACTCAGCAGGCAATACTCACGGACCTGAGCAGGCAGGAATCACGCAACTTAGCAGGCAATAATAATTGGAGCTGAAGGCTGTAATGAACTGGATAAGCAGACTCTAATCACGTGATTCAGCCGGCTCCTCTCTGGGGACTGAGCAGGCACTTATTATGCAGCTCAGCAAGCAAAAATCATGGAGCTGAGCAAGCAGGAATCACGCAGCTCAGCAGGCAATAATCATGGAGCTGAGCAAACAGGAATCACGCAGCTCAGCATGCAATAATCAAGAAGCTGAGCAGGCAGGAATCACGCAGCTCAGCAGGCAATAAATATGGAGCTGAGCAAGCAGGAATCACGCAGCTCAGCAGGCAATAATCAAGAAGCTGAGCAGGCAGGAATCACGCAGCTTAGCAGGCAATAATCATGGAGCTGAGCAGACTGTAATGAAGTGGCTAAGCAGACTCTAATCACGTCACTCAGCCGGCTCCTAACCCGGTCTTGAGCAGGCACTAATCACGCAGCTGAGCAGGGACTAATCACACAGCTGATCAGGCACGAGTCAGGCAGCTGAGCAGGGATTAAGCATGCAGCTGAGCAAGCGCTAATCCCTTGATTCAGCAGACCCTGATCACGTGACTGAGCAGGCCCTGATCACGTGGCTGAGCATGCACTGATCACGTGACTGAGCATGCACTGATCACGTGACTGAGAGGCACTGATCACGTGACTGAGAGGCACTGATCACGTGACTGAGCATGCACTGATCACGTGACTGAGAGGCACTGATCACGTGACTGAGAGGCGCTGATCACGTGACTGAGGGGCGCTGATCACGTGACTGAGAGGCGCTGATCACGTGGCTATCATGCACTGATCACGTGCTTCAGGAGGCAATAATCAAAGAGCTGAGCAGGCACTAATCACTTGGCTAAGAGGGCACTAATCACGGAGAGGAGCAGGAAATCGTCAAGGAGCTGAGCAAACTGTAATGAAGTGGTTAAGCAGACTCTAAACACGTGACGCAGCAGGCTCTACACCCGTGACTGAGCAGACACAATTTGGGCAGCTCAGCAGACACCAATGGTGCAGCTCAGCAGACACCAATCATGCAGCTCAGCAGGCAATACTCATGGAGCTGAGCAGGCAGGAATCACTCAGCTCAGCAGGCAAAGATCAAGGAGCTGAGCAGGCACGAATCTCGCAGCTCAGCTGGCAAAAATCAAGGAGCTGAGCAGACTGCCATTAAGTGGCTAAGCAGACTCTAAACACGTGACTCAGCAGGCTTGACACCCGTGACTGAGCACACACGAATCTTGCAGCCCAGCAGACAATACTCCTGGAGCTGAGCAGGCAGGAATCACGCAGCTCAGCAGGCAATAATCAAGGAGCTGAGCAGGCAGGAATCACGCAGCTCAGCAGGCAATAATAATGGAGCTGAAGGCTGTAATGAACTGGATAAGCAGACTCTAATCACGTGATTCAGCCGGCTCCTCTCTGGGGACTGAGCAGGCACTTATTATGCAGCTCAGCAAGCAAAAATCATGGAGCTGAGCAAGCAGGAATCACGCAGCTCAGCAGGCAATAATCATGGAGCTGAGCAAACAGGAATCACGCAGCTCAGCATGCAATAATCAAGAAGCTGAGCAGGCAGGAATCACGCAGCTCAGCAGGCAATAAATATGGAGCTGAGCAAGCAGGAATCACGCAGCTCAGCAGGCAATAATCAAGAAGCTGAGCAGGCAGGAATCACGCAGCTTAGCAGGCAATAATCATGGAGCTGAGCAGACTGTAATGAAGTGGCTAAGCAGACTCTAATCACGTCACTCAGCCGGCTCCTAACCCGGTCTTGAGCAGGCACTAATCACGCAGCTGAGCAGGGACTAATCACACAGCTGATCAGGCACGAGTCAGGCAGCTGAGCAGGGATTAAGCATGCAGCTGAGCAAGCGCTAATCCCTTGATTCAGCAGACCCTGATCACGTGACTGAGCAGGCCCTGATCACGTGGCTGAGCATGCACTGATCACGTGACTGAGCATGCACTGATCACGTGACTGAGAGGCACTGATCACGTGACTGAGAGGCACTGATCACGTGACTGAGCATGCACTGATCACGTGACTGAGAGGCACTGATCACGTGACTGAGAGGCGCTGATCACGTGACTGAGGGGCGCTGATCACGTGACTGAGAGGCGCTGATCACGTGGCTATCATGCACTGATCACGTGCTTCAGGAGGCAATAATCAAAGAGCTGAGCAGGCACTAATCACTTGGCTAAGAGGGCACTAATCACGGAGAGGAGCAGGAAATCGTCAAGGAGCTGAGCAAACTGTAATGAAGTGGTTAAGCAGACTCTAAACACGTGACGCAGCAGGCTCTACACCCGTGACTGAGCAGACACAATTTGGGCAGCTCAGCAGACACCAATGGTGCAGCTCAGCAGACACCAATCATGCAGCTCAGCAGGCAATACTCATGGAGCTGAGCAGGCAGGAATCACTCAGCTCAGCAGGCAAAGATCAAGGAGCTGAGCAGGCACGAATCTCGCAGCTCAGCTGGCAAAAATCAAGGAGCTGAGCAGACTGCCATTAAGTGGCTAAGCAGACTCTAAACACGTGACTCAGCAGGCTTGACACCCGTGACTGAGCACACACGAATCTTGCAGCCCAGCAGACAATACTCCTGGAGCTGAGCAGGCAGGAATCACGCAGCTCAGCAGACAGTAATCAAGGAGCTGAGCAGGCACGAATCACGCAGCTCAGCAGGCAATAATCCTGGAGCTGAGCAAGCAGGAATCACGCAGCTCAGCAGGCAATAATCAAGAAGCAGAGCAGGCAGGAATCAGGCAGCTCAGCAGCCAATAAGCAAGAAGCTAGCAGTCAGGAATCGCGCAGCTCAGCAGGCAATAATCATGGAGCTGAGCTGGCAGGAATCACGCAACTCAGCAGGCAATACTCACGGACCTGAGCAGGCAGGAATCACGCAACTTAGCAGGCAATAATAATTGGAGCTGAAGGCTGTAATGAACTGGATAAGCAGACTCTAATCACGTGATTCAGCCGGCTCCTCTCTGGGGACTGAGCAGGCACTTATTATGCAGCTCAGCAAGCAAAAATCATGGAGCTGAGCAAGCAGGAATCACGCAGCTCAGCAGGCAATAATCATGGAGCTGAGCAAACAGGAATCACGCAGCTCAGCATGCAATAATCAAGAAGCTGAGCAGGCAGGAATCACGCAGCTCAGCAGGCAATAAATATGGAGCTGAGCAAGCAGGAATCACGCAGCTCAGCAGGCAATAATCAAGAAGCTGAGCAGGCAGGAATCACGCAGCTTAGCAGGCAATAATCATGGAGCTGAGCAGACTGTAATGAAGTGGCTAAGCAGACTCTAATCACGTCACTCAGCCGGCTCCTAACCCGGTCTTGAGCAGGCACTAATCACGCAGCTGAGCAGGGACTAATCACACAGCTGATCAGGCACGAGTCAGGCAGCTGAGCAGGGATTAAGCATGCAGCTGAGCAAGCGCTAATCCCTTGATTCAGCAGACCCTGATCACGTGACTGAGCAGGCCCTGATCACGTGGCTGAGCATGCACTGATCACGTGACTGAGCATGCACTGATCACGTGACTGAGAGGCACTGATCACGTGACTGAGAGGCACTGATCACGTGACTGAGCATGCACTGATCACGTGACTGAGAGGCACTGATCACGTGACTGAGAGGCGCTGATCACGTGACTGAGGGGCGCTGATCACGTGACTGAGAGGCGCTGATCACGTGGCTATCATGCACTGATCACGTGCTTCAGGAGGCAATAATCAAAGAGCTGAGCAGGCACTAATCACTTGGCTAAGAGGGCACTAATCACGGAGAGGAGCAGGAAATCGTCAAGGAGCTGAGCAAACTGTAATGAAGTGGTTAAGCAGACTCTAAACACGTGACGCAGCAGGCTCTACACCCGTGACTGAGCAGACACAATTTGGGCAGCTCAGCAGACACCAATGGTGCAGCTCAGCAGACACCAATCATGCAGCTCAGCAGGCAATACTCATGGAGCTGAGCAGGCAGGAATCACTCAGCTCAGCAGGCAAAGATCAAGGAGCTGAGCAGGCACGAATCTCGCAGCTCAGCTGGCAAAAATCAAGGAGCTGAGCAGACTGCCATTAAGTGGCTAAGCAGACTCTAAACACGTGACTCAGCAGGCTTGACACCCGTGACTGAGCACACACGAATCTTGCAGCCCAGCAGACAATACTCCTGGAGCTGAGCAGGCAGGAATCACGCAGCTCAGCAGACAGTAATCAAGGAGCTGAGCAGGCACGAATCACGCAGCTCAGCAGGCAATAATCCTGGAGCTGAGCAAGCAGGAATCACGCAGCTCAGCAGGCAATAATCAAGAAGCAGAGCAGGCAGGAATCAGGCAGCTCAGCAGCCAATAAGCAAGAAGCTAGCAGTCAGGAATCGCGCAGCTCAGCAGGCAATAATCATGGAGCTGAGCTGGCAGGAATCACGCAACTCAGCAGGCAATACTCACGGACCTGAGCAGGCAGGAATCACGCAACTTAGCAGGCAATAATAATTGGAGCTGAAGGCTGTAATGAACTGGATAAGCAGACTCTAATCACGTGATTCAGCCGGCTCCTCTCTGGGGACTGAGCAGGCACTTATTATGCAGCTCAGCAAGCAAAAATCATGGAGCTGAGCAAGCAGGAATCACGCAGCTCAGCAGGCAATAATCATGGAGCTGAGCAAACAGGAATCACGCAGCTCAGCATGCAATAATCAAGAAGCTGAGCAGGCAGGAATCACGCAGCTCAGCAGGCAATAAATATGGAGCTGAGCAAGCAGGAATCACGCAGCTCAGCAGGCAATAATCAAGAAGCTGAGCAGGCAGGAATCACGCAGCTTAGCAGGCAATAATCATGGAGCTGAGCAGACTGTAATGAAGTGGCTAAGCAGACTCTAATCACGTCACTCAGCCGGCTCCTAACCCGGTCTTGAGCAGGCACTAATCACGCAGCTGAGCAGGGACTAATCACACAGCTGATCAGGCACGAGTCAGGCAGCTGAGCAGGGATTAAGCATGCAGCTGAGCAAGCGCTAATCCCTTGATTCAGCAGACCCTGATCACGTGACTGAGCAGGCCCTGATCACGTGGCTGAGCATGCACTGATCACGTGACTGAGCATGCACTGATCACGTGACTGAGAGGCACTGATCACGTGACTGAGAGGCACTGATCACGTGACTGAGCATGCACTGATCACGTGACTGAGAGGCACTGATCACGTGACTGAGAGGCGCTGATCACGTGACTGAGGGGCGCTGATCACGTGACTGAGAGGCGCTGATCACGTGGCTATCATGCACTGATCACGTGCTTCAGGAGGCAATAATCAAAGAGCTGAGCAGGCACTAATCACTTGGCTAAGAGGGCACTAATCACGGAGAGGAGCAGGAAATCGTCAAGGAGCTGAGCAAACTGTAATGAAGTGGTTAAGCAGACTCTAAACACGTGACGCAGCAGGCTCTACACCCGTGACTGAGCAGACACAATTTGGGCAGCTCAGCAGACACCAATGGTGCAGCTCAGCAGACACCAATCATGCAGCTCAGCAGGCAATACTCATGGAGCTGAGCAGGCAGGAATCACTCAGCTCAGCAGGCAAAGATCAAGGAGCTGAGCAGGCACGAATCTCGCAGCTCAGCTGGCAAAAATCAAGGAGCTGAGCAGACTGCCATTAAGTGGCTAAGCAGACTCTAAACACGTGACTCAGCAGGCTTGACACCCGTGACTGAGCACACACGAATCTTGCAGCCCAGCAGACAATACTCCTGGAGCTGAGCAGGCAGGAATCACGCAGCTCAGCAGACAGTAATCAAGGAGCTGAGCAGGCAGGAATCACGCAGCTCAGCAGGCAATAATTGGAGCTGAAGGCTGTAATGAAGCTGGATAGCAGACTCTAATCACGTGATTCAGCCGGCTCCTCTCTGGGGACTGAGCAGGCACTTATTATGCAGCTCAGCAAGCAAAAATCATGGAGCTGAGCAAGCAGGAATCACGCAGCTCAGCAGGCAATAATCATGGAGCTGAGCAAACAGGAATCACGCAGCTCAGCATGCAATAATCAAGAAGCTGAGCAGGCAGGAATCACGCAGCTCAGCAGGCAATAAATATGGAGCTGAGCAAGCAGGAATCACGCAGCTCAGCAGGCAATAATCAAGAAGCTGAGCAGGCAGGAATCACGCAGCTTAGCAGGCAATAATCATGGAGCTGAGCAGACTGTAATGAAGTGGCTAAGCAGACTCTAATCACGTCACTCAGCCGGCTCCTAACCCGGTCTTGAGCAGGCACTAATCACGCAGCTGAGCAGGGACTAATCACACAGCTGATCAGGCACGAGTCAGGCAGCTGAGCAGGGATTAAGCATGCAGCTGAGCAAGCGCTAATCCCTTGATTCAGCAGACCCTGATCACGTGACTGAGCAGGCCCTGATCACGTGGCTGAGCATGCACTGATCACGTGACTGAGCATGCACTGATCACGTGACTGAGAGGCACTGATCACGTGACTGAGAGGCACTGATCACGTGACTGAGCATGCACTGATCACGTGACTGAGAGGCACTGATCACGTGACTGAGAGGCGCTGATCACGTGACTGAGGGGCGCTGATCACGTGACTGAGAGGCGCTGATCACGTGGCTATCATGCACTGATCACGTGCTTCAGGAGGCAATAATCAAAGAGCTGAGCAGGCACTAATCACTTGGCTAAGAGGGCACTAATCACGGAGAGGAGCAGGAAATCGTCAAGGAGCTGAGCAAACTGTAATGAAGTGGTTAAGCAGACTCTAAACACGTGACGCAGCAGGCTCTACACCCGTGACTGAGCAGACACAATTTGGGCAGCTCAGCAGACACCAATGGTGCAGCTCAGCAGACACCAATCATGCAGCTCAGCAGGCAATACTCATGGAGCTGAGCAGGCAGGAATCACTCAGCTCAGCAGGCAAAGATCAAGGAGCTGAGCAGGCACGAATCTCGCAGCTCAGCTGGCAAAAATCAAGGAGCTGAGCAGACTGCCATTAAGTGGCTAAGCAGACTCTAAACACGTGACTCAGCAGGCTTGACACCCGTGACTGAGCACACACGAATCTTGCAGCCCAGCAGACAATACTCCTGGAGCTGAGCAGGCAGGAATCACGCAGCTCAGCAGACAGTAATCAAGGAGCTGAGCAGGCACGAATCACGCAGCTCAGCAGGCAATAATCCTGGAGCTGAGCAAGCAGGAATCACGCAGCTCAGCAGGCAATAATCAAGAAGCAGAGCAGGCAGGAATCAGGCAGCTCAGCAGCCAATAAGCAAGAAGCTAGCAGTCAGGAATCGCGCAGCTCAGCAGGCAATAATCATGGAGCTGAGCTGGCAGGAATCACGCAACTCAGCAGGCAATACTCACGGACCTGAGCAGGCAGGAATCACGCAACTTAGCAGGCAATAATAATTGGAGCTGAAGGCTGTAATGAACTGGATAAGCAGACTCTAATCACGTGATTCAGCCGGCTCCTCTCTGGGGACTGAGCAGGCACTTATTATGCAGCTCAGCAAGCAAAAATCATGGAGCTGAGCAAGCAGGAATCACGCAGCTCAGCAGGCAATAATCATGGAGCTGAAGCTCAGCAGCAATAATCAAGAAGCTGAGCAGGCAGGAATCACGCAGCTTAGCAGGCAATAATCATGGAGCTGAGCAGACTGTAATGAAGTGGCTAAGCAGACTCTAATCACGTCACTCAGCCGGCTCCTAACCCGGTCTTGAGCAGGCACTAATCACGCAGCTGAGCAGGGACTAATCACACAGCTGATCAGGCACGAGTCAGGCAGCTGAGCAGGGATTAAGCATGCAGCTGAGCAAGCGCTAATCCCTTGATTCAGCAGACCCTGATCACGTGACTGAGCAGGCCCTGATCACGTGGCTGAGCATGCACTGATCACGTGACTGAGCATGCACTGATCACGTGACTGAGAGGCACTGATCACGTGACTGAGAGGCACTGATCACGTGACTGAGCATGCACTGATCACGTGACTGAGAGGCACTGATCACGTGACTGAGAGGCGCTGATCACGTGACTGAGGGGCGCTGATCACGTGACTGAGAGGCGCTGATCACGTGGCTATCATGCACTGATCACGTGCTTCAGGAGGCAATAATCAAAGAGCTGAGCAGGCACTAATCACTTGGCTAAGAGGGCACTAATCACGGAGAGGAGCAGGAAATCGTCAAGGAGCTGAGCAAACTGTAATGAAGTGGTTAAGCAGACTCTAAACACGTGACGCAGCAGGCTCTACACCCGTGACTGAGCAGACACAATTTGGGCAGCTCAGCAGACACCAATGGTGCAGCTCAGCAGACACCAATCATGCAGCTCAGCAGGCAATACTCATGGAGCTGAGCAGGCAGGAATCACTCAGCTCAGCAGGCAAAGATCAAGGAGCTGAGCAGGCACGAATCTCGCAGCTCAGCTGGCAAAAATCAAGGAGCTGAGCAGACTGCCATTAAGTGGCTAAGCAGACTCTAAACACGTGACTCAGCAGGCTTGACACCCGTGACTGAGCACACACGAATCTTGCAGCCCAGCAGACAATACTCCTGGAGCTGAGCAGGCAGGAATCACGCAGCTCAGCAGACAGTAATCAAGGAGCTGAGCAGGCACGAATCACGCAGCTCAGCAGGCAATAATCCTGGAGCTGAGCAAGCAGGAATCACGCAGCTCAGCAGGCAATAATCAAGAAGCAGAGCAGGCAGGAATCAGGCAGCTCAGCAGCCAATAAGCAAGAAGCTAGCAGTCAGGAATCGCGCAGCTCAGCAGGCAATAATCATGGAGCTGAGCTGGCAGGAATCACGCAACTCAGCAGGCAATACTCACGGACCTGAGCAGGCAGGAATCACGCAACTTAGCAGGCAATAATAATTGGAGCTGAAGGCTGTAATGAACTGGATAAGCAGACTCTAATCACGTGATTCAGCCGGCTCCTCTCTGGGGACTGAGCAGGCACTTATTATGCAGCTCAGCAAGCAAAAATCATGGAGCTGAGCAAGCAGGAATCACGCAGCTCAGCAGGCAATAATCATGGAGCTGAGCAAACAGGAATCACGCAGCTCAGCATGCAATAATCAAGAAGCTGAGCAGGCAGGAATCACGCAGCTCAGCAGGCAATAAATATGGAGCTGAGCAAGCAGGAATCACGCAGCTCAGCAGGCAATAATCAAGAAGCTGAGCAGGCAGGAATCACGCAGCTTAGCAGGCAATAATCATGGAGCTGAGCAGACTGTAATGAAGTGGCTAAGCAGACTCTAATCACGTCACTCAGCCGGCTCCTAACCCGGTCTTGAGCAGGCACTAATCACGCAGCTGAGCAGGGACTAATCACACAGCTGATCAGGCACGAGTCAGGCAGCTGAGCAGGGATTAAGCATGCAGCTGAGCAAGCGCTAATCCCTTGATTCAGCAGACCCTGATCACGTGACTGAGCAGGCCCTGATCACGTGGCTGAGCATGCACTGATCACGTGACTGAGCATGCACTGATCACGTGACTGAGAGGCACTGATCACGTGACTGAGAGGCACTGATCACGTGACTGAGCATGCACTGATCACGTGACTGAGAGGCACTGATCACGTGACTGAGAGGCGCTGATCACGTGACTGAGGGGCGCTGATCACGTGACTGAGAGGCGCTGATCACGTGGCTATCATGCACTGATCACGTGCTTCAGGAGGCAATAATCAAAGAGCTGAGCAGGCACTAATCACTTGGCTAAGAGGGCACTAATCACGGAGAGGAGCAGGAAATCGTCAAGGAGCTGAGCAAACTGTAATGAAGTGGTTAAGCAGACTCTAAACACGTGACGCAGCAGGCTCTACACCCGTGACTGAGCAGACACAATTTGGGCAGCTCAGCAGACACCAATGGTGCAGCTCAGCAGACACCAATCATGCAGCTCAGCAGGCAATACTCATGGAGCTGAGCAGGCAGGAATCACTCAGCTCAGCAGGCAAAGATCAAGGAGCTGAGCAGGCACGAATCTCGCAGCTCAGCTGGCAAAAATCAAGGAGCTGAGCAGACTGCCATTAAGTGGCTAAGCAGACTCTAAACACGTGACTCAGCAGGCTTGACACCCGTGACTGAGCACACACGAATCTTGCAGCCCAGCAGACAATACTCCTGGAGCTGAGCAGGCAGGAATCACGCAGCTCAGCAGACAGTAATCAAGGAGCTGAGCAGGCACGAATCACGCAGCTCAGCAGGCAATAATCCTGGAGCTGAGCAAGCAGGAATCACGCAGCTCAGCAGGCAATAATCAAGAAGCAGAGCAGGCAGGAATCAGGCAGCTCAGCAGCCAATAAGCAAGAAGCTAGCAGTCAGGAATCGCGCAGCTCAGCAGGCAATAATCATGGAGCTGAGCTGGCAGGAATCACGCAACTCAGCAGGCAATACTCACGGACCTGAGCAGGCAGGAATCACGCAACTTAGCAGGCAATAATAATTGGAGCTGAAGGCTGTAATGAACTGGATAAGCAGACTCTAATCACGTGATTCAGCCGGCTCCTCTCTGGGGACTGAGCAGGCACTTATTATGCAGCTCAGCAAGCAAAAATCATGGAGCTGAGCAAGCAGGAATCACGCAGCTCAGCAGGCAATAATCATGGAGCTGAGCAAACAGGAATCACGCAGCTCAGCATGCAATAATCAAGAAGCTGAGCAGGCAGGAATCACGCAGCTCAGCAGGCAATAAATATGGAGCTGAGCAAGCAGGAATCACGCAGCTCAGCAGGCAATAATCAAGAAGCTGAGCAGGCAGGAATCACGCAGCTTAGCAGGCAATAATCATGGAGCTGAGCAGACTGTAATGAAGTGGCTAAGCAGACTCTAATCACGTCACTCAGCCGGCTCCTAACCCGGTCTTGAGCAGGCACTAATCACGCAGCTGAGCAGGGACTAATCACACAGCTGATCAGGCACGAGTCAGGCAGCTGAGCAGGGATTAAGCATGCAGCTGAGCAAGCGCTAATCCCTTGATTCAGCAGACCCTGATCACGTGACTGAGCAGGCCCTGATCACGTGGCTGAGCATGCACTGATCACGTGACTGAGCATGCACTGATCACGTGACTGAGAGGCACTGATCACGTGACTGAGAGGCACTGATCTGACTCACGTGACTGAGAGGCGCTGATCACGTGACTGAGAGGCGCTGATCACGTGGCTATCATGCACTGATCACGTGCTTCAGGAGGCAATAATCAAAGAGCTGAGCAGGCACTAATCACTTGGCTAAGAGGGCACTAATCACGGAGAGGAGCAGGAAATCGTCAAGGAGCTGAGCAAACTGTAATGAAGTGGTTAAGCAGACTCTAAACACGTGACGCAGCAGGCTCTACACCCGTGACTGAGCAGACACAATTTGGGCAGCTCAGCAGACACCAATGGTGCAGCTCAGCAGACACCAATCATGCAGCTCAGCAGGCAATACTCATGGAGCTGAGCAGGCAGGAATCACTCAGCTCAGCAGGCAAAGATCAAGGAGCTGAGCAGGCACGAATCTCGCAGCTCAGCTGGCAAAAATCAAGGAGCTGAGCAGACTGCCATTAAGTGGCTAAGCAGACTCTAAACACGTGACTCAGCAGGCTTGACACCCGTGACTGAGCACACACGAATCTTGCAGCCCAGCAGACAATACTCCTGGAGCTGAGCAGGCAGGAATCACGCAGCTCAGCAGACAGTAATCAAGGAGCTGAGCAGGCACGAATCACGCAGCTCAGCAGGCAATAATCCTGGAGCTGAGCAAGCAGGAATCACGCAGCTCAGCAGGCAATAATCAAGAAGCAGAGCAGGCAGGAATCAGGCAGCTCAGCAGCCAATAAGCAAGAAGCTAGCAGTCAGGAATCGCGCAGCTCAGCAGGCAATAATCATGGAGCTGAGCTGGCAGGAATCACGCAACTCAGCAGGCAATACTCACGGACCTGAGCAGGCAGGAATCACGCAACTTAGCAGGCAATAATAATTGGAGCTGAAGGCTGTAATGAACTGGATAAGCAGACTCTAATCACGTGATTCAGCCGGCTCCTCTCTGGGGACTGAGCAGGCACTTATTATGCAGCTCAGCAAGCAAAAATCATGGAGCTGAGCAAGCAGGAATCACGCAGCTCAGCAGGCAATAATCATGGAGCTGAGCAAACAGGAATCACGCAGCTCAGCATGCAATAATCAAGAAGCTGAGCAGGCAGGAATCACGCAGCTCAGCAGGCAATAAATATGGAGCTGAGCAAGCAGGAATCACGCAGCTCAGCAGGCAATAATCAAGAAGCTGAGCAGGCAGGAATCACGCAGCTTAGCAGGCAATAATCATGGAGCTGAGCAGACTGTAATGAAGTGGCTAAGCAGACTCTAATCACGTCACTCAGCCGGCTCCTAACCCGGTCTTGAGCAGGCACTAATCACGCAGCTGAGCAGGGACTAATCACACAGCTGATCAGGCACGAGTCAGGCAGCTGAGCAGGGATTAAGCATGCAGCTGAGCAAGCGCTAATCCCTTGATTCAGCAGACCCTGATCACGTGACTGAGCAGGCCCTGATCACGTGGCTGAGCATGCACTGATCACGTGACTGAGCATGCACTGATCACGTGACTGAGAGGCACTGATCACGTGACTGAGAGGCACTGATCACGTGACTGAGCATGCACTGATCACGTGACTGAGAGGCACTGATCACGTGACTGAGAGGCGCTGATCACGTGACTGAGGGCGCTGATCACGTGACTGAGAGGCGCTGATCACGTGGCTATCATGCACTGATCACGTGCTTCAGGAGGCAATAATCAAAGAGCTGAGCAGGCACTAATCACTTGGCTAAGAGGGCACTAATCACGGAGAGGAGCAGGAAATCGTCAAGGAGCTGAGCAAACTGTAATGAAGTGGTTAAGCAGACTCTAAACACGTGACGCAGCAGGCTCTACACCCGTGACTGAGCAGACACAATTTGGGCAGCTCAGCAGACACCAATGGTGCAGCTCAGCAGACACCAATCATGCAGCTCAGCAGGCAATACTCATGGAGCTGAGCAGGCAGGAATCACTCAGCTCAGCAGGCAAAGATCAAGGAGCTGAGCAGGCACGAATCTCGCAGCTCAGCTGGCAAAAATCAAGGAGCTGAGCAGACTGCCATTAAGTGGCTAAGCAGACTCTAAACACGTGACTCAGCAGGCTTGACACCCGTGACTGAGCACACACGAATCTTGCAGCCCAGCAGACAATACTCCTGGAGCTGAGCAGGCAGGAATCACGCAGCTCAGCAGACAGTAATCAAGGAGCTGAGCAGGCAGGAATCACGCAGCTCAGCAGGCAATAATAAGGAGCTGAAGGCTGTAATGAACTGGATAAGCAGACTCTAATCACGTGATTCAGCCGGCTCCTCTCTGGGGACTGAGCAGGCACTTATTATGCAGCTCAGCAAGCAAAAATCATGGAGCTGAGCAAGCAGGAATCACGCAGCTCAGCAGGCAATAATCATGGAGCTGAGCAAACAGGAATCACGCAGCTCAGCATGCAATAATCAAGAAGCTGAGCAGGCAGGAATCACGCAGCTCAGCAGGCAATAAATATGGAGCTGAGCAAGCAGGAATCACGCAGCTCAGCAGGCAATAATCAAGAAGCTGAGCAGGCAGGAATCACGCAGCTTAGCAGGCAATAATCATGGAGCTGAGCAGACTGTAATGAAGTGGCTAAGCAGACTCTAATCACGTCACTCAGCCGGCTCCTAACCCGGTCTTGAGCAGGCACTAATCACGCAGCTGAGCAGGGACTAATCACACAGCTGATCAGGCACGAGTCAGGCAGCTGAGCAGGGATTAAGCATGCAGCTGAGCAAGCGCTAATCCCTTGATTCAGCAGACCCTGATCACGTGACTGAGCAGGCCCTGATCACGTGGCTGAGCATGCACTGATCACGTGACTGAGCATGCACTGATCACGTGACTGAGAGGCACTGATCACGTGACTGAGAGGCACTGATCACGTGACTGAGCATGCACTGATCACGTGACTGAGAGGCACTGATCACGTGACTGAGAGGCGCTGATCACGTGACTGAGGGGCGCTGATCACGTGACTGAGAGGCGCTGATCACGTGGCTATCATGCACTGATCACGTGCTTCAGGAGGCAATAATCAAAGAGCTGAGCAGGCACTAATCACTTGGCTAAGAGGGCACTAATCACGGAGAGGAGCAGGAAATCGTCAAGGAGCTGAGCAAACTGTAATGAAGTGGTTAAGCAGACTCTAAACACGTGACGCAGCAGGCTCTACACCCGTGACTGAGCAGACACAATTTGGGCAGCTCAGCAGACACCAATGGTGCAGCTCAGCAGACACAAATCATGCAGCTCAGCAGGCAATACTCATGGAGCTGAGCAGGCAGGAATCACTCAGCTCAGCAGGCAAAGATCAAGGAGCTGAGCAGGCACGAATCTCGCAGCTCAGCTGGCAAAAATCAAGGAGCTGAGCAGACTGCCATTAAGTGGCTAAGCAGACTCTAAACACGTGACTCAGCAGGCTTGACACCCGTGACTGAGCACACACGAATCTTGCAGCCCAGCAGACAATACTCCTGGAGCTGAGCAGGCAGGAATCACGCAGCTCAGCAGACAGTAATCAAGGAGCTGAGCAGGCACGAATCACGCAGCTCAGCAGGCAATAATCCTGGAGCTGAGCAAGCAGGAATCACGCAGCTCAGCAGGCAATAATCAAGAAGCAGAGCAGGCAGGAATCAGGCAGCTCAGCAGCCAATAAGCAAGAAGCTAGCAGTCAGGAATCGCGCAGCTCAGCAGGCAATAATCATGGAGCTGAGCTGGCAGGAATCACGCAACTCAGCAGGCAATACTCACGGACCTGAGCAGGCAGGAATCACGCAACTTAGCAGGCAATAATAATTGGAGCTGAAGGCTGTAATGAACTGGATAAGCAGACTCTAATCACGTGATTCAGCCGGCTCCTCTCTGGGGACTGAGCAGGCACTTATTATGCAGCTCAGCAAGCAAAAATCATGGAGCTGAGCAAGCAGGAATCACGCAGCTCAGCAGGCAATAATCATGGAGCTGAGCAGCTCAGCAGCAATAATCAAGAAGCAGGAGGAATCACGCAGCTTAGCAGGCAATAATCATGGAGCTGAGCAGACTGTAATGAAGTGGCTAAGCAGACTCTAATCACGTCACTCAGCCGGCTCCTAACCCGGTCTTGAGCAGGCACTAATCACGCAGCTGAGCAGGGACTAATCACACAGCTGATCAGGCACGAGTCAGGCAGCTGAGCAGGGATTAAGCATGCAGCTGAGCAAGCGCTAATCCCTTGATTCAGCAGACCCTGATCACGTGACTGAGCAGGCCCTGATCACGTGGCTGAGCATGCACTGATCACGTGACTGAGCATGCACTGATCACGTGACTGAGAGGCACTGATCACGTGACTGAGAGGCACTGATCACGTGACTGAGCATGCACTGATCACGTGACTGAGAGGCACTGATCACGTGACTGAGAGGCGCTGATCACGTGACTGAGGGGCGCTGATCACGTGACTGAGAGGCGCTGATCACGTGGCTATCATGCACTGATCACGTGCTTCAGGAGGCAATAATCAAAGAGCTGAGCAGGCACTAATCACTTGGCTAAGAGGGCACTAATCACGGAGAGGAGCAGGAAATCGTCAAGGAGCTGAGCAAACTGTAATGAAGTGGTTAAGCAGACTCTAAACACGTGACGCAGCAGGCTCTACACCCGTGACTGAGCAGACACAATTTGGGCAGCTCAGCAGACACCAATGGTGCAGCTCAGCAGACACCAATCATGCAGCTCAGCAGGCAATACTCATGGAGCTGAGCAGGCAGGAATCACTCAGCTCAGCAGGCAAAGATCAAGGAGCTGAGCAGGCACGAATCTCGCAGCTCAGCTGGCAAAAATCAAGGAGCTGAGCAGACTGCCATTAAGTGGCTAAGCAGACTCTAAACACGTGACTCAGCAGGCTTGACACCCGTGACTGAGCACACACGAATCTTGCAGCCCAGCAGACAATACTCCTGGAGCTGAGCAGGCAGGAATCACGCAGCTCAGCAGACAGTAATCAAGGAGCTGAGCAGGCACGAATCACGCAGCTCAGCAGGCAATAATCCTGGAGCTGAGCAAGCAGGAATCACGCAGCTCAGCAGGCAATAATCAAGAAGCAGAGCAGGCAGGAATCAGGCAGCTCAGCAGCCAATAAGCAAGAAGCTAGCAGTCAGGAATCGCGCAGCTCAGCAGGCAATAATCATGGAGCTGAGCTGGCAGGAATCACGCAACTCAGCAGGCAATACTCACGGACCTGAGCAGGCAGGAATCACGCAACTTAGCAGGCAATAATAATTGGAGCTGAAGGCTGTAATGAACTGGATAAGCAGACTCTAATCACGTGATTCAGCCGGCTCCTCTCTGGGGACTGAGCAGGCACTTATTATGCAGCTCAGCAAGCAAAAATCATGGAGCTGAGCAAGCAGGAATCACGCAGCTCAGCAGGCAATAATCAAGAAGCTGAGCAATAATCAAGAAGCAGGAATCACGCAGCTTAGCAGGCAATAATCATGGAGCTGAGCAGACTGTAATGAAGTGGCTAAGCAGACTCTAATCACGTCACTCAGCCGGCTCCTAACCCGGTCTTGAGCAGGCACTAATCACGCAGCTGAGCAGGGACTAATCACACAGCTGATCAGGCACGAGTCAGGCAGCTGAGCAGGGATTAAGCATGCAGCTGAGCAAGCGCTAATCCCTTGATTCAGCAGACCCTGATCACGTGACTGAGCAGGCCCTGATCACGTGGCTGAGCATGCACTGATCACGTGACTGAGCATGCACTGATCACGTGACTGAGAGGCACTGATCACGTGACTGAGAGGCACTGATCACGTGACTGAGCATGCACTGATCACGTGACTGAGAGGCACTGATCACGTGACTGAGAGGCGCTGATCACGTGACTGAGGGGCGCTGATCACGTGACTGAGAGGCGCTGATCACGTGGCTATCATGCACTGATCACGTGCTTCAGGAGGCAATAATCAAAGAGCTGAGCAGGCACTAATCACTTGGCTAAGAGGGCACTAATCACGGAGAGGAGCAGGAAATCGTCAAGGAGCTGAGCAAACTGTAATGAAGTGGTTAAGCAGACTCTAAACACGTGACGCAGCAGGCTCTACACCCGTGACTGAGCAGACACAATTTGGGCAGCTCAGCAGACACCAATGGTGCAGCTCAGCAGACACCAATCATGCAGCTCAGCAGGCAATACTCATGGAGCTGAGCAGGCAGGAATCACTCAGCTCAGCAGGCAAAGATCAAGGAGCTGAGCAGGCACGAATCTCGCAGCTCAGCTGGCAAAAATCAAGGAGCTGAGCAGACTGCCATTAAGTGGCTAAGCAGACTCTAAACACGTGACTCAGCAGGCTTGACACCCGTGACTGAGCACACACGAATCTTGCAGCCCAGCAGACAATACTCCTGGAGCTGAGCAGGCAGGAATCACGCAGCTCAGCAGACAGTAATCAAGGAGCTGAGCAGGCACGAATCACGCAGCTCAGCAGGCAATAATCCTGGAGCTGAGCAAGCAGGAATCACGCAGCTCAGCAGGCAATAATCAAGAAGCAGAGCAGGCAGGAATCAGGCAGCTCAGCAGCCAATAAGCAAGAAGCTAGCAGTCAGGAATCGCGCAGCTCAGCAGGCAATAATCATGGAGCTGAGCTGGCAGGAATCACGCAACTCAGCAGGCAATACTCACGGACCTGAGCAGGCAGGAATCACGCAACTTAGCAGGCAATAATAATTGGAGCTGAAGGCTGTAATGAACTGGATAAGCAGACTCTAATCACGTGATTCAGCCGGCTCCTCTCTGGGGACTGAGCAGGCACTTATTATGCAGCTCAGCAAGCAAAAATCATGGAGCTGAGCAAGCAGGAATCACGCAGCTCAGCAGGCAATAATCATGGAGCTGAGCAAACAGGAATCACGCAGCTCAGCATGCAATAATCAAGAAGCTGAGCAGGCAGGAATCACGCAGCTCAGCAGGCAATAAATATGGAGCTGAGCAAGCAGGAATCACGCAGCTCAGCAGGCAATAATCAAGAAGCTGAGCAGGCAGGAATCACGCAGCTTAGCAGGCAATAATCATGGAGCTGAGCAGACTGTAATGAAGTGGCTAAGCAGACTCTAATCACGTCACTCAGCCGGCTCCTAACCCGGTCTTGAGCAGGCACTAATCACGCAGCTGAGCAGGGACTAATCACACAGCTGATCAGGCACGAGTCAGGCAGCTGAGCAGGGATTAAGCATGCAGCTGAGCAAGCGCTAATCCCTTGATTCAGCAGACCCTGATCACGTGACTGAGCAGGCCCTGATCACGTGGCTGAGCATGCACTGATCACGTGACTGAGCATGCACTGATCACGTGACTGAGAGGCACTGATCACGTGACTGAGAGGCACTGATCACGTGACTGAGCATGCACTGATCACGTGACTGAGAGGCACTGATCACGTGACTGAGAGGCGCTGATCACGTGACTGAGGGGCGCTGATCACGTGACTGAGAGGCGCTGATCACGTGGCTATCATGCACTGATCACGTGCTTCAGGAGGCAATAATCAAAGAGCTGAGCAGGCACTAATCACTTGGCTAAGAGGGCACTAATCACGGAGAGGAGCAGGAAATCGTCAAGGAGCTGAGCAAACTGTAATGAAGTGGTTAAGCAGACTCTAAACACGTGACGCAGCAGGCTCTACACCCGTGACTGAGCAGACACAATTTGGGCAGCTCAGCAGACACCAATGGTGCAGCTCAGCAGACACCAATCATGCAGCTCAGCAGGCAATACTCATGGAGCTGAGCAGGCAGGAATCACTCAGCTCAGCAGGCAAAGATCAAGGAGCTGAGCAGGCACGAATCTCGCAGCTCAGCTGGCAAAAATCAAGGAGCTGAGCAGACTGCCATTAAGTGGCTAAGCAGACTCTAAACACGTGACTCAGCAGGCTTGACACCCGTGACTGAGCACACACGAATCTTGCAGCCCAGCAGACAATACTCCTGGAGCTGAGCAGGCAGGAATCACGCAGCTCAGCAGACAGTAATCAAGGAGCTGAGCAGGCACGAATCACGCAGCTCAGCAGGCAATAATCCTGGAGCTGAGCAAGCAGGAATCACGCAGCTCAGCAGGCAATAATCAAGAAGCAGAGCAGGCAGGAATCAGGCAGCTCAGCAGCCAATAAGCAAGAAGCTAGCAGTCAGGAATCGCGCAGCTCAGCAGGCAATAATCATGGAGCTGAGCTGGCAGGAATCACGCAACTCAGCAGGCAATACTCACGGACCTGAGCAGGCAGGAATCACGCAACTTAGCAGGCAATAATAATTGGAGCTGAAGGCTGTAATGAACTGGATAAGCAGACTCTAATCACGTGATTCAGCCGGCTCCTCTCTGGGGACTGAGCAGGCACTTATTATGCAGCTCAGCAAGCAAAAATCATGGAGCTGAGCAAGCAGGAATCACGCAGCTCAGCAGGCAATAATCATGGAGCTGAGCAAACAGGAATCACGCAGCTCAGCATGCAATAATCAAGAAGCTGAGCAGGCAGGAATCACGCAGCTCAGCAGGCAATAAATATGGAGCTGAGCAAGCAGGAATCACGCAGCTCAGCAGGCAATAATCAAGAAGCTGAGCAGGCAGGAATCACGCAGCTTAGCAGGCAATAATCATGGAGCTGAGCAGACTGTAATGAAGTGGCTAAGCAGACTCTAATCACGTCACTCAGCCGGCTCCTAACCCGGTCTTGAGCAGGCACTAATCACGCAGCTGAGCAGGGACTAATCACACAGCTGATCAGGCACGAGTCAGGCAGCTGAGCAGGGATTAAGCATGCAGCTGAGCAAGCGCTAATCCCTTGATTCAGCAGACCCTGATCACGTGACTGAGCAGGCCCTGATCACGTGGCTGAGCATGCACTGATCACGTGACTGAGCATGCACTGATCACGTGACTGAGAGGCACTGATCACGTGACTGAGAGGCACTGATCACGTGACTGAGCATGCACTGATCACGTGACTGAGAGGCACTGATCACGTGACTGAGAGGCGCTGATCACGTGACTGAGGGGCGCTGATCACGTGACTGAGAGGCGCTGATCACGTGGCTATCATGCACTGATCACGTGCTTCAGGAGGCAATAATCAAAGAGCTGAGCAGGCACTAATCACTTGGCTAAGAGGGCACTAATCACGGAGAGGAGCAGGAAATCGTCAAGGAGCTGAGCAAACTGTAATGAAGTGGTTAAGCAGACTCTAAACACGTGACGCAGCAGGCTCTACACCCGTGACTGAGCAGACACAATTTGGGCAGCTCAGCAGACACCAATGGTGCAGCTCAGCAGACACCAATCATGCAGCTCAGCAGGCAATACTCATGGAGCTGAGCAGGCAGGAATCACTCAGCTCAGCAGGCAAAGATCAAGGAGCTGAGCAGGCACGAATCTCGCAGCTCAGCTGGCAAAAATCAAGGAGCTGAGCAGACTGCCATTAAGTGGCTAAGCAGACTCTAAACACGTGACTCAGCAGGCTTGACACCCGTGACTGAGCACACACGAATCTTGCAGCCCAGCAGACAATACTCCTGGAGCTGAGCAGGCAGGAATCACGCAGCTCAGCAGACAGTAATCAAGGAGCTGAGCAGGCAGGAATCACGCAACTTAGCAGGCAATAATAATGGAGCTGAAGGCTGTAATGAACTGGATAAGCAGACTCTAATCACGTGATTCAGCCGGCTCCTCTCTGGGGACTGAGCAGGCACTTATTATGCAGCTCAGCAAGCAAAAATCATGGAGCTGAGCAAGCAGGAATCACGCAGCTCAGCAGGCAATAATCATGGAGCTGAGCAAACAGGAATCACGCAGCTCAGCATGCAATAATCAAGAAGCTGAGCAGGCAGGAATCACGCAGCTCAGCAGGCAATAAATATGGAGCTGAGCAAGCAGGAATCACGCAGCTCAGCAGGCAATAATCAAGAAGCTGAGCAGGCAGGAATCACGCAGCTTAGCAGGCAATAATCATGGAGCTGAGCAGACTGTAATGAAGTGGCTAAGCAGACTCTAATCACGTCACTCAGCCGGCTCCTAACCCGGTCTTGAGCAGGCACTAATCACGCAGCTGAGCAGGGACTAATCACACAGCTGATCAGGCACGAGTCAGGCAGCTGAGCAGGGATTAAGCATGCAGCTGAGCAAGCGCTAATCCCTTGATTCAGCAGACCCTGATCACGTGACTGAGCAGGCCCTGATCACGTGGCTGAGCATGCACTGATCACGTGACTGAGCATGCACTGATCACGTGACTGAGAGGCACTGATCACGTGACTGAGAGGCACTGATCACGTGACTGAGCATGCACTGATCACGTGACTGAGAGGCACTGATCACGTGACTGAGAGGCGCTGATCACGTGACTGAGGGGCGCTGATCACGTGACTGAGAGGCGCTGATCACGTGGCTATCATGCACTGATCACGTGCTTCAGGAGGCAATAATCAAAGAGCTGAGCAGGCACTAATCACTTGGCTAAGAGGGCACTAATCACGGAGAGGAGCAGGAAATCGTCAAGGAGCTGAGCAAACTGTAATGAAGTGGTTAAGCAGACTCTAAACACGTGACGCAGCAGGCTCTACACCCGTGACTGAGCAGACACAATTTGGGCAGCTCAGCAGACACCAATGGTGCAGCTCAGCAGACACCAATCATGCAGCTCAGCAGGCAATACTCATGGAGCTGAGCAGGCAGGAATCACTCAGCTCAGCAGGCAAAGATCAAGGAGCTGAGCAGGCACGAATCTCGCAGCTCAGCTGGCAAAAATCAAGGAGCTGAGCAGACTGCCATTAAGTGGCTAAGCAGACTCTAAACACGTGACTCAGCAGGCTTGACACCCGTGACTGAGCACACACGAATCTTGCAGCCCAGCAGACAATACTCCTGGAGCTGAGCAGGCAGGAATCACGCAGCTCAGCAGACAGTAATCAAGGAGCTGAGCAGGCACGAATCACGCAGCTCAGCAGGCAATAATCCTGGAGCTGAGCAAGCAGGAATCACGCAGCTCAGCAGGCAATAATCAAGAAGCAGAGCAGGCAGGAATCAGGCAGCTCAGCAGCCAATAAGCAAGAAGCTAGCAGTCAGGAATCGCGCAGCTCAGCAGGCAATAATCATGGAGCTGAGCTGGCAGGAATCACGCAACTCAGCAGGCAATACTCACGGACCTGAGCAGGCAGGAATCACGCAACTTAGCAGGCAATAATAATTGGAGCTGAAGGCTGTAATGAACTGGATAAGCAGACTCTAATCACGTGATTCAGCCGGCTCCTCTCTGGGGACTGAGCAGGCACTTATTATGCAGCTCAGCAAGCAAAAATCATGGAGCTGAGCAAGCAGGAATCACGCAGCTCAGCAGGCAATAATCATGGAGCTGAGCAAACAGGAATCACGCAGCTCAGCATGCAATAATCAAGAAGCTGAGCAGGCAGGAATCACGCAGCTCAGCAGGCAATAAATATGGAGCTGAGCAAGCAGGAATCACGCAGCTCAGCAGGCAATAATCAAGAAGCTGAGCAGGCAGGAATCACGCAGCTTAGCAGGCAATAATCATGGAGCTGAGCAGACTGTAATGAAGTGGCTAAGCAGACTCTAATCACGTCACTCAGCCGGCTCCTAACCCGGTCTTGAGCAGGCACTAATCACGCAGCTGAGCAGGGACTAATCACACAGCTGATCAGGCACGAGTCAGGCAGCTGAGCAGGGATTAAGCATGCAGCTGAGCAAGCGCTAATCCCTTGATTCAGCAGACCCTGATCACGTGACTGAGCAGGCCCTGATCACGTGGCTGAGCATGCACTGATCACGTGACTGAGCATGCACTGATCACGTGACTGAGAGGCACTGATCACGTGACTGAGAGGCACTGATCACGTGACTGAGCATGCACTGATCACGTGACTGAGAGGCACTGATCACGTGACTGAGAGGCGCTGATCACGTGACTGAGGGGCGCTGATCACGTGACTGAGAGGCGCTGATCACGTGGCTATCATGCACTGATCACGTGCTTCAGGAGGCAATAATCAAAGAGCTGAGCAGGCACTAATCACTTGGCTAAGAGGGCACTAATCACGGAGAGGAGCAGGAAATCGTCAAGGAGCTGAGCAAACTGTAATGAAGTGGTTAAGCAGACTCTAAACACGTGACGCAGCAGGCTCTACACCCGTGACTGAGCAGACACAATTTGGGCAGCTCAGCAGACACCAATGGTGCAGCTCAGCAGACACCAATCATGCAGCTCAGCAGGCAATACTCATGGAGCTGAGCAGGCAGGAATCACTCAGCTCAGCAGGCAAAGATCAAGGAGCTGAGCAGGCACGAATCTCGCAGCTCAGCTGGCAAAAATCAAGGAGCTGAGCAGACTGCCATTAAGTGGCTAAGCAGACTCTAAACACGTGACTCAGCAGGCTTGACACCCGTGACTGAGCACACACGAATCTTGCAGCCCAGCAGACAATACTCCTGGAGCTGAGCAGGCAGGAATCACGCAGCTCAGCAGACAGTAATCAAGGAGCTGAGCAGGCACGAATCACGCAGCTCAGCAGGCAATAATCCTGGAGCTGAGCAAGCAGGAATCACGCAGCTCAGCAGGCAATAATCAAGAAGCAGAGCAGGCAGGAATCAGGCAGCTCAGCAGCCAATAAGCAAGAAGCTAGCAGTCAGGAATCGCGCAGCTCAGCAGGCAATAATCATGGAGCTGAGCTGGCAGGAATCACGCAACTCAGCAGGCAATACTCACGGACCTGAGCAGGCAGGAATCACGCAACTTAGCAGGCAATAATAATTGGAGCTGAAGGCTGTAATGAACTGGATAAGCAGACTCTAATCACGTGATTCAGCCGGCTCCTCTCTGGGGACTGAGCAGGCACTTATTATGCAGCTCAGCAAGCAAAAATCATGGAGCTGAGCAAGCAGGAATCACGCAGCTCAGCAGGCAATAATCATGGAGCTGAGCAAACAGGAATCACGCAGCTCAGCATGCAATAATCAAGAAGCTGAGCAGGCAGGAATCACGCAGCTCAGCAGGCAATAAATATGGAGCTGAGCAAGCAGGAATCACGCAGCTCAGCAGGCAATAATCAAGAAGCTGAGCAGGCAGGAATCACGCAGCTTAGCAGGCAATAATCATGGAGCTGAGCAGACTGTAATGAAGTGGCTAAGCAGACTCTAATCACGTCACTCAGCCGGCTCCTAACCCGGTCTTGAGCAGGCACTAATCACGCAGCTGAGCAGGGACTAATCACACAGCTGATCAGGCACGAGTCAGGCAGCTGAGCAGGGATTAAGCATGCAGCTGAGCAAGCGCTAATCCCTTGATTCAGCAGACCCTGATCACGTGACTGAGCAGGCCCTGATCACGTGGCTGAGCATGCACTGATCACGTGACTGAGCATGCACTGATCACGTGACTGAGAGGCACTGATCACGTGACTGAGAGGCACTGATCACGTGACTGAGCATGCACTGATCACGTGACTGAGAGGCACTGATCACGTGACTGAGAGGCGCTGATCACGTGACTGAGGGGCGCTGATCACGTGACTGAGAGGCGCTGATCACGTGGCTATCATGCACTGATCACGTGCTTCAGGAGGCAATAATCAAAGAGCTGAGCAGGCACTAATCACTTGGCTAAGAGGGCACTAATCACGGAGAGGAGCAGGAAATCGTCAAGGAGCTGAGCAAACTGTAATGAAGTGGTTAAGCAGACTCTAAACACGTGACGCAGCAGGCTCTACACCCGTGACTGAGCAGACACAATTTGGGCAGCTCAGCAGACACCAATGGTGCAGCTCAGCAGACACCAATCATGCAGCTCAGCAGGCAATACTCATGGAGCTGAGCAGGCAGGAATCACTCAGCTCAGCAGGCAAAGATCAAGGAGCTGAGCAGGCACGAATCTCGCAGCTCAGCTGGCAAAAATCAAGGAGCTGAGCAGACTGCCATTAAGTGGCTAAGCAGACTCTAAACACGTGACTCAGCAGGCTTGACACCCGTGACTGAGCACACACGAATCTTGCAGCCCAGCAGACAATACTCCTGGAGCTGAGCAGGCAGGAATCACGCAGCTCAGCAGTCATTAATCAAGGAGCTGAGCAGGCAGGAATCACGCAACTTAGCAGGCAATAATAATGGAGCTGAAGGCTGTAATGAACTGGATAAGCAGACTCTAATCACGTGATTCAGCCGGCTCCTCTCTGGGGACTGAGCAGGCACTTATTATGCAGCTCAGCAAGCAAAAATCATGGAGCTGAGCAAGCAGGAATCACGCAGCTCAGCAGGCAATAATCATGGAGCTGAGCAAACAGGAATCACGCAGCTCAGCATGCAATAATCAAGAAGCTGAGCAGGCAGGAATCACGCAGCTCAGCAGGCAATAAATATGGAGCTGAGCAAGCAGGAATCACGCAGCTCAGCAGGCAATAATCAAGAAGCTGAGCAGGCAGGAATCACGCAGCTTAGCAGGCAATAATCATGGAGCTGAGCAGACTGTAATGAAGTGGCTAAGCAGACTCTAATCACGTCACTCAGCCGGCTCCTAACCCGGTCTTGAGCAGGCACTAATCACGCAGCTGAGCAGGGACTAATCACACAGCTGATCAGGCACGAGTCAGGCAGCTGAGCAGGGATTAAGCATGCAGCTGAGCAAGCGCTAATCCCTTGATTCAGCAGACCCTGATCACGTGACTGAGCAGGCCCTGATCACGTGGCTGAGCATGCACTGATCACGTGACTGAGCATGCACTGATCACGTGACTGAGAGGCACTGATCACGTGACTGAGAGGCACTGATCACGTGACTGAGCATGCACTGATCACGTGACTGAGAGGCACTGATCACGTGACTGAGAGGCGCTGATCACGTGACTGAGGGGCGCTGATCACGTGACTGAGAGGCGCTGATCACGTGGCTATCATGCACTGATCACGTGCTTCAGGAGGCAATAATCAAAGAGCTGAGCAGGCACTAATCACTTGGCTAAGAGGGCACTAATCACGGAGAGGAGCAGGAAATCGTCAAGGAGCTGAGCAAACTGTAATGAAGTGGTTAAGCAGACTCTAAACACGTGACGCAGCAGGCTCTACACCCGTGACTGAGCAGACACAATTTGGGCAGCTCAGCAGACACCAATGGTGCAGCTCAGCAGACACCAATCATGCAGCTCAGCAGGCAATACTCATGGAGCTGAGCAGGCAGGAATCACTCAGCTCAGCAGGCAAAGATCAAGGAGCTGAGCAGGCACGAATCTCGCAGCTCAGCTGGCAAAAATCAAGGAGCTGAGCAGACTGCCATTAAGTGGCTAAGCAGACTCTAAACACGTGACTCAGCAGGCTTGACACCCGTGACTGAGCACACACGAATCTTGCAGCCCAGCAGACAATACTCCTGGAGCTGAGCAGGCAGGAATCACGCAGCTCAGCAGACAGTAATCAAGGAGCTGAGCAGGCACGAATCACGCAGCTCAGCAGGCAATAATCCTGGAGCTGAGCAAGCAGGAATCACGCAGCTCAGCAGGCAATAATCAAGAAGCAGAGCAGGCAGGAATCAGGCAGCTCAGCAGCCAATAAGCAAGAAGCTAGCAGTCAGGAATCGCGCAGCTCAGCAGGCAATAATCATGGAGCTGAGCTGGCAGGAATCACGCAACTCAGCAGGCAATACTCACGGACCTGAGCAGGCAGGAATCACGCAACTTAGCAGGCAATAATAATTGGAGCTGAAGGCTGTAATGAACTGGATAAGCAGACTCTAATCACGTGATTCAGCCGGCTCCTCTCTGGGGACTGAGCAGGCAGCAGCTCAGCAAGCAAAAATCATGGAGCTGAGCAAGCAGGAATCACGCAGCTCAGCAGGCAATAATCAAGAAGCTGAGCAGGCAGGAATCACGCAGCTTAGCAGGCAATAATCATGGAGCTGAGCAGACTGTAATGAAGTGGCTAAGCAGACTCTAATCACGTCACTCAGCCGGCTCCTAACCCGGTCTTGAGCAGGCACTAATCACGCAGCTGAGCAGGGACTAATCACACAGCTGATCAGGCACGAGTCAGGCAGCTGAGCAGGGATTAAGCATGCAGCTGAGCAAGCGCTAATCCCTTGATTCAGCAGACCCTGATCACGTGACTGAGCAGGCCCTGATCACGTGGCTGAGCATGCACTGATCACGTGACTGAGCATGCACTGATCACGTGACTGAGAGGCACTGATCACGTGACTGAGAGGCACTGATCACGTGACTGAGCATGCACTGATCACGTGACTGAGAGGCACTGATCACGTGACTGAGAGGCGCTGATCACGTGACTGAGGGGCGCTGATCACGTGACTGAGAGGCGCTGATCACGTGGCTATCATGCACTGATCACGTGCTTCAGGAGGCAATAATCAAAGAGCTGAGCAGGCACTAATCACTTGGCTAAGAGGGCACTAATCACGGAGAGGAGCAGGAAATCGTCAAGGAGCTGAGCAAACTGTAATGAAGTGGTTAAGCAGACTCTAAACACGTGACGCAGCAGGCTCTACACCCGTGACTGAGCAGACACAATTTGGGCAGCTCAGCAGACACCAATGGTGCAGCTCAGCAGACACCAATCATGCAGCTCAGCAGGCAATACTCATGGAGCTGAGCAGGCAGGAATCACTCAGCTCAGCAGGCAAAGATCAAGGAGCTGAGCAGGCACGAATCTCGCAGCTCAGCTGGCAAAAATCAAGGAGCTGAGCAGACTGCCATTAAGTGGCTAAGCAGACTCTAAACACGTGACTCAGCAGGCTTGACACCCGTGACTGAGCACACACGAATCTTGCAGCCCAGCAGACAATACTCCTGGAGCTGAGCAGGCAGGAATCACGCAGCTCAGCAGACAGTAATCAAGGAGCTGAGCAGGCACGAATCACGCAGCTCAGCAGGCAATAATCCTGGAGCTGAGCAAGCAGGAATCACGCAGCTCAGCAGGCAATAATCAAGAAGCAGAGCAGGCAGGAATCAGGCAGCTCAGCAGCCAATAAGCAAGAAGCTAGCAGTCAGGAATCGCGCAGCTCAGCAGGCAATAATCATGGAGCTGAGCTGGCAGGAATCACGCAACTCAGCAGGCAATACTCACGGACCTGAGCAGGCAGGAATCACGCAACTTAGCAGGCAATAATAATTGGAGCTGAAGGCTGTAATGAACTGGATAAGCAGACTCTAATCACGTGATTCAGCCGGCTCCTCTCTGGGGACTGAGCAGGCACTTATTATGCAGCTCAGCAAGCAAAAATCATGGAGCTGAGCAAGCAGGAATCACGCAGCTCAGCAGGCAATAATCATGGAAGCTGAGCAGGCAGGAATCACGCAGCTCAGCAGGCAATAATCATGGAGCTGAGCAGACTGTAATGAAGTGGCTAAGCAGACTCTAATCACGTCACTCAGCCGGCTCCTAACCCGGTCTTGAGCAGGCACTAATCACGCAGCTGAGCAGGGACTAATCACACAGCTGATCAGGCACGAGTCAGGCAGCTGAGCAGGGATTAAGCATGCAGCTGAGCAAGCGCTAATCCCTTGATTCAGCAGACCCTGATCACGTGACTGAGCAGGCCCTGATCACGTGGCTGAGCATGCACTGATCACGTGACTGAGCATGCACTGATCACGTGACTGAGAGGCACTGATCACGTGACTGAGAGGCACTGATCACGTGACTGAGCATGCACTGATCACGTGACTGAGAGGCACTGATCACGTGACTGAGAGGCGCTGATCACGTGACTGAGGGGCGCTGATCACGTGACTGAGAGGCGCTGATCACGTGGCTATCATGCACTGATCACGTGCTTCAGGAGGCAATAATCAAAGAGCTGAGCAGGCACTAATCACTTGGCTAAGAGGGCACTAATCACGGAGAGGAGCAGGAAATCGTCAAGGAGCTGAGCAAACTGTAATGAAGTGGTTAAGCAGACTCTAAACACGTGACGCAGCAGGCTCTACACCCGTGACTGAGCAGACACAATTTGGGCAGCTCAGCAGACACCAATGGTGCAGCTCAGCAGACACCAATCATGCAGCTCAGCAGGCAATACTCATGGAGCTGAGCAGGCAGGAATCACTCAGCTCAGCAGGCAAAGATCAAGGAGCTGAGCAGGCACGAATCTCGCAGCTCAGCTGGCAAAAATCAAGGAGCTGAGCAGACTGCCATTAAGTGGCTAAGCAGACTCTAAACACGTGACTCAGCAGGCTTGACACCCGTGACTGAGCACACACGAATCTTGCAGCCCAGCAGACAATACTCCTGGAGCTGAGCAGGCAGGAATCACGCAGCTCAGCAGACAATAATCAAGGAGCTGAGCAGGCAGGAATCACGCAGCTCAGCAGGCAATAATCCTGGAGCTGAAGGCTGTAATGAACTGGATAAGCAGACTCTAATCACGTGATTCAGCCGGCTCCTCTCTGGGGACTGAGCAGGCACTTATTATGCAGCTCAGCAAGCAAAAATCATGGAGCTGAGCAAGCAGGAATCACGCAGCTCAGCAGGCAATAATCATGGAGCTGAGCAAACAGGAATCACGCAGCTCAGCATGCAATAATCAAGTAGCTGAGCAGGCAGGAATCACGCAGCTCAGCAGGCAATAAATATGGAGCTGAGCAAGCAGGAATCACGCAGCTCAGCAGGCAATAATCAAGAAGCTGAGCAGGCAGGAATCACGCAGCTTAGCAGGCAATAATCATGGAGCTGAGCAGACTGTAATGAAGTGGCTAAGCAGACTCTAATCACGTCACTCAGCCGGCTCCTAACCCGGTCTTGAGCAGGCACTAATCACGCAGCTGAGCAGGGACTAATCACACAGCTGATCAGGCACGAGTCAGGCAGCTGAGCAGGGATTAAGCATGCAGCTGAGCAAGCGCTAATCCCTTGATTCAGCAGACCCTGATCACGTGACTGAGCAGGCCCTGATCACGTGGCTGAGCATGCACTGATCACGTGACTGAGCATGCACTGATCACGTGACTGAGAGGCACTGATCACGTGACTGAGAGGCACTGATCACGTGACTGAGCATGCACTGATCACGTGACTGAGAGGCACTGATCACGTGACTGAGAGGCGCTGATCACGTGACTGAGGGGCGCTGATCACGTGACTGAGAGGCGCTGATCACGTGGCTATCATGCACTGATCACGTGCTTCAGGAGGCAATAATCAAAGAGCTGAGCAGGCACTAATCACTTGGCTAAGAGGGCACTAATCACGGAGAGGAGCAGGAAATCGTCAAGGAGCTGAGCAAACTGTAATGAAGTGGTTAAGCAGACTCTAAACACGTGACGCAGCAGGCTCTACACCCGTGACTGAGCAGACACAATTTGGGCAGCTCAGCAGACACCAATGGTGCAGCTCAGCAGACACCAATCATGCAGCTCAGCAGGCAATACTCATGGAGCTGAGCAGGCAGGAATCACTCAGCTCAGCAGGCAAAGATCAAGGAGCTGAGCAGGCACGAATCTCGCAGCTCAGCTGGCAAAAATCAAGGAGCTGAGCAGACTGCCATTAAGTGGCTAAGCAGACTCTAAACACGTGACTCAGCAGGCTTGACACCCGTGACTGAGCACACACGAATCTTGCAGCCCAGCAGACAATACTCCTGGAGCTGAGCAGGCAGGAATCACGCAGCTCAGCAGACAGTAATCAAGGAGCTGAGCAGGCACGAATCACGCAGCTCAGCAGGCAATAATCCTGGAGCTGAGCAAGCAGGAATCACGCAGCTCAGCAGGCAATAATCAAGAAGCAGAGCAGGCAGGAATCAGGCAGCTCAGCAGCCAATAAGCAAGAAGCTAGCAGTCAGGAATCGCGCAGCTCAGCAGGCAATAATCATGGAGCTGAGCTGGCAGGAATCACGCAACTCAGCAGGCAATACTCACGGACCTGAGCAGGCAGGAATCACGCAACTTAGCAGGCAATAATAATTGGAGCTGAAGGCTGTAATGAACTGGATAAGCAGACTCTAATCACGTGATTCAGCCGGCTCCTCTCTGGGGACTGAGCAGGCACTTATTATGCAGCTCAGCAAGCAAAAATCATGGAGCTGAGCAAGCAGGAATCACGCAGCTCAGCAGGCAATAATCAAGCAAGCTCAGCAGCAATAATCAAGAAGCTGAGCAGGCAGGAATCACGCAGCTTAGCAGGCAATAATCATGGAGCTGAGCAGACTGTAATGAAGTGGCTAAGCAGACTCTAATCACGTCACTCAGCCGGCTCCTAACCCGGTCTTGAGCAGGCACTAATCACGCAGCTGAGCAGGGACTAATCACACAGCTGATCAGGCACGAGTCAGGCAGCTGAGCAGGGATTAAGCATGCAGCTGAGCAAGCGCTAATCCCTTGATTCAGCAGACCCTGATCACGTGACTGAGCAGGCCCTGATCACGTGGCTGAGCATGCACTGATCACGTGACTGAGCATGCACTGATCACGTGACTGAGAGGCACTGATCACGTGACTGAGAGGCACTGATCACGTGACTGAGCATGCACTGATCACGTGACTGAGAGGCACTGATCACGTGACTGAGAGGCGCTGATCACGTGACTGAGGGGCGCTGATCACGTGACTGAGAGGCGCTGATCACGTGGCTATCATGCACTGATCACGTGCTTCAGGAGGCAATAATCAAAGAGCTGAGCAGGCACTAATCACTTGGCTAAGAGGGCACTAATCACGGAGAGGAGCAGGAAATCGTCAAGGAGCTGAGCAAACTGTAATGAAGTGGTTAAGCAGACTCTAAACACGTGACGCAGCAGGCTCTACACCCGTGACTGAGCAGACACAATTTGGGCAGCTCAGCAGACACCAATGGTGCAGCTCAGCAGACACCAATCATGCAGCTCAGCAGGCAATACTCATGGAGCTGAGCAGGCAGGAATCACTCAGCTCAGCAGGCAAAGATCAAGGAGCTGAGCAGGCACGAATCTCGCAGCTCAGCTGGCAAAAATCAAGGAGCTGAGCAGACTGCCATTAAGTGGCTAAGCAGACTCTAAACACGTGACTCAGCAGGCTTGACACCCGTGACTGAGCACACACGAATCTTGCAGCCCAGCAGACAATACTCCTGGAGCTGAGCAGGCAGGAATCACGCAGCTCAGCAGACAGTAATCAAGGAGCTGAGCAGGCACGAATCACGCAGCTCCGCAGGCAATAATCCTGGAGCTGAGCAAGCAGGAATCACGCAGCTCAGCAGGCAATAATCAAGAAGCAGAGCAGGCAGGAATCAGGCAGCTCAGCAGCCAATAAGCAAGAAGCTAGCAGTCAGGAATCGCGCAGCTCAGCAGGCAATAATCATGGAGCTGAGCTGGCAGGAATCACGCAACTCAGCAGGCAATACTCACGGACCTGAGCAGGCAGGAATCACGCAACTTAGCAGGCAATAATAATTGGAGCTGAAGGCTGTAATGAACTGGATAAGCAGACTCTAATCACGTGATTCAGCCGGCTCCTCTCTGGGGACTGAGCAGGCACTTATTATGCAGCTCAGCAAGCAAAAATCATGGAGCTGAGCAAGCAGGAATCACGCAGCTCAGCAGGCAATAATCATGGAGCTGAGCAAACAGGAATCACGCAGCTCAGCATGCAATAATCAAGAAGCTGAGCAGGCAGGAATCACGCAGCTCAGCAGGCAATAAATATGGAGCTGAGCAAGCAGGAATCACGCAGCTCAGCAGGCAATAATCAAGAAGCTGAGCAGGCAGGAATCACGCAGCTTAGCAGGCAATAATCATGGAGCTGAGCAGACTGTAATGAAGTGGCTAAGCAGACTCTAATCACGTCACTCAGCCGGCTCCTAACCCGGTCTTGAGCAGGCACTAATCACGCAGCTGAGCAGGGACTAATCACACAGCTGATCAGGCACGAGTCAGGCAGCTGAGCAGGGATTAAGCATGCAGCTGAGCAAGCGCTAATCCCTTGATTCAGCAGACCCTGATCACGTGACTGAGCAGGCCCTGATCACGTGGCTGAGCATGCACTGATCACGTGACTGAGCATGCACTGATCACGTGACTGAGAGGCACTGATCACGTGACTGAGAGGCACTGATCACGTGACTGAGCATGCACTGATCACGTGACTGAGAGGCACTGATCACGTGACTGAGAGGCGCTGATCACGTGACTGAGGGGCGCTGATCACGTGACTGAGAGGCGCTGATCACGTGGCTATCATGCACTGATCACGTGCTTCAGGAGGCAATAATCAAAGAGCTGAGCAGGCACTAATCACTTGGCTAAGAGGGCACTAATCACGGAGAGGAGCAGGAAATCGTCAAGGAGCTGAGCAAACTGTAATGAAGTGGTTAAGCAGACTCTAAACACGTGACGCAGCAGGCTCTACACCCGTGACTGAGCAGACACAATTTGGGCAGCTCAGCAGACACCAATGGTGCAGCTCAGCAGACACCAATCATGCAGCTCAGCAGGCAATACTCATGGAGCTGAGCAGGCAGGAATCACTCAGCTCAGCAGGCAAAGATCAAGGAGCTGAGCAGGCACGAATCTCGCAGCTCAGCTGGCAAAAATCAAGGAGCTGAGCAGACTGCCATTAAGTGGCTAAGCAGACTCTAAACACGTGACTCAGCAGGCTTGACACCCGTGACTGAGCACACACGAATCTTGCAGCCCAGCAGACAATACTCCTGGAGCTGAGCAGGCAGGAATCACGCAGCTCAGCAGACAGTAATCAAGGAGCTGAGCAGGCACGAATCACGCAGCTCAGCAGGCAATAATCCTGGAGCTGAGCAAGCAGGAATCACGCAGCTCAGCAGGCAATAATCAAGAAGCAGAGCAGGCAGGAATCAGGCAGCTCAGCAGCCAATAAGCAAGAAGCTAGCAGTCAGGAATCGCGCAGCTCAGCAGGCAATAATCATGGAGCTGAGCTGGCAGGAATCACGCAACTCAGCAGGCAATACTCACGGACCTGAGCAGGCAGGAATCACGCAACTTAGCAGGCAATAATAATTGGAGCTGAAGGCTGTAATGAACTGGATAAGCAGACTCTAATCACGTGATTCAGCCGGCTCCTCTCTGGGGACTGAGCAGGCACTTATTATGCAGCTCAGCAAGCAAAAATCATGGAGCTGAGCAAGCAGGAATCACGCAGCTCAGCAGGCAATAATCATGGAGCTGAGCAAACAGGAATCACGCAGCTCAGCATGCAATAATCAAGAAGCTGAGCAGGCAGGAATCACGCAGCTCAGCAGGCAATAAATATGGAGCTGAGCAAGCAGGAATCACGCAGCTCAGCAGGCAATAATCAAGAAGCTGAGCAGGCAGGAATCACGCAGCTTAGCAGGCAATAATCATGGAGCTGAGCAGACTGTAATGAAGTGGCTAAGCAGACTCTAATCACGTCACTCAGCCGGCTCCTAACCCGGTCTTGAGCAGGCACTAATCACGCAGCTGAGCAGGGACTAATCACACAGCTGATCAGGCACGAGTCAGGCAGCTGAGCAGGGATTAAGCATGCAGCTGAGCAAGCGCTAATCCCTTGATTCAGCAGACCCTGATCACGTGACTGAGCAGGCCCTGATCACGTGGCTGAGCATGCACTGATCACGTGACTGAGCATGCACTGATCACGTGACTGAGAGGCACTGATCACGTGACTGAGAGGCACTGATCACGTGACTGAGCATGCACTGATCACGTGACTGAGAGGCACTGATCACGTGACTGAGAGGCGCTGATCACGTGACTGAGGGGCGCTGATCACGTGACTGAGAGGCGCTGATCACGTGGCTATCATGCACTGATCACGTGCTTCAGGAGGCAATAATCAAAGAGCTGAGCAGGCACTAATCACTTGGCTAAGAGGGCACTAATCACGGAGAGGAGCAGGAAATCGTCAAGGAGCTGAGCAAACTGTAATGAAGTGGTTAAGCAGACTCTAAACACGTGACGCAGCAGGCTCTACACCCGTGACTGAGCAGACACAATTTGGGCAGCTCAGCAGACACCAATGGTGCAGCTCAGCAGACACCAATCATGCAGCTCAGCAGGCAATACTCATGGAGCTGAGCAGGCAGGAATCACTCAGCTCAGCAGGCAAAGATCAAGGAGCTGAGCAGGCACGAATCTCGCAGCTCAGCTGGCAAAAATCAAGGAGCTGAGCAGACTGCCATTAAGTGGCTAAGCAGACTCTAAACACGTGACTCAGCAGGCTTGACACCCGTGACTGAGCACACACGAATCTTGCAGCCCAGCAGACAATACTCCTGGAGCTGAGCAGGCAGGAATCACGCAGCTCAGCAGACAGTAATCAAGGAGCTGAGCAGGCAGGAATCTCGCAGCTCAGCAGGCAATAATCAAGGAGCTGAAGGCTGTAATGAACTGGATAAGCAGACTCTAATCACGTGATTCACCCGGCTCCTCTCTGGGGACTGAGCAGGCACTTATTATGCAGCTCAGCAAGCAAAAATCATGGAGCTGAGCAAGCAGGAATCACGCAGCTCAGCAGGCAATAATCATGGAGCTGAGCAAACAGGAATCACGCAGCTCAGCATGCAATAATCAAGAAGCTGAGCAGGCAGGAATCACGCAGCTCAGCAGGCAATAAATATGGAGCTGAGCAAGCAGGAATCACGCAGCTCAGCAGGCAATAATCAAGAAGCTGAGCAGGCAGGAATCACGCAGCTTAGCAGGCAATAATCATGGAGCTGAGCAGACTGTAATGAAGTGGCTAAGCAGACTCTAATCACGTCACTCAGCCGGCTCCTAACCCGGTCTTGAGCAGGCACTAATCACGCAGCTGAGCAGGGACTAATCACACAGCTGATCAGGCACGAGTCAGGCAGCTGAGCAGGGATTAAGCATGCAGCTGAGCAAGCGCTAATCCCTTGATTCAGCAGACCCTGATCACGTGACTGAGCAGGCCCTGATCACGTGGCTGAGCATGCACTGATCACGTGACTGAGCATGCACTGATCACGTGACTGAGAGGCACTGATCACGTGACTGAGAGGCACTGATCACGTGACTGAGCATGCACTGATCACGTGACTGAGAGGCACTGATCACGTGACTGAGAGGCGCTGATCACGTGACTGAGGGGCGCTGATCACGTGACTGAGAGGCGCTGATCACGTGGCTATCATGCACTGATCACGTGCTTCAGGAGGCAATAATCAAAGAGCTGAGCAGGCACTAATCACTTGGCTAAGAGGGCACTAATCACGGAGAGGAGCAGGAAATCGTCAAGGAGCTGAGCAAACTGTAATGAAGTGGTTAAGCAGACTCTAAACACGTGACGCAGCAGGCTCTACACCCGTGACTGAGCAGACACAATTTGGGCAGCTCAGCAGACACCAATGGTGCAGCTCAGCAGACACCAATCATGCAGCTCAGCAGGCAATACTCATGGAGCTGAGCAGGCAGGAATCACTCAGCTCAGCAGGCAAAGATCAAGGAGCTGAGCAGGCACGAATCTCGCAGCTCAGCTGGCAAAAATCAAGGAGCTGAGCAGACTGCCATTAAGTGGCTAAGCAGACTCTAAACACGTGACTCAGCAGGCTTGACACCCGTGACTGAGCACACACGAATCTTGCAGCCCAGCAGACAATACTCCTGGAGCTGAGCAGGCAGGAATCACGCAGCTCAGCAGACAGTAATCAAGGAGCTGAGCAGGCACGAATCACGCAGCTCCGCAGGCAATAATCCTGGAGCTGAGCAAGCAGGAATCACGCAGCTCAGCAGGCAATAATCAAGAAGCAGAGCAGGCAGGAATCAGGCAGCTCAGCAGCCAATAAGCAAGAAGCTAGCAGTCAGGAATCGCGCAGCTCAGCAGGCAATAATCATGGAGCTGAGCTGGCAGGAATCACGCAACTCAGCAGGCAATACTCACGGACCTGAGCAGGCAGGAATCACGCAACTTAGCAGGCAATAATAATTGGAGCTGAAGGCTGTAATGAACTGGATAAGCAGACTCTAATCACGTGATTCAGCCGGCTCCTCTCTGGGGACTGAGCAGGCACTTATTATGCAGCTCAGCAGCAGCAAAAATCATGGAGCTGAGCAAGCAGGAATCACGCAGCTCAGCAGGCAATAATCAAGAAGCTGAGCAGGCAGGAATCACGCAGCTTAGCAGGCAATAATCATGGAGCTGAGCAGACTGTAATGAAGTGGCTAAGCAGACTCTAATCACGTCACTCAGCCGGCTCCTAACCCGGTCTTGAGCAGGCACTAATCACGCAGCTGAGCAGGGACTAATCACACAGCTGATCAGGCACGAGTCAGGCAGCTGAGCAGGGATTAAGCATGCAGCTGAGCAAGCGCTAATCCCTTGATTCAGCAGACCCTGATCACGTGACTGAGCAGGCCCTGATCACGTGGCTGAGCATGCACTGATCACGTGACTGAGCATGCACTGATCACGTGACTGAGAGGCACTGATCACGTGACTGAGAGGCACTGATCACGTGACTGAGCATGCACTGATCACGTGACTGAGAGGCACTGATCACGTGACTGAGAGGCGCTGATCACGTGACTGAGGGGCGCTGATCACGTGACTGAGAGGCGCTGATCACGTGGCTATCATGCACTGATCACGTGCTTCAGGAGGCAATAATCAAAGAGCTGAGCAGGCACTAATCACTTGGCTAAGAGGGCACTAATCACGGAGAGGAGCAGGAAATCGTCAAGGAGCTGAGCAAACTGTAATGAAGTGGTTAAGCAGACTCTAAACACGTGACGCAGCAGGCTCTACACCCGTGACTGAGCAGACACAATTTGGGCAGCTCAGCAGACACCAATGGTGCAGCTCAGCAGACACCAATCATGCAGCTCAGCAGGCAATACTCATGGAGCTGAGCAGGCAGGAATCACTCAGCTCAGCAGGCAAAGATCAAGGAGCTGAGCAGGCACGAATCTCGCAGCTCAGCTGGCAAAAATCAAGGAGCTGAGCAGACTGCCATTAAGTGGCTAAGCAGACTCTAAACACGTGACTCAGCAGGCTTGACACCCGTGACTGAGCACACACGAATCTTGCAGCCCAGCAGACAATACTCCTGGAGCTGAGCAGGCAGGAATCACGCAGCTCAGCAGACAGTAATCAAGGAGCTGAGCAGGCACGAATCACGCAGCTCAGCAGGCAATAATCCTGGAGCTGAGCAAGCAGGAATCACGCAGCTCAGCAGGCAATAATCAAGAAGCAGAGCAGGCAGGAATCAGGCAGCTCAGCAGCCAATAAGCAAGAAGCTAGCAGTCAGGAATCGCGCAGCTCAGCAGGCAATAATCATGGAGCTGAGCTGGCAGGAATCACGCAACTCAGCAGGCAATACTCACGGACCTGAGCAGGCAGGAATCACGCAACTTAGCAGGCAATAATAATTGGAGCTGAAGGCTGTAATGAACTGGATAAGCAGACTCTAATCACGTGATTCAGCCGGCTCCTCTCTGGGGACTGAGCAGGCACTTATTATGCAGCTCAGCAAGCAAAAATCATGGAGCTGAGCAAGCAGGAATCACGCAGCTCAGCAGGCAATAATCATGGAGCTGAGCAAACAGGAATCACGCAGCTCAGCATGCAATAATCAAGAAGCTGAGCAGGCAGGAATCACGCAGCTCAGCAGGCAATAAATATGGAGCTGAGCAAGCAGGAATCACGCAGCTCAGCAGGCAATAATCAAGAAGCTGAGCAGGCAGGAATCACGCAGCTTAGCAGGCAATAATCATGGAGCTGAGCAGACTGTAATGAAGTGGCTAAGCAGACTCTAATCACGTCACTCAGCCGGCTCCTAACCCGGTCTTGAGCAGGCACTAATCACGCAGCTGAGCAGGGACTAATCACACAGCTGATCAGGCACGAGTCAGGCAGCTGAGCAGGGATTAAGCATGCAGCTGAGCAAGCGCTAATCCCTTGATTCAGCAGACCCTGATCACGTGACTGAGCAGGCCCTGATCACGTGGCTGAGCATGCACTGATCACGTGACTGAGCATGCACTGATCACGTGACTGAGAGGCACTGATCACGTGACTGAGAGGCACTGATCACGTGACTGAGCATGCACTGATCACGTGACTGAGAGGCACTGATCACGTGACTGAGAGGCGCTGATCACGTGACTGAGGGGCGCTGATCACGTGACTGAGAGGCGCTGATCACGTGGCTATCATGCACTGATCACGTGCTTCAGGAGGCAATAATCAAAGAGCTGAGCAGGCACTAATCACTTGGCTAAGAGGGCACTAATCACGGAGAGGAGCAGGAAATCGTCAAGGAGCTGAGCAAACTGTAATGAAGTGGTTAAGCAGACTCTAAACACGTGACGCAGCAGGCTCTACACCCGTGACTGAGCAGACACAATTTGGGCAGCTCAGCAGACACCAATGGTGCAGCTCAGCAGACACCAATCATGCAGCTCAGCAGGCAATACTCATGGAGCTGAGCAGGCAGGAATCACTCAGCTCAGCAGGCAAAGATCAAGGAGCTGAGCAGGCACGAATCTCGCAGCTCAGCTGGCAAAAATCAAGGAGCTGAGCAGACTGCCATTAAGTGGCTAAGCAGACTCTAAACACGTGACTCAGCAGGCTTGACACCCGTGACTGAGCACACACGAATCTTGCAGCCCAGCAGACAATACTCATGGAGCTGAGCAGGCAGGAATCACGCAGCTCAGCAGGCAATACTCACGGAGCTGAGCAGGCAGGAATCACGCAACTTAGCAGGCAATAATAATTGGAGCTGAAGGCTGTAATGAACTGGATAAGCAGACTCTAATCACGTGATTCAGCCGGCTCCTCTCTGGGGACTGAGCAGGCACTTATTATGCAGCTCAGCAAGCAAAAATCATGGAGCTGAGCAAGCAGGAATCACGCAGCTCAGCAGGCAATAATCATGGAGCTGAGCAAACAGGAATCACGCAGCTCAGCATGCAATAATCAAGAAGCTGAGCAGGCAGGAATCACGCAGCTCAGCAGGCAATAAATATGGAGCTGAGCAAGCAGGAATCACGCAGCTCAGCAGGCAATAATCAAGAAGCTGAGCAGGCAGGAATCACGCAGCTTAGCAGGCAATAATCATGGAGCTGAGCAGACTGTAATGAAGTGGCTAAGCAGACTCTAATCACGTCACTCAGCCGGCTCCTAACCCGGTCTTGAGCAGGCACTAATCACGCAGCTGAGCAGGGACTAATCACACAGCTGATCAGGCACGAGTCAGGCAGCTGAGCAGGGATTAAGCATGCAGCTGAGCAAGCGCTAATCCCTTGATTCAGCAGACCCTGATCACGTGACTGAGCAGGCCCTGATCACGTGGCTGAGCATGCACTGATCACGTGACTGAGCATGCACTGATCACGTGACTGAGAGGCACTGATCACGTGACTGAGAGGCACTGATCACGTGACTGAGCATGCACTGATCACGTGACTGAGAGGCACTGATCACGTGACTGAGAGGCGCTGATCACGTGACTGAGGGGCGCTGATCACGTGACTGAGAGGCGCTGATCACGTGGCTATCATGCACTGATCACGTGCTTCAGGAGGCAATAATCAAAGAGCTGAGCAGGCACTAATCACTTGGCTAAGAGGGCACTAATCACGGAGAGGAGCAGGAAATCGTCAAGGAGCTGAGCAAACTGTAATGAAGTGGTTAAGCAGACTCTAAACACGTGACGCAGCAGGCTCTACACCCGTGACTGAGCAGACACAATTTGGGCAGCTCAGCAGACACCAATGGTGCAGCTCAGCAGACACCAATCATGCAGCTCAGCAGGCAATACTCATGGAGCTGAGCAGGCAGGAATCACTCAGCTCAGCAGGCAAAGATCAAGGAGCTGAGCAGGCACGAATCTCGCAGCTCAGCTGGCAAAAATCAAGGAGCTGAGCAGACTGCCATTAAGTGGCTAAGCAGACTCTAAACACGTGACTCAGCAGGCTTGACACCCGTGACTGAGCACACACGAATCTTGCAGCCCAGCAGACAATACTCCTGGAGCTGAGCAGGCAGGAATCACGCAGCTCAGCAGACAGTAATCAAGGAGCTGAGCAGGCACGAATCACGCAGCTCCGCAGGCAATAATCCTGGAGCTGAGCAAGCAGGAATCACGCAGCTCAGCAGGCAATAATCAAGAAGCAGAGCAGGCAGGAATCAGGCAGCTCAGCAGCCAATAAGCAAGAAGCTAGCAGTCAGGAATCGCGCAGCTCAGCAGGCAATAATCATGGAGCTGAGCTGGCAGGAATCACGCAACTCAGCAGGCAATACTCACGGACCTGAGCAGGCAGGAATCACGCAACTTAGCAGGCAATAATAATTGGAGCTGAAGGCTGTAATGAACTGGATAAGCAGACTCTAATCACGTGATTCAGCCGGCTCCTCTCTGGGGACTGAGCAGGCACTTATTATGCAGCTCAGCAAGCAAAAATCATGGAGCTGAGCAAGCAGGAATCACGCAGCTCAGCAGGCAATAATCATGGAGCTGAGCAGCTCAGCAGCAATAATCAAGAAGCTGAGCAGGCAGGAATCACGCAGCTTAGCAGGCAATAATCATGGAGCTGAGCAGACTGTAATGAAGTGGCTAAGCAGACTCTAATCACGTCACTCAGCCGGCTCCTAACCCGGTCTTGAGCAGGCACTAATCACGCAGCTGAGCAGGGACTAATCACACAGCTGATCAGGCACGAGTCAGGCAGCTGAGCAGGGATTAAGCATGCAGCTGAGCAAGCGCTAATCCCTTGATTCAGCAGACCCTGATCACGTGACTGAGCAGGCCCTGATCACGTGGCTGAGCATGCACTGATCACGTGACTGAGCATGCACTGATCACGTGACTGAGAGGCACTGATCACGTGACTGAGAGGCACTGATCACGTGACTGAGCATGCACTGATCACGTGACTGAGAGGCACTGATCACGTGACTGAGAGGCGCTGATCACGTGACTGAGGGGCGCTGATCACGTGACTGAGAGGCGCTGATCACGTGGCTATCATGCACTGATCACGTGCTTCAGGAGGCAATAATCAAAGAGCTGAGCAGGCACTAATCACTTGGCTAAGAGGGCACTAATCACGGAGAGGAGCAGGAAATCGTCAAGGAGCTGAGCAAACTGTAATGAAGTGGTTAAGCAGACTCTAAACACGTGACGCAGCAGGCTCTACACCCGTGACTGAGCAGACACAATTTGGGCAGCTCAGCAGACACCAATGGTGCAGCTCAGCAGACACCAATCATGCAGCTCAGCAGGCAATACTCATGGAGCTGAGCAGGCAGGAATCACTCAGCTCAGCAGGCAAAGATCAAGGAGCTGAGCAGGCACGAATCTCGCAGCTCAGCTGGCAAAAATCAAGGAGCTGAGCAGACTGCCATTAAGTGGCTAAGCAGACTCTAAACACGTGACTCAGCAGGCTTGACACCCGTGACTGAGCACACACGAATCTTGCAGCCCAGCAGACAATACTCCTGGAGCTGAGCAGGCAGGAATCACGCAGCTCAGCAGACAGTAATCAAGGAGCTGAGCAGGCACGAATCACGCAGCTCAGCAGGCAATAATCCTGGAGCTGAGCAAGCAGGAATCACGCAGCTCAGCAGGCAATAATCAAGAAGCAGAGCAGGCAGGAATCAGGCAGCTCAGCAGCCAATAAGCAAGAAGCTAGCAGTCAGGAATCGCGCAGCTCAGCAGGCAATAATCATGGAGCTGAGCTGGCAGGAATCACGCAACTCAGCAGGCAATACTCACGGACCTGAGCAGGCAGGAATCACGCAACTTAGCAGGCAATAATAATTGGAGCTGAAGGCTGTAATGAACTGGATAAGCAGACTCTAATCACGTGATTCAGCCGGCTCCTCTCTGGGGACTGAGCAGGCACTTATTATGCAGCTCAGCAAGCAAAAATCATGGAGCTGAGCAAGCAGGAATCACGCAGCTCAGCAGGCAATAATCATGGAGCTGAGCAAACAGGAATCACGCAGCTCAGCATGCAATAATCAAGAAGCTGAGCAGGCAGGAATCACGCAGCTCAGCAGGCAATAAATATGGAGCTGAGCAAGCAGGAATCACGCAGCTCAGCAGGCAATAATCAAGAAGCTGAGCAGGCAGGAATCACGCAGCTTAGCAGGCAATAATCATGGAGCTGAGCAGACTGTAATGAAGTGGCTAAGCAGACTCTAATCACGTCACTCAGCCGGCTCCTAACCCGGTCTTGAGCAGGCACTAATCACGCAGCTGAGCAGGGACTAATCACACAGCTGATCAGGCACGAGTCAGGCAGCTGAGCAGGGATTAAGCATGCAGCTGAGCAAGCGCTAATCCCTTGATTCAGCAGACCCTGATCACGTGACTGAGCAGGCCCTGATCACGTGGCTGAGCATGCACTGATCACGTGACTGAGCATGCACTGATCACGTGACTGAGAGGCACTGATCACGTGACTGAGAGGCACTGATCACGTGACTGAGCATGCACTGATCACGTGACTGAGAGGCACTGATCACGTGACTGAGAGGCGCTGATCACGTGACTGAGGGGCGCTGATCACGTGACTGAGAGGCGCTGATCACGTGGCTATCATGCACTGATCACGTGCTTCAGGAGGCAATAATCAAAGAGCTGAGCAGGCACTAATCACTTGGCTAAGAGGGCACTAATCACGGAGAGGAGCAGGAAATCGTCAAGGAGCTGAGCAAACTGTAATGAAGTGGTTAAGCAGACTCTAAACACGTGACGCAGCAGGCTCTACACCCGTGACTGAGCAGACACAATTTGGGCAGCTCAGCAGACACCAATGGTGCAGCTCAGCAGACACCAATCATGCAGCTCAGCAGGCAATACTCATGGAGCTGAGCAGGCAGGAATCACTCAGCTCAGCAGGCAAAGATCAAGGAGCTGAGCAGGCACGAATCTCGCAGCTCAGCTGGCAAAAATCAAGGAGCTGAGCAGACTGCCATTAAGTGGCTAAGCAGACTCTAAACACGTGACTCAGCAGGCTTGACACCCGTGACTGAGCACACACGAATCTTGCAGCCCAGCAGACAATACTCCTGGAGCTGAGCAGGCAGGAATCACGCAGCTCAGCAGACAGTAATCAAGGAGCTGAGCAGGCACGAATCACGCAGCTCAGCAGGCAATAATCCTGGAGCTGAGCAAGCAGGAATCACGCAGCTCAGCAGGCAATAATCAAGAAGCAGAGCAGGCAGGAATCAGGCAGCTCAGCAGCCAATAAGCAAGAAGCTAGCAGTCAGGAATCGCGCAGCTCAGCAGGCAATAATCATGGAGCTGAGCTGGCAGGAATCACGCAACTCAGCAGGCAATACTCACGGACCTGAGCAGGCAGGAATCACGCAACTTAGCAGGCAATAATAATTGGAGCTGAAGGCTGTAATGAACTGGATAAGCAGACTCTAATCACGTGATTCAGCCGGCTCCTCTCTGGGGACTGAGCAGGCACTTATTATGCAGCTCAGCAAGCAAAAATCATGGAGCTGAGCAAGCAGGAATCACGCAGCTCAGCAGGCAATAATCATGGAGCTGAGCAAACAGGAATCACGCAGCTCAGCATGCAATAATCAAGAAGCTGAGCAGGCAGGAATCACGCAGCTCAGCAGGCAATAAATATGGAGCTGAGCAAGCAGGAATCACGCAGCTCAGCAGGCAATAATCAAGAAGCTGAGCAGGCAGGAATCACGCAGCTTAGCAGGCAATAATCATGGAGCTGAGCAGACTGTAATGAAGTGGCTAAGCAGACTCTAATCACGTCACTCAGCCGGCTCCTAACCCGGTCTTGAGCAGGCACTAATCACGCAGCTGAGCAGGGACTAATCACACAGCTGATCAGGCACGAGTCAGGCAGCTGAGCAGGGATTAAGCATGCAGCTGAGCAAGCGCTAATCCCTTGATTCAGCAGACCCTGATCACGTGACTGAGCAGGCCCTGATCACGTGGCTGAGCATGCACTGATCACGTGACTGAGCATGCACTGATCACGTGACTGAGAGGCACTGATCACGTGACTGAGAGGCACTGATCACGTGACTGAGCATGCACTGATCACGTGACTGAGAGGCACTGATCACGTGACTGAGAGGCGCTGATCACGTGACTGAGGGGCGCTGATCACGTGACTGAGAGGCGCTGATCACGTGGCTATCATGCACTGATCACGTGCTTCAGGAGGCAATAATCAAAGAGCTGAGCAGGCACTAATCACTTGGCTAAGAGGGCACTAATCACGGAGAGGAGCAGGAAATCGTCAAGGAGCTGAGCAAACTGTAATGAAGTGGTTAAGCAGACTCTAAACACGTGACGCAGCAGGCTCTACACCCGTGACTGAGCAGACACAATTTGGGCAGCTCAGCAGACACCAATGGTGCAGCTCAGCAGACACCAATCATGCAGCTCAGCAGGCAATACTCATGGAGCTGAGCAGGCAGGAATCACTCAGCTCAGCAGGCAAAGATCAAGGAGCTGAGCAGGCACGAATCTCGCAGCTCAGCTGGCAAAAATCAAGGAGCTGAGCAGACTGCCATTAAGTGGCTAAGCAGACTCTAAACACGTGACTCAGCAGGCTTGACACCCGTGACTGAGCACACACGAATCTTGCAGCCCAGCAGACAATACTCCTGGAGCTGAGCAGGCAGGAATCACGCAGCTCAGCAGACAGTAATCAAGGAGCTGAGCAGGCACGAATCACGCAGCTCAGGCAATAATCCTGGAGCTGAGCAAGCAGGAATCACGCAGCTCAGCAGGCAATAATCAAGAAGCAGAGCAGGCAGGAATCAGGCAGCTCAGCAGCCAATAAGCAAGAAGCTAGCAGTCAGGAATCGCGCAGCTCAGCAGGCAATAATCATGGAGCTGAGCTGGCAGGAATCACGCAACTCAGCAGGCAATACTCACGGACCTGAGCAGGCAGGAATCACGCAACTTAGCAGGCAATAATAATTGGAGCTGAAGGCTGTAATGAACTGGATAAGCAGACTCTAATCACGTGATTCAGCCGGCTCCTCTCTGGGGACTGAGCAGGCACTTATTATGCAGCTCAGCAAGCAAAAATCATGGAGCTGAGCAAGCAGGAATCACGCAGCTCAGCAGGCAATAATCATGGAGCTGAGCAAACAGGAATCACGCAGCTCAGCATGCAATAATCAAGAAGCTGAGCAGGCAGGAATCACGCAGCTCAGCAGGCAATAAATATGGAGCTGAGCAAGCAGGAATCACGCAGCTCAGCAGGCAATAATCAAGAAGCTGAGCAGGCAGGAATCACGCAGCTTAGCAGGCAATAATCATGGAGCTGAGCAGACTGTAATGAAGTGGCTAAGCAGACTCTAATCACGTCACTCAGCCGGCTCCTAACCCGGTCTTGAGCAGGCACTAATCACGCAGCTGAGCAGGGACTAATCACACAGCTGATCAGGCACGAGTCAGGCAGCTGAGCAGGGATTAAGCATGCAGCTGAGCAAGCGCTAATCCCTTGATTCAGCAGACCCTGATCACGTGACTGAGCAGGCCCTGATCACGTGGCTGAGCATGCACTGATCACGTGACTGAGCATGCACTGATCACGTGACTGAGAGGCACTGATCACGTGACTGAGAGGCACTGATCACGTGACTGAGCATGCACTGATCACGTGACTGAGAGGCACTGATCACGTGACTGAGAGGCGCTGATCACGTGACTGAGGGGCGCTGATCACGTGACTGAGAGGCGCTGATCACGTGGCTATCATGCACTGATCACGTGCTTCAGGAGGCAATAATCAAAGAGCTGAGCAGGCACTAATCACTTGGCTAAGAGGGCACTAATCACGGAGAGGAGCAGGAAATCGTCAAGGAGCTGAGCAAACTGTAATGAAGTGGTTAAGCAGACTCTAAACACGTGACGCAGCAGGCTCTACACCCGTGACTGAGCAGACACAATTTGGGCAGCTCAGCAGACACCAATGGTGCAGCTCAGCAGACACCAATCATGCAGCTCAGCAGGCAATACTCATGGAGCTGAGCAGGCAGGAATCACTCAGCTCAGCAGGCAAAGATCAAGGAGCTGAGCAGGCACGAATCTCGCAGCTCAGCTGGCAAAAATCAAGGAGCTGAGCAGACTGCCATTAAGTGGCTAAGCAGACTCTAAACACGTGACTCAGCAGGCTTGACACCCGTGACTGAGCACACACGAATCTTGCAGCCCAGCAGACAATACTCCTGGAGCTGAGCAGGCAGGAATCACGCAGCTCAGCAGACAGTAATCAAGGAGCTGAGCAGGCACGAATCACGCAGCTCAGCAGGCAATAATCCTGGAGCTGAGCAAGCAGGAATCACGCAGCTCAGCAGGCAATAATCAAGAAGCAGAGCAGGCAGGAATCAGGCAGCTCAGCAGCCAATAAGCAAGAAGCTAGCAGTCAGGAATCGCGCAGCTCAGCAGGCAATAATCATGGAGCTGAGCTGGCAGGAATCACGCAACTCAGCAGGCAATACTCACGGACCTGAGCAGGCAGGAATCACGCAACTTAGCAGGCAATAATAATTGGAGCTGAAGGCTGTAATGAACTGGATAAGCAGACTCTAATCACGTGATTCAGCCGGCTCCTCTCTGGGGACTGAGCAGGCACTTATTATGCAGCTCAGCAAGCAAAAATCATGGAGCTGAGCAAGCAGGAATCACGCAGCTCAGCAGGCAATAATCATGGAGCTGAGCAAACAGGAATCACGCAGCTCAGCATGCAATAATCAAGAAGCTGAGCAGGCAGGAATCACGCAGCTCAGCAGGCAATAAATATGGAGCTGAGCAAGCAGGAATCACGCAGCTCAGCAGGCAGAAGCTGAGCAGGCAGGAATCACGCAGCTTAGCAGGCAATAATCATGGAGCTGAGCAGACTGTAATGAAGTGGCTAAGCAGACTCTAATCACGTCACTCAGCCGGCTCCTAACCCGGTCTTGAGCAGGCACTAATCACGCAGCTGAGCAGGGACTAATCACACAGCTGATCAGGCACGAGTCAGGCAGCTGAGCAGGGATTAAGCATGCAGCTGAGCAAGCGCTAATCCCTTGATTCAGCAGACCCTGATCACGTGACTGAGCAGGCCCTGATCACGTGGCTGAGCATGCACTGATCACGTGACTGAGCATGCACTGATCACGTGACTGAGAGGCACTGATCACGTGACTGAGAGGCACTGATCACGTGACTGAGCATGCACTGATCACGTGACTGAGAGGCACTGATCACGTGACTGAGAGGCGCTGATCACGTGACTGAGGGGCGCTGATCACGTGACTGAGAGGCGCTGATCACGTGGCTATCATGCACTGATCACGTGCTTCAGGAGGCAATAATCAAAGAGCTGAGCAGGCACTAATCACTTGGCTAAGAGGGCACTAATCACGGAGAGGAGCAGGAAATCGTCAAGGAGCTGAGCAAACTGTAATGAAGTGGTTAAGCAGACTCTAAACACGTGACGCAGCAGGCTCTACACCCGTGACTGAGCAGACACAATTTGGGCAGCTCAGCAGACACCAATGGTGCAGCTCAGCAGACACCAATCATGCAGCTCAGCAGGCAATACTCATGGAGCTGAGCAGGCAGGAATCACTCAGCTCAGCAGGCAAAGATCAAGGAGCTGAGCAGGCACGAATCTCGCAGCTCAGCTGGCAAAAATCAAGGAGCTGAGCAGACTGCCATTAAGTGGCTAAGCAGACTCTAAACACGTGACTCAGCAGGCTTGACACCCGTGACTGAGCACACACGAATCTTGCAGCCCAGCAGACAATACTCCTGGAGCTGAGCAGGCAGGAATCACGCAGCTCAGCAGACAGTAATCAAGGAGCTGAGCAGGCACGAATCACGCAGCTCAGCAGGCAATAATCCTGGAGCTGAGCAAGCAGGAATCACGCAGCTCAGCAGGCAATAATCAAGAAGCAGAGCAGGCAGGAATCAGGCAGCTCAGCAGCCAATAAGCAAGAAGCTAGCAGTCAGGAATCGCGCAGCTCAGCAGGCAATAATCATGGAGCTGAGCTGGCAGGAATCACGCAACTCAGCAGGCAATACTCACGGACCTGAGCAGGCAGGAATCACGCAACTTAGCAGGCAATAATAATTGGAGCTGAAGGCTGTAATGAACTGGATAAGCAGACTCTAATCACGTGATTCAGCCGGCTCCTCTCTGGGGACTGAGCAGGCACTTATTATGCAGCTCAGCAAGCAAAAATCATGGAGCTGAGCAAGCAGGAATCACGCAGCTCAGCAGGCAATAATCATGGAGCTGAGCAAACAGGAATCACGCAGCTCAGCATGCAATAATCAAGAAGCTGAGCAGGCAGGAATCACGCAGCTCAGCAGGCAATAAATATGGAGCTGAGCAAGCAGGAATCACGCAGCTCAGCAGGCAATAATCAAGAAGCTGAGCAGGCAGGAATCACGCAGCTTAGCAGGCAATAATCATGGAGCTGAGCAGACTGTAATGAAGTGGCTAAGCAGACTCTAATCACGTCACTCAGCCGGCTCCTAACCCGGTCTTGAGCAGGCACTAATCACGCAGCTGAGCAGGGACTAATCACACAGCTGATCAGGCACGAGTCAGGCAGCTGAGCAGGGATTAAGCATGCAGCTGAGCAAGCGCTAATCCCTTGATTCAGCAGACCCTGATCACGTGACTGAGCAGGCCCTGATCACGTGGCTGAGCATGCACTGATCACGTGACTGAGCATGCACTGATCACGTGACTGAGAGGCACTGATCACGTGACTGAGAGGCACTGATCACGTGACTGAGCATGCACTGATCACGTGACTGAGAGGCACTGATCACGTGACTGAGAGGCGCTGATCACGTGACTGAGGGGCGCTGATCACGTGACTGAGAGGCGCTGATCACGTGGCTATCATGCACTGATCACGTGCTTCAGGAGGCAATAATCAAAGAGCTGAGCAGGCACTAATCACTTGGCTAAGAGGGCACTAATCACGGAGAGGAGCAGGAAATCGTCAAGGAGCTGAGCAAACTGTAATGAAGTGGTTAAGCAGACTCTAAACACGTGACGCAGCAGGCTCTACACCCGTGACTGAGCAGACACAATTTGGGCAGCTCAGCAGACACCAATGGTGCAGCTCAGCAGACACCAATCATGCAGCTCAGCAGGCAATACTCATGGAGCTGAGCAGGCAGGAATCACTCAGCTCAGCAGGCAAAGATCAAGGAGCTGAGCAGGCACGAATCTCGCAGCTCAGCTGGCAAAAATCAAGGAGCTGAGCAGACTGCCATTAAGTGGCTAAGCAGACTCTAAACACGTGACTCAGCAGGCTTGACACCCGTGACTGAGCACACACGAATCTTGCAGCCCAGCAGACAATACTCCTGGAGCTGAGCAGGCAGGAATCACGCAGCTCAGCAGACAGTAATCAAGGAGCTGAGCAGGCACGAATCACGCAGCTCAGCAGGCAATAATCCTGGAGCTGAGCAAGCAGGAATCACGCAGCTCAGCAGGCAATAATCAAGAAGCAGAGCAGGCAGGAATCAGGCAGCTCAGCAGCCAATAAGCAAGAAGCTAGCAGTCAGGAATCGCGCAGCTCAGCAGGCAATAATCATGGAGCTGAGCTGGCAGGAATCACGCAACTCAGCAGGCAATACTCACGGACCTGAGCAGGCAGGAATCACGCAACTTAGCAGGCAATAATAATTGGAGCTGAAGGCTGTAATGAACTGGATAAGCAGACTCTAATCACGTGATTCAGCCGGCTCCTCTCTGGGGACTGAGCAGGCACTTATTATGCAGCTCAGCAAGCAAAAATCATGGAGCTGAGCAAGCAGGAATCACGCAGCTCAGCAGGCAATAATCATGGAGCTGAGCAAACAGGAATCACGCAGCTCAGCATGCAATAATCAAGAAGCTGAGCAGGCAGGAATCACGCAGCTCAGCAGGCAATAAATATGGAGCTGAGCAAGCAGGAATCACGCAGCTCAGCAGGCAATAATCAAGAAGCTGAGCAGGCAGGAATCACGCAGCTTAGCAGGCAATAATCATGGAGCTGAGCAGACTGTAATGAAGTGGCTAAGCAGACTCTAATCACGTCACTCAGCCGGCTCCTAACCCGGTCTTGAGCAGGCACTAATCACGCAGCTGAGCAGGGACTAATCACACAGCTGATCAGGCACGAGTCAGGCAGCTGAGCAGGGATTAAGCATGCAGCTGAGCAAGCGCTAATCCCTTGATTCAGCAGACCCTGATCACGTGACTGAGCAGGCCCTGATCACGTGGCTGAGCATGCACTGATCACGTGACTGAGCATGCACTGATCACGTGACTGAGAGGCACTGATCACGTGACTGAGAGGCACTGATCACGTGACTGAGCATGCACTGATCACGTGACTGAGAGGCACTGATCACGTGACTGAGAGGCGCTGATCACGTGACTGAGGGGCGCTGATCACGTGACTGAGAGGCGCTGATCACGTGGCTATCATGCACTGATCACGTGCTTCAGGAGGCAATAATCAAAGAGCTGAGCAGGCACTAATCACTTGGCTAAGAGGGCACTAATCACGGAGAGGAGCAGGAAATCGTCAAGGAGCTGAGCAAACTGTAATGAAGTGGTTAAGCAGACTCTAAACACGTGACGCAGCAGGCTCTACACCCGTGACTGAGCAGACACAATTTGGGCAGCTCAGCAGACACCAATGGTGCAGCTCAGCAGACACCAATCATGCAGCTCAGCAGGCAATACTCATGGAGCTGAGCAGGCAGGAATCACTCAGCTCAGCAGGCAAAGATCAAGGAGCTGAGCAGGCACGAATCTCGCAGCTCAGCTGGCAAAAATCAAGGAGCTGAGCAGACTGCCATTAAGTGGCTAAGCAGACTCTAAACACGTGACTCAGCAGGCTTGACACCCGTGACTGAGCACACACGAATCTTGCAGCCCAGCAGACAATACTCCTGGAGCTGAGCAGGCAGGAATCACGCAGCTCAGCAGACAGTAATCAAGGAGCTGAGCAGGCACGAATCACGCAGCTCAGCAGGCAATAATCCTGGAGCTGAGCAAGCAGGAATCACGCAGCTCAGCAGGCAATAATCAAGAAGCAGAGCAGGCAGGAATCAGGCAGCTCAGCAGCCAATAAGCAAGAAGCTAGCAGTCAGGAATCGCGCAGCTCAGCAGGCAATAATCATGGAGCTGAGCTGGCAGGAATCACGCAACTCAGCAGGCAATACTCACGGACCTGAGCAGGCAGGAATCACGCAACTTAGCAGGCAATAATAATTGGAGCTGAAGGCTGTAATGAACTGGATAAGCAGACTCTAATCACGTGATTCAGCCGGCTCCTCTCTGGGGACTGAGCAGGCACTTATTATGCAGCTCAGCAAGCAAAAATCATGGAGCTGAGCAAGCAGGAATCACGCAGCTCAGCAGGCAATAATCATGGAGCTGAGCAAACAGGAATCACGCAGCTCAGCATGCAATAATCAAGAAGCTGAGCAGGCAGGAATCACGCAGCTCAGCAGGCAATAAATATGGAGCTGAGCAAGCAGGAATCACGCAGCTGAGCAGAAGCAGGAATCACGCAGCTTAGCAGGCAATAATCATGGAGCTGAGCAGACTGTAATGAAGTGGCTAAGCAGACTCTAATCACGTCACTCAGCCGGCTCCTAACCCGGTCTTGAGCAGGCACTAATCACGCAGCTGAGCAGGGACTAATCACACAGCTGATCAGGCACGAGTCAGGCAGCTGAGCAGGGATTAAGCATGCAGCTGAGCAAGCGCTAATCCCTTGATTCAGCAGACCCTGATCACGTGACTGAGCAGGCCCTGATCACGTGGCTGAGCATGCACTGATCACGTGACTGAGCATGCACTGATCACGTGACTGAGAGGCACTGATCACGTGACTGAGAGGCACTGATCACGTGACTGAGCATGCACTGATCACGTGACTGAGAGGCACTGATCACGTGACTGAGAGGCGCTGATCACGTGACTGAGGGGCGCTGATCACGTGACTGAGAGGCGCTGATCACGTGGCTATCATGCACTGATCACGTGCTTCAGGAGGCAATAATCAAAGAGCTGAGCAGGCACTAATCACTTGGCTAAGAGGGCACTAATCACGGAGAGGAGCAGGAAATCGTCAAGGAGCTGAGCAAACTGTAATGAAGTGGTTAAGCAGACTCTAAACACGTGACGCAGCAGGCTCTACACCCGTGACTGAGCAGACACAATTTGGGCAGCTCAGCAGACACCAATGGTGCAGCTCAGCAGACACCAATCATGCAGCTCAGCAGGCAATACTCATGGAGCTGAGCAGGCAGGAATCACTCAGCTCAGCAGGCAAAGATCAAGGAGCTGAGCAGGCTGCCATTCAAGTGAGCTGAGCAGCTCTAAACACGTGACTCAGCAGGCTTGACACCCGTGACTGAGCACACACGAATCTTGCAGCCCAGCAGACAATACTCCTGGAGCTGAGCAGGCAGGAATCACGCAGCTCAGCAGACAGTAATCAAGGAGCTGAGCAGGCACGAATCACGCAGCTCAGCAGGCAATAATCCTGGAGCTGAGCAAGCAGGAATCACGCAGCTCAGCAGGCAATAATCAAGAAGCAGAGCAGGCAGGAATCAGGCAGCTCAGCAGCCAATAAGCAAGAAGCTAGCAGTCAGGAATCGCGCAGCTCAGCAGGCAATAATCATGGAGCTGAGCTGGCAGGAATCACGCAACTCAGCAGGCAATACTCACGGACCTGAGCAGGCAGGAATCACGCAACTTAGCAGGCAATAATAATTGGAGCTGAAGGCTGTAATGAACTGGATAAGCAGACTCTAATCACGTGATTCAGCCGGCTCCTCTCTGGGGACTGAGCAGGCACTTATTATGCAGCTCAGCAAGCAAAAATCATGGAGCTGAGCAAGCAGGAATCACGCAGCTCAGCAGGCAATAATCATGGAGCTGAGCAAACAGGAATCACGCAGCTCAGCATGCAATAATCAAGAAGCTGAGCAGGCAGGAATCACGCAGCTCAGCAGGCAATAAATATGGAGCTGAGCAAGCAGGAATCACGCAGCTCAGCAGGCAATAATCAAGAAGCTGAGCAGGCAGGAATCACGCAGCTTAGCAGGCAATAATCATGGAGCTGAGCAGACTGTAATGAAGTGGCTAAGCAGACTCTAATCACGTCACTCAGCCGGCTCCTAACCCGGTCTTGAGCAGGCACTAATCACGCAGCTGAGCAGGGACTAATCACACAGCTGATCAGGCACGAGTCAGGCAGCTGAGCAGGGATTAAGCATGCAGCTGAGCAAGCGCTAATCCCTTGATTCAGCAGACCCTGATCACGTGACTGAGCAGGCCCTGATCACGTGGCTGAGCATGCACTGATCACGTGACTGAGCATGCACTGATCACGTGACTGAGAGGCACTGATCACGTGACTGAGAGGCACTGATCACGTGACTGAGCATGCACTGATCACGTGACTGAGAGGCACTGATCACGTGACTGAGAGGCGCTGATCACGTGACTGAGGGGCGCTGATCACGTGACTGAGAGGCGCTGATCACGTGGCTATCATGCACTGATCACGTGCTTCAGGAGGCAATAATCAAAGAGCTGAGCAGGCACTAATCACTTGGCTAAGAGGGCACTAATCACGGAGAGGAGCAGGAAATCGTCAAGGAGCTGAGCAAACTGTAATGAAGTGGTTAAGCAGACTCTAAACACGTGACGCAGCAGGCTCTACACCCGTGACTGAGCAGACACAATTTGGGCAGCTCAGCAGACACCAATGGTGCAGCTCAGCAGACACCAATCATGCAGCTCAGCAGGCAATACTCATGGAGCTGAGCAGGCAGGAATCACTCAGCTCAGCAGGCAAAGATCAAGGAGCTGAGCAGGCACGAATCTCGCAGCTCAGCTGGCAAAAATCAAGGAGCTGAGCAGACTGCCATTAAGTGGCTAAGCAGACTCTAAACACGTGACTCAGCAGGCTTGACACCCGTGACTGAGCACACACGAATCTTGCAGCCCAGCAGACAATACTCCTGGAGCTGAGCAGGCAGGAATCACGCAGCTCAGCAGACAGTAATCAAGGAGCTGAGCAGGCACGAATCACGCAGCTCAGCAGGCAATAATCCTGGAGCTGAGCAAGCAGGAATCACGCAGCTCAGCAGGCAATAATCAAGAAGCAGAGCAGGCAGGAATCAGGCAGCTCAGCAGCCAATAAGCAAGAAGCTAGCAGTCAGGAATCGCGCAGCTCAGCAGGCAATAATCATGGAGCTGAGCTGGCAGGAATCACGCAACTCAGCAGGCAATACTCACGGACCTGAGCAGGCAGGAATCACGCAACTTAGCAGGCAATAATAATTGGAGCTGAAGGCTGTAATGAACTGGATAAGCAGACTCTAATCACGTGATTCAGCCGGCTCCTCTCTGGGGACTGAGCAGGCACTTATTATGCAGCTCAGCAAGCAAAAATCATGGAGCTGAGCAAGCAGGAATCACGCAGCTCAGCAGGCAATAATCATGGAGCTGAGCAAACAGGAATCACGCAGCTCAGCATGCAATAATCAAGAAGCTGAGCAGGCAGGAATCACGCAGCTCAGCAGGCAATAAATAAGGAGCTGAGCAGGCAGGAATCACGCAGCTTAGCAGGCAATAATCATGGAGCTGAGCAGACTGTAATGAAGTGGCTAAGCAGACTCTAATCACGTCACTCAGCCGGCTCCTAACCCGGTCTTGAGCAGGCACTAATCACGCAGCTGAGCAGGGACTAATCACACAGCTGATCAGGCACGAGTCAGGCAGCTGAGCAGGGATTAAGCATGCAGCTGAGCAAGCGCTAATCCCTTGATTCAGCAGACCCTGATCACGTGACTGAGCAGGCCCTGATCACGTGGCTGAGCATGCACTGATCACGTGACTGAGCATGCACTGATCACGTGACTGAGAGGCACTGATCACGTGACTGAGAGGCACTGATCACGTGACTGAGCATGCACTGATCACGTGACTGAGAGGCACTGATCACGTGACTGAGAGGCGCTGATCACGTGACTGAGGGGCGCTGATCACGTGACTGAGAGGCGCTGATCACGTGGCTATCATGCACTGATCACGTGCTTCAGGAGGCAATAATCAAAGAGCTGAGCAGGCACTAATCACTTGGCTAAGAGGGCACTAATCACGGAGAGGAGCAGGAAATCGTCAAGGAGCTGAGCAAACTGTAATGAAGTGGTTAAGCAGACTCTAAACACGTGACGCAGCAGGCTCTACACCCGTGACTGAGCAGACACAATTTGGGCAGCTCAGCAGACACCAATGGTGCAGCTCAGCAGACACCAATCATGCAGCTCAGCAGGCAATACTCATGGAGCTGAGCAGGCAGGAATCACTCAGCTCAGCAGGCAAAGATCAAGGAGCTGAGCAGGCACGAATCTCGCAGCTCAGCTGGCAAAAATCAAGGAGCTGAGCAGACTGCCATTAAGTGGCTAAGCAGACTCTAAACACGTGACTCAGCAGGCTTGACACCCGTGACTGAGCACACACGAATCTTGCAGCCCAGCAGACAATACTCCTGGAGCTGAGCAGGCAGGAATCACGCAGCTCAGCAGACAGTAATCAAGGAGCTGAGCAGGCACGAATCACGCAGCTCAGCAGGCAATAATCCTGGAGCTGAGCAAGCAGGAATCACGCAGCTCAGCAGGCAATAATCAAGAAGCAGAGCAGGCAGGAATCAGGCAGCTCAGCAGCCAATAAGCAAGAAGCTAGCAGTCAGGAATCGCGCAGCTCAGCAGGCAATAATCATGGAGCTGAGCTGGCAGGAATCACGCAACTCAGCAGGCAATACTCACGGACCTGAGCAGGCAGGAATCACGCAACTTAGCAGGCAATAATAATTGGAGCTGAAGGCTGTAATGAACTGGATAAGCAGACTCTAATCACGTGATTCAGCCGGCTCCTCTCTGGGGACTGAGCAGGCACTTATTATGCAGCTCAGCAAGCAAAAATCATGGAGCTGAGCAAGCAGGAATCACGCAGCTCAGCAGGCAATAATCATGGAGCTGAGCAAACAGGAATCACGCAGCTCAGCATGCAATAATCAAGAAGCTGAGCAGGCAGGAATCACGCAGCTCAGCAGGCAATAAATATGGAGCTGAGCAAGCAGGAATCACGCAGCTCAGCAGGCAATAATCAAGAAGCTGAGCAGGCAGGAATCACGCAGCTTAGCAGGCAATAATCATGGAGCTGAGCAGACTGTAATGAAGTGGCTAAGCAGACTCTAATCACGTCACTCAGCCGGCTCCTAACCCGGTCTTGAGCAGGCACTAATCACGCAGCTGAGCAGGGACTAATCACACAGCTGATCAGGCACGAGTCAGGCAGCTGAGCAGGGATTAAGCATGCAGCTGAGCAAGCGCTAATCCCTTGATTCAGCAGACCCTGATCACGTGACTGAGCAGGCCCTGATCACGTGGCTGAGCATGCACTGATCACGTGACTGAGCATGCACTGATCACGTGACTGAGAGGCACTGATCACGTGACTGAGAGGCACTGATCACGTGACTGAGCATGCACTGATCACGTGACTGAGAGGCACTGATCACGTGACTGAGAGGCGCTGATCACGTGACTGAGGGGCGCTGATCACGTGACTGAGAGGCGCTGATCACGTGGCTATCATGCACTGATCACGTGCTTCAGGAGGCAATAATCAAAGAGCTGAGCAGGCACTAATCACTTGGCTAAGAGGGCACTAATCACGGAGAGGAGCAGGAAATCGTCAAGGAGCTGAGCAAACTGTAATGAAGTGGTTAAGCAGACTCTAAACACGTGACGCAGCAGGCTCTACACCCGTGACTGAGCAGACACAATTTGGGCAGCTCAGCAGACACCAATGGTGCAGCTCAGCAGACACCAATCATGCAGCTCAGCAGGCAATACTCATGGAGCTGAGCAGGCAGGAATCACTCAGCTCAGCAGGCAAAGATCAAGGAGCTGAGCAGGCACGAATCTCGCAGCTCAGCTGGCAAAAATCAAGGAGCTGAGCAGACTGCCATTAAGTGGCTAAGCAGACTCTAAACACGTGACTCAGCAGGCTTGACACCCGTGACTGAGCACACACGAATCTTGCAGCCCAGCAGACAATACTCCTGGAGCTGAGCAGGCAGGAATCACGCAGCTCAGCAGACAGTAATCAAGGAGCTGAGCAGGCACGAATCACGCAGCTCAGCAGGCAATAATCCTGGAGCTGAGCAAGCAGGAATCACGCAGCTCAGCAGGCAATAATCAAGAAGCAGAGCAGGCAGGAATCAGGCAGCTCAGCAGCCAATAAGCAAGAAGCTAGCAGTCAGGAATCGCGCAGCTCAGCAGGCAATAATCATGGAGCTGAGCTGGCAGGAATCACGCAACTCAGCAGGCAATACTCACGGACCTGAGCAGGCAGGAATCACGCAACTTAGCAGGCAATAATAATTGGAGCTGAAGGCTGTAATGAACTGGATAAGCAGACTCTAATCACGTGATTCAGCCGGCTCCTCTCTGGGGACTGAGCAGGCACTTATTATGCAGCTCAGCAAGCAAAAATCATGGAGCTGAGCAAGCAGGAATCACGCAGCTCAGCAGGCAATAATCATGGAGCTGAGCAAACAGGAATCACGCAGCTCAGCATGCAATAATCAAGAAGCTGAGCAGGCAGGAATCACGCAGCTCAGCAGGCAATAAATATGGAGCTGAGCAAGCAGGAATCACGCAGCTCAGCAGGCAATAATCAAGAAGCTGAGCAGGCAGGAATCACGCAGCTTAGCAGGCAATAATCATGGAGCTGAGCAGACTGTAATGAAGTGGCTAAGCAGACTCTAATCACGTCACTCAGCCGGCTCCTAACCCGGTCTTGAGCAGGCACTAATCACGCAGCTGAGCAGGGACTAATCACACAGCTGATCAGGCACGAGTCAGGCAGCTGAGCAGGGATTAAGCATGCAGCTGAGCAAGCGCTAATCCCTTGATTCAGCAGACCCTGATCACGTGACTGAGCAGGCCCTGATCACGTGGCTGAGCATGCACTGATCACGTGACTGAGCATGCACTGATCACGTGACTGAGAGGCACTGATCACGTGACTGAGAGGCACTGATCACGTGACTGAGCATGCACTGATCACGTGACTGAGAGGCACTGATCACGTGACTGAGAGGCGCTGATCACGTGACTGAGGGGCGCTGATCACGTGACTGAGAGGCGCTGATCACGTGGCTATCATGCACTGATCACGTGCTTCAGGAGGCAATAATCAAAGAGCTGAGCAGGCACTAATCACTTGGCTAAGAGGGCACTAATCACGGAGAGGAGCAGGAAATCGTCAAGGAGCTGAGCAAACTGTAATGAAGTGGTTAAGCAGACTCTAAACACGTGACGCAGCAGGCTCTACACCCGTGACTGAGCAGACACAATTTGGGCAGCTCAGCAGACACCAATGGTGCAGCTCAGCAGACACCAATCATGCAGCTCAGCAGGCAATACTCATGGAGCTGAGCAGGCAGGAATCACTCAGCTCAGCAGGCAAAGATCAAGGAGCTGAGCAGGCACGAATCTCGCAGCTCAGCTGGCAAAAATCAAGGAGCTGAGCAGACTGCCATTAAGTGGCTAAGCAGACTCTAAACACGTGACTCAGCAGGCTTGACACCCGTGACTGAGCACACACGAATCTTGCAGCCCAGCAGACAATACTCCTGGAGCTGAGCAGGCAGGAATCACGCAGCTCAGCAGACAGTAATCAAGGAGCTGAGCAGGCACGAATCACGCAGCTCAGCAGGCAATAATCCTGGAGCTGAGCAAGCAGGAATCACGCAGCTCAGCAGGCAATAATCAAGAAGCAGAGCAGGCAGGAATCAGGCAGCTCAGCAGCCAATAAGCAAGAAGCTAGCAGTCAGGAATCGCGCAGCTCAGCAGGCAATAATCATGGAGCTGAGCTGGCAGGAATCACGCAACTCAGCAGGCAATACTCACGGACCTGAGCAGGCAGGAATCACGCAACTTAGCAGGCAATAATAATTGGAGCTGAAGGCTGTAATGAACTGGATAAGCAGACTCTAATCACGTGATTCAGCCGGCTCCTCTCTGGGGACTGAGCAGGCACTTATTATGCAGCTCAGCAAGCAAAAATCATGGAGCTGAGCAAGCAGGAATCACGCAGCTCAGCAGGCAATAATCACTGAGCAGCAGGAATCACGCAGCTCAGCAGGCAATAATCATGGAGCTGAGCAGACTGTAATGAAGTGGCTAAGCAGACTCTAATCACGTCACTCAGCCGGCTCCTAACCCGGTCTTGAGCAGGCACTAATCACGCAGCTGAGCAGGGACTAATCACACAGCTGATCAGGCACGAGTCAGGCAGCTGAGCAGGGATTAAGCATGCAGCTGAGCAAGCGCTAATCCCTTGATTCAGCAGACCCTGATCACGTGACTGAGCAGGCCCTGATCACGTGGCTGAGCATGCACTGATCACGTGACTGAGCATGCACTGATCTGACACACTGATCACGTGACTGAGCATGCACTGATCACGTGACTGAGAGGCACTGATCACGTGACTGAGAGGCGCTGATCACGTGACTGAGGGGCGCTGATCACGTGACTGAGAGGCGCTGATCACGTGGCTATCATGCACTGATCACGTGCTTCAGGAGGCAATAATCAAAGAGCTGAGCAGGCACTAATCACTTGGCTAAGAGGGCACTAATCACGGAGAGGAGCAGGAAATCGTCAAGGAGCTGAGCAAACTGTAATGAAGTGGTTAAGCAGACTCTAAACACGTGACGCAGCAGGCTCTACACCCGTGACTGAGCAGACACAATTTGGGCAGCTCAGCAGACACCAATGGTGCAGCTCAGCAGACACCAATCATGCAGCTCAGCAGGCAATACTCATGGAGCTGAGCAGGCAGGAATCACTCAGCTCAGCAGGCAAAGATCAAGGAGCTGAGCAGGCACGAATCTCGCAGCTCAGCTGGCAAAAATCAAGGAGCTGAGCAGACTGCCATTAAGTGGCTAAGCAGACTCTAAACACGTGACTCAGCAGGCTTGACACCCGTGACTGAGCACACACGAATCTTGCAGCCCAGCAGACAATACTCCTGGAGCTGAGCAGGCAGGAATCACGCAGCTCAGCAGACAGTAATCAAGGAGCTGAGCAGGCACGAATCACGCAGCTCAGCAGGCAATAATCCTGGAGCTGAGCAAGCAGGAATCACGCAGCTCAGCAGGCAATAATCAAGAAGCAGAGCAGGCAGGAATCAGGCAGCTCAGCAGCCAATAAGCAAGAAGCTAGCAGTCAGGAATCGCGCAGCTCAGCAGGCAATAATCATGGAGCTGAGCTGGCAGGAATCACGCAACTCAGCAGGCAATACTCACGGACCTGAGCAGGCAGGAATCACGCAACTTAGCAGGCAATAATAATTGGAGCTGAAGGCTGTAATGAACTGGATAAGCAGACTCTAATCACGTGATTCAGCCGGCTCCTCTCTGGGGACTGAGCAGGCACTTATTATGCAGCTCAGCAAGCAAAAATCATGGAGCTGAGCAAGCAGGAATCACGCAGCTCAGCAGGCAATAATCATGGAGCTGAGCAAACAGGAATCACGCAGCTCAGCATGCAATAATCAAGAAGCTGAGCAGGCAGGAATCACGCAGCTCAGCAGGCAATAAATATGGAGCTGAGCAAGCAGGAATCACGCAGCTCAGCAGGCAATAATCAAGAAGCTGAGCAGGCAGGAATCACGCAGCTTAGCAGGCAATAATCATGGAGCTGAGCAGACTGTAATGAAGTGGCTAAGCAGACTCTAATCACGTCACTCAGCCGGCTCCTAACCCGGTCTTGAGCAGGCACTAATCACGCAGCTGAGCAGGGACTAATCACACAGCTGATCAGGCACGAGTCAGGCAGCTGAGCAGGGATTAAGCATGCAGCTGAGCAAGCGCTAATCCCTTGATTCAGCAGACCCTGATCACGTGACTGAGCAGGCCCTGATCACGTGGCTGAGCATGCACTGATCACGTGACTGAGCATGCACTGATCACGTGACTGAGAGGCACTGATCACGTGACTGAGAGGCACTGATCACGTGACTGAGCATGCACTGATCACGTGACTGAGAGGCACTGATCACGTGACTGAGAGGCGCTGATCACGTGACTGAGGGGCGCTGATCACGTGACTGAGAGGCGCTGATCACGTGGCTATCATGCACTGATCACGTGCTTCAGGAGGCAATAATCAAAGAGCTGAGCAGGCACTAATCACTTGGCTAAGAGGGCACTAATCACGGAGAGGAGCAGGAAATCGTCAAGGAGCTGAGCAAACTGTAATGAAGTGGTTAAGCAGACTCTAAACACGTGACGCAGCAGGCTCTACACCCGTGACTGAGCAGACACAATTTGGGCAGCTCAGCAGACACCAATGGTGCAGCTCAGCAGACACAATCATGCAGCTCAGCAGGCAATACTCATGGAGCTGAGCAGGCAGGAATCACTCAGCTCAGCAGGCAAAGATCAAGGAGCTGAGCAGGCACGAATCACGCAGCTCAGCTGGCAAAAATCAAGGAGCTGAGCAGACTGCCATTAAGTGGCTAAGCAGACTCTAAACACGTGACTCAGCAGGCTTGACACCCGTGACTGAGCACACACGAATCTTGCAGCCCAGCAGACAATACTCCTGGAGCTGAGCAGGCAGGAATCACGCAGCTCAGCAGACAGTAATCAAGGAGCTGAGCAGGCACGAATCACGCAGCTCAGCAGGCAATAATCCTGGAGCTGAGCAAGCAGGAATCACGCAGCTCAGCAGGCAATAATCAAGAAGCAGAGCAGGCAGGAATCAGGCAGCTCAGCAGCCAATAAGCAAGAAGCTAGCAGTCAGGAATCGCGCAGCTCAGCAGGCAATAATCATGGAGCTGAGCTGGCAGGAATCACGCAACTCAGCAGGCAATACTCACGGACCTGAGCAGGCAGGAATCACGCAACTTAGCAGGCAATAATAATTGGAGCTGAAGGCTGTAATGAACTGGATAAGCAGACTCTAATCACGTGATTCAGCCGGCTCCTCTCTGGGGACTGAGCAGGCACTTATTATGCAGCTCAGCAAGCAAAAATCATGGAGCTGAGCAAGCAGGAATCACGCAGCTCAGCAGGCAATAATCATGGAGCTGAGCAAACAGGAATCACGCAGCTCAGCATGCAATAATCAAGAAGCTGAGCAGGCAGGAATCACGCAGCTCAGCAGGCAATAAATATGGAGCTGAGCAAGCAGGAATCACGCAGCTCAGCAGGCAATAATCAAGAAGCTGAGCAGGCAGGAATCACGCAGCTTAGCAGGCAATAATCATGGAGCTGAGCAGACTGTAATGAAGTGGCTAAGCAGACTCTAATCACGTCACTCAGCCGGCTCCTAACCCGGTCTTGAGCAGGCACTAATCACGCAGCTGAGCAGGGACTAATCACACAGCTGATCAGGCACGAGTCAGGCAGCTGAGCAGGGATTAAGCATGCAGCTGAGCAAGCGCTAATCCCTTGATTCAGCAGACCCTGATCACGTGACTGAGCAGGCCCTGATCACGTGGCTGAGCATGCACTGATCACGTGACTGAGCATGCACTGATCACGTGACTGAGAGGCACTGATCACGTGACTGAGAGGCACTGATCACGTGACTGAGCATGCACTGATCACGTGACTGAGAGGCACTGATCACGTGACTGAGAGGCGCTGATCACGTGACTGAGGGGCGCTGATCACGTGACTGAGAGCGCTGATCACGTGGCTATCATGCACTGATCACGTGCTTCAGGAGGCAATAATCAAAGAGCTGAGCAGGCACTAATCACTTGGCTAAGAGGGCACTAATCACGGAGAGGAGCAGGAAATCGTCAAGGAGCTGAGCAAACTGTAATGAAGTGGTTAAGCAGACTCTAAACACGTGACGCAGCAGGCTCTACACCCGTGACTGAGCAGACACAATTTGGGCAGCTCAGCAGACACCAATGGTGCAGCTCAGCAGACACCAATCATGCAGCTCAGCAGACAATACTCATGGAGCTGAGCAGGCAGGAATCACTCAGCTCAGCAGGCAAAATCAAGGAGCTGAGCAGGCACGAATCACGCAGCTCAGCAGGCAAAAATCAAGGAGCTGAGCAGGCCATTAAGTGGCTAAGCAGACTCTAAACACGTGACTCAGCAGGCTTGACACCCGTGACTGAGCACACAGGAATCGCGCAGCTCAGCAGGCAATAATCATGGAGCTGAGCTGGCAGGAATCACGCAGCTCAGCAGGCAATACTCACGGACCTGAGCAGGCAGGAATCACGCAACTTAGCAGGCAATAATAATTGGAGCTGAAGGCTGTAATGAACTGGATAAGCAGACTCTAATCACGTGATTCAGCCGGCTCCTCTCTGGGGACTGAGCAGGCACTTATTATGCAGCTCAGCAAGCAAAAATCATGGAGCTGAGCAAGCAGGAATCACGCAGCTCAGCAGGCAATAATCATGGAGCTGAGCAAACAGGAATCACGCAGCTCAGCATGCAATAATCAAGAAGCTGAGCAGGCAGGAATCACGCAGCTCAGCAGGCAATAAATATGGAGCTGAGCAAGCAGGAATCACGCAGCTCAGCAGGCAATAATCAAGAAGCTGAGCAGGCAGGAATCACGCAGCTTAGCAGGCAATAATCATGGAGCTGAGCAGACTGTAATGAAGTGGCTAAGCAGACTCTAATCACGTCACTCAGCCGGCTCCTAACCCGGTCTTGAGCAGGCACTAATCACGCAGCTGAGCAGGGACTAATCACACAGCTGATCAGGCACGAGTCAGGCAGCTGAGCAGGGATTAAGCATGCAGCTGAGCAAGCGCTAATCCCTTGATTCAGCAGACCCTGATCACGTGACTGAGCAGGCCCTGATCACGTGGCTGAGCATGCACTGATCACGTGACTGAGCATGCACTGATCACGTGACTGAGAGGCACTGATCACGTGACTGAGAGGCACTGATCACGTGACTGAGCATGCACTGATCACGTGACTGAGAGGCACTGATCACGTGACTGAGAGGCGCTGATCACGTGACTGAGGGGCGCTGATCACGTGACTGAGAGGCGCTGATCACGTGGCTATCATGCACTGATCACGTGCTTCAGGAGGCAATAATCAAAGAGCTGAGCAGGCACTAATCACTTGGCTAAGAGGGCACTAATCACGGAGAGGAGCAGGAAATCGTCAAGGAGCTGAGCAAACTGTAATGAAGTGGTTAAGCAGACTCTAAACACGTGACGCAGCAGGCTCTACACCCGTGACTGAGCAGACACAATTTGGGCAGCTCAGCAGACACCAATGGTGCAGCTCAGCAGACACCAATCATGCAGCTCAGCAGGCAATACTCATGGAGCTGAGCAGGCAGGAATCACTCAGCTCAGCAGGCAAAGATCAAGGAGCTGAGCAGGCACGAATCTCGCAGCTCAGCTGGCAAAAATCAAGGAGCTGAGCAGACTGCCATTAAGTGGCTAAGCAGACTCTAAACACGTGACTCAGCAGGCTTGACACCCGTGACTGAGCACACACGAATCTTGCAGCCCAGCAGACAATACTCCTGGAGCTGAGCAGGCAGGAATCACGCAGCTCAGCAGACAGTAATCAAGGAACTGAGCAGGCACGAATCACGCAGCTCAGCAGGCAATAATCCTGGAGCTGAGCAAGCAGGAATCACGCAGCTCAGCAGGCAATAATCAAGAAGCAGAGCAGGCAGGAATCAGGCAGCTCAGCAGCCAATAAGCAAGAAGCTAGCAGTCAGGAATCGCGCAGCTCAGCAGGCAATAATCATGGAGCTGAGCTGGCAGGAATCACGCAACTCAGCAGGCAATACTCACGGACCTGAGCAGGCAGGAATCACGCAACTTAGCAGGCAATAATAATTGGAGCTGAAGGCTGTAATGAACTGGATAAGCAGACTCTAATCACGTGATTCAGCCGGCTCACTGAGCAGGCAGCAGCTCAGCAAGCAAAAATCATGGAGCTGAGCAAGCAGGAATCACGCAGCTCAGCAGGCAATAATCATGGAGCTGAGCAGGCAGGAATCACGCAGCTTAGCAGGCAATAATCATGGAGCTGAGCAGACTGTAATGAAGTGGCTAAGCAGACTCTAATCACGTCACTCAGCCGGCTCCTAACCCGGTCTTGAGCAGGCACTAATCACGCAGCTGAGCAGGGACTAATCACACAGCTGATCAGGCACGAGTCAGGCAGCTGAGCAGGGATTAAGCATGCAGCTGAGCAAGCGCTAATCCCTTGATTCAGCAGACCCTGATCACGTGACTGAGCAGGCCCTGATCACGTGGCTGAGCATGCACTGATCACGTGACTGAGCATGCACTGATCACGTGACTGAGAGGCACTGATCACGTGACTGAGAGGCACTGATCACGTGACTGAGCATGCACTGATCACGTGACTGAGAGGCACTGATCACGTGACTGAGAGGCGCTGATCACGTGACTGAGGGGCGCTGATCACGTGACTGAGAGGCGCTGATCACGTGGCTATCATGCACTGATCACGTGCTTCAGGAGGCAATAATCAAAGAGCTGAGCAGGCACTAATCACTTGGCTAAGAGGGCACTAATCACGGAGAGGAGCAGGAAATCGTCAAGGAGCTGAGCAAACTGTAATGAAGTGGTTAAGCAGACTCTAAACACGTGACGCAGCAGGCTCTACACCCGTGACTGAGCAGACACAATTTGGGCAGCTCAGCAGACACCAATGGTGCAGCTCAGCAGACACCAATCATGCAGCTCAGCAGGCAATACTCATGGAGCTGAGCAGGCAGGAATCACTCAGCTCAGCAGGCAAAGATCAAGGAGCTGAGCAGGCACGAATCTCGCAGCTCAGCTGGCAAAAATCAAGGAGCTGAGCAGACTGCCATTAAGTGGCTAAGCAGACTCTAAACACGTGACTCAGCAGGCTTGACACCCGTGACTGAGCACACACGAATCTTGCAGCCCAGCAGACAATACTCCTGGAGCTGAGCAGGCAGGAATCACGCAGCTCAGCAGACAGTAATCAAGGAGCTGAGCAGGCACGAATCACGCAGCTCAGCAGGCAATAATCCTGGAGCTGAGCAAGCAGGAATCACGCAGCTCAGCAGGCAATAATCAAGAAGCAGAGCAGGCAGGAATCAGGCAGCTCAGCAGCCAATAAGCAAGAAGCTAGCAGTCAGGAATCGCGCAGCTCAGCAGGCAATAATCATGGAGCTGAGCTGGCAGGAATCACGCAACTCAGCAGGCAATACTCACGGACCTGAGCAGGCAGGAATCACGCAACTTAGCAGGCAATAATAATTGGAGCTGAAGGCTGTAATGAACTGGATAAGCAGACTCTAATCACGTGATTCAGCCGGCTCCTCTCTGGGGACTGAGCAGGCACTTATTATGCAGCTCAGCAAGCAAAAATCATGGAGCTGAGCAAGCAGGAATCACGCAGCTCAGCAGGCAATAATCATGGAGCTGAGCAAACAGGAATCACGCAGCTCAGCATGCAATAATCAAGAAGCTGAGCAGGCAGGAATCACGCAGCTCAGCAGGCAATAAATATGGAGCTGAGCAAGCAGGAATCACGCAGCTCAGCAGGCAATAATCAAGAAGCTGAGCAGGCAGGAATCACGCAGCTTAGCAGGCAATAATCATGGAGCTGAGCAGACTGTAATGAAGTGGCTAAGCAGACTCTAATCACGTCACTCAGCCGGCTCCTAACCCGGTCTTGAGCAGGCACTAATCACGCAGCTGAGCAGGGACTAATCACACAGCTGATCAGGCACGAGTCAGGCAGCTGAGCAGGGATTAAGCATGCAGCTGAGCAAGCGCTAATCCCTTGATTCAGCAGACCCTGATCACGTGACTGAGCAGGCCCTGATCACGTGGCTGAGCATGCACTGATCACGTGACTGAGCATGCACTGATCACGTGACTGAGAGGCACTGATCACGTGACTGAGAGGCACTGATCACGTGACTGAGCATGCACTGATCACGTGACTGAGAGGCACTGATCACGTGACTGAGAGGCGCTGATCACGTGACTGAGGGGCGCTGATCACGTGACTGAGAGGCGCTGATCACGTGGCTATCATGCACTGATCACGTGCTTCAGGAGGCAATAATCAAAGAGCTGAGCAGGCACTAATCACTTGGCTAAGAGGGCACTAATCACGGAGAGGAGCAGGAAATCGTCAAGGAGCTGAGCAAACTGTAATGAAGTGGTTAAGCAGACTCTAAACACGTGACGCAGCAGGCTCTACACCCGTGACTGAGCAGACACAATTTGGGCAGCTCAGCAGACACCAATGGTGCAGCTCAGCAGACACAATGGTGCAGCTCAGCAGACACCAATCATGCAGCTCAGCAGGCAATACTCATGGAGCTGAGCAGGCAGGAATCACTCAGCTCAGCAGGCAAAGATCAAGGAGCTGAGCAGGCACGAATCTCGCAGCTCAGCTGGCAAAAATCAAGGAGCTGAGCAGACTGCCATTAAGTGGCTAAGCAGACTCTAAACACGTGACTCAGCAGGCTTGACACCCGTGACTGAGCACACACGAATCTTGCAGCCCAGCAGACAATACTCCTGGAGCTGAGCAGGCAGGAATCACGCAGCTCAGCAGACAGTAATCAAGGAGCTGAGCAGGCACGAATCACGCAGCTCCGCAGGCAATAATCCTGGAGCTGAGCAAGCAGGAATCACGCATCAGCAGGCTCTAATCAAGCAGCCAGGCTCCAGCTCAGCAGCCTGAGCAGGCAGCTTCAGGATGCAGCTCAGCAGGCAATAATCATGGAGCTGAGCAGGCAGGAATCACGCAACTCAGCAGGCAATAATCATGGAGCTGAGCAGGCAGGAATCACGCAGCTCAGCAGGCAATAATCAAGAAGCTGAGCAGGCAGGAATCACGCAGCTCAGCAGGCAATAAATATGGAGCTGAGCAGGCAGGAATCACGCAGCTCAGCAGGCAATAATCATGGAGCTGAGCAGGCAGGAATCACGCAGCTCAGCAGGCAATAATCATGGAGCTGAGCAGACTGTAATGACGTGGCTAAGCAGACTCTAATCACGTCAGCTCAGCAGGCAGGAACCACGGTCTTGAGCAGGCACTAATCACGCAGCTGAGCAGGGACTAATCACACAGCTGATCAGGCACGAGTCAGGCAGCTGAGCAGGGATTAAGCATGCAGCTGAGCAAGCGCTAATCCCAGATTCAGCAGACCCTGATCACGTGACTGAGCAGGCCCTGATCACGTGGCTGAGCATGCACTGATCACGTGACTGAGCATGCACTGATCACGTGACTGAGAGGCACTGATCACGTGGCTGAGCAGGCACTGATCACGTGACTGAGCATGCACTGATCACGTGACTGAGAGGCACTGATCACGTGACTGAGAGGCGCTGATCACGTGACTGAGGGGCGCTGATCACGTGACTGAGAGGCGCTGATCACGTGGCTATCATGCACTGATCACGTGCTTCAGGAGGCAATAATCAAAGAGCTGAGCAGGCACTAATCACTTGGCTAAGAGGGCACTAATCACGGAGAGGAGCAGGAAATCGTCAAGGAGCTGAGCAAACTGTAATGAAGTGGTTAAGCAGACTCTAAACACGTGACGCAGCAGGCTCTACACCCGTGACTGAGCAGACACAATTTGGGCAGCTCAGCAGACACCAATGGTGCAGCTCAGCAGACACCAATCATGCAGCTCAGCAGGCAATACTCATGGAGCTGAGCAGGCAGGAATCACTCAGCTCAGCAGGCAAAGATCAAGGAGCTGAGCAGGCACGAATCTCGCAGCTCAGCTGGCAAAAATCAAGGAGCTGAGCAGACTGCCATTAAGTGGCTAAGCAGACTCTAAACACGTGACTCAGCAGGCTTGACACCCGTGACTGAGCACACACGAATCTTGCAGCCCAGCAGACAATACTCCTGGAGCTGAGCAGGCAGGAATCACGCAGCTCAGCAGACAGTAATCAAGGAGCTGAGCAGGCACGAATCACGCAGCTCAGCAGGCAATAATCCTGGAGCTGAGCAAGCAGGAATCACGCAGCTCAGCAGGCAATAATCAAGAAGCAGAGCAGGCAGGAATCAGGCAGCTCAGCAGCCAATAAGCAAGAAGCTAGCAGTCAGGAATCGCGCAGCTCAGCAGGCAATAATCATGGAGCTGAGCTGGCAGGAATCACGCAACTCAGCAGGCAATACTCACGGACCTGAGCAGGCAGGAATCACGCAACTTAGCAGGCAATAATAATTGGAGCTGAAGGCTGTAATGAACTGGATAAGCAGACTCTAATCACGTGATTCAGCCGGCTCCTCTCTGGGGACTGAGCAGGCACTTATTATGCAGCTCAGCAAGCAAAAATCATGGAGCTGAGCAAGCAGGAATCACGCAGCTCAGCAGGCAATAATCATGGAGCTGAGCAAACAGGAATCACGCAGCTCAGCATGCAATAATCAAGAAGCTGAGCAGGCAGGAATCACGCAGCTCAGCAGGCAATAAATATGGAGCTGAGCAAGCAGGAATCACGCAGCTCAGCAGGCAATAATCAAGAAGCTGAGCAGGCAGGAATCACGCAGCTTAGCAGGCAATAATCATGGAGCTGAGCAGACTGTAATGAAGTGGCTAAGCAGACTCTAATCACGTCACTCAGCCGGCTCCTAACCCGGTCTTGAGCAGGCACTAATCACGCAGCTGAGCAGGGACTAATCACACAGCTGATCAGGCACGAGTCAGGCAGCTGAGCAGGGATTAAGCATGCAGCTGAGCAAGCGCTAATCCCTTGATTCAGCAGACCCTGATCACGTGACTGAGCAGGCCCTGATCACGTGGCTGAGCATGCACTGATCACGTGACTGAGCATGCACTGATCACGTGACTGAGAGGCACTGATCACGTGACTGAGAGGCACTGATCACGTGACTGAGCATGCACTGATCACGTGACTGAGAGGCACTGATCACGTGACTGAGAGGCGCTGATCACGTGACTGAGGGGCGCTGATCACGTGACTGAGAGGCGCTGATCACGTGGCTATCATGCACTGATCACGTGCTTCAGGAGGCAATAATCAAAGAGCTGAGCAGGCACTAATCACTTGGCTAAGAGGGCACTAATCACGGAGAGGAGCAGGAAATCGTCAAGGAGCTGAGCAAACTGTAATGAAGTGGTTAAGCAGACTCTAAACACGTGACGCAGCAGGCTCTACACCCGTGACTGAGCAGACACAATTTGGGCAGCTCAGCAGACACCAATGGTGCAGCTCAGCAGACACCAATCATGCAGCTCAGCAGGCAATACTCATGGAGCTGAGCAGGCAGGAATCACTCAGCTCAGCAGGCAAAGATCAAGGAGCTGAGCAGGCACGAATCTCGCAGCTCAGCTGGCAAAAATCAAGGAGCTGAGCAGACTGCCATTAAGTGGCTAAGCAGACTCTAAACACGTGACTCAGCAGGCTTGACACCCGTGACTGAGCACACACGAATCTTGCAGCCCAGCAGACAATACTCCTGGAGCTGAGCAGGCAGGAATCACGCAGCTCAGCAGACAGTAATCAAGGAGCTGAGCAGGCACGAATCACGCAGCTCAGCAGGCAATAATCCTGGAGCTGAGCAAGCAGGAATCACGCAGCTCAGCAGGCAATAATCAAGAAGCAGAGCAGGCAGGAATCAGGCAGCTCAGCAGCCAATAAGCAAGAAGCTAGCAGTCAGGAATCGCGCAGCTCAGCAGGCAATAATCATGGAGCTGAGCTGGCAGGAATCACGCAACTCAGCAGGCAATACTCACGGACCTGAGCAGGCAGGAATCACGCAACTTAGCAGGCAATAATAATTGGAGCTGAAGGCTGTAATGAACTGGATAAGCAGACTCTAATCACGTGATTCAGCCGGCTCCTCTCTGGGGACTGAGCAGGCACTTATTATGCAGCTCAGCAAGCAAAAATCATGGAGCTGAGCAAGCAGGAATCACGCAGCTCAGCAGGCAATAATCATGGAGCTGAGCAAACAGGAATCACGCAGCTCAGCATGCAATAATCAAGAAGCTGAGCAGGCAGGAATCACGCAGCTCAGCAGGCAATAAATATGGAGCTGAGCAAGCAGGAATCACGCAGCTCAGCAGGCAATAATCAAGAAGCTGAGCAGGCAGGAATCACGCAGCTTAGCAGGCAATAATCATGGAGCTGAGCAGACTGTAATGAAGTGGCTAAGCAGACTCTAATCACGTCACTCAGCCGGCTCCTAACCCGGTCTTGAGCAGGCACTAATCACGCAGCTGAGCAGGGACTAATCACACAGCTGATCAGGCACGAGTCAGGCAGCTGAGCAGGGATTAAGCATGCAGCTGAGCAAGCGCTAATCCCTTGATTCAGCAGACCCTGATCACGTGACTGAGCAGGCCCTGATCACGTGGCTGAGCATGCACTGATCACGTGACTGAGCATGCACTGATCACGTGACTGAGAGGCACTGATCACGTGACTGAGAGGCGCTGATCACGTGACTGAGGGGCGCTGATCACGTGACTGAGAGGCGCTGATCACGTGGCTATCATGCACTGATCACGTGCTTCAGGAGGCAATAATCAAAGAGCTGAGCAGGCACTAATCACTTGGCTAAGAGGGCACTAATCACGGAGAGGAGCAGGAAATCGTCAAGGAGCTGAGCAAACTGTAATGAAGTGGTTAAGCAGACTCTAAACACGTGACGCAGCAGGCTCTACACCCGTGACTGAGCAGACACAATTTGGGCAGCTCAGCAGACACCAATGGTGCAGCTCAGCAGACACAATGGTGCAGCTCAGCAGACACCAATCATGCAGCTCAGCAGGCAATACTCATGGAGCTGAGCAGGCAGGAATCACTCAGCTCAGCAGGCAAAGATCAAGGAGCTGAGCAGGCACGAATCTCGCAGCTCAGCTGGCAAAAATCAAGGAGCTGAGCAGACTGCCATTAAGTGGCTAAGCAGACTCTAAACACGTGACTCAGCAGGCTTGACACCCGTGACTGAGCACACACGAATCTTGCAGCCCAGCAGACAATACTCCTGGAGCTGAGCAGGCAGGAATCACGCAGCTCAGCAGACAGTAATCAAGGAGCTGAGCAGGCACGAATCACGCAGCTCAGCAGGCAATAATCCTGGAGCTGAGCAAGCAGGAATCACGCAGCTCAGCAGGCAATAATCAAGAAGCAGAGCAGGCAGGAATCAGGCAGCTCAGCAGCCAATAAGCAAGAAGCTAGCAGTCAGGAATCGCGCAGCTCAGCAGGCAATAATCATGGAGCTGAGCTGGCAGGAATCACGCAACTCAGCAGGCAATACTCACGGACCTGAGCAGGCAGGAATCACGCAACTTAGCAGGCAATAATAATTGGAGCTGAAGGCTGTAATGAACTGGATAAGCAGACTCTAATCACGTGATTCAGCCGGCTCCTCTCTGGGGACTGAGCAGGCACTTATTATGCAGCTCAGCAAGCAAAAATCATGGAGCTGAGCAAGCAGGAATCACGCAGCTCAGCAGGCAATAATCATGGAGCTGAGCAAACAGGAATCACGCAGCTCAGCATGCAATAATCAAGAAGCTGAGCAGGCAGGAATCACGCAGCTCAGCAGGCAATAAATATGGAGCTGAGCAAGCAGGAATCACGCAGCTCAGCAGGCAATAATCAAGAAGCTGAGCAGGCAGGAATCACGCAGCTTAGCAGGCAATAATCATGGAGCTGAGCAGACTGTAATGAAGTGGCTAAGCAGACTCTAATCACGTCACTCAGCCGGCTCCTAACCCGGTCTTGAGCAGGCACTAATCACGCAGCTGAGCAGGGACTAATCACACAGCTGATCAGGCACGAGTCAGGCAGCTGAGCAGGGATTAAGCATGCAGCTGAGCAAGCGCTAATCCCTTGATTCAGCAGACCCTGATCACGTGACTGAGCAGGCCCTGATCACGTGGCTGAGCATGCACTGATCACGTGACTGAGCATGCACTGATCACGTGACTGAGAGGCACTGATCACGTGACTGAGAGGCACTGATCACGTGACTGAGCATGCACTGATCACGTGACTGAGAGGCACTGATCACGTGACTGAGAGGCGCTGATCACGTGACTGAGGGGCGCTGATCACGTGACTGAGAGGCGCTGATCACGTGGCTATCATGCACTGATCACGTGCTTCAGGAGGCAATAATCAAAGAGCTGAGCAGGCACTAATCACTTGGCTAAGAGGGCACTAATCACGGAGAGGAGCAGGAAATCGTCAAGGAGCTGAGCAAACTGTAATGAAGTGGTTAAGCAGACTCTAAACACGTGACGCAGCAGGCTCTACACCCGTGACTGAGCAGACACAATTTGGGCAGCTCAGCAGACACCAATGGTGCAGCTCAGCAGACACCAATGGTGCAGCTCAGCAGACACCAATCATGCAGCTCAGCAGGCAATACTCATGGAGCTGAGCAGGCAGGAATCACTCAGCTCAGCAGGCAAAGATCAAGGAGCTGAGCAGGCACGAATCTCGCAGCTCAGCTGGCAAAAATCAAGGAGCTGAGCAGACTGCCATTAAGTGGCTAAGCAGACTCTAAACACGTGACTCAGCAGGCTTGACACCCGTGACTGAGCACACACGAATCTTGCAGCCCAGCAGACAATACTCCTGGAGCTGAGCAGGCAGGAATCACGCAGCTCAGCAGACAGTAATCAAGGAGCTGAGCAGGCACGAATCACGCAGCTCAGCAGGCAATAATCCTGAGCAAGCAGGAATCACGCAGCTCAGCAGGCAATAATCAAGAAGCAGAGCAGGCAGGAATCAGGCAGCTCAGCAGCCAATAAGCAAGAAGCTAGCAGTCAGGAATCGCGCAGCTCAGCAGGCAATAATCATGGAGCTGAGCTGGCAGGAATCACGCAACTCAGCAGGCAATACTCACGGACCTGAGCAGGCAGGAATCACGCAACTTAGCAGGCAATAATAATTGGAGCTGAAGGCTGTAATGAACTGGATAAGCAGACTCTAATCACGTGATTCAGCCGGCTCCTCTCTGGGGACTGAGCAGGCACTTATTATGCAGCTCAGCAAGCAAAAATCATGGAGCTGAGCAAGCAGGAATCACGCAGCTCAGCAGGCAATAATCATGGAGAGCAAACAGCTGAGCAGGCAGGAATCACGCAGCTCAGCAGGCAATAAATATGGAGCTGAGCAAGCAGGAATCACGCAGCTCAGCAGGCAATAATCAAGAAGCTGAGCAGGCAGGAATCACGCAGCTTAGCAGGCAATAATCATGGAGCTGAGCAGACTGTAATGAAGTGGCTAAGCAGACTCTAATCACGTCACTCAGCCGGCTCCTAACCCGGTCTTGAGCAGGCACTAATCACGCAGCTGAGCAGGGACTAATCACACAGCTGATCAGGCACGAGTCAGGCAGCTGAGCAGGGATTAAGCATGCAGCTGAGCAAGCGCTAATCCCTTGATTCAGCAGACCCTGATCACGTGACTGAGCAGGCCCTGATCACGTGGCTGAGCATGCACTGATCACGTGACTGAGCATGCACTGATCACGTGACTGAGAGGCACTGATCACGTGACTGAGAGGCACTGATCACGTGACTGAGCATGCACTGATCACGTGACTGAGAGGCACTGATCACGTGACTGAGAGGCGCTGATCACGTGACTGAGGGGCGCTGATCACGTGACTGAGAGGCGCTGATCACGTGGCTATCATGCACTGATCACGTGCTTCAGGAGGCAATAATCAAAGAGCTGAGCAGGCACTAATCACTTGGCTAAGAGGGCACTAATCACGGAGAGGAGCAGGAAATCGTCAAGGAGCTGAGCAAACTGTAATGAAGTGGTTAAGCAGACTCTAAACACGTGACGCAGCAGGCTCTACACCCGTGACTGAGCAGACACAATTTGGGCAGCTCAGCAGACACCAATGGTGCAGCTCAGCAGACACCAATGGTGCAGCTCAGCAGACACCAATCATGCAGCTCAGCAGGCAATACTCATGGAGCTGAGCAGGCAGGAATCACTCAGCTCAGCAGGCAAAGATCAAGGAGCTGAGCAGGCACGAATCTCGCAGCTCAGCTGGCAAAAATCAAGGAGCTGAGCAGACTGCCATTAAGTGGCTAAGCAGACTCTAAACACGTGACTCAGCAGGCTTGACACCCGTGACTGAGCACACACGAATCTTGCAGCCCAGCAGACAATACTCCTGGAGCTGAGCAGGCAGGAATCACGCAGCTCAGCAGACAGTAATCAAGGAGCTGAGCAGGCACGAATCACGCAGCTCAGCAGGCAATAATCCTGGAGCTGAGCAAGCAGGAATCACGCAGCTCAGCAGGCAATAATCAAGAAGCAGAGCAGGCAGGAATCAGGCAGCTCAGCAGCCAATAAGCAAGAAGCTAGCAGTCAGGAATCGCGCAGCTCAGCAGGCAATAATCATGGAGCTGAGCTGGCAGGAATCACGCAACTCAGCAGGCAATACTCACGGACCTGAGCAGGCAGGAATCACGCAACTTAGCAGGCAATAATAATTGGAGCTGAAGGCTGTAATGAACTGGATAAGCAGACTCTAATCACGTGATTCAGCCGGCTCCTCTCTGGGGACTGAGCAGGCACTTATTATGCAGCTCAGCAAGCAAAAATCATGGAGCTGAGCAAGCAGGAATCACGCAGCTCAGCAGGCAATAATCATGGAGCTGAGCAAACAGGAATCACGCAGCTCAGCATGCAATAATCAAGAAGCTGAGCAGGCAGGAATCACGCAGCTTAGCAGGCAATAATCATGGAGCTGAGCAGACTGTAATGAAGTGGCTAAGCAGACTCTAATCACGTCACTCAGCCGGCTCCTAACCCGGTCTTGAGCAGGCACTAATCACGCAGCTGAGCAGGGACTAATCACACAGCTGATCAGGCACGAGTCAGGCAGCTGAGCAGGGATTAAGCATGCAGCTGAGCAAGCGCTAATCCCTTGATTCAGCAGACCCTGATCACGTGACTGAGCAGGCCCTGATCACGTGGCTGAGCATGCACTGATCACGTGACTGAGCATGCACTGATCACGTGACTGAGAGGCACTGATCACTGACTGAGAGGCACTGATCACGTGACTGAGGGCGCTGATCACGTGACTGAGAGGCGCTGATCACGTGGCTATCATGCACTGATCACGTGCTTCAGGAGGCAATAATCAAAGAGCTGAGCAGGCACTAATCACTTGGCTAAGAGGGCACTAATCACGGAGAGGAGCAGGAAATCGTCAAGGAGCTGAGCAAACTGTAATGAAGTGGTTAAGCAGACTCTAAACACGTGACGCAGCAGGCTCTACACCCGTGACTGAGCAGACACAATTTGGGCAGCTCAGCAGACACCAATGGTGCAGCTCAGCAGACACAATGGTGCAGCTCAGCAGACACCAATCATGCAGCTCAGCAGGCAATACTCATGGAGCTGAGCAGGCAGGAATCACTCAGCTCAGCAGGCAAAGATCAAGGAGCTGAGCAGGCACGAATCTCGCAGCTCAGCTGGCAAAAATCAAGGAGCTGAGCAGACTGCCATTAAGTGGCTAAGCAGACTCTAAACACGTGACTCAGCAGGCTTGACACCCGTGACTGAGCACACACGAATCTTGCAGCCCAGCAGACAATACTCCTGGAGCTGAGCAGGCAGGAATCACGCAGCTCAGCAGACAGTAATCAAGGAGCTGAGCAGGCACGAATCACGCAGCTCAGCAGGCAATAATCCTGGAGCTGAGCAAGCAGGAATCACGCAGCTCAGCAGGCAATAATCAAGAAGCAGAGCAGGCAGGAATCAGGCAGCTCAGCAGCCAATAAGCAAGAAGCTAGCAGTCAGGAATCGCGCAGCTCAGCAGGCAATAATCATGGAGCTGAGCTGGCAGGAATCACGCAACTCAGCAGGCAATACTCACGGACCTGAGCAGGCAGGAATCACGCAACTTAGCAGGCAATAATAATTGGAGCTGAAGGCTGTAATGAACTGGATAAGCAGACTCTAATCACGTGATTCAGCCGGCTCCTCTCTGGGGACTGAGCAGGCACTTATTATGCAGCTCAGCAAGCAAAAATCATGGAGCTGAGCAAGCAGGAATCACGCAGCTCAGCAGGCAATAATCATGGAGCTGAGCAAACAGGAATCACGCAGCTCAGCATGCAATAATCAAGAAGCTGAGCAGGCAGGAATCACGCAGCTCAGCAGGCAATAAATATGGAGCTGAGCAAGCAGGAATCACGCAGCTCAGCAGGCAATAATCAAGAAGCTGAGCAGGCAGGAATCACGCAGCTTAGCAGGCAATAATCATGGAGCTGAGCAGACTGTAATGAAGTGGCTAAGCAGACTCTAATCACGTCACTCAGCCGGCTCCTAACCCGGTCTTGAGCAGGCACTAATCACGCAGCTGAGCAGGGACTAATCACACAGCTGATCAGGCACGAGTCAGGCAGCTGAGCAGGGATTAAGCATGCAGCTGAGCAAGCGCTAATCCCTTGATTCAGCAGACCCTGATCACGTGACTGAGCAGGCCCTGATCACGTGGCTGAGCATGCACTGATCACGTGACTGAGCATGCACTGATCACGTGACTGAGAGGCACTGATCACGTGACTGAGAGGCACTGATCACGTGACTGAGCATGCACTGATCACGTGACTGAGAGGCACTGATCACGTGACTGAGAGGCGCTGATCACGTGACTGAGAGGCGCTGATCACGTGGCTATCATGCACTGATCACGTGCTTCAGGAGGCAATAATCAAAGAGCTGAGCAGGCACTAATCACTTGGCTAAGAGGGCACTAATCACGGAGAGGAGCAGGAAATCGTCAAGGAGCTGAGCAAACTGTAATGAAGTGGTTAAGCAGACTCTAAACACGTGACGCAGCAGGCTCTACACCCGTGACTGAGCAGACACAATTTGGGCAGCTCAGCAGACACCAATGGTGCAGCTCAGCAGACACAAATGGTGCAGCTCAGCAGACACCAATCATGCAGCTCAGCAGGCAATACTCATGGAGCTGAGCAGGCAGGAATCACTCAGCTCAGCAGGCAAAGATCAAGGAGCTGAGCAGGCACGAATCTCGCAGCTCAGCTGGCAAAAATCAAGGAGCTGAGCAGACTGCCATTAAGTGGCTAAGCAGACTCTAAACACGTGACTCAGCAGGCTTGACACCCGTGACTGAGCACACACGAATCTTGCAGCCCAGCAGACAATACTCCTGGAGCTGAGCAGGCAGGAATCACGCAGCTCAGCAGACAGTAATCAAGGAGCTGAGCAGGCACGAATCACGCAGCTCAGCAGGCAATAATCCTGGAGCTGAGCAAGCAGGAATCACGCAGCTCAGCAGGCAATAATCAAGAAGCAGAGCAGGCAGGAATCAGGCAGCTCAGCAGCCAATAAGCAAGAAGCTAGCAGTCAGGAATCGCGCAGCTCAGCAGGCAATAATCATGGAGCTGAGCTGGCAGGAATCACGCAACTCAGCAGGCAATACTCACGGACCTGAGCAGGCAGGAATCACGCAACTTAGCAGGCAATAATAATTGGAGCTGAAGGCTGTAATGAACTGGATAAGCAGACTCTAATCACGTGATTCAGCCGGCTCCTCTCTGGGGACTGAGCAGGCACTTATTATGCAGCTCAGCAAGCAAAAATCATGGAGCTGAGCAAGCAGGAATCACGCAGCTCAGCATGCAATAATCAAGAAGCTGAGCAGGCAGGAATCACGCAGCTCAGCAGGCAATAAATATGGAGCTGAGCAAGCAGGAATCACGCAGCTCAGCAGGCAATAATCAAGAAGCTGAGCAGGCAGGAATCACGCAGCTTAGCAGGCAATAATCATGGAGCTGAGCAGACTGTAATGAAGTGGCTAAGCAGACTCTAATCACGTCACTCAGCCGGCTCCTAACCCGGTCTTGAGCAGGCACTAATCACGCAGCTGAGCAGGGACTAATCACACAGCTGATCAGGCACGAGTCAGGCAGCTGAGCAGGGATTAAGCATGCAGCTGAGCAAGCGCTAATCCCTTGATTCAGCAGACCCTGATCACGTGACTGAGCAGGCCCTGATCACGTGGCTGAGCATGCACTGATCACGTGACTGAGCATGCACTGATCACGTGACTGAGAGGCACTGATCACGTGACTGAGAGGCACTGATCACGTGACTGAGCATGCACTGATCACGTGACTGAGAGGCACTGATCACGTGACTGAGAGGCGCTGATCACGTGACTGAGGGGCGCTGATCACGTGACTGAGAGGCGCTGATCACGTGGCTATCATGCACTGATCACGTGCTTCAGGAGGCAATAATCAAAGAGCTGAGCAGGCACTAATCACTTGGCTAAGAGGGCACTAATCACGGAGAGGAGCAGGAAATCGTCAAGGAGCTGAGCAAACTGTAATGAAGTGGTTAAGCAGACTCTAAACACGTGACGCAGCAGGCTCTACACCCGTGACTGAGCAGACACAATTTGGGCAGCTCAGCAGACACCAATGGTGCAGCTCAGCAGACACAATGGTGCAGCTCAGCAGACACCAATCATGCAGCTCAGCAGGCAATACTCATGGAGCTGAGCAGGCAGGAATCACTCAGCTCAGCAGGCAAAGATCAAGGAGCTGAGCAGGCACGAATCTCGCAGCTCAGCTGGCAAAAATCAAGGAGCTGAGCAGACTGCCATTAAGTGGCTAAGCAGACTCTAAACACGTGACTCAGCAGGCTTGACACCCGTGACTGAGCACACACGAATCTTGCAGCCCAGCAGACAATACTCCTGGAGCTGAGCAGGCAGGAATCACGCAGCTCAGCAGACAGTAATCAAGGAGCTGAGCAGGCACGAATCACGCAGCTCAGCAGGCAATAATCCTGGAGCTGAGCAAGCAGGAATCACGCAGCTCAGCAGGCAATAATCAAGAAGCAGAGCAGGCAGGAATCAGGCAGCTCAGCAGCCAATAAGCAAGAAGCTAGCAGTCAGGAATCGCGCAGCTCAGCAGGCAATAATCATGGAGCTGAGCTGGCAGGAATCACGCAACTCAGCAGGCAATACTCACGGACCTGAGCAGGCAGGAATCACGCAACTTAGCAGGCAATAATAATTGGAGCTGAAGGCTGTAATGAACTGGATAAGCAGACTCTAATCACGTGATTCAGCCGGCTCCTCTCTGGGGACTGAGCAGGCACTTATTATGCAGCTCAGCAAGCAAAAATCATGGAGCTGAGCAAGCAGGAATCACGCAGCTCAGCAGGCAATAATCATGGAGCTGAGCAAACAGGAATCACGCAGCTCAGCATGCAATAATCAAGAAGCTGAGCAGGCAGGAATCACGCAGCTCAGCAGGCAATAAATATGGAGCTGAGCAAGCAGGAATCACGCAGCTCAGCAGGCAATAATCAAGAAGCTGAGCAGGCAGGAATCACGCAGCTTAGCAGGCAATAATCATGGAGCTGAGCAGACTGTAATGAAGTGGCTAAGCAGACTCTAATCACGTCACTCAGCCGGCTCCTAACCCGGTCTTGAGCAGGCACTAATCACGCAGCTGAGCAGGGACTAATCACACAGCTGATCAGGCACGAGTCAGGCAGCTGAGCAGGGATTAAGCATGCAGCTGAGCAAGCGCTAATCCCTTGATTCAGCAGACCCTGATCACGTGACTGAGCAGGCCCTGATCACGTGGCTGAGCATGCACTGATCACGTGACTGAGCATGCACTGATCACGTGACTGAGAGGCACTGATCACGTGACTGAGAGGCACTGATCACGTGACTGAGCATGCACTGATCACGTGACTGAGAGGCACTGATCACGTGACTGAGAGGCGCTGATCACGTGACTGAGGGGCGCTGATCACGTGACTGAGAGGCGCTGATCACGTGGCTATCATGCACTGATCACGTGCTTCAGGAGGCAATAATCAAAGAGCTGAGCAGGCACTAATCACTTGGCTAAGAGGGCACTAATCACGGAGAGGAGCAGGAAATCGTCAAGGAGCTGAGCAAACTGTAATGAAGTGGTTAAGCAGACTCTAAACACGTGACGCAGCAGGCTCTACACCCGTGACTGAGCAGACACAATTTGGGCAGCTCAGCAGACACCAATGGTGCAGCTCAGCAGACACCAATCATGCAGCTCAGCAGGCAATACTCATGGAGCTGAGCAGGCAGGAATCACTCAGCTCAGCAGGCAAAGATCAAGGAGCTGAGCAGGCACGAATCTCGCAGCTCAGCTGGCAAAAATCAAGGAGCTGAGCAGACTGCCATTAAGTGGCTAAGCAGACTCTAAACACGTGACTCAGCAGGCTTGACACCCGTGACTGAGCACACACGAATCTTGCAGCCCAGCAGACAATACTCCTGGAGCTGAGCAGGCAGGAATCACGCAGCTCAGCAGACAGTAATCAAGGAGCTGAGCAGGCACGAATCACGCAGCTCAGCAGGCAATAATCCTGGAGCTGAGCAAGCAGGAATCACGCAGCTCAGCAGGCAATAATCAAGAAGCAGAGCAGGCAGGAATCAGGCAGCTCAGCAGCCAATAAGCAAGAAGCTAGCAGTCAGGAATCGCGCAGCTCAGCAGGCAATAATCATGGAGCTGAGCTGGCAGGAATCACGCAACTCAGCAGGCAATACTCACGGACCTGAGCAGGCAGGAATCACGCAACTTAGCAGGCAATAATAATTGGAGCTGAAGGCTGTAATGAACTGGATAAGCAGACTCTAATCACGTGATTCAGCCGGCTCCTCTCTGGGGACTGAGCAGGCACTTATTATGCAGCTCAGCAAGCAAAAATCATGGAGCTGAGCAAGCAGGAATCACGCAGCTCAGCAGGCAATAATCATGGAGCTGAGCAAACAGGAATCACGCAGCTCAGCATGCAATAATCAAGAAGCTGAGCAGGCAGGAATCACGCAGCTCAGCAGGCAATAAATATGGAGCTGAGCAAGCAGGAATCACGCAGCTCAGCAGGCAATAATCAAGAAGCTGAGCAGGCAGGAATCACGCAGCTTAGCAGGCAATAATCATGGAGCTGAGCAGACTGTAATGAAGTGGCTAAGCAGACTCTAATCACGTCACTCAGCCGGCTCCTAACCCGGTCTTGAGCAGGCACTAATCACGCAGCTGAGCAGGGACTAATCACACAGCTGATCAGGCACGAGTCAGGCAGCTGAGCAGGGATTAAGCATGCAGCTGAGCAAGCGCTAATCCCTTGATTCAGCAGACCCTGATCACGTGACTGAGCAGGCCCTGATCACGTGGCTGAGCATGCACTGATCACGTGACTGAGCATGCACTGATCACGTGACTGAGAGGCACTGATCACGTGACTGAGAGGCACTGATCACGTGACTGAGCATGCACTGATCACGTGACTGAGAGGCACTGATCACGTGACTGAGAGGCGCTGATCACGTGACTGAGGCGCTGATCACGTGACTGAGAGGCGCTGATCACGTGGCTATCATGCACTGATCACGTGCTTCAGGAGGCAATAATCAAAGAGCTGAGCAGGCACTAATCACTTGGCTAAGAGGGCACTAATCACGGAGAGGAGCAGGAAATCGTCAAGGAGCTGAGCAAACTGTAATGAAGTGGTTAAGCAGACTCTAAACACGTGACGCAGCAGGCTCTACACCCGTGACTGAGCAGACACAATTTGGGCAGCTCAGCAGACACCAATGGTGCAGCTCAGCAGACACCAATCATGCAGCTCAGCAGGCAATACTCATGGAGCTGAGCAGGCAGGAATCACTCAGCTCAGCAGGCAAAGATCAAGGAGCTGAGCAGGCACGAATCTCGCAGCTCAGCTGGCAAAAATCAAGGAGCTGAGCAGACTGCCATTAAGTGGCTCAGCAGACTCTAAACACGTGACTCAGCAGGCTTGACACCCGTGACTGAGCACACGAATCTTGCAGCCCAGCAGACAATAGCTGAGCAGGCAGGAATCATGGAGCTGAGCAGGCAGCAGCAGAATCACGCAGCTCACGCAGGCAATAATCATGGAGCTGAGCAGACACGAATCACGCAGCTCAGCAGGCAATAATCAAGCAGCTGAGCAGGCAGGAATCACGCAGCTCAGCAGGCAATAAATATGGAGCTGAGCAAGCAGGAATCACGCAGCTCAGCAGGCAATAATCAAGAAGCTGAGCAGGCAGGAATCACGCAGCTTAGCAGGCAATAATCATGGAGCTGAGCAGACTGTAATGAAGTGGCTAAGCAGACTCTAATCACGTCACTCAGCCGGCTCCTAACCCGGTCTTGAGCAGGCACTAATCACGCAGCTGAGCAGGGACTAATCACACAGCTGATCAGGCACGAGTCAGGCAGCTGAGCAGGGATTAAGCATGCAGCTGAGCAAGCGCTAATCCCTTGATTCAGCAGACCCTGATCACGTGACTGAGCAGGCCCTGATCACGTGGCTGAGCATGCACTGATCACGTGACTGAGCATGCACTGATCACGTGACTGAGAGGCACTGATCACGTGACTGAGAGGCACTGATCACGTGACTGAGCATGCACTGATCACGTGACTGAGAGGCACTGATCACGTGACTGAGAGGCGCTGATCACGTGACTGAGGGCGCTGATCACGTGACTGAGAGGCGCTGATCACGTGGCTATCATGCACTGATCACGTGCTTCAGGAGGCAATAATCAAAGAGCTGAGCAGGCACTAATCACTTGGCTAAGAGGGCACTAATCACGGAGAGGAGCAGGAAATCGTCAAGGAGCTGAGCAAACTGTAATGAAGTGGTTAAGCAGACTCTAAACACGTGACGCAGCAGGCTCTACACCCGTGACTGAGCAGACACAATTTGGGCAGCTCAGCAGACACCAATGGTGCAGCTCAGCAGACACAAATGGTGCAGCTCAGCAGACACCAATCATGCAGCTCAGCAGGCAATACTCATGGAGCTGAGCAGGCAGGAATCACTCAGCTCAGCAGGCAAAGATCAAGGAGCTGAGCAGGCACGAATCTCGCAGCTCAGCTGGCAAAAATCAAGGAGCTGAGCAGACTGCCATTAAGTGGCTAAGCAGACTCTAAACACGTGACTCAGCAGGCTTGACACCCGTGACTGAGCACACACGAATCTTGCAGCCCAGCAGACAATACTCCTGGAGCTGAGCAGGCAGGAATCACGCAGCTCAGCAGACAGTAATCAAGGAGCTGAGCAGGCACGAATCACGCAGCTCAGCAGGCAATAATCCTGGAGCTGAGCAAGCAGGAATCACGCAGCTCAGCAGGCAATAATCAAGAAGCAGAGCAGGCAGGAATCAGGCAGCTCAGCAGCCAATAAGCAAGAAGCTAGCAGTCAGGAATCGCGCAGCTCAGCAGGCAATAATCATGGAGCTGAGCTGGCAGGAATCACGCAACTCAGCAGGCAATACTCACGGACCTGAGCAGGCAGGAATCACGCAACTTAGCAGGCAATAATAATTGGAGCTGAAGGCTGTAATGAACTGGATAAGCAGACTCTAATCACGTGATTCAGCCGGCTCCTCTCTGGGGACTGAGCAGGCACTTATTATGCAGCTCAGCAAGCAAAAATCATGGAGCTGAGCAAGCAGGAATCACGCAGCTCAGCAGGCAATAATCATGGAGCTGAGCAAACAGGAATCACGCAGCTCAGCATGCAATAATCAAGAAGCTGAGCAGGCAGGAATCACGCAGCTCAGCAGGCAATAAATATGGAGCTGAGCAAGCAGGAATCACGCAGCTCAGCAGGCAATAATCAAGAAGCTGAGCAGGCAGGAATCACGCAGCTTAGCAGGCAATAATCATGGAGCTGAGCAGACTGTAATGAAGTGGCTAAGCAGACTCTAATCACGTCACTCAGCCGGCTCCTAACCCGGTCTTGAGCAGGCACTAATCACGCAGCTGAGCAGGGACTAATCACACAGCTGATCAGGCACGAGTCAGGCAGCTGAGCAGGGATTAAGCATGCAGCTGAGCAAGCGCTAATCCCTTGATTCAGCAGACCCTGATCACGTGACTGAGCAGGCCCTGATCACGTGGCTGAGCATGCACTGATCACGTGACTGAGCATGCACTGATCACGTGACTGAGAGGCACTGATCACGTGACTGAGAGGCACTGATCACGTGACTGAGCATGCACTGATCACGTGACTGAGAGGCACTGATCACGTGACTGAGAGGCGCTGATCACGTGACTGAGGGGCGCTGATCACGTGACTGAGAGGCGCTGATCACGTGGCTATCATGCACTGATCACGTGCTTCAGGAGGCAATAATCAAAGAGCTGAGCAGGCACTAATCACTTGGCTAAGAGGGCACTAATCACGGAGAGGAGCAGGAAATCGTCAAGGAGCTGAGCAAACTGTAATGAAGTGGTTAAGCAGACTCTAAACACGTGACGCAGCAGGCTCTACACCCGTGACTGAGCAGACACAATTTGGGCAGCTCAGCAGACACCAATGGTGCAGCTCAGCAGACACCAGCTCAGCAGACACCAATCATGCAGCTCAGCAGGCAATACTCATGGAGCTGAGCAGGCAGGAATCACTCAGCTCAGCAGGCAAAGATCAAGGAGCTGAGCAGGCACGAATCTCGCAGCTCAGCTGGCAAAAATCAAGGAGCTGAGCAGACTGCCATTAAGTGGCTAAGCAGACTCTAAACACGTGACTCAGCAGGCTTGACACCCGTGACTGAGCACACACGAATCTTGCAGCCCAGCAGACAATACTCCTGGAGCTGAGCAGGCAGGAATCACGCAGCTCAGCAGACAGTAATCAAGGAGCTGAGCAGGCACGAATCACGCAGCTCAGCAGGCAATAATCCTGGAGCTGAGCAAGCAGGAATCACGCAGCTCAGCAGGCAATAATCAAGAAGCAGAGCAGGCAGGAATCAGGCAGCTCAGCAGCCAATAAGCAAGAAGCTAGCAGTCAGGAATCGCGCAGCTCAGCAGGCAATAATCATGGAGCTGAGCTGGCAGGAATCACGCAACTCAGCAGGCAATACTCACGGACCTGAGCAGGCAGGAATCACGCAACTTAGCAGGCAATAATAATTGGAGCTGAAGGCTGTAATGAACTGGATAAGCAGACTCTAATCACGTGATTCAGCCGGCTCCTCTCTGGGGACTGAGCAGGCACTTATTATGCAGCTCAGCAAGCAAAAATCATGGAGCTGAGCAAGCAGGAATCACGCAGCTCAGCAGGCAATAATCATGGAGCTGAGCAAACAGGAATCACGCAGCTCAGCATGCAATAATCAAGAAGCTGAGCAGGCAGGAATCACGCAGCTCAGCAGGCAATAAATATGGAGCTGAGCAAGCAGGAATCACGCAGCTCAGCAGGCAATAATCAAGAAGCTGAGCAGGCAGGAATCACGCAGCTTAGCAGGCAATAATCATGGAGCTGAGCAGACTGTAATGAAGTGGCTAAGCAGACTCTAATCACGTCACTCAGCCGGCTCCTAACCCGGTCTTGAGCAGGCACTAATCACGCAGCTGAGCAGGGACTAATCACACAGCTGATCAGGCACGAGTCAGGCAGCTGAGCAGGGATTAAGCATGCAGCTGAGCAAGCGCTAATCCCTTGATTCAGCAGACCCTGATCACGTGACTGAGCAGGCCCTGATCACGTGGCTGAGCATGCACTGATCACGTGACTGAGCATGCACTGATCACGTGACTGAGAGGCACTGATCACGTGACTGAGAGGCACTGATCACGTGACTGAGCATGCACTGATCACGTGACTGAGAGGCACTGATCACGTGACTGAGAGGCGCTGATCACGTGACTGAGGGGCGCTGATCACGTGACTGAGAGGCGCTGATCACGTGGCTATCATGCACTGATCACGTGCTTCAGGAGGCAATAATCAAAGAGCTGAGCAGGCACTAATCACTTGGCTAAGAGGGCACTAATCACGGAGAGGAGCAGGAAATCGTCAAGGAGCTGAGCAAACTGTAATGAAGTGGTTAAGCAGACTCTAAACACGTGACGCAGCAGGCTCTACACCCGTGACTGAGCAGACACAATTTGGGCAGCTCAGCAGACACCAATGGTGCAGCTCAGCAGACACCAATCATGCAGCTCAGCAGGCAATACTCATGGAGCTGAGCAGGCAGGAATCACTCAGCTCAGCAGGCAAAGATCAAGGAGCTGAGCAGGCACGAATCTCGCAGCTCAGCTGGCAAAAATCAAGGAGCTGAGCAGACTGCCATTAAGTGGCTAAGCAGACTCTAAACACGTGACTCAGCAGGCTTGACACCCGTGACTGAGCACACACGAATCTTGCAGCCCAGCAGACAATACTCCTGGAGCTGAGCAGGCAGGAATCACGCAGCTCAGCAGACAGTAATCAAGGAGCTGAGCAGGCACGAATCACGCAGCTCAGCAGGCAATAATCCTGGAGCTGAGCAAGCAGGAATCACGCAGCTCAGCAGGCAATAATCAAGAAGCAGAGCAGGCAGGAATCAGGCAGCTCAGCAGCCAATAAGCAAGAAGCTAGCAGTCAGGAATCGCGCAGCTCAGCAGGCAATAATCATGGAGCTGAGCTGGCAGGAATCACGCAACTCAGCAGGCAATACTCACGGACCTGAGCAGGCAGGAATCACGCAACTTAGCAGGCAATAATAATTGGAGCTGAAGGCTGTAATGAACTGGATAAGCAGACTCTAATCACGTGATTCAGCCGGCTCCTCTCTGGGGACTGAGCAGGCACTTATTATGCAGCTCAGCAAGCAAAAATCATGGAGCTGAGCAAGCAGGAATCACGCAGCTCAGCAGGCAATAATCATGGAGCTGAGCAAACAGGAATCACGCAGCTCAGCATGCAATAATCAAGAAGCTGAGCAGGCAGGAATCACGCAGCTCAGCAGGCAATAAATATGGAGCTGAGCAAGCAGGAATCACGCAGCTCAGCAGGCAATAATCAAGAAGCTGAGCAGGCAGGAATCACGCAGCTTAGCAGGCAATAATCATGGAGCTGAGCAGACTGTAATGAAGTGGCTAAGCAGACTCTAATCACGTCACTCAGCCGGCTCCTAACCCGGTCTTGAGCAGGCACTAATCACGCAGCTGAGCAGGGACTAATCACACAGCTGATCAGGCACGAGTCAGGCAGCTGAGCAGGGATTAAGCATGCAGCTGAGCAAGCGCTAATCCCTTGATTCAGCAGACCCTGATCACGTGACTGAGCAGGCCCTGATCACGTGGCTGAGCATGCACTGATCACGTGACTGAGCATGCACTGATCACGTGACTGAGAGGCACTGATCACGTGACTGAGAGGCACTGATCACGTGACTGAGCACGTGACTGAGGGGATCACGTGACTGATCACGTGACTGAGAGGCGCTGATCACGTGGCTATCATGCACTGATCACGTGCTTCAGGAGGCAATAATCAAAGAGCTGAGCAGGCACTAATCACTTGGCTAAGAGGGCACTAATCACGGAGAGGAGCAGGAAATCGTCAAGGAGCTGAGCAAACTGTAATGAAGTGGTTAAGCAGACTCTAAACACGTGACGCAGCAGGCTCTACACCCGTGACTGAGCAGACACAATTTGGGCAGCTCAGCAGACACCAATGGTGCAGCTCAGCAGACACAAATGGTGCAGCTCAGCAGACACCAATCATGCAGCTCAGCAGGCAATACTCATGGAGCTGAGCAGGCAGGAATCACTCAGCTCAGCAGGCAAAGATCAAGGAGCTGAGCAGGCACGAATCTCGCAGCTCAGCTGGCAAAAATCAAGGAGCTGAGCAGACTGCCATTAAGTGGCTAAGCAGACTCTAAACACGTGACTCAGCAGGCTTGACACCCGTGACTGAGCACACACGAATCTTGCAGCCCAGCAGACAATACTCCTGGAGCTGAGCAGGCAGGAATCACGCAGCTCAGCAGACAGTAATCAAGGAGCTGAGCAGGCACGGATCACGCAGCTCAGCAGGCAATAATCCTGGAGCTGAGCAAGCAGGAATCACGCAGCTCAGCAGGCAATAATCAAGAAGCAGAGCAGGCAGGAATCAGGCAGCTCAGCAGCCAATAAGCAAGAAGCTAGCAGTCAGGAATCGCGCAGCTCAGCAGGCAATAATCATGGAGCTGAGCTGGCAGGAATCACGCAACTCAGCAGGCAATACTCACGGACCTGAGCAGGCAGGAATCACGCAACTTAGCAGGCAATAATAATTGGAGCTGAAGGCTGTAATGAACTGGATAAGCAGACTCTAATCACGTGATTCAGCCGGCTCCTCTCTGGGGACTGAGCAGGCACTTGATTATGCAGCTCAGCAAGCAAAAATCATGGAGCTGCAGCAGCAGGCAGGAAGCAAGCAGGAATCACGCAGCTCAGCAGGCAATAATCAAGAAGCTGAGCAGGCAGGAATCACGCAGCTTAGCAGGCAATAATCATGGAGCTGAGCAGACTGTAATGAAGTGGCTAAGCAGACTCTAATCACGTCACTCAGCCGGCTCCTAACCCGGTCTTGAGCAGGCACTAATCACGCAGCTGAGCAGGGACTAATCACACAGCTGATCAGGCACGAGTCAGGCAGCTGAGCAGGGATTAAGCATGCAGCTGAGCAAGCGCTAATCCCTTGATTCAGCAGACCCTGATCACGTGACTGAGCAGGCCCTGATCACGTGGCTGAGCATGCACTGATCACGTGACTGAGCATGCACTGATCACGTGACTGAGAGGCACTGATCACGTGACTGAGAGGCACTGATCACGTGACTGAGCATGCACTGATCACGTGACTGAGAGGCACTGATCACGTGACTGAGAGGCGCTGATCACGTGACTGAGGCGCTGATCACGTGACTGAGAGGCGCTGATCACGTGGCTATCATGCACTGATCACGTGCTTCAGGAGGCAATAATCAAAGAGCTGAGCAGGCACTAATCACTTGGCTAAGAGGGCACTAATCACGGAGAGGAGCAGGAAATCGTCAAGGAGCTGAGCAAACTGTAATGAAGTGGTTAAGCAGACTCTAAACACGTGACGCAGCAGGCTCTACACCCGTGACTGAGCAGACACAATTTGGGCAGCTCAGCAGACACCAATGGTGCAGCTCAGCAGACACCAATCATGCAGCTCAGCAGGCAATACTCATGGAGCTGAGCAGGCAGGAATCACTCAGCTCAGCAGGCAAAGATCAAGGAGCTGAGCAGGCACGAATCTCGCAGCTCAGCTGGCAAAAATCAAGGAGCTGAGCAGACTGCCATTAAGTGGCTAAGCAGACTCTAAACACGTGACTCAGCAGGCTTGACACCCGTGACTGAGCACACACGAATCTTGCAGCCCAGCAGACAATACTCCTGGAGCTGAGCAGGCAGGAATCACGCAGCTCAGCAGACAGTAATCAAGGAGCTGAGCAGGCACGAATCACGCAGCTCAGCAGGCAATAATCCTGGAGCTGAGCAAGCAGGAATCACGCAGCTCAGCAGGCAATAATCAAGAAGCAGAGCAGGCAGGAATCAGGCAGCTCAGCAGCCAATAAGCAAGAAGCTAGCAGTCAGGAATCGCGCAGCTCAGCAGGCAATAATCATGGAGCTGAGCTGGCAGGAATCACGCAACTCAGCAGGCAATACTCACGGACCTGAGCAGGCAGGAATCACGCAACTTAGCAGGCAATAATAATTGGAGCTGAAGGCTGTAATGAACTGGATAAGCAGACTCTAATCACGTGATTCAGCCGGCTCCTCTCTGGGGACTGAGCAGGCACTTATTATGCAGCTCAGCAAGCAAAAATCATGGAGCTGAGCAAGCAGGAATCACGCAGCTCAGCAGGCAATAATCATGGAGCTGAGCAAACAGGGATCACGCAGCTCAGCATGCAATAATCAAGAAGCTGAGCAGGCAGGAATCACGCAGCTCAGCAGGCAATAAATATGGAGCTGAGCAAGCAGGAATCACGCAGCTCAGCAGGCAATAATCAAGAAGCTGAGCAGGCAGGAATCACGCAGCTTAGCAGGCAATAATCATGGAGCTGAGCAGACTGTAATGAAGTGGCTAAGCAGACTCTAATCACGTCACTCAGCCGGCTCCTAACCCGGTCTTGAGCAGGCACTAATCACGCAGCTGAGCAGGGACTAATCACACAGCTGATCAGGCACGAGTCAGGCAGCTGAGCAGGGATTAAGCATGCAGCTGAGCAAGCGCTAATCCCTTGATTCAGCAGACCCTGATCACGTGACTGAGCAGGCCCTGATCACGTGGCTGAGCATGCACTGATCACGTGACTGAGCATGCACTGATCACGTGACTGAGAGGCACTGATCACGTGACTGAGAGGCACTGATCACGTGACTGAGCATGCACTGATCACGTGACTGAGAGGCACTGATCACGTGACTGAGAGGCGCTGATCACGTGACTGAGGGGCGCTGATCACGTGACTGAGAGGCGCTGATCACGTGGCTATCATGCACTGATCACGTGCTTCAGGAGGCAATAATCAAAGAGCTGAGCAGGCACTAATCACTTGGCTAAGAGGGCACTAATCACGGAGAGGAGCAGGAAATCGTCAAGGAGCTGAGCAAACTGTAATGAAGTGGTTAAGCAGACTCTAAACACGTGACGCAGCAGGCTCTACACCCGTGACTGAGCAGACACAATTTGGGCAGCTCAGCAGACACCAATGGTGCAGCTCAGCAGACACCAATCATGCAGCTCAGCAGGCAATACTCATGGAGCTGAGCAGGCAGGAATCACTCAGCTCAGCAGGCAAAGATCAAGGAGCTGAGCAGGCACGAATCTCGCAGCTCAGCTGGCAAAAATCAAGGAGCTGAGCAGACTGCCATTAAGTGGCTAAGCAGACTCTAAACACGTGACTCAGCAGGCTTGACACCCGTGACTGAGCACACGAATCTTGCAGCCCAGCAGACAATACTCCTGGAGCTGAGCAGGCAGGAATCACGCAGCTCAGCAGACAGTAATCAAGGAGCTGAGCAGGCACGAATCACGCAGCTCAGCAGGCAATAATCCTGGAGCTGAGCAAGCAGGAATCACGCAGCTCAGCAGGCAATAATCAAGAAGCAGAGCAGGCAGGAATCAGGCAGCTCAGCAGCCAATAAGCAAGAAGCTAGCAGTCAGGAATCGCGCAGCTCAGCAGGCAATAATCATGGAGCTGAGCTGGCAGGAATCACGCAACTCAGCAGGCAATACTCACGGACCTGAGCAGGCAGGAATCACGCAACTTAGCAGGCAATAATAATTGGAGCTGAAGGCTGTAATGAACTGGATAAGCAGACTCTAATCACGTGATTCAGCCGGCTCCTCTCTGGGGACTGAGCAGGCACTTATTATGCAGCTCAGCAAGCAAAAATCATGGAGCTGAGCAAGCAGGAATCACGCAGCTCAGCAGGCAATAATCATGGAGCTGAGCAAACAGGAATCACGCAGCTCAGCATGCAATAATCAAGAAGCTGAGCAGGCAGGAATCACGCAGCTCAGCAGGCAATAAATATGGAGCTGAGCAAGCAGGAATCACGCAGCTCAGCAGGCAATAATCAAGAAGCTGAGCAGGCAGGAATCATGCAGCTTAGCAGGCAATAATCATGGAGCTGAGCAGACTGTAATGAAGTGGCTAAGCAGACTCTAATCACGTCACTCAGCCGGCTCCTAAACCGGTCTTGAGCAGGCACTAATCACGCAGCTGAGCAGGGACTAATCACACAGCTGATCAGGCACGAGTCACGCAGCTGAGCAGGGATTAAGCATGCAGCTGAGCAAGCGCTAATCCCTTGATTCAGCAGACCCTGATCACGTGACTGAGCAGGCCCTGATCACGTGGCTGAGCATGCACTGATCACGTGACTGAGCATGCACTGATGACGTGACTGAGAGGCACTGATCACGTGACTGAGAGGCACGTGACTGATCACGTGACTGAGGGGCGCTGATCACGTGACTGAGAGGCGCTGATCACGTGGCTATCATGCACTGATCACGTGCTTCAGGAGGCAATAATCAAAGAGCTGAGCAGGCACTAATCACTTGGCTAAGAGGGCACTAATCACGGAGAGGAGCAGGAAATCGTCAAGGAGCTGAGCAAACTGTAATGAAGTGGTTAAGCAGACTCTAAACACGTGACGCAGCAGGCTCTACACCCGTGACTGAGCAGACACAATTTGGGCAGCTCAGCAGACACCAATGGTGCAGCTCAGCAGACACAAATGGTGCAGCTCAGCAGACACCAATCATGCAGCTCAGCAGGCAATACTCATGGAGCTGAGCAGGCAGGAATCACTCAGCTCAGCAGGCAAAGATCAAGGAGCTGAGCAGGCACGAATCTCGCAGCTCAGCTGGCAAAAATCAAGGAGCTGAGCAGACTGCCATTAAGTGGCTAAGCAGACTCTAAACACGTGACTCAGCAGGCTTGACACCCGTGACTGAGCAGACACGAATCTTGCAGCCCAGCAGACAATACTCCTGGAGCTGAGCAGGCAGGAATCACGCAGCTCAGCAGACAGTAATCAAGGAGCTGAGCAGGCACGAATCACGCAGCTCAGCAGGCAATAATCCTGGAGCTGAGCAAGCAGGAATCACGCAGCTCAGCAGGCAATAATCAAGAAGCAGAGCAGGCAGGAATCAGGCAGCTCAGCAGCCAATAAGCAAGAAGCTAGCAGTCAGGAATCGCGCAGCTCAGCAGGCAATAATCATGGAGCTGAGCTGGCAGGAATCACGCAACTCAGCAGGCAATACTCACGGACCTGAGCAGGCAGGAATCACGCAACTTAGCAGGCAATAATAATGGGAGCTGAAGGCTGTAATGAACTGGATAAGCAGACTCTAATCACGTGATTCAGCCGGCTCCTCTCTGGGGACTGAGCAGGCACTTATTATGCAGCTCAGCAAGCAAAAATCATGGAGCTGAGCAAGCAGGAATCACGCAGCTCAGCAGGCAATAATCATGGAGCTGAGCAAACAGGAATCACGCAGCTCAGCATGCAATAATCAAGAAGCTGAGCAGGCAGGAATCAGCAGCTCAGCAGGCAATAATCAAGAAGCTAGCAGTCAGGAATCACGCAGCTCAGCAGGCAATAATCATGGAGCTGAGCAGGCAGGAATCACGCAGCTCAGCAGGCAATAAACATGGAGCTGAGCAAGCAGGAATCACGCAGCTCAGCAGGCAATAATCAAGAAGCTGAGCAGGCAGGAATCACGCAGCTTAGCAGGCAATAATCATGGAGCTGAGCAGACTGTAATGAAGTGGCTAAGCAGACTCTAATCACGTCACTCAGCCGGCCCTAATCCCGGTCTTGAGCAGGCACTAATCACGCAGCTGAGCAGGGACTAATCACACAGCTGATCAGGCACGAGTCAGGCAGCTGAGCAGGGATTAAGCATGCAGCTGAGCAAGCGCTAATCCCTTGATTCAGCAGACCCTGATCACGTGACTGAGCAGGCCCTGATCACGTGGCTGAGCATGCACTGATCACGTGACTGAGCATGCACTGATCACGTGACTGAGAGGCACTGATCACGTGACTGAGAGGCACTGATCACGTGACTGAGCATGCACTGATCACGTGACTGAGAGGCACTGATCACGTGACTGAGAGGCACTGATCACGTGACTGAGCGCTGATCACGTGACTGAGAGGCGCTGATCACGTGGCTATCATGCACTGATCACGTGCTTCAGGAGGCAATAATCAAAGAGCTGAGCAGGCACTAATCACTTGGCTAAGAGGGCACTAATCACGGAGAGGAGCAGGAAATCGTCAAGGAGCTGAGCAAACTGTAATGAAGTGGTTAAGCAGACTCTAAACACGTGACGCAGCAGGCTCTACACCCGTGACTGAGCAGACACAATTTGGGCAGCTCAGCAGACACCAATGGTGCAGCTCAGCAGACACAAATGGTGCAGCTCAGCAGACACCAATCATGCAGCTCAGCAGGCAATACTCATGGAGCTGAGCAGGCAGGAATCACTCAGCTCAGCAGGCAAAGATCAAGGAGCTGAGCAGGCACGAATCTCGCAGCTCAGCTGGCAAAAATCAAGGAGCTGAGCAGACTGCCATTAAGTGGCTAAGCAGACTCTAAACACGTGACTCAGCAGGCTTGACACCCGTGACTGAGCACACACGAATCTTGCAGCCCAGCAGACAATACTCCTGGAGCTGAGCAGGCAGGAATCACGCAGCTCAGCAGACAGTAATCAAGGAGCTGAGCAGGCACGGATCACGCAGCTCAGCAGGCAATAATCCTGGAGCTGAGCAAGCAGGAATCACGCAGCTCAGCAGGCAATAATCAAGAAGCAGAGCAGGCAGGAATCAGGCAGCTCAGCAGCCAATAAGCAAGAAGCTAGCAGTCAGGAATCGCGCAGCTCAGCAGGCAATAATCATGGAGCTGAGCTGGCAGGAATCACGCAGCTCAGCAGGCAATACTCACGGACCTGAGCAGGCAGGAATCACGCAACTTAGCAGGCAATAATAATTGGAGCTGAAGGCTGTAATGAACTGGATAAGCAGACTCTAATCACGTGATTCAGCCGGCTCCTCTCTGAGGACTGAGCAGGCACTTATTATGCAGCTCAGCAAGCAAAAATCATGGAGCTGAGCAAGCAGGAATCACGCAGCTCAGCAGGCAATAATCATGGAGCTGAGCAAGCAGGAATCACGCAGCTCAGCATGCAATACTCAAGAAGCTGAGCAGGCAGGAATCACGCAGCTCAGCAGGCAATAATATGGAGCTGAGCTGAAGGAATGCAGACTCTAATCATCAGCCGGCTCCTCTCTGGGGACTGAGCAGGCACTTATTATGCAGCTCAGCAAGCAAAAATCATGGAGCTGAGCAAGCAGGAATCACGCAGCTCAGCAGGCAATAATCATGGAGCTGAGCAAGCAGGAATCACGCAGCTCAGCAGGCAATAATCAAGAAGCTGAGCAGGCAGGAATCACGCAGCTAGCAGGCAATAATCATGGAGCTGAGCAGACTGTAATGAAGTGGCTAAGCAGACTCTAATCACGTCACTCAGCCGGCTCCTAACCCGGTCTTGAGCAGGCACTAATCACGCAGCTGAGCAGGGACTAATCACACAGCTGATCAGGCACGAGTCCAGGCAGCTGAGCAGGGATTAAGCATGCAGCTGAGCAAGCGCTAATCCCTTGATTCAGCAGACCCTGATCACGTGACTGGGCAGGCCCTGATCACGTGGCTGAGCATGCACTGATCACGTGACTGAGCATGCACTGATCACGTGACTGAGAGGCACTGATCACACTGAGAGGCACTGATCACGTGACTGAGCATGCACTGATCACGTGACTGAGGCACTGATCACGTGACTGAGAGGCGCTGATCACGTGGCTATCATGCACTGATCACGTGCTTCAGGAGGCAATAATCAAAGAGCTGGGCAGGCACTAATCACTTGGCTAAGAGGGCACTAATCACGGAGAGGAGCAGGAAATCGTCAAGGAGCTGAGCAAACTGTAATGAAGTGGTTAAGCAGACTCTAAACACGTGACGCAGCAGGCTCTACACCCGTGACTGAGCAGACACAATTTGGGCAGCTCAGCAGACACCAATGGTGCAGCTCAGCAGACACAAATGGTGCAGCTCAGCAGACACCAATCTTGCAGCTCAGCAGGCAATACTCATGGAGCTGAGCAGGCAGGAATCACTCAGCTCAGCAGACAGTAATCAAGGAGCTGAGCAGGCACGAATCTCGCAGCTCAGCTGGCAAAAATCAAGGAGCTGAGCAGACTGCCATTAAGTGGCTAAGCAGACTCTAAACACGTGACTCAACAGGCTTGACACCCGTGACTGAGCACACACGAATCTTGCAGCCCAGCAGACAATACTCCTGGAGCTGAGCAGGCAGGAATCACGCAGCTCAGCAGACAGTAATCAAGGAGCTGAGCAGGCACGAATCACGCAGCTCAGCAGGCAATAATCCTGGAGCTGAGCAAGCAGGAATCACGCAGCTCAGCAGGCAATAATCAAGAAGCAGAGCAGGCAGGAATCAGGCAGCTCAGCAGCCAATAAGCAAGAAGCTAGCAGTCAGGAATCGCGCAGCTCAGCAGGCAATAATCATGGAGCTGAGCTGGCAGGAATCACGCAACTCAGCAGGCAATACTCACGGACCTGAGCAGGCAGGAATCACGCAACTTAGTAGGCAATAATAATTGGAGCTGAAGGCTGTAATGAACTGGATAAGCAGACTCTAATCACGTGATTCAGCCGGCTCCTCTCTGGGGACTGAGCAGGCACTTATTATGAAGCTCAGCAAGCAAAAATCATGGAGCTGAGCAAGCAGGAATCACGCAGCTCAGCAGGCAATAATCATGGAGCTGAGCAAGCAGGAATCACGCAGCTCAGCAGGCAATAATCAAGAAGCTGAGCAGGCAGGAATCACGCAGCTTAGCAGGCAATAATCATGGAGCTGAGCAGACTGTAATGAAGTGGCTAAGCAGACTCTAATCACGTCACTCAGCCGGCTCCTAACCCGGTCTTGAGCAGGCACTAATCACGCAGCTGAGCAGGGACTAATCACACAGCTGATCAGGCACGAGTCAGGCAGCTGAGCAGGGATTAAGCATGCAGCTGAGCAAGCGCTAATCCCTTGATTCAGCAGACCCTGATCACGTGACTGAGCAGGCCCTGATCACGTGGCTGAGCATGCACTGATCACGTGACTGAGCATGCACTGATCACGTGACTGAGGCACTGATCACGTGACTGAGAGGCACTGATCACGTGACTGAGCAGGCGCTGATCACGTGACTGAGAGGCACTGATCACGTGACTGAGAGGCGCTGATCACGTGGCTATCATGCACTGATCACGTGCTTCAGGAGGCAATAATCAAAGAGCTGAGCAGGCACTAATCACTTGGCTAAGAGGGCACTAATCACGGAGAGGAGCAGGAAATCGTCAAGGAGCTGAGCAAGCTGTAATGAAGTGGTTAAGCAGACTCTAAACACGTGACGCAGCAGGCTCTACACCCGTGACTGAGCAGACACAATTTGGGCAGCTCAGCAGACACCAATGGTGCAGCTCAGCAGACACAAATGGTGCAGCTCAGCAGACACCAATCATGCAGCTCAGCAGGCAATACTCATGGAGCTGAGCAGGCAGGAATCACTCAGCTCAGCAGGCAAAGATCAAGGAGCTGAGCAGCACGAATCTCGCAGCTCAGCTGGCAAAAATCAAGGAGCTGAGCAGACTGCCATTAAGTGGCTAAGCAGACTCTAAACACGTGACTCAGCAGGCTTGACACCCGTGACTGAGCACACACGAATCTTGCAGCCCAGCAGACAATACTCCTGGAGCTGAGCAGGCAGGAATCACGCAGCTCAGCAGACAGTAATCAAGGAGCTGAGCAGGCACGAATCACGCAGCTCAGCAGGCAATAATCCTGGAGCTGAGCAAGCAGGAATCACGCAGCTCAGCAGGCAATAATCAAGAAGCAGAGCAGGCAGGAATCAGGCAGCTCAGCAGCCAATAAGCAAGAAGCTAGCAGTCAGGAATCGCGCAGCTCAGCAGGCAATAATCATGGAGCTGAGCTGGCAGGAATCACGCAGCTCAGCAGGCAATACTCACGGACCTGAGCAGGCAGGAATCACGCAACTTGGCAGGCAATAATAATTGGAGCTGAAGGCTGTAATGAACTGGATAAGCAGACTCTAATCACGTGATTCAGCCGGCTCCTCTCTGGGGACTGAGCAGGCACTTATTATGCAGCTCAGCAAGCAAAAATCATGGAGCTGAGCAAGCAGGAATCACGCAGCTCAGCAGGCAATAATATGGAGCTGAGCAAGCAGGAATCACGCAGCTCAGCAGGCAATAATCAAGAAGCTGAGCAGGCAGGAATCACGCAGCTTAGCAGGCAATAATCATGGAGCTGAGCAGACTGTAATGAAGTGGCTAAGCAGACTCTAATCACGTCACTCAGCCGGCTCCTAACCGGTCTTGAGCAGGCACTAATCACGCAGCTGAGCAGGGACTAATCACACAGCTGATCAGGCACGAGTCAGGCAGCTGAGCAGGGATTAAGCATGCAGCTGAGCAAGCGCTAATCCCTTGATTCAGCAGACCCTGATCACGTGACTGAGCAGGCCCTGATCACGTGACTGAGCATGCACTGATCACGTGACTGAGAGGCACTGATCACGTGACTGAGCAGGCACTGATCACGTGACTGAGAGGCGCTGATCACGTGACTGAGGGGCGCTGATCACGTGGCTATCATGCACTGATCACGTGCTTCAGGAGGCAATAATCAAAGAGCTGAGCAGGCACTAATCACTTGGCTAAGAGGGCACTAATCACGGAGAGGAGCAGGAAATCGTCAAGGAGCTGAGCAAACTGTAATGAAGTGGTTAAGCAGACTCTAAACACGTGACGCAGCAGGCTCTACACCCGTGACTGAGCAGACACAATTTGGGCAGCTCAGCAGACACCAATGGTGCAGCTCAGCAGACACAAATGGTGCAGCTCAGCAGACACCAATCATGCAGCTCAGCAGGCAATACTCATGGAGCTGAGCAGGCAGGAATCACTCAGCTCAGCAGGCAAAGATCAAGGAGCTGAGCAGGCACGAATCTCGCAGCTCAGCTGGCAAAAATCAAGGAGCTGAGCAGACTGCCATTAAGTGGCTAAGCAGACTCTAAACACGTGACTCAGCAGGCTTGACACCCGTGACTGAGCACACACGAATCTTGCAGCCCAGCAGACAATACTCCTGGAGCTGAGCAGGCAGGAATCACGCAGCTCAGCAGACAGTAATCAAGGAGCTGAGCAGGCACGAATCACGCAGCTCAGCAGGCAATAATCCTGGAGCTGAGCAAGCAGGAATCACGCAGCTCAGCAGGCAATAATCAAGAAGCAGAGCAGGCAGGAATCAGGCAGCTCAGCAGCCAATAAGCAAGAAGCTAGCAGTCAGGAATCGCGCAGCTCAGCAGGCAATAATCATGGAGCTGAGCTGGCAGGAATCACGCAGCTCAGCAGGCAATACTCACGGACCTGAGCAGGCAGGAATCACGCAACTTAGCAGGCAATAATAATTGGAGCTGAAGGCTGTAATGAACTGGATAAGCAGACTCTAATCACGTGATTCAGCCGGCTCCTCTCTGGGGACTGAGCAGGCACTTGTTATGCAGCTCAGCAAGCAAAAATCATGGAGCTGAGCAAGCAGGAATCACGCAGCTCAGCAGGCAATAATCATGGAGCTGAGCAAGCAGGAATCACGCAGCTCAGCAGGCAATAATCAAGAAGCTGAGCAGGCAGGAATCAGGCAGCTCAGCAGCCAATAAGCAAGCTAGCAGTCAGGAATCGCGCAGCTCAGCAGGCAATAATCATGGAGCTGAGCTGGCAGGAATCACGCAACTCAGCAGGCAATACTCACGGACCTGAGCAGGCAGGAATCACGCAACTTAGCAGGCAATAATAATTGGAGCTGAAGGCTGTAATGAACTGGATAAGCAGACTCTAATCACGTGATTCAGCCGGCTCCTCTCTGGGGACTGAGCAGGCACTTATTATGCAGCTCAGCAAGCAAAAATCATGGAGCTGAGCAAGCAGGAATCACGCAGCTCAGCAGGCAATAATTATGGAGCTGAGCAAGCAGGAATCACGCAGCTCAGCAGGCAATAATCAAGAAGCTGAGCAGGCAGGAATCACGCAGCTTAGCAGGCAATAATCATGGAGCTGAGCAGACTGTAATGAAGTGGCTAAGCAGACTCTAATCACGTCACTCAGCCGGCTCTAACCCGGTCTTGAGCAGGCACTAATCACGCAGCTGAGCAGGGACTAATCACACAGCTGATCAGGCACGAGTCAGGCAGCTGAGCAGGGATTAAGCATGCAGCTGAGCAGCGCTAATCCCTTGATTCAGCAGACCTGATCACGTGACTGAGCAGGCCCTGATCACGTGGCTGAGCATGCACTGATCACGTGACTGAGCATGCACTGATCACGTGACTGAGAGGCACTGATCACGTGACTGAGAGGCACTGATCACGTGACTGAGCAGGCACTGATCACGTGACTGAGAGGCGCTGATCACGTGACTGAGAGGCGCTGATCACGTGGCTATCATGCACTGATCACGTGCTTCAGGAGGCAATAATCAAAGAGCTGAGCAGGCACTAATCACTTGGCTAAGAGGCACTAATCACGGAGAGGAGCAGGAAATCGTCAAGGAGCTGAGCAAACTGTAATGAAGTGGTTAAGCAGACTCTAAACACGTGACGCAGCAGGCTCTACACCCGTGACTGAGCAGACACAATTTGGGCAGCTCAGCAGACACCAATGGTGCAGCTCAGCAGACACAAATGGTGCAGCTCAGCAGACACCAATCATGCAGCTCAGCAGGCAATACTCATGGAGCTGAGCAGGCAGGAATCACTCAGCTCAGCAGGCAAAGATCAAGGAGCTGAGCAGGCACGAATCTCGCAGCTCAGCTGGCAAAAATCAAGGAGCTGAGCAGACTGCCATTAAGTGGCTAAGCAGACTCTAAACACGTGACTCAGCAGGCTTGACACCGTGACTGAGCACACACGATCTTGCAGCCCAGCAGACAATACTCCTGGAGCTGAGCAGGCAGGAATCACGCAGCTCAGCAGACAGTAATCAAGGAGCTGAGCAGGCACGAATCACGCAGCTCAGCAGGCAATAATCCTGGAGCTGAGCAAGCAGGAATCACGCAGCTCAGCAGGCAATAATCAAGAAGCAGAGCAGGCAGGAATCAGGCAGCTCAGCAGCCAATAAGCAAGAAGCTAGCAGTCAGGAATCGCGCAGCTCAGCAGGCAATAATCATGGAGCTGAGCTGGCAGGAATCACGCAACTCAGCAGGCAATACTCACGGACCTGAGCAGGCAGGAATCACGCAACTTAGCAGGCAATAATAATTGGAGCTGAAGGCTGTAATGAACTGGATAAGCAGACTCTAATCACGTGATTCAGCCGGCTCCTCTCTGGGGACTGAGCAGGCACTTATTATGCAGCTCAGCAAGCAAAAATCATGGAGCTGAGCAAGCAGGAATCACGCAGCTCAGCAGGCAATAATCATGGAGCTGAGCAAGCAGGAATCACGCAGCTCAGCAGGCAATAATCAAGAAGCTGAGCAGGCAGGAATCACGCAGCTTAGCAGGCAATAATCATGGAGCTGAGCAGACTGTAATGAAGTGGCTAAGCAGACTCTAATCACGTCACTCAGCCGGCTCCTAACCCGGTCTTGAGCAGGCACTAATCACGCAGCTGAGCAGGGACTAATCACACAGCTGATCAGGCACGAGTCAGGCAGCTGAGCAGGGATTAAGCATGCAGCTGAGCAAGCGCTAATCCCTTGATTCAGCAGACCCTGATCACGTGACTGAGCAGGCCCTGATCACGTGGCTGAGCATGCACTGATCACGTGACTGAGCATGCACTGATCACGTGACTGAGAGGCACTGATCACGTGACTGAGAGGCACTGATCACGTGACTGAGCATGCACTGATCACGTGACTGAGAGGCGCTGATCACGTGACTGAGAGGCGCTGATCACGTGGCTATCATGCACTGATCACGTGCTTCAGGAGGCAATAATCAAAGAGCTGAGCAGGCACTAATCACTTGGCTAAGAGGGCACTAATCACGGAGAGGAGCAGGAAATCGTCAAGGAGCTGAGCAAACTGTAATGAAGTGGTTAAGCAGACTCTAAACACGTGACGCAGCAGGCTCTACACCCGTGACTGAGCAGACACAATTTGGGCAGCTCAGCAGACACCAATAGTGCAGCTCAGCAGACACCAATGGTGCAGCTCAGCAGACACCAATCATGCAGCTCAGCAGGCAATACTCATGGAGCTGAGCAGGCAGGAATCACTCAGCTCAGCAGGCAAAGATCAAGGAGCTGAGCGGGCACGAATCTCGCAGCTCAGCTGGCAAAAATCAAGGAGCTGAGCAGACTGCCATTAAGTGGCTAAGCAGACTCTAAACACGTGACTCAGCAGGCTTGACACCCGTGACTGAGCAGACACGAATCTTGCAGCCCAGCAGACAATACTCCTGGAGCTGAGCAGGCAGGAATCACGCAGCTCAGCAGACAGTAATCAAGGAGCTGAGCAGGCACGAATCACGCAGCTCAGCAGGCAATAATCCTGGAGCTGAGCAAGCAGGAATCACGCAGCTCAGCAGGCAATAATCAAGAAGCAGAGCAGGCAGGAATCAGGCAGCTCAGCAGCCAATAAACAAGAAGCTAGCAGTCAGGAATCGCGCAGCTCAGCAGGCAATAATCATGGAGCTGAGCTGGCAGGAATCACGCAGCTCAGCAGGCAATACTCACGGACCTGAGCAGGCAGGAATCACGCAACAGGCAATAATAATTGGAGCTGAAGGCTGTAATGAACTGGATAAGCAGACTCTAATCACGTGATTCAGCCGGCTCCTCTCTGGGGACTGAGCAGGCACTTATTATGCAGCTCAGCAAGCAAAAATCATGGAGCTGAGCAAGCAGGAATCACGCAGCTCAGCAGGCAATAAATATGGAGCTGAGCAAACAGGAATCACGCAGCTCAGCAGGCAATAATCAAGAAGCTGAGCAGGCAGGAATCACGCAGCTTAGCAGGCAATAATCATGGAGCTGAGCAGACTGTAATGAAGTGGCTAAGCAGACTCTAATCACGTCACTCAGCCGGCTCCTAACCCGGTCTTGAGCAGGCACTAATCACGCAGCTGAGCAGGGACTAATCACACAGCTGATCAGGCACGAGTCAGGCAGCTGAGCAGGGATTAAGCATGCAGCTGAGCAAGCGCTAATCCCTTGATTGAGCAGACCCTGATCACGTGACTGAGCAGGCCCTGATCACGTGACTGAGCAGGCACTGATCACGTGACTGAGCATGCACTGATCACGTGACTGAGAGGCACTGATCACGTGACTGAGCAGGCACTGATCACGTGACTGAGAGGCGCTGATCACGTGACTGAGAGGCGCTGATCACGTGGCTATCATGCACTGATCACGTGCTTCAGGAGGCAATAATCAAAGAGCTGAGCAGGCACTAATCACTTGGCTAAGAGGGCACTAATCACGGAGAGGAGCAGGAAATCGTCAAGGAGCTGAGCAAACTGTAATGAAGTGGTTAAGCAGACTCTAAACGCGTGACGCAGCAGGCTCTACACCCGTGACTGAGCAGACACAATTTGGGCAGCTCAGCAGACACCAATGGTGCAGCTCAGCAGACACAAATGGTGCAGCTCAGCAGACACCTATCATGCAGCTCAGCAGGCAATGCTCATGGAGCTGAGCAGGCAGGAATCACTCAGCTCAGCAGGCAAAGATCAAGGAGCTGAGCAGGCACGAATCTCGCAGCTCAGCTGGCAAAAATCAAGGAGCTGAGCAGACTGCCATTAAGTGGCTCAGCAGACTCTAAACACGTGACTCAGCAGGCTTGACACCCGTGACTGAGCACACACGAATCTTGCAGCCCAGCAGACAATACTCCTGGAGCTGAGCAGGCAGGAATCACGCAGCTCAGCAGACAGTAATCAAGGAGCTGAGCAGACACGATCACGCAGCTCAGCAGGCAATAATCCTGGAGCTGAGCAAGCAGGAATCACGCAGCTCAGCAGGCAAGAAGCAGAGCAGGCAGGAATCAGGCAGCTCAGCAGCCAATAAGCAAGAAGCTAGCAGTCAGAATCGCGCAGCTCAGCAGGCAATAATCATGGAGCTGAGCAGGCAGGAATCACGCAGCTCAGCAGGCAATACTCACGGACCTGAGCAGGCAGGAATCACGCAGCTTAGCAGGCAATAATAATTGGAGCTGAAGGCTGTAATGAACTGGATAAGCAGACTCTAATCACGTGATTCAGCCGGCTCCTCTCTGGGGACTGGGCAGGCACTTATTATGCAGCTCAGCAAGCCAAAATCATGGAGCTGAGCAAGCACGAATCACGCAGCTCAGCAGGCAATAATCCTGGAGCTGAGCAAGCAGGAATCACGCAGCTCAGCAGGCAATAATCAAGAAGCAGAGCAGGCAGGAATCAGGCAGCTCAGCAGCCAATAAGCAAGAAGCTAGCAGTCAGGAATCACGCAGCTCAGCAGGCAATAATCATGGAGCTGAGCTGGCAGGAATCACGCAACTCAGCAGGCAATACTCACGGACCTGAGCAGGCAGGAATCACGCAGCAGGCAATAATTGGAGCTGAAGGCTGTAATGAACTGGATAAGCAGACTCTAATCACGTGATTCAGCCGGCTCCTCTCTGGGGACTGAGCAGGCACTTATTATGCAGCTCAGCAAGCAAAAATCATGGAGCTGAGCAAGCAGGAATCACGCAGCTCAGCAGGCAATAAATATAGAGCTGAGCAAGCTGGAATCACGCAGCTCAGCAGGCAATAATCAAGAAGCTGAGCAGGCAGGAATCACGCAGCTTAGCAGGCAATAATCATGGAGCTGAGCAGACTGTAATGAAGTGGCTAAGCAGACTCTAATCACGTCACTCAGCCGGCTCCTAACCCGGTCTTGAGCAGGCACTAATCACGCAGCTGAGCAGGGACTAATCACACAGCTGATCAGGCACGAGTCAGGCAGCTGAGCAGGGATTAAGCATGCAGCTGAGCAAGCGCTAATCCCTTGATTCAGCAGACCCTGATCACGTGACTGAGCAGGCCCTGATCACGTGGCTGAGCATGCACTGATCACGTGACTGAGCATGCACTGATCACGTGACTGAGAGGCACTGATCACGTGACTGAGAGGCACTGATCACGTGACTGAGCATGCACTGATCACGTGACTGAGAGGCACTGATCACGTGACTGAGAGGCGCTGATCACGTGGCTATCATGCACTGATCACGTGCTTCAGGAGGCAATAATCAAAGAGCTGAGCAGGCACTAATCACTTGGCTAAGAGGGCACTAATCACGGAGAGGAGCAGGAAATCGTCAAGGAGCTGAGCAAACTGTAATGAAGTGGTTAAGCAGACTCTAAACACGTGACGCAGCAGGCTCTACACCCGTGACTGAGCAGACACAATTTGGGCAGCTCAGCAGACACCAATGGTGCAGCTCAGCAGACACAAATGGTGCAGCTCAGCAGACACCAATCATGCAGCTCAGCAGGCAATACTCATGGAGCTGAGCAGGCAGGAATCACTCAGCTCAGCAGGCAAAGATCAAGGAGCTGAGCAGGCACGAATCTCGCAGCTCAGCTGGCAAAAATCAAGGAACTGAGCAGACTGCCATTAAGTGGCTAAGCAGACTCTAAACACGTGACTCAGCAGGCTTGACACCCGTGACTGAGCACACACGAATCTTGCAGCCCAGCAGACAATACTCCTGGAGCTGAGCAGGCAGGAATCACGCAGCTCAGCAGACAGTAATCAAGGAGCTGAGCAGGCACGAATCACGCAGCTCAGCAGGCAATAATCCTGGAGCTGAGCAAGCAGGAATCACGCAGCTCAGCAGGCAATAATCAAGAAGCAGAGCAGGCAGGAATCAGGCAGCTCAGCAGCCAATAAGCAAGAAGCTAGCAGTCAGGAATCGCGCAGCTCAGCAGGCAATAATCATGGAGCTGAGCTGGCAGGAATCACGCAACTCAGCAGGCAATACTCACGGACCTGAGCAGGCAGGAATCACGCAACTTAGCAGGCAATAATAATTGGAGCTGAAGGCTGTAATGAACTGGATAAGCAGACTCTAATCACGTGATTCAGCCGGCTCCTCTCTGGGGACTGAGCAGGCACTTATTATGCAGCTCAGCAAGCAAAAATCATGGAGCTGAGCAAGCAGGAATCACGCAGCTCAGCAGGCAATAATCATGGAGCTGAGCAAACAGGAATCACGCAGCTCAGCATGCAATAATCAAGAAGCTGAGCAGGCAGGAATCACGCAGCTCAGCAGGCAATAAATATGGAGCTGAGCAAGCAGGAATCACGCAGCTCAGCAGGCAATAATCAAGAAGCTGAGCAGGCAGGAATCACGCAGCTTAGCAGGCAATAATCATGGAGCTGAGCAGACTGTAATGAAGTGGCTAAGCAGACTCTAATCACGTCACTCAGCCGGCTCCTAACCCGGTCTTGAGCAGGCACTAATCACGCAGCTGAGCAGGGACTAATCACACAGCTGATCAGGCACGAGTCAGGCAGCTGAGCAGGGATTAAGCATGCAGCTGAGCAAGCGCTAATCCCTTGATTCAGCAGACCCTGATCACGTGACTGAGCAGGCCCTGATCACGTGGCTGAGCATGCACTGATCACGTGACTGAGCATGCACTGATCACGTGACTGAGAGGCACTGATCACGTGACTGAGAGGCACTGATCACGTGACTGAGCATGCACTGATCACGTGACTGAGAGGCACTGATCACGTGACTGAGAGGCGCTGATCACGTGACTGAGGGGCGCTGATCACGTGACTGAGAGGCGCTGATCACGTGGCTATCATGCACTGATCACGTGCTTCAGGAGGCAATAATCAAAGAGCTGAGCAGGCACTAATCACTTGGCTAAGAGGGCACTAATCACGGAGAGGAGCAGGAAATCGTCAAGGAGCTGAGCAAACTGTAATGAAGTGGTTAAGCAGACTCTAAACACGTGACGCAGCAGGCTCTACACCCGTGACTGAGCAGACACAATTTGGGCAGCTCAGCAGACACCAATGGTGCAGCTCAGCAGACACAAATGGTGCAGCTCAGCAGACACCAATCATGCAGCTCAGCAGGCAATACTCATGGAGCTGAGCAGGCAGGAATCACTCAGCTCAGCAGGCAAAGATCAAGGAGCTGAGCAGGCACGAATCTCGCAGCTCAGCTGGCAAAAATCAAGGAGCTGAGCAGACTGCCATTAAGTGGCTAAGCAGACTCTAAACACGTGACTCAGCAGGCTTGACACCCGTGACTGAGCACACACGAATCTTGCAGCCCAGCAGACAATACTCCTGGAGCTGAGCAGGCAGGAATCACGCAGCTCAGCAGACAGTAATCAAGGAGCTGAGCAGGCACGAATCACGCAGCTCAGCAGGCAATAATCCTGGAGCTGAGCAAGCAGGAATCACGCAGCTCAGCAGGCAATAATCAAGAAGCAGAGCAGGCAGGAATCAGGCAGCTCAGCAGCCAATAAGCAAGCTAGCAGTCAGGAATCGCGCAGCTCAGCAGGCAATAATCATGGAGCTGAGCTGGCAGGAATCACGCAACTCAGCAGGCAATACTCACGGACCTGAGCAGGCAGGAATCACGCAACTTAGCAGGCAATAATAATTGGAGCTGAAGGCTGTAATGAACTGGATAAGCAGACTCTAATCACGTGATTCAGCCGGCTCCTCTCTGGGGACTGAGCAGGCACTTATTATGCAGCTCAGCAAGCAAAAATCATGGAGCTGAGCAAGCAGGAATCACGCAGCTCAGCAGGCAATAATCAAGAAGCTGAGCAGGCAGGAATCACGCAGCTTAGCAGGCAATAATCATGGAGCTGAGCAGTCTGTAATGAAGTGGCTAAGCAGACTCTAATCACGTCACTCAGCCGGCTCCTAACCCGGTCTTGAGCAGGCACTAATCACGCAGCTGAGCAGGGACTAATCACACAGCTGATCAGGCACGAGTCAGGCAGCTGAGCAGGGATTAAGCATGCAGCTGAGCAAGCGCTAATCCCTTGATTCAGCAGACCCTGATCACGTGACTGAGCAGGCCCTGATCACGTGGCTGAGCCTGCACTGATCACGTGACTGAGCATGCACTGATCACGTGACTGAGAGGCACTGATCACGTGACTGAGCATGCACTGATCACGTGACTGAGAGGCACTGATCACGTGACTGAGAGGCGCTGATCACGTGACTATCATGCACTGATCACGTGCTTCAGGAGGCAATAATCAAAGAGCTGAGCAGGCACTAATCACTTGGCTAAGAGGGCACTAATCACGGAGAGGAGCAGGAAATCGTCAAGGAGCTGAGCAAACTGTAATGAAGTGGTTAAGCAGACTCTAAACACGTGACGCAGCAGGCTCTACACCCGTGACTGAGCAGACACAATTTGGGCAGCTCAGCAGACACCAATGGTGCAGCTCAGCAGACACAAATGGTGCAGCTCAGCAGACACCAATCATGCAGCTCAGCAGGCAATACTCATGGAGCTGAGCAGGCAGGAATCACTCAGCTCAGCAGGCAAAGATCAAGGAGCTGAGCAGGCACGAATCTCGCAGCTCAGCTGGCAAAAATCAAGGAGCTGAGCAGACTGCCATTAAGTGGCTAAGCAGACTCTAAACACGTGACTCAGCAGGCTTGACACCCGTGACTGAGCACACACGAATCTTGCAGCCCAGCAGACAATACTCCTGGAGCTGAGCAGGCAGGAATCACGCAGCTCAGCAGACAGTAATCAAGGAGCTGAGCAGGCACGAATCACGCAGCTCAGCAGGCAATAATCCTGGAGCTGAGCAAGCAGGAATCACGCAGCTCAGCAGGCAATAATCAAGAAGCAGAGCAGGCAGGAATCAGGCAGCTCAGCAGCCAATAAGCAAGCTAGCAGTCAGGAATCGCGCAGCTCAGCAGGCAATAATCATGGAGCTGAGCTGGCAGGAATCACGCAACTCAGCAGGCAATACTCACGGACCTGAGCAGGCAGGAATCACGCAACTTAGCAGGCAATAATAATGGAGCTGAAGGCTGTAATGAACTGGATAAGCAGACTCTAATCACGTGATTCAGCCGGCTCCTCTCTGGGGACTGAGCAGGCACTTATTATGCAGCTCAGCAAGCAAAAATCATGGAGCTGAGCAGGCAGGAATCACGCAGCTCAGCAGGCAATAATCCTGGAGCTGAGCAAGCAGGAATCACGCAGCTCAGCAGGCAATAATCAAGAAGCAGAGCAGGCAGGAATCAGGCAGCTCAGCAGCCAATAAGCAAGAAGCTAGCAGTCAGGAATCGCGCAGCTCAGCAGGCAATAATCATGGAGCTGAGCTGGCAGGAATCACGCAGCTCAGCAGGCAATACTCACGGACCTGAGCAGGCAGGAATCACGCAGCAGGCAATAATAATGGAGCTGAAGGCTGTAATGAACTGGATAAGCAGACTCTAATCACGTGATTCAGCCGGCTCCTCTCTGGGGACTGAGCAGGCACTATTATGCAGCTCAGCAAGCAAAAATCATGGAGCTGAGCAAGCAGGAATCACGCAGCTCAGCAGGCAATAATATGGAGCTGAGCAAGCAGGAATCACGCAGCTCAGCAGGCAATAATCAAGAAGCTGAGCAGGCAGGAATCACGCAGCTTAGCAGGCAATAATCATGGAGCTGAGCAGACTGTAATGAAGTGGCTAAGCAGACTCTAATCACGTCACTCAGCCGGCTCCTAACCCGGTCTTGAGCAGGCACTAATCACGCAGCTGAGCAGGGACTAATCACACAGCTGATCAGGCACGAGTCAGGCAGCTGAGCAGGGATTAAGCATGCAGCTGAGCAAGCGCTAATCCCTTGATTCAGCAGACCCTGATCACGTGACTGAGCAGGCCCTGATCACGTGGCTGAGCATGCACTGATCACGTGACTGAGCATGCACTGATCACGTGACTGAGAGGCACTGATCACGTGACTGAGAGGCACTGATCACGTGACTGAGCATGCACTGATCACGTGACTGAGAGGCACTGATCACGTGACTGAGAGGCGCTGATCACGTGGCTATCATGCACTGATCACGTGCTTCAGGAGGCAATAATCAAAGAGCTGAGCAGGCACTAATCACTTGGCTAAGAGGGCACTAATCACGGAGAGGAGCAGGAAATCGTCAAGGAGCTGAGCAAACTGTAATGAAGTGGTTAAGCAGACTCTAAACACGTGACGCAGCAGGCTCTACACCCGTGACTGAGCAGACACAATTTGGGCAGCTCAGCAGACACCAATGGTGCAGCTCAGCAGACACAAATGGTGCAGCTCAGCAGACACCAATCATGCAGCTCAGCAGGCAATACTCATGGAGCTGAGCAGGCAGGAATCACTCAGCTCAGCAGGCAAAGATCAAGGAGCTGAGCAGGCACGAATCTCGCAGCTCAGCTGGCAAAAATCAAGGAGCTGAGCAGACTGCCATTAAGTGGCTAAGCAGACTCTAAACACGTGACTCAGCAGGCTTGACACCCGTGACTGAGCACACACGAATCTTGCAGCCCAGCAGACAATACTCCTGGAGCTGAGCAGGCAGGAATCACGCAGCTCAGCAGACAGTAATCAAGGAGCTGAGCAGGCACGAATCACGCAGCTCAGCAGGCAATAATCCTGGAGCTGAGCAAGCAGGAATCACGCAGCTCAGCAGGCAATAATCAAGAAGCAGAGCAGGCAGGAATCAGGCAGCTCAGCAGCCAATAAGCAAGAAGCTAGCAGTCAGGAATCGCGCAGCTCAGCAGGCAATAATCATGGAGCTGAGCTGGCAGGAATCACGCAACTCAGCAGGCAATACTCACGGACCTGAGCAGGCAGGAATCACGCAACTTAGCAGGCAATAATAATTGGAGCTGAAGGCTGTAATGAACTGGATAAGCAGACTCTAATCACGTGATTCAGCCGGCTCCTCTCTGGGGACTGAGCAGGCACTTATTATGCAGCTCAGCAAGCAAAAATCATGGAGCTGAGCAAGCAGGAATCACGCAGCTCAGCAGGCAATAATCATGGAGCTGAGCAAACAGGAATCACGCAGCTCAGCATGCAATAATCAAGAAGCTGAGCAGGCAGGAATCACGCAGCTCAGCAGGCAATAAATATGGAGCTGAGCAAGCAGGAATCACGCAGCTCAGCAGGCAATAATCAAGAAGCTGAGCAGGCAGGAATCACGCAGCTTAGCAGGCAATAATCATGGAGCTGAGCAGACTGTAATGAAGTGGCTAAGCAGACTCTAATCACGTCACTCAGCCGGCTCCTAACCCGGTCTTGAGCAGGCACTAATCACGCAGCTGAGCAGGGACTAATCACACAGCTGATCAGGCACGAGTCAGGCAGCTGAGCAGGGATTAAGCATGCAGCTGAGCAAGCGCTAATCCCTTGATTCAGCAGACCCTGATCACGTGACTGAGCAGGCCCTGATCACGTGGCTGAGCATGCACTGATCACGTGACTGAGCATGCACTGATCACGTGACTGAGAGGCACTGATCACGTGACTGAGAGGCACTGATCACGTGACTGAGCATGCACTGATCACGTGACTGAGAGGCACTGATCACGTGACTGAGAGGCGCTGATCACGTGACTGAGGCGCTGATCACGTGACTGAGAGGCGCTGATCACGTGGCTATCATGCACTGATCACGTGCTTCAGGAGGCAATAATCAAAGAGCTGAGCAGGCACTAATCACTTGGCTAAGAGGGCACTAATCACGGAGAGGAGCAGGAAATCGTCAAGGAGCTGAGCAAACTGTAATGAAGTGGTTAAGCAGACTCTAAACACGTGACGCAGCAGGCTCTACACCCGTGACTGAGCAGACACAATTTGGGCAGCTCAGCAGACACCAATGGTGCAGCTCAGCAGACACAAATGGTGCAGCTCAGCAGACACCAATCATGCAGCTCAGCAGGCAATACTCATGGAGCTGAGCAGGCAGGAATCACTCAGCTCAGCAGGCAAAGATCAAGGAGCTGAGCAGGCACGAATCTCGCAGCTCAGCTGGCAAAAATCAAGGAGCTGAGCAGACTGCCATTAAGTGGCTAAGCAGACTCTAAACACGTGACTCAGCAGGCTTGACACCCGTGACTGAGCACACACGAATCTTGCAGCCCAGCAGACAATACTCCTGGAGCTGAGCAGGCAGGAATCACGCAGCTCAGCAGACAGTAATCAAGGAGCTGAGCAGGCACGAATCACGCAGCTCAGCAGGCAATAATCCTGGAGCTGAGCAAGCAGGAATCACGCAGCTCAGCAGGCAATAATCAAGAAGCAGAGCAGGCAGGAATCAGGCAGCTCAGCAGCCAATAAGCAAGAAGCTAGCAGTCAGGAATCGCGCAGCTCAGCAGGCAATAATCATGGAGCTGAGCTGGCAGGAATCACGCAACTCAGCAGGCAATACTCACGGACCTGAGCAGGCAGGAATCACGCAACTTAGCAGGCAATAATAATTGGAGCTGAAGGCTGTAATGAACTGGATAAGCAGACTCTAATCACGTGATTCAGCCGGCTCCTCTCTGGGGACTGAGCAGGCACTTATTATGCAGCTCAGCAAGCAAAAATCATGGAGCTGAGCAAGCAGGAATCACGCAGCTCAGCAGGCAATAATCAAGAAGCTGAGCAGGCAGGAATCACGCAGCTTAGCAGGCAATAATCATGGAGCTGAGCAGACTGTAATGAAGTGGCTAAGCAGACTCTAATCACGTCACTCAGCCGGCTCCTAACCCGGTCTTGAGCAGGCACTAATCACGCAGCTGAGCAGGGACTAATCACACAGCTGATCAGGCACGAGTCAGGCAGCTGAGCAGGGATTAAGCATGCAGCTGAGCAAGCGCTAATCCCTTGATTCAGCAGACCCTGATCACGTGACTGAGCAGGCCCTGATCACGTGGCTGAGCATGCACTGATCACGTGACTGAGCATGCACTGATCACGTGACTGAGAGGCACTGATCACGTGACTGAGAGGCACTGATCACGTGACTGAGCATGCACTGATCACGTGACTGAGAGGCACTGATCACGTGACTGAGAGGCGCTGATCACGTGACTGAGGGGCGCTGATCACGTGACTGAGAGGCGCTGATCACGTGGCTATCATGCACTGATCACGTGCTTCAGGAGGCAATAATCAAAGAGCTGAGCAGGCACTAATCACTTGGCTAAGAGGGCACTAATCACGGAGAGGAGCAGGAAATCGTCAAGGAGCTGAGCAAACTGTAATGAAGTGGTTAAGCAGACTCTAAACACGTGACGCAGCAGGCTCTACACCCGTGACTGAGCAGACACAATTTGGGCAGCTCAGCAGACACCAATGGTGCAGCTCAGCAGACACAAATGGTGCAGCTCAGCAGACACCAATCATGCAGCTCAGCAGGCAATACTCATGGAGCTGAGCAGGCAGGAATCACTCAGCTCAGCAGGCAAAGATCAAGGAGCTGAGCAGGCACGAATCTCGCAGCTCAGCTGGCAAAAATCAAGGAGCTGAGCAGACTGCCATTAAGTGGCTAAGCAGACTCTAAACACGTGACTCAGCAGGCTTGACACCCGTGACTGAGCACACACGAATCTTGCAGCCCAGCAGACAATACTCCTGGAGCTGAGCAGGCAGGAATCACGCAGCTCAGCAGACAGTAATCAAGGAGCTGAGCAGGCACGAATCACGCAGCTCAGCAGGCAATAATCCTGGAGCTGAGCAAGCAGGAATCACGCAGCTCAGCAGGCAATAATCAAGAAGCAGAGCAGGCAGGAATCAGGCAGCTCAGCAGCCAATAAGCAAGAAGCTAGCAGTCAGGAATCGCGCAGCTCAGCAGGCAATAATCATGGAGCTGAGCTGGCAGGAATCACGCAACTCAGCAGGCAATACTCACGGACCTGAGCAGGCAGGAATCACGCAACTTAGCAGGCAATAATAATTGGAGCTGAAGGCTGTAATGAACTGGATAAGCAGACTCTAATCACGTGATTCAGCCGGCTCCTCTCTGGGGACTGAGCAGGCACTTATTATGCAGCTCAGCAAGCAAAAATCATGGAGCTGAGCAAGCAGGAATCACGCAGCTCAGCAGGCAATAATCAAGAAGCTGAGCAGGCAGGAATCACGCAGCTTAGCAGGCAATAATCATGGAGCTGAGCAGACTGTAATGAAGTGGCTAAGCAGACTCTAATCACGTCACTCAGCCGGCTCCTAACCCGGTCTTGAGCAGGCACTAATCACGCAGCTGAGCAGGGACTAATCACACAGCTGATCAGGCACGAGTCAGGCAGCTGAGCAGGGATTAAGCATGCAGCTGAGCAAGCGCTAATCCCTTGATTCAGCAGACCCTGATCACGTGACTGAGCAGGCCCTGATCACGTGGCTGAGCATGCACTGATCACGTGACTGAGCATGCACTGATCACGTGACTGAGAGGCACTGATCACGTGACTGAGAGGCACTGATCACGTGACTGAGCATGCACTGATCACGTGACTGAGAGGCACTGATCACGTGACTGAGAGGCGCTGATCACGTGACTGAGGGGCGCTGATCACGTGACTGAGAGGCGCTGATCACGTGGCTATCATGCACTGATCACGTGCTTCAGGAGGCAATAATCAAAGAGCTGAGCAGGCACTAATCACTTGGCTAAGAGGGCACTAATCACGGAGAGGAGCAGGAAATCGTCAAGGAGCTGAGCAAACTGTAATGAAGTGGTTAAGCAGACTCTAAACACGTGACGCAGCAGGCTCTACACCCGTGACTGAGCAGACACAATTTGGGCAGCTCAGCAGACACCAATGGTGCAGCTCAGCAGACACCAATCATGCAGCTCAGCAGGCAATACTCATGGAGCTGAGCAGGCAGGAATCACTCAGCTCAGCAGGCAAAGATCAAGGAGCTGAGCAGGCACGAATCTCGCAGCTCAGCTGGCAAAAATCAAGGAGCTGAGCAGACTGCCATTAAGTGGCTAAGCAGACTCTAAACACGTGACTCAGCAGGCTTGACACCCGTGACTGAGCACACACGAATCTTGCAGCCCAGCAGACAATACTCCTGGAGCTGAGCAGGCAGGAATCACGCAGCTCAGCAGACAGTAATCAAGGAGCTGAGCAGGCACGAATCACGCAGCTCAGCAGGCAATAATCCTGGAGCTGAGCAAGCAGGAATCACGCAGCTCAGCAGGCAATAATCAAGAAGCAGAGCAGGCAGGAATCAGGCAGCTCAGCAGCCAATAAGCAAGAAGCTAGCAGTCAGGAATCGCGCAGCTCAGCAGGCAATAATCATGGAGCTGAGCTGGCAGGAATCACGCAACTCAGCAGGCAATACTCACGGACCTGAGCAGGCAGGAATCACGCAACTTAGCAGGCAATAATAATTGGAGCTGAAGGCTGTAATGAACTGGATAAGCAGACTCTAATCACGTGATTCAGCCGGCTCCTCTCTGGGGACTGAGCAGGCACTTATTATGCAGCTCAGCAAGCAAAAATCATGGAGCTGAGCAAGCAGGAATCACGCAGCTCAGCAGGCAATAATCATGGAGCTGAGCAAACAGGAATCACGCAGCTCAGCATGCAATAATCAAGAAGCTGAGCAGGCAGGAATCACGCAGCTTAGCAGGCAATAATCATGGAGCTGAGCAGACTGTAATGAAGTGGCTAAGCAGACTCTAATCACGTCACTCAGCCGGCTCCTAACCCGGTCTTGAGCAGGCACTAATCACGCAGCTGAGCAGGGACTAATCACACAGCTGATCAGGCACGAGTCAGGCAGCTGAGCAGGGATTAAGCATGCAGCTGAGCAAGCGCTAATCCCTTGATTCAGCAGACCCTGATCACGTGACTGAGCAGGCCCTGATCACGTGGCTGAGCATGCACTGATCACGTGACTGAGCATGCACTGATCACGTGACTGAGAGGCACTGATCACGTGACTGAGAGGCACTGATCACGTGACTGAGCATGCACTGATCACGTGACTGAGAGGCACTGATCACGTGACTGAGAGGCGCTGATCACGTGACTGAGGGGCGCTGATCACGTGACTGAGAGGCGCTGATCACGTGGCTATCATGCACTGATCACGTGCTTCAGGAGGCAATAATCAAAGAGCTGAGCAGGCACTAATCACTTGGCTAAGAGGGCACTAATCACGGAGAGGAGCAGGAAATCGTCAAGGAGCTGAGCAAACTGTAATGAAGTGGTTAAGCAGACTCTAAACACGTGACGCAGCAGGCTCTACACCCGTGACTGAGCAGACACAATTTGGGCAGCTCAGCAGACACCAATGGTGCAGCTCAGCAGACACAAATGGTGCAGCTCAGCAGACACCAATCATGCAGCTCAGCAGGCAATACTCATGGAGCTGAGCAGGCAGGAATCACTCAGCTCAGCAGGCAAAGATCAAGGAGCTGAGCAGGCACGAATCTCGCAGCTCAGCTGGCAAAAATCAAGGAGCTGAGCAGACTGCCATTAAGTGGCTAAGCAGACTCTAAACACGTGACTCAGCAGGCTTGACACCCGTGACTGAGCACACACGAATCTTGCAGCCCAGCAGACAATACTCCTGGAGCTGAGCAGGCAGGAATCACGCAGCTCAGCAGACAGTAATCAAGGAGCTGAGCAGGCACGAATCACGCAGCTCAGCAGGCAATAATCCTGGAGCTGAGCAAGCAGGAATCACGCAGCTCAGCAGGCAATAATCAAGAAGCAGAGCAGGCAGGAATCAGGCAGCTCAGCAGCCAATAAGCAAGAAGCTAGCAGTCAGGAATCGCGCAGCTCAGCAGGCAATAATCATGGAGCTGAGCATGCAGGAATCACGCAACTTAGCAGGCAATAATAATTGGAGCTGAAGGCTGTAATGAACTGGATAAGCAGACTCTAATCACGTGATTCAGCCGGCTCCTCTCTGGGGACTGAGCAGGCACTTATTATGCAGCTCAGCAAGCAAAAATCATGGAGCTGAGCAAGCAGGAATCACGCAGCTCAGCAGGCAATAATCATGGAGCTGAGCAAACAGGAATCACGCAGCTCAGCATGCAATAATCAAGAAGCTGAGCAGGCAGGAATCACGCAGCTCAGCAGGCAATAAATATGGAGCTGAGCAAGCAGGAATCACGCAGCTCAGCAGGCAATAATCAAGAAGCTGAGCAGGCAGGAATCACGCAGCTTAGCAGGCAATAATCATGGAGCTGAGCAGACTGTAATGAAGTGGCTAAGCAGACTCTAATCACGTCACTCAGCCGGCTCCTAACCCGGTCTTGAGCAGGCACTAATCACGCAGCTGAGCAGGGACTAATCACACAGCTGATCAGGCACGAGTCAGGCAGCTGAGCAGGGATTAAGCATGCAGCTGAGCAAGCGCTAATCCCTTGATTCAGCAGACCCTGATCACGTGACTGAGCAGGCCCTGATCACGTGGCTGAGCATGCACTGATCACGTGACTGAGCATGCACTGATCACGTGACTGAGAGGCACTGATCACGTGACTGAGAGGCACTGATCACGTGACTGAGCATGCACTGATCACGTGACTGAGAGGCACTGATCACGTGACTGAGAGGCGCTGATCACGTGACTGAGGGGCGCTGATCACGTGACTGAGAGGCGCTGATCACGTGGCTATCATGCACTGATCACGTGCTTCAGGAGGCAATAATCAAAGAGCTGAGCAGGCACTAATCACTTGGCTAAGAGGGCACTAATCACGGAGAGGAGCAGGAAATCGTCAAGGAGCTGAGCAAACTGTAATGAAGTGGTTAAGCAGACTCTAAACACGTGACGCAGCAGGCTCTACACCCGTGACTGAGCAGACACAATTTGGGCAGCTCAGCAGACACCAATGGTGCAGCTCAGCAGACACCAATCATGCAGCTCAGCAGGCAATACTCATGGAGCTGAGCAGGCAGGAATCACTCAGCTCAGCAGGCAAAGATCAAGGAGCTGAGCAGGCACGAATCTCGCAGCTCAGCTGGCAAAAATCAAGGAGCTGAGCAGACTGCCATTAAGTGGCTAAGCAGACTCTAAACACGTGACTCAGCAGGCTTGACACCCGTGACTGAGCACACACGAATCTTGCAGCCCAGCAGACAATACTCCTGGAGCTGAGCAGGCAGGAATCACGCAGCTCAGCAGACAGTAATCAAGGAGCTGAGCAGGCACGAATCACGCAGCTCAGCAGGCAATAATCCTGGAGCTGAGCAAGCAGGAATCACGCAGCTCAGCAGGCAATAATCAAGAAGCAGAGCAGGCAGGAATCAGGCAGCTCAGCAGCCAATAAGCAAGAAGCTAGCAGTCAGGAATCGCGCAGCTCAGCAGGCAATAATCATGGAGCTGAGCTGGCAGGAATCACGCAACTCAGCAGGCAATACTCACGGACCTGAGCAGGCAGGAATCACGCAACTTAGCAGGCAATAATAATTGGAGCTGAAGGCTGTAATGAACTGGATAAGCAGACTCTAATCACGTGATTCAGCCGGCTCCTCTCTGGGGACTGAGCAGGCACTTATTATGCAGCTCAGCAAGCAAAAATCATGGAGCTGAGCAAGCAGGAATCACGCAGCTCAGCAGGCAATAATCATGGAGCTGAGCAAACAGGAATCACGCAGCTCAGCATGCAATAATCAAGAAGCTGAGCAGGCAGGAATCACGCAGCTCAGCAGGCAATAAATATGGAGCTGAGCAAGCAGGAATCACGCAGCTCAGCAGGCAATAATCAAGAAGCTGAGCAGGCAGGAATCACGCAGCTTAGCAGGCAATAATCATGGAGCTGAGCAGACTGTAATGAAGTGGCTAAGCAGACTCTAATCACGTCACTCAGCCGGCTCCTAACCCGGTCTTGAGCAGGCACTAATCACGCAGCTGAGCAGGGACTAATCACACAGCTGATCAGGCACGAGTCAGGCAGCTGAGCAGGGATTAAGCATGCAGCTGAGCAAGCGCTAATCCCTTGATTCAGCAGACCCTGATCACGTGACTGAGCAGGCCCTGATCACGTGGCTGAGCATGCACTGATCACGTGACTGAGCATGCACTGATCACGTGACTGAGAGGCACTGATCACGTGACTGAGAGGCACTGATCACGTGACTGAGCATGCACTGATCACGTGACTGAGAGGCACTGATCACGTGACTGAGAGGCGCTGATCACGTGACTGAGGGGCGCTGATCACGTGACTGAGAGGCGCTGATCACGTGGCTATCATGCACTGATCACGTGCTTCAGGAGGCAATAATCAAAGAGCTGAGCAGGCACTAATCACTTGGCTAAGAGGGCACTAATCACGGAGAGGAGCAGGAAATCGTCAAGGAGCTGAGCAAACTGTAATGAAGTGGTTAAGCAGACTCTAAACACGTGACGCAGCAGGCTCTACACCCGTGACTGAGCAGACACAATTTGGGCAGCTCAGCAGACACCAATGGTGCAGCTCAGCAGACACCAATCATGCAGCTCAGCAGGCAATACTCATGGAGCTGAGCAGGCAGGAATCACTCAGCTCAGCAGGCAAAGATCAAGGAGCTGAGCAGGCACGAATCTCGCAGCTCAGCTGGCAAAAATCAAGGAGCTGAGCAGACTGCCATTAAGTGGCTAAGCAGACTCTAAACACGTGACTCAGCAGGCTTGACACCCGTGACTGAGCACACACGAATCTTGCAGCCCAGCAGACAATACTCCTGGAGCTGAGCAGGCAGGAATCACGCAGCTCAGCAGACAGTAATCAAGGAGCTGAGCAGGCACGAATCACGCAGCTCAGCAGGCAATAATCCTGGAGCTGAGCAAGCAGGAATCACGCAGCTCAGCAGGCAATAATCAAGAAGCAGAGCAGGCAGGAATCAGGCAGCTCAGCAGCCAATAAGCAAGAAGCTAGCAGTCAGGAATCGCGCAGCTCAGCAGGCAATAATCATGGAGCTGAGCTGGCAGGAATCACGCAACTCAGCAGGCAATACTCACGGACCTGAGCAGGCAGGAATCACGCAACTTAGCAGGCAATAATAATTGGAGCTGAAGGCTGTAATGAACTGGATAAGCAGACTCTAATCACGTGATTCAGCCGGCTCCTCTCTGGGGACTGAGCAGGCACTTATTATGCAGCTCAGCAAGCAAAAATCATGGAGCTGAGCAAGCAGGAATCACGCAGCTCAGCAGGCAATAAATATGGAGCTGAGCAAGCAGGAATCACGCAGCTCAGCAGGCAATAATCAAGAAGCTGAGCAGGCAGGAATCACGCAGCTTAGCAGGCAATAATCATGGAGCTGAGCAGACTGTAATGAAGTGGCTAAGCAGACTCTAATCACGTCACTCAGCCGGCTCCTAACCCGGTCTTGAGCAGGCACTAATCACGCAGCTGAGCAGGGACTAATCACACAGCTGATCAGGCACGAGTCAGGCAGCTGAGCAGGGATTAAGCATGCAGCTGAGCAAGCGCTAATCCCTTGATTCAGCAGACCCTGATCACGTGACTGAGCAGGCCCTGATCACGTGACTGAGCATGCACTGATCACGTGACTGAGAGGCACTGATCACGTGACTGAGCATGCACTGATCACGTGACTGAGAGGCACTGATCACGTGACTGAGAGGCGCTGATCACGTGGCTATCATGCACTGATCACGTGCTTCAGGAGGCAATAATCAAAGAGCTGAGCAGGCACTAATCACTTGGCTAAGAGGGCACTAATCACGGAGAGGAGCAGGAAATCGTCAAGGAGCTGAGCAAACTGTAATGAAGTGGTTAAGCAGACTCTAAACACGTGACGCAGCAGGCTCTACACCCGTGACTGAGCAGACACAATTTGGGCAGCTCAGCAGACACCAATGGTGCAGCTCAGCAGACACAAATGGTGCAGCTCAGCAGACACCAATCATGCAGCTCAGCAGGCAATACTCATGGAGCTGAGCAGGCAGGAATCACTCAGCTCAGCAGGCAAAGATCAAGGAGCTGAGCAGGCACGAATCTCGCAGCTCAGCTGGCAAAAATCAAGGAGCTGAGCAGACTGCCATTAAGTGGCTAAGCAGACTCTAAACACGTGACTCAGCAGGCTTGACACCCGTGACTGAGCACACGAATCTTGCAGCCCAGCAGACAATACTCCTGGAGCTGAGCAGGCAGGAATCACGCAGCTCAGCAGACAGTAATCAAGGAGCTGAGCAGGCACGAATCACGCAGCTCAGCAGGCAATAATCAAGAAGCAGAGCAGGCAGGAATCAGGCAGCTCAGCAGCCAATAAGCAAGAAGCTAGCAGTCAGGAATCGCGCAGCTCAGCAGGCAATACTCACGGACCTGAGCAGGCAGGAATCACGCAACTTAGCAGGCAATAATAATTGGAGCTGAAGGCTGTAATGAACTGGATAAGCAGACTCTAATCACGTGATTCAGCCGGCTCCTCTCTGGGGACTGAGCAGGCACTTATTATGCAGCTCAGCAAGCAAAAATCATGGAGCTGAGCAAGCAGGAATCACGCAGCTCAGCAGGCAATAATCATGGAGCTGAGCAAACAGGAATCACGCAGCTCAGCATGCAATAATCAAGAAGCTGAGCAGGCAGGAATCACGCAGCTCAGCAGGCAATAAATATGGAGCTGAGCAAGCAGGAATCACGCAGCTCAGCAGGCAATAATCAAGAAGCTGAGCAGGCAGGAATCACGCAGCTTAGCAGGCAATAATCATGGAGCTGAGCAGACTGTAATGAAGTGGCTAAGCAGACTCTAATCACGTCACTCAGCCGGCTCCTAACCCGGTCTTGAGCAGGCACTAATCACGCAGCTGAGCAGGGACTAATCACACAGCTGATCAGGCACGAGTCAGGCAGCTGAGCAGGGATTAAGCATGCAGCTGAGCAAGCGCTAATCCCTTGATTCAGCAGACCCTGATCACGTGACTGAGCAGGCCCTGATCACGTGGCTGAGCATGCACTGATCACGTGACTGAGCATGCACTGATCACGTGACTGAGAGGCACTGATCACGTGACTGAGAGGCACTGATCACGTGACTGAGCATGCACTGATCACGTGACTGAGAGGCACTGATCACGTGACTGAGAGGCGCTGATCACGTGACTGAGGGGCGCTGATCACGTGACTGAGAGGCGCTGATCACGTGGCTATCATGCACTGATCACGTGCTTCAGGAGGCAATAATCAAAGAGCTGAGCAGGCACTAATCACTTGGCTAAGAGGGCACTAATCACGGAGAGGAGCAGGAAATCGTCAAGGAGCTGAGCAAACTGTAATGAAGTGGTTAAGCAGACTCTAAACACGTGACGCAGCAGGCTCTACACCCGTGACTGAGCAGACACAATTTGGGCAGCTCAGCAGACACCAATGGTGCAGCTCAGCAGACACAAATGGTGCAGCTCAGCAGACACCAATCATGCAGCTCAGCAGGCAATACTCATGGAGCTGAGCAGGCAGGAATCACTCAGCTCAGCAGGCAAAGATCAAGGAGCTGAGCAGGCACGAATCTCGCAGCTCAGCTGGCAAAAATCAAGGAGCTGAGCAGACTGCCATTAAGTGGCTAAGCAGACTCTAAACACGTGACTCAGCAGGCTTGACACCCGTGACTGAGCACACACGAATCTTGCAGCCCAGCAGACAATACTCCTGGAGCTGAGCAGGCAGGAATCACGCAGCTCAGCAGACAGTAATCAAGGAGCTGAGCAGGCACGAATCACGCAGCTCAGCAGGCAATAATCCTGGAGCTGAGCAAGCAGGAATCACGCAGCTCAGCAGGCAATAATCAAGAAGCAGAGCAGGCAGGAATCAGGCAGCTCAGCAGCCAATAAGCAAGAAGCTAGCAGTCAGGAATCGCGCAGCTCAGCAGGCAATAATCATGGAGCTGAGCTGGCAGGAATCACGCAACTCAGCAGGCAATACTCACGGACCTGAGCAGGCAGGAATCACGCAACTTAGCAGGCAATAATTGGAGCTGAAGGCTGTAATGAACTGGATAAGCAGACTCTAATCACGTGATTCAGCCGGCTCCTCTCTGGGGACTGAGCAGGCACTTATTATGCAGCTCAGCAAGCAAAAATCATGGAGCTGAGCAAGCAGGAATCACGCAGCTCAGCAGGCAATAATCAAGAAGCTGAGCAGGCAGGAATCACGCAGCTCAGCAGGCAATAAATATGGAGCTGAGCAAGCAGGAATCACGCAGCTCAGCAGGCAATAATCAAGAAGCTGAGCAGGCAGGAATCACGCAGCTTAGCAGGCAATAATCATGGAGCTGAGCAGACTGTAATGAAGTGGCTAAGCAGACTCTAATCACGTCACTCAGCCGGCTCCTAACCCGGTCTTGAGCAGGCACTAATCACGCAGCTGAGCAGGGACTAATCACACAGCTGATCAGGCACGAGTCAGGCAGCTGAGCAGGGATTAAGCATGCAGCTGAGCAAGCGCTAATCCCTTGATTCAGCAGACCCTGATCACGTGACTGAGCAGGCCCTGATCACGTGGCTGAGCATGCACTGATCACGTGACTGAGCATGCACTGATCACGTGACTGAGAGGCACTGATCACGTGACTGAGAGGCACTGATCACGTGACTGAGCATGCACTGATCACGTGACTGAGAGGCACTGATCACGTGACTGAGAGGCGCTGATCACGTGACTGATGATCACGTGACTGAGGGCGCTGATCACGTGACTGCGAGGCGCTGATCACGTGGCTATCATGCACTGATCACGTGCTTCAGGAGGCAATAATCAAAGAGCTGAGCAGGCACTAATCACTTGGCTAAGAGGGCACTAATCACGGAGAGGAGCAGGAAATCGTCAAGGAGCTGAGCAAACTGTAATGAAGTGGTTAAGCAGACTCTAAACACGTGACGCAGCAGGCTCTACACCCGTGACTGAGCAGACACAATTTGGGCAGCTCAGCAGACAATACTCATGGAGCTGAGCAGGCAGGAATCATGCAGCTCAGCAGGCAATACTCAAGGAGCTGAGCAGGCACGAATCTCGCAGCTCAGCTGGCAAAAATCAAGGAGCTGAGCAGACTGCCATTAAGTGGCTAAGCAGACTCTAAACACGTGACTCAGCAGGCTTGACACCCGTGACTGAGCACACACGAATCTTGCAGCCCAGCAGACAATACTCCTGGAGCTGAGCAGGCAGGAATCACGCAGCTCAGCAGACAGTAATCAAGGAGCTGAGCAGGCACGAATCACGCAGCTCAGCAGGCAATAATCCTGGAGCTGAGCAAGCAGGAAACACGCAGCTCAGCAGGCAATAATCAAGAAGCAGAGCAGGCAGGAATCAGGCAGCTCAGCAGCCAATAAGCAAGAAGCTAGCAGTCAGGAATCGCGCAGCTCAGCAGGCAATAATCATGGAGCTGAGCTGGCAGGAATCACGCAACTCAGCAGGCAATACTCACGGACCTGAGCAGGCAGGAATCACGCAACTTAGCAGGCAATAATAATTGGAGCTGAAGGCTGTAATGAACTGGATAAGCAGACTCTAATCACGTGATTCAGCCGGCTCCTCTCTGGGGACTGAGCAGGCACTTATTATGCAGCTCAGCAAGCAAAAATCATGGAGCTGAGCAAGCAGGAATCACGCAGCTCAGCAGGCAATAATCATGGAGCTGAGCAAACAGGAATCACGCAGCTCAGCATGCAATAATCAAGAAGCTGAGCAGGCAGGAATCACGCAGCTCAGCAGGCAATAAATATGGAGCTGAGCAAGCAGGAATCACGCAGCTCAGCAGGCAATAATCAAGAAGCTGAGCAGGCAGGAATCACGCAGCTTAGCAGGCAATAATCATGGAGCTGAGCAGACTGTAATGAAGTGGCTAAGCAGACTCTAATCACGTCACTCAGCCGGCTCCTAACCCGGTCTTGAGCAGGCACTAATCACGCAGCTGAGCAGGGACTAATCACACAGCTGATCAGGCACGAGTCAGGCAGCTGAGCAGGGATTAAGCATGCAGCTGAGCAAGCGCTAATCCCTTGATTCAGCAGACCCTGATCACGTGACTGAGCAGGCCCTGATCACGTGGCTGAGCATGCACTGATCACGTGACTGAGCATGCACTGATCACGTGACTGAGAGGCACTGATCACGTGACTGAGAGGCACTGATCACGTGACTGAGCATGCACTGATCACGTGACTGAGAGGCACTGATCACGTGACTGAGAGGCGCTGATCACGTGACTGAGGGGCGCTGATCACGTGACTGAGAGGCGCTGATCACGTGGCTATCATGCACTGATCACGTGCTTCAGGAGGCAATAATCAAAGAGCTGAGCAGGCACTAATCACTTGGCTAAGAGGGCACTAATCACGGAGAGGAGCAGGAAATCGTCAAGGAGCTGAGCAAACTGTAATGAAGTGGTTAAGCAGACTCTAAACACGTGACGCAGCAGGCTCTACACCCGTGACTGAGCAGACACAATTTGGGCAGCTCAGCAGACACCAATGGTGCAGCTCAGCAGACACAAATGGTGCAGCTCAGCAGACACCAATCATGCAGCTCAGCAGGCAATACTCATGGAGCTGAGCAGGCAGGAATCACTCAGCTCAGCAGGCAAAGATCAAGGAGCTGAGCAGGCACGAATCTCGCAGCTCAGCTGGCAAAAATCAAGGAGCTGAGCAGACTGCCATTAAGTGGCTAAGCAGACTCTAAACACGTGACTCAGCAGGCTTGACACCCGTGACTGAGCACACACGAATCTTGCAGCCCAGCAGACAATACTCCTGGAGCTGAGCAGGCAGGAATCACGCAGCTCAGCAGACAGTAATCAAGGAGCTGAGCAGGCACGAATCACGCAGCTCAGCAGGCAATAATCCTGGAGCTGAGCAAGCAGGAATCACGCAGCTCAGCAGGCAATAATCAAGAAGCAGAGCAGGCAGGAATCAGGCAGCTCAGCAGCCAATAAGCAAGAAGCTAGCAGTCAGGAATCGCGCAGCTCAGCAGGCAATAATCATGGAGCTGAGCTGGCAGGAATCACGCAACTCAGCAGGCAATACTCACGGACCTGAGCAGGCAGGAATCACGCAACTTAGCAGGCAATAATAATTGGAGCTGAAGGCTGTAATGAACTGGATAAGCAGACTCTAATCACGTGATTCAGCCGGCTCCTCTCTGGGGACTGAGCAGGCACTTATTATGCAGCTCAGCAAGCAAAAATCATGGAGCTGAGCAAGCAGGAATCACGCAGCTCAGCAGGCAATAAATATGGAGCTGAGCAAGCAGGAATCACGCAGCTCAGCAGGCAATAATCAAGAAGCTGAGCAGGCAGGAATCACGCAGCTTAGCAGGCAATAATCATGGAGCTGAGCAGACTGTAATGAAGTGGCTAAGCAGACTCTAATCACGTCACTCAGCCGGCTCCTAACCCGGTCTTGAGCAGGCACTAATCACGCAGCTGAGCAGGGACTAATCACACAGCTGATCAGGCACGAGTCAGGCAGCTGAGCAGGGATTAAGCATGCAGCTGAGCAAGCGCTAATCCCTTGATTCAGCAGACCCTGATCACGTGACTGAGCAGGCCCTGATCACGTGGCTGAGCATGCACTGATCACGTGACTGAGCATGCACTGATCACGTGACTGAGAGGCACTGATCACGTGACTGAGAGGCACTGATCACGTGACTGAGCATGCACTGATCACGTGACTGAGAGGCACTGATCACGTGACTGAGAGGCGCTGATCACGTGACTGAGGGGCGCTGATCACGTGACTGAGAGGCGCTGATCACGTGGCTATCATGCACTGATCACGTGCTTCAGGAGGCAATAATCAAAGAGCTGAGCAGGCACTAATCACTTGGCTAAGAGGGCACTAATCACGGAGAGGAGCAGGAAATCGTCAAGGAGCTGAGCAAACTGTAATGAAGTGGTTAAGCAGACTCTAAACACGTGACGCAGCAGGCTCTACACCCGTGACTGAGCAGACACAATTTGGGCAGCTCAGCAGACACCAATGGTGCAGCTCAGCAGACACAAATGGTGCAGCTCAGCAGACACCAATCATGCAGCTCAGCAGGCAATACTCATGGAGCTGAGCAGGCAGGAATCACTCAGCTCAGCAGGCAAAGATCAAGGAGCTGAGCAGGCACGAATCTCGCAGCTCAGCTGGCAAAAATCAAGGAGCTGAGCAGACTGCCATTAAGTGGCTAAGCAGACTCTAAACACGTGACTCAGCAGGCTTGACACCCGTGACTGAGCACACACGAATCTTGCAGCCCAGCAGACAATACTCCTGGAGCTGAGCAGGCAGGAATCACGCAGCTCAGCAGACAGTAATCAAGGAGCTGAGCAGGCACGAATCACGCAGCTCAGCAGGCAATAATCCTGGAGCTGAGCAAGCAGGAATCACGCAGCTCAGCAGGCAATAATCAAGAAGCAGAGCAGGCAGGAATCAGGCAGCTCAGCAGCCAATAAGCAAGAAGCTAGCAGTCAGGAATCGCGCAGCTCAGCAGGCAATAATCATGGAGCTGAGCTGGCAGGAATCACGCAACTCAGCAGGCAATACTCACGGACCTGAGCAGGCAGGAATCACGCAACTTAGCAGGCAATAATAATTGGAGCTGAAGGCTGTAATGAACTGGATAAGCAGACTCTAATCACGTGATTCAGCCGGCTCCTCTCTGGGGACTGAGCAGGCACTTATTATGCAGCTCAGCAAGCAAAAATCATGGAGCTGAGCAAGCAGGAATCACGCAGCTCAGCAGGCAATAATCATGGAGCTGAGCAAACAGGAATCACGCAGCTCAGCATGCAATAATCAAGAAGCTGAGCAGGCAGGAATCACGCAGCTCAGCAGGCAATAAATATGGAGCTGAGCAAGCAGGAATCACGCAGCTCAGCAGGCAATAATCAAGAAGCTGAGCAGGCAGGAATCACGCAGCTTAGCAGGCAATAATCATGGAGCTGAGCAGACTGTAATGAAGTGGCTAAGCAGACTCTAATCACGTCACTCAGCCGGCTCCTAACCCGGTCTTGAGCAGGCACTAATCACGCAGCTGAGCAGGGACTAATCACACAGCTGATCAGGCACGAGTCAGGCAGCTGAGCAGGGATTAAGCATGCAGCTGAGCAAGCGCTAATCCCTTGATTCAGCAGACCCTGATCACGTGACTGAGCAGGCCCTGATCACGTGGCTGAGCATGCACTGATCACGTGACTGAGCATGCACTGATCACGTGACTGAGAGGCACTGATCACGTGACTGAGCATGCACTGATCACGTGACTGAGAGGCACTGATCACGTGACTGAGAGGCGCTGATCACGTGACTGAGGGGCGCTGATCACGTGACTGAGAGGCGCTGATCACGTGGCTATCATGCACTGATCACGTGCTTCAGGAGGCAATAATCAAAGAGCTGAGCAGGCACTAATCACTTGGCTAAGAGGGCACTAATCACGGAGAGGAGCAGGAAATCGTCAAGGAGCTGAGCAAACTGTAATGAAGTGGTTAAGCAGACTCTAAACACGTGACGCAGCAGGCTCTACACCCGTGACTGAGCAGACACAATTTGGGCAGCTCAGCAGACACCAATGGTGCAGCTCAGCAGACACAAATGGTGCAGCTCAGCAGACACCAATCATGCAGCTCAGCAGGCAATACTCATGGAGCTGAGCAGGCAGGAATCACTCAGCTCAGCAGGCAAAGATCAAGGAGCTGAGCAGGCACGAATCTCGCAGCTCAGCTGGCAAAAATCAAGGAGCTGAGCAGACTGCCATTAAGTGGCTAAGCAGACTCTAAACACGTGACTCAGCAGGCTTGACACCCGTGACTGAGCACACACGAATCTTGCAGCCCAGCAGACAATACTCCTGGAGCTGAGCAGGCAGGAATCACGCAGCTCAGCAGACAGTAATCAAGGAGCTGAGCAGGCACGAATCACGCAGCTCAGCAGGCAATAATCCTGGAGCTGAGCAAGCAGGAATCACGCAGCTCAGCAGGCAATAATCAAGAAGCAGAGCAGGCAGGAATCAGGCAGCTCAGCAGCCAATAAGCAAGAAGCTAGCAGTCAGGAATCGCGCAGCTCAGCAGGCAATAATCATGGAGCTGAGCTGGCAGGAATCACGCAACTCAGCAGGCAATACTCACGGACCTGAGCAGGCAGGAATCACGCAACTTAGCAGGCAATAATAATTGGAGCTGAAGGCTGTAATGAACTGGATAAGCAGACTCTAATCACGTGATTCAGCCGGCTCCTCTCTGGGGACTGAGCAGGCACTTATTATGCAGCTCAGCAAGCAAAAATCATGGAGCTGAGCAAGCAGGAATCACGCAGCTCAGCAGGCAATAATCATGGAGCTGAGCAAGCAGGAATCACGCAGCTCAGCAGGCAATAATCAAGAAGCTGAGCAGGCAGGAATCACGCAGCTTAGCAGGCAATAATCATGGAGCTGAGCAGACTGTAATGAAGTGGCTAAGCAGACTCTAATCACGTCACTCAGCCGGCTCCTAACCCGGTCTTGAGCAGGCACTAATCACGCAGCTGAGCAGGGACTAATCACACAGCTGATCAGGCACGAGTCAGGCAGCTGAGCAGGGATTAAGCATGCAGCTGAGCAAGCGCTAATCCCTTGATTCAGCAGACCCTGATCACGTGACTGAGCAGGCCCTGATCACGTGGCTGAGCATGCACTGATCACGTGACTGAGCATGCACTGATCACGTGACTGAGAGGCACTGATCACGTGACTGAGAGGCACTGATCACGTGACTGAGCATGCACTGATCACGTGACTGAGAGGCACTGATCACGTGACTGAGAGGCGCTGATCACGTGACTGAGGGGCGCTGATCACGTGACTGAGAGGCGCTGATCACGTGGCTATCATGCACTGATCACGTGCTTCAGGAGGCAATAATCAAAGAGCTGAGCAGGCACTAATCACTTGGCTAAGAGGGCACTAATCACGGAGAGGAGCAGGAAATCGTCAAGGAGCTGAGCAAACTGTAATGAAGTGGTTAAGCAGACTCTAAACACGTGACGCAGCAGGCTCTACACCCGTGACTGAGCAGACACAATTTGGGCAGCTCAGCAGACACCAATGGTGCAGCTCAGCAGACACAAATGGTGCAGCTCAGCAGACACCAATCATGCAGCTCAGCAGGCAATACTCATGGAGCTGAGCAGGCAGGAATCACTCAGCTCAGCAGGCAAAGATCAAGGAGCTGAGCAGGCACGAATCTCGCAGCTCAGCTGGCAAAAATCAAGGAGCTGAGCAGACTGCCATTAAGTGGCTAAGCAGACTCTAAACACGTGACTCAGCAGGCTTGACACCCGTGACTGAGCACACACGAATCTTGCAGCCCAGCAGACAATACTCCTGGAGCTGAGCAGGCAGGAATCACGCAGCTCAGCAGACAGTAATCAAGGAGCTGAGCAGGCACGAATCACGCAGCTCAGCAGGCAATAATCCTGGAGCTGAGCAAGCAGGAATCACGCAGCTCAGCAGGCAATAATCAAGAAGCAGAGCAGGCAGGAATCAGGCAGCTCAGCAGCCAATAAGCAAGAAGCTAGCAGTCAGGAATCGCGCAGCTCAGCAGGCAATAATCATGGAGCTGAGCTGGCAGGAATCACGCAACTCAGCAGGCAATACTCACGGACCTGAGCAGGCAGGAATCACGCAACTTAGCAGGCAATAATAATTGGAGCTGAAGGCTGTAATGAACTGGATAAGCAGACTCTAATCACGTGATTCAGCCGGCTCCTCTCTGGGGACTGAGCAGGCACTTATTATGCAGCTCAGCAAGCAAAAATCATGGAGCTGAGCAAGCAGGAATCACGCAGCTCAGCAGGCAATAAATATGGAGCTGAGCAAGCAGGAATCACGCAGCTCAGCAGGCAATAATCAAGAAGCTGAGCAGGCAGGAATCACGCAGCTTAGCAGGCAATAATCATGGAGCTGAGCAGACTGTAATGAAGTGGCTAAGCAGACTCTAATCACGTCACTCAGCCGGCTCCTAACCCGGTCTTGAGCAGGCACTAATCACGCAGCTGAGCAGGGACTAATCACACAGCTGATCAGGCACGAGTCAGGCAGCTGAGCAGGGATTAAGCATGCAGCTGAGCAAGCGCTAATCCCTTGATTCAGCAGACCCTGATCACGTGACTGAGCAGGCCCTGATCACGTGACTGAGCATGCACTGATCACGTGACTGAGAGGCACTGATCACGTGACTGAGCATGCACTGATCACGTGACTGAGAGGCACTGATCACGTGACTGAGAGGCGCTGATCACGTGGCTATCATGCACTGATCACGTGCTTCAGGAGGCAATAATCAAAGAGCTGAGCAGGCACTAATCACTTGGCTAAGAGGGCACTAATCACGGAGAGGAGCAGGAAATCGTCAAGGAGCTGAGCAAACTGTAATGAAGTGGTTAAGCAGACTCTAAACACGTGACGCAGCAGGCTCTACACCCGTGACTGAGCAGACACAATTTGGGCAGCTCAGCAGACACCAATGGTGCAGCTCAGCAGACACAAATGGTGCAGCTCAGCAGACACCAATCATGCAGCTCAGCAGGCAATACTCATGGAGCTGAGCAGGCAGGAATCACTCAGCTCAGCAGGCAAAGATCAAGGAGCTGAGCAGGCACGAATCTCGCAGCTCAGCTGGCAAAAATCAAGGAGCTGAGCAGACTGCCATTAAGTGGCTAAGCAGACTCTAAACACGTGACTCAGCAGGCTTGACACCCGTGACTGAGCACACACGAATCTTGCAGCCCAGCAGACAATACTCCTGGAGCTGAGCAGGCAGGAATCACGCAGCTCAGAAGACAGTAATCAAGGAGCTGAGCAGGCACGAATCACGCAGCTCAGCAGGCAATAATCAAGAAGCAGAGCAGGCAGGAATCAGGCAGCTCAGCAGCCAATAAGCAAGAAGCTAGCAGTCAGGAATCGCGCAGCTCAGCAGGCAATACTCACGGACCTGAGCAGGCAGGAATCACGCAACTTAGCAGGCAATAATAATTGGAGCTGAAGGCTGTAATGAACTGGATAAGCAGACTCTAATCACGTGATTCAGCCGGCTCCTCTCTGGGGACTGAGCAGGCACTTATTATGCAGCTCAGCAAGCAAAAATCATGGAGCTGAGCAAGCAGGAATCACGCAGCTCAGCAGGCAATAATCATGGAGCTGAGCAAACAGGAATCACGCAGCTCAGCATGCAATAATCAAGAAGCTGAGCAGGCAGGAATCACGCAGCTCAGCAGGCAATAAATATGGAGCTGAGCAAGCAGGAATCACGCAGCTCAGCAGGCAATAATCAAGAAGCTGAGCAGGCAGGAATCACGCAGCTTAGCAGGCAATAATCATGGAGCTGAGCAGACTGTAATGAAGTGGCTAAGCAGACTCTAATCACGTCACTCAGCCGGCTCCTAACCCGGTCTTGAGCAGGCACTAATCACGCAGCTGAGCAGGGACTAATCACACAGCTGATCAGGCACGAGTCAGGCAGCTGAGCAGGGATTAAGCATGCAGCTGAGCAAGCGCTAATCCCTTGATTCAGCAGACCCTGATCACGTGACTGAGCAGGCCCTGATCACGTGGCTGAGCATGCACTGATCACGTGACTGAGCATGCACTGATCACGTGACTGAGAGGCACTGATCACGTGACTGAGAGGCACTGATCACGTGACTGAGCATGCACTGATCACGTGACTGAGAGGCACTGATCACGTGACTGAGAGGCGCTGATCACGTGACTGAGGCGCTGATCACGTGACTGAGAGGCGCTGATCACGTGGCTATCATGCACTGATCACGTGCTTCAGGAGGCAATAATCAAAGAGCTGAGCAGGCACTAATCACTTGGCTAAGAGGGCACTAATCACGGAGAGGAGCAGGAAATCGTCAAGGAGCTGAGCAAACTGTAATGAAGTGGTTAAGCAGACTCTAAACACGTGACGCAGCAGGCTCTACACCCGTGACTGAGCAGACACAATTTGGGCAGCTCAGCAGACACCAATGGTGCAGCTCAGCAGACACAAATGGTGCAGCTCAGCAGACACCAATCATGCAGCTCAGCAGGCAATACTCATGGAGCTGAGCAGGCAGGAATCACTCAGCTCAGCAGGCAAAGATCAAGGAGCTGAGCAGGCACGAATCTCGCAGCTCAGCTGGCAAAAATCAAGGAGCTGAGCAGACTGCCATTAAGTGGCTAAGCAGACTCTAAACACGTGACTCAGCAGGCTTGACACCCGTGACTGAGCACACACGAATCTTGCAGCCCAGCAGACAATACTCCTGGAGCTGAGCAGGCAGGAATCACGCAGCTCAGCAGACAGTAATCAAGGAGCTGAGCAGGCACGAATCACGCAGCTCAGCAGGCAATAATCCTGGAGCTGAGCAAGCAGGAATCACGCAGCTCAGCAGGCAATAATCAAGAAGCAGAGCAGGCAGGAATCAGGCAGCTCAGCAGCCAATAAGCAAGAAGCTAGCAGTCAGGAATCGCGCAGCTCAGCAGGCAATAATCATGGAGCTGAGCTGGCAGGAATCACGCAACTCAGCAGGCAATACTCACGGACCTGAGCAGGCAGGAATCACGCAACTTAGCAGGCAATAATAATTGGAGCTGAAGGCTGTAATGAACTGGATAAGCAGACTCTAATCACGTGATTCAGCCGGCTCCTCTCTGGGGACTGAGCAGGCACTTATTATGCAGCTCAGCAAGCAAAAATCATGGAGCTGAGCAAGCAGGAATCACGCAGCTCAGCAGGCAATAATCAAGAAGCTGAGCAGGCAGGAATCACGCAGCTCAGCAGGCAATAAATATGGAGCTGAGCAAGCAGGAATCACGCAGCTCAGCAGGCAATAATCAAGAAGCTGAGCAGGCAGGAATCACGCAGCTTAGCAGGCAATAATCATGGAGCTGAGCAGACTGTAATGAAGTGGCTAAGCAGACTCTAATCACGTCACTCAGCCGGCTCCTAACCCGGTCTTGAGCAGGCACTAATCACGCAGCTGAGCAGGGACTAATCACACAGCTGATCAGGCACGAGTCAGGCAGCTGAGCAGGGATTAAGCATGCAGCTGAGCAAGCGCTAATCCCTTGATTCAGCAGACCCTGATCACGTGACTGAGCAGGCCCTGATCACGTGGCTGAGCATGCACTGATCACGTGACTGAGCATGCACTGATCACGTGACTGAGAGGCACTGATCACGTGACTGAGAGGCACTGATCACGTGACTGAGCATGCACTGATCACGTGACTGAGAGGCACTGATCACGTGACTGAGAGGCGCTGATCACGTGACTGAGGGGCGCTGATCACGTGACTGAGGGCGCTGATCACGTGGCTATCATGCACTGATCACGTGCTTCAGGAGGCAATAATCAAAGAGCTGAGCAGGCACTAATCACTTGGCTAAGAGGGCACTAATCACGGAGAGGAGCAGGAAATCGTCAAGGAGCTGAGCAAACTGTAATGAAGTGGTTAAGCAGACTCTAAACACGTGACGCAGCAGGCTCTACACCCGTGACTGAGCAGACACAATTTGGGCAGCTCAGCAGACAGTAATCATGGAGCTGAGCAGGCAGGAATCACTCAGCTCAGCAGGCAAAGATCAAGGAGCTGAGCAGGCACGAATCTCGCAGCTCAGCTGGCAAAAATCAAGGAGCTGAGCAGACTGCCATTAAGTGGCTAAGCAGACTCTAAACACGTGACTCAGCAGGCTTGACACCCGTGACTGAGCACACACGAATCTTGCAGCCCAGCAGACAATACTCCTGGAGCTGAGCAGGCAGGAATCACGCAGCTCAGCAGACAGTAATCAAGGAGCTGAGCAGGCACGAATCACGCAGCTCAGCAGGCAATAATCCTGGAGCTGAGCAAGCAGGAATCACGCAGCTCAGCAGGCAATAATCAAGAAGCAGAGCAGGCAGGAATCAGGCAGCTCAGCAGCCAATAAGCAAGAAGCTAGCAGTCAGGAATCGCGCAGCTCAGCAGGCAATAATCATGGAGCTGAGCTGGCAGGAATCACGCAACTCAGCAGGCAATACTCACGGACCTGAGCAGGCAGGAATCACGCAACTTAGCAGGCAATAATAATTGGAGCTGAAGGCTGTAATGAACTGGATAAGCAGACTCTAATCACGTGATTCAGCCGGCTCCTCTCTGGGGACTGAGCAGGCACTTATTATGCAGCTCAGCAAGCAAAAATCATGGAGCTGAGCAAGCAGGAATCACGCAGCTCAGCAGGCAATAATCATGGAGCTGAGCAAACAGGAATCACGCAGCTCAGCATGCAATAATCAAGAAGCTGAGCAGGCAGGAATCACGCAGCTCAGCAGGCAATAAATATGGAGCTGAGCAAGCAGGAATCACGCAGCTCAGCAGGCAATAATCAAGAAGCTGAGCAGGCAGGAATCACGCAGCTTAGCAGGCAATAATCATGGAGCTGAGCAGACTGTAATGAAGTGGCTAAGCAGACTCTAATCACGTCACTCAGCCGGCTCCTAACCCGGTCTTGAGCAGGCACTAATCACGCAGCTGAGCAGGGACTAATCACACAGCTGATCAGGCACGAGTCAGGCAGCTGAGCAGGGATTAAGCATGCAGCTGAGCAAGCGCTAATCCCTTGATTCAGCAGACCCTGATCACGTGACTGAGCAGGCCCTGATCACGTGGCTGAGCATGCACTGATCACGTGACTGAGCATGCACTGATCACGTGACTGAGAGGCACTGATCACGTGACTGAGAGGCACTGATCACGTGACTGAGCATGCACTGATCACGTGACTGAGAGGCACTGATCACGTGACTGAGAGGCGCTGATCACGTGACTGAGGGGCGCTGATCACGTGACTGAGAGGCGCTGATCACGTGGCTATCATGCACTGATCACGTGCTTCAGGAGGCAATAATCAAAGAGCTGAGCAGGCACTAATCACTTGGCTAAGAGGGCACTAATCACGGAGAGGAGCAGGAAATCGTCAAGGAGCTGAGCAAACTGTAATGAAGTGGTTAAGCAGACTCTAAACACGTGACGCAGCAGGCTCTACACCCGTGACTGAGCAGACACAATTTGGGCAGCTCAGCAGACACCAATGGTGCAGCTCAGCAGACACAAATGGTGCAGCTCAGCAGACACCAATCATGCAGCTCAGCAGGCAATACTCATGGAGCTGAGCAGGCAGGAATCACTCAGCTCAGCAGGCAAAGATCAAGGAGCTGAGCAGGCACGAATCTCGCAGCTCAGCTGGCAAAAATCAAGGAGCTGAGCAGACTGCCATTAAGTGGCTAAGCAGACTCTAAACACGTGACTCAGCAGGCTTGACACCCGTGACTGAGCACACACGAATCTTGCAGCCCAGCAGACAATACTCCTGGAGCTGAGCAGGCAGGAATCACGCAGCTCAGCAGACAGTAATCAAGGAGCTGAGCAGGCACGAATCACGCAGCTCAGCAGGCAATAATCCTGGAGCTGAGCAAGCAGGAATCACGCAGCTCAGCAGGCAATAATCAAGAAGCAGAGCAGGCAGGAATCAGGCAGCTCAGCAGCCAATAAGCAAGAAGCTAGCAGTCAGGAATCGCGCAGCTCAGCAGGCAATAATCATGGAGCTGAGCTGGCAGGAATCACGCAACTCAGCAGGCAATACTCACGGACCTGAGCAGGCAGGAATCACGCAACTTAGCAGGCAATAATAATTGGAGCTGAAGGCTGTAATGAACTGGATAAGCAGACTCTAATCACGTGATTCAGCCGGCTCCTCTCTGAGCAGGCACTTATTATGCAGCTCAGCAAGCAAAAATCATGGAGCTGAGCAAGCAGGAATCACGCAGCTCAGCAGGCAATAAATATGGAGCTGAGCAAGCAGGAATCACGCAGCTCAGCAGGCAATAATCAAGAAGCTGAGCAGGCAGGAATCACGCAGCTTAGCAGGCAATAATCATGGAGCTGAGCAGACTGTAATGAAGTGGCTAAGCAGACTCTAATCACGTCACTCAGCCGGCTCCTAACCCGGTCTTGAGCAGGCACTAATCACGCAGCTGAGCAGGGACTAATCACACAGCTGATCAGGCACGAGTCAGGCAGCTGAGCAGGGATTAAGCATGCAGCTGAGCAAGCGCTAATCCCTTGATTCAGCAGACCCTGATCACGTGACTGAGCAGGCCCTGATCACGTGGCTGAGCATGCACTGATCACGTGACTGAGCATGCACTGATCACGTGACTGAGAGGCACTGATCACGTGACTGAGAGGCACTGATCACGTGACTGAGCATGCACTGATCACGTGACTGAGAGGCACTGATCACGTGACTGAGAGGCGCTGATCACGTGACTGAGGGCGCTGATCACGTGACTGAGAGGCGCTGATCACGTGGCTATCATGCACTGATCACGTGCTTCAGGAGGCAATAATCAAAGAGCTGAGCAGGCACTAATCACTTGGCTAAGAGGGCACTAATCACGGAGAGGAGCAGGAAATCGTCAAGGAGCTGAGCAAACTGTAATGAAGTGGTTAAGCAGACTCTAAACACGTGACGCAGCAGGCTCTACACCCGTGACTGAGCAGACACAATTTGGGCAGCTCAGCAGACACCAATGGTGCAGCTCAGCAGACACAAATGGTGCAGCTCAGCAGACACCAATCATGCAGCTCAGCAGGCAATACTCATGGAGCTGAGCAGGCAGGAATCACGCAGCTCAGCAGGCAAAGATCAAGGAGCTGAGCAGGCAGGAATCTCGCAGCTCAGCTGGCAAAAATCAAGGAGCTGAGCAGACTGGAAGTGGCTAAGCAGACTCTAAACACGTGACTCAGCAGGCTTGACACCCGTGACTGAGCACACACGAATCTTGCAGCCCAGCAGACAATACTCCTGGAGCTGAGCAGGCAGGAATCACGCAGCTCAGCAGACAGTAATCAAGGAGCTGAGCAGGCACGAGTCACGCAGCTGAGCAGGGATTAAGCATGCAGCTGAGCAAGCGCTAATCCCTTGATTCAGCAGACCCTGATCACGTGACTGAGCAGGCCCTGATCACGTGGCTGAGCATGCACTGATCACGTGACTGAGCATGCACTGATCACGTGACTGAGAGGCACTGATCACGTGACTGAGAGGCACTGATCACGTGACTGAGCATGCCCTGATCACGTGACTGAGAGGCACTGATCACGTGACTGAGAGGCGCTGATCACGTGACTGAGGGGCGCTGATCACGTGACTGAGAGGCGCTGATCACGTGGCTATCATGCACTGATCACGTGCTTCAGGAGGCAATAATCAAAGAGCTGAGCAGGCACTAATCACTTGGCTAAGAGGGCACTAATCACGGAGAGGAGCAGGAAATCGTCAAGGAGCTGAGCAAACTGTAATGAAGTGGTTAAGCAGACTCTAAACACGTGACGCAGCAGGCTCTACACCCGTGACTGAGCAGACACAATTTGGGCAGCTCAGCAGACACCAATGGTGCAGCTCAGCAGACACAAATGGTGCAGCTCAGCAGACACCAATCATGCAGCTCAGCAGGCAATACTCATGGAGCTGAGCAGGCAGGAATCACTCAGCTCAGCAGGCAAAGATCAAGGAGCTGAGCAGGCACGAATCTCGCAGCTCAGCTGGCAAAAATCAAGGAGCTGAGCAGACTGCCATTAAGTGGCTAAGCAGACTCTAAACACGTGACTCAGCAGGCTTGACACCCGTGACTGAGCACACACGAATCTTGCAGCCCAGCAGACAATACTCCTGGAGCTGAGCAGGCAGGAATCACGCAGCTCAGCAGACAGTAATCAAGGAGCTGAGCAGGCACGAATCACGCAGCTCAGCAGGCAATAATCCTGGAGCTGAGCAAGCAGGAATCACGCAGCTCAGCAGGCAATAATCAAGAAGCAGAGCAGGCAGGAATCAGGCAGCTCAGCAGCCAATAAGCAAGAAGCTAGCAGTCAGGAATCGCGCAGCTCAGCAGGCAATAATCATGGAGCTGAGCTGGCAGGAATCACGCAACTCAGCAGGCAATACTCACGGACCTGAGCAGGCAGGAATCACGCAACTTAGCAGGCAATAATAATTGGAGCTGAAGGCTGTAATGAACTGGATAAGCAGACTCTAATCACGTGATTCAGCCGGCTCCTCTCTGGGGACTGAGCAGGCACTTATTATGCAGCTCAGCAAGCAAAAATCATGGAGCTGAGCAAGCAGGAATCACGCAGCTCAGCAGGCAATAAATCATGGAGCTGAGCAAGCAGGAATCACGCAGCTCAGCAGGCAATAATCAAGAAGCTGAGCAGGCAGGAATCACGCAGCTTAGCAGGCAATAATCATGGAGCTGAGCAGACTGTAATGAAGTGGCTAAGCAGACTCTAATCACGTCACTCAGCCGGCTCCTAACCCGGTCTTGAGCAGGCACTAATCACGCAGCTGAGCAGGGACTAATCACACAGCTGATCAGGCACGAGTCAGGCAGCTGAGCAGGGATTAAGCATGCAGCTGAGCAAGCGCTAATCCCTTGATTCAGCAGACCCTGATCACGTGACTGAGCAGGCCCTGATCACGTGGCTGAGCATGCACTGATCACGTGACTGAGCATGCACTGATCACGTGACTGAGAGGCACTGATCACGTGACTGAGAGGCACTGATCACGTGACTGAGCATGCACTGATCACGTGACTGAGAGGCACTGATCACGTGACTGAGAGGCGCTGATCACGTGACTGAGGGGCGCTGATCACGTGACTGAGAGGCGCTGATCACGTGGCTATCATGCACTGATCACGTGCTTCAGGAGGCAATAATCAAAGAGCTGAGCAGGCACTAATCACTTGGCTAAGAGGGCACTAATCACGGAGAGGAGCAGGAAATCGTCAAGGAGCTGAGCAAACTGTAATGAAGTGGTTAAGCAGACTCTAAACACGTGACGCAGCAGGCTCTACACCCGTGACTGAGCAGACACAATTTGGGCAGCTCAGCAGACACCAATGGTGCAGCTCAGCAGACACAAATGGTGCAGCTCAGCAGACACCAATCATGCAGCTCAGCAGGCAATACTCATGGAGCTGAGCAGGCAGGAATCACTCAGCTCAGCAGGCAAAGATCAAGGAGCTGAGCAGGCACGAATCTCGCAGCTCAGCTGGCAAAAATCAAGGAGCTGAGCAGACTGCCATTAAGTGGCTAAGCAGACTTAAACACGTGACTCAGCAGGCTTGACACCCGTGACTGAGCACACACGAATCTTGCAGCCCAGCAGACAATACTCCTGGAGCTGAGCAGGCAGGAATCACGCAGCTCAGCAGACAGTAATCAAGGAGCTGAGCAGGCACGAATCACGCAGCTCAGCAGGCAATAATCCTGGAGCTGAGCAAGCAGGAATCACGCAGCTCAGCAGGCAATAATCAAGAAGCAGAGCAGGCAGGAATCAGGCAGCTCAGCAGCCAATAAGCAAGAAGCTAGCAGTCAGGAATCGCGCAGCTCAGCAGGCAATAATCATGGAGCTGAGCTGGCAGGAATCACGCAACTCAGCAGGCAATACTCACGGACCTGAGCAGGCAGGAATCACGCAACTTAGCAGGCAATAATAATTGGAGCTGAAGGCTGTAATGAACTGGATAAGCAGACTCTAATCACGTGATTCAGCCGGCTCCTCTCTGGGGACTGAGCAGGCACTTATTATGCAGCTCAGCAAGCAAAAATCATGGAGCTGAGCAAGCAGGAATCACGCAGCTCAGCAGGCAATAATCATGGAGCTGAGCAAACAGGAATCACGCAGCTCAGCATGCAATAATCAAGAAGCTGAGCAGGCAGGAATCACGCAGCTCAGCAGGCAATAAATATGGAGCTGAGCAAGCAGGAATCACGCAGCTCAGCAGGCAATAATCAAGAAGCTGAGCAGGCAGGAATCACGCAGCTTAGCAGGCAATAATCATGGAGCTGAGCAGACTGTAATGAAGTGGCTAAGCAGACTCTAATCACGTCACTCAGCCGGCTCCTAACCCGGTCTTGAGCAGGCACTAATCACGCAGCTGAGCAGGGACTAATCACACAGCTGATCAGGCACGAGTCAGGCAGCTGAGCAGGGATTAAGCATGCAGCTGAGCAAGCGCTAATCCCTTGATTCAGCAGACCCTGATCACGTGACTGAGCAGGCCCTGATCACGTGGCTGAGCATGCACTGATCACGTGACTGAGCATGCACTGATCACGTGACTGAGAGGCACTGATCACGTGACTGAGCATGCACTGATCACGTGACTGAGAGGCACTGATCACGTGACTGAGAGGCGCTGATCACGTGACTGAGGGGCGCTGATCACGTGACTGAGAGGCGCTGATCACGTGGCTATCATGCACTGATCACGTGCTTCAGGAGGCAATAATCAAAGAGCTGAGCAGGCACTAATCACTTGGCTAAGAGGGCACTAATCACGGAGAGGAGCAGGAAATCGTCAAGGAGCTGAGCAAACTGTAATGAAGTGGTTAAGCAGACTCTAAACACGTGACGCAGCAGGCTCTACACCCGTGACTGAGCAGACACAATTTGGGCAGCTCAGCAGACACCAATGGTGCAGCTCAGCAGACACAAATGGTGCAGCTCAGCAGACACCAATCATGCAGCTCAGCAGGCAATACTCATGGAGCTGAGCAGGCAGGAATCACTCAGCTCAGCAGGCAAAGATCAAGGAGCTGAGCAGGCACGAATCTCGCAGCTCAGCTGGCAAAAATCAAGGAGCTGAGCAGACTGCCATTAAGTGGCTAAGCAGACTCTAAACACGTGACTCAGCAGGCTTGACACCCGTGACTGAGCACACACGAATCTTGCAGCCCAGCAGACAATACTCCTGGAGCTGAGCAGGCAGGAATCACGCAGCTCAGCAGACAGTAATCAAGGAGCTGAGCAGGCACGAATCACGCAGCTCAGCAGGCAATAATCCTGGAGCTGAGCAAGCAGGAATCACGCAGCTCAGCAGGCAATAATCAAGAAGCAGAGCAGGCAGGAATCAGGCAGCTCAGCAGCCAATAAGCAAGAAGCTAGCAGTCAGGAATCGCGCAGCTCAGCAGGCAATAATCATGGAGCTGAGCTGGCAGGAATCACGCAACTCAGCAGGCAATACTCACGGACCTGAGCAGGCAGGAATCACGCAACTTAGCAGGCAATAATAATTGGAGCTGAAGGCTGTAATGAACTGGATAAGCAGACTCTAATCACGTGATTCAGCCGGCTCCTCTCTGGGGACTGAGCAGGCACTTATTATGCAGCTCAGCAAGCAAAAATCATGGAGCTGAGCAAGCAGGAATCACGCAGCTCAGCAGGCAATAAATATGGAGCTGAGCAAGCAGGAATCACGCAGCTCAGCAGGCAATAATCAAGAAGCTGAGCAGGCAGGAATCACGCAGCTTAGCAGGCAATAATCATGGAGCTGAGCAGACTGTAATGAAGTGGCTAAGCAGACTCTAATCACGTCACTCAGCCGGCTCCTAACCCGGTCTTGAGCAGGCACTAATCACGCAGCTGAGCAGGGACTAATCACACAGCTGATCAGGCACGAGTCAGGCAGCTGAGCAGGGATTAAGCATGCAGCTGAGCAAGCGCTAATCCCTTGATTCAGCAGACCCTGATCACGTGACTGAGCAGGCCCTGATCACGTGGCTGAGCATGCACTGATCACGTGACTGAGCATGCACTGATCACGTGACTGAGAGGCACTGATCACGTGACTGAGCATGCACTGATCACGTGACTGAGAGGCACTGATCACGTGACTGAGAGGCGCTGATCACGTGACTGAGGGGCGCTGATCACGTGACTGAGAGGCGCTGATCACGTGGCTATCATGCACTGATCACGTGCTTCAGGAGGCAATAATCAAAGAGCTGAGCAGGCACTAATCACTTGGCTAAGAGGGCACTAATCACGGAGAGGAGCAGGAAATCGTCAAGGAGCTGAGCAAACTGTAATGAAGTGGTTAAGCAGACTCTAAACACGTGACGCAGCAGGCTCTACACCCGTGACTGAGCAGACACAATTTGGGCAGCTCAGCAGACACCAATGGTGCAGCTCAGCAGACACAAATGGTGCAGCTCAGCAGACACCAATCATGCAGCTCAGCAGGCAATACTCATGGAGCTGAGCAGGCAGGAATCACTCAGCTCAGCAGGCAAAGATCAAGGAGCTGAGCAGACTGCCATTAAGTGGCTAAGCAGACTCTAAACACGTGACTCAGCAGGCTTGACACCCGTGACTGAGCACACACGAATCTTGCAGCCCAGCAGACAATACTCCTGGAGCTGAGCAGGCAGGAATCACGCAGCTCAGCAGACAGTAATCAAGGAGCTGAGCAGGCACGAATCACGCAGCTCAGCAGGCAATAATCCTGGAGCTGAGCAAGCAGGAATCACGCAGCTCAGCAGGCAATAATCAAGAAGCAGAGCAGGCAGGAATCAGGCAGCTCAGCAGCCAATAAGCAAGAAGCTAGCAGTCAGGAATCGCGCAGCTCAGCAGGCAATAATCATGGAGCTGAGCTGGCAGGAATCACGCAACTCAGCAGGCAATACTCACGGACCTGAGCAGGCAGGAATCACGCAACTTAGCAGGCAATAATTGGAGCTGAAGGCTGTAATGAACTGGATAAGCAGACTCTAATCACGTGATTCAGCCGGCTCCTCTCTGGGGACTGAGCAGGCACTTATTATGCAGCTCAGCAAGCAAAAATCATGGAGCTGAGCAAGCAGGAATCACGCAGCTCAGCAGGCAATAATCATGGAGCTGAGCAAACAGGAATCACGCAGCTCAGCAGGCAATAATCAAGAAGCTGAGCAGGCAGGAATCACGCAGCTCAGCAGGCAATAATCATGGAGCTGAGCAGACTGTAATGAAGTGGCTAAGCAGACTCTAATCACGTCACTCAGCCGGCTCCTAACCCGGTCTTGAGCAGGCACTAATCACGCAGCTGAGCAGGGACTAATCACACAGCTGATCAGGCACGAGTCAGGCAGCTGAGCAGGGATTAAGCATGCAGCTGAGCAAGCGCTAATCCCTTGATTCAGCAGACCCTGATCACGTGACTGAGCAGGCCCTGATCACGTGGCTGAGCATGCACTGATCACGTGACTGAGCATGCACTGATCACGTGACTGAGAGGCACTGATCACGTGACTGAGAGGCACTGATCACGTGACTGAGCATGCACTGATCACGTGACTGAGAGGCACTGATCACGTGACTGAGCATGCACTGATCACGTGACTGAGAGGCACTGATCACGTGACTGAGAGGCGCTGATCACGTGACTGAGGGGCGCTGATCACGTGACTGAGAGGCGCTGATCACGTGGCTATCATGCACTGATCACGTGCTTCAGGAGGCAATAATCAAAGAGCTGAGCAGGCACTAATCACTTGGCTAAGAGGGCACTAATCACGGAGAGGAGCAGGAAATCGTCAAGGAGCTGAGCAAACTGTAATGAAGTGGTTAAGCAGACTCTAAACACGTGACGCAGCAGGCTCTACACCCGTGACTGAGCAGACACAATTTGGGCAGCTCAGCAGACACCAATGGTGCAGCTCAGCAGACACAAATGGTGCAGCTCAGCAGACACCAATCATGCAGCTCAGCAGGCAATACTCATGGAGCTGAGCAGGCAGGAATCACTCAGCTCAGCAGGCAAAGATCAAGGAGCTGAGCAGGCACGAATCTCGCAGCTCAGCTGGCAAAAATCAAGGAGCTGAGCAGACTGCCATTAAGTGGCTAAGCAGACTCTAAACACGTGACTCAGCAGGCTTGACACCCGTGACTGAGCACACACGAATCTTGCAGCCCAGCAGACAATACTCCTGGAGCTGAGCAGGCAGGAATCACGCAGCTCAGCAGACAGTAATCAAGGAGCTGAGCAGGCACGAATCACGCAGCTCAGCAGGCAATAATCCTGGAGCTGAGCAAGCAGGAATCACGCAGCTCAGCAGGCAATAATCAAGAAGCAGAGCAGGCAGGAATCAGGCAGCTCAGCAGCCAATAAGCAAGAAGCTAGCAGTCAGGAATCGCGCAGCTCAGCAGGCAATAATCATGGAGCTGAGCTGGCAGGAATCACGCAACTCAGCAGGCAATACTCACGGACCTGAGCAGGCAGGAATCACGCAACTTAGCAGGCAATAATAAGGAGCTGAGCAGGCAGGAATGAGGCAGCTGAGCAAAAGCAAGCTAGTCAGGAATCGCAGCTCAGCAGGCAATAATCATGGAGCTGAGCTGGCAGGAATCACGCAGCTCAGCAGGCAATACTCATGGAGCTGAGCAGGCAGGAATCACGCAGAGCAATAATCATGGAGCTGAGCAATGAACTGGATAAGCAGACTCAATCACGTGATTCAGCAGGCTCTCTGGAGGACTGAGCAGGCACTTATCATGCAGCTCAGCATGCAAAATCATGGAGCTGAGCAGGCAGGAATCACGCAGCTCAGCAGGCAATAAATATGGAGCTGAGCAAGCAGGAATCACGCAGCTCAGCAGGCAATAATCAAGAAGCTGAGCAGGCAGGAATCACGCAGCTTAGCAGGCAATAATCATGGAGCTGAGCAGACTGTAATGAAGTGGCTAAGCAGACTCTAATCACGTCACTCAGCCGGCTCCTAACCCGGTCTTGAGCAGGCACTAATCACGCAGCTGAGCAGGGACTAATCACACAGCTGATCAGGCACGAGTCAGGCAGCTGAGCAGGGATTAAGCATGCAGCTGAGCAAGCGCTAATCCCTTGATTCAGCAGACCCTGATCACGTGACTGAGCAGGCCCTGATCACGTGGCTGAGCATGCACTGATCACGTGACTGAGCATGCACTGATCACGTGACTGAGAGGCACTGATCACGTGACTGAGAGGCACTGATCACGTGACTGAGCATGCACTGATCACGTGACTGAGAGGCACTGATCACGTGACTGAGAGGCGCTGATCACGTGACTGAGGGGCGCTGATCACGTGACTGAGGGGCGCTGATCACGTGGCTGATCATGATCACGTGATCACGTGCTTCAGGAGGCAATAATCAAAGAGCTGAGCAGGCACTAATCACTTGGCTAAGAGGGCACTAATCACGGAGAGGAGCAGGAAATCGTCAAGGAGCTGAGCAAACTGTAATGAAGTGGTTAAGCAGACTCTAAACACGTGACGCAGCAGGCTCTACACCCGTGACTGAGCAGACACAATTTGGGCAGCTCAGCAGACACCAATGGTGCAGCTCAGCAGACACAAATGGTGCAGCTCAGCAGACACCAATCATGCAGCTCAGCAGGCAATACTCATGGAGCTGAGCAGGCAGGAATCACTCAGCTCAGCAGGCAAAGATCAAGGAGCTGAGCAGGCACGAATCTCGCAGCTCAGCTGGCAAAAATCAAGGAGCTGAGCAGACTGCCATTAAGTGGCTAAGCAGACTCTAAACACGTGACTCAGCAGGCTTGACACCCGTGACTGAGCACACACGAATCTTGCAGCCCAGCAGACAATACTCCTGGAGCTGAGCAGGCAGGAATCACGCAGCTCAGCAGACAGTAATCAAGGAGCTGAGCAGGCACGAATCACGCAGCTCAGCAGGCAATAATCCTGGAGCTGAGCAAGCAGGAATCACGCAGCTCAGCAGGCAATAATCAAGAAGCAGAGCAGGCAGGAATCAGGCAGCTCAGCAGCCAATAAGCAAGAAGCTAGCAGTCAGGAATCGCGCAGCTCAGCAGGCAATAATCATGGAGCTGAGCTGGCAGGAATCACGCATCTCAGCAGGCAATAATCATGGAGCTGAGCAGCAGGAATCACGCAGCTCAGCAGGCAATAATCAAAGCTGAGCAGGCAGGAATCACGCAGCTCAGCAGGCAATAATCATGGAGCTGAGCAGGCAGGAATCACGCAGCTCAGCAGGCAATAAATATGGAGCTGAGCAAGCAGGAATCACGCAGCTCAGCAGGCAATAATCAAGAAGCTGAGCAGGCAGGAATCACGCAGCTTAGCAGGCAATAATCATGGAGCTGAGCAGACTGTAATGAAGTGGCTAAGCAGACTCTAATCACGTCACTCAGCCGGCTCCTAACCCGGTCTTGAGCAGGCACTAATCACGCAGCTGAGCAGGGACTAATCACACAGCTGATCAGGCACGAGTCAGGCAGCTGAGCAGGGATTAAGCATGCAGCTGAGCAAGCGCTAATCCCTTGATTCAGCAGACCCTGATCACGTGACTGAGCAGGCCCTGATCACGTGGCTGAGCATGCACTGATCACGTGACTGAGCATGCACTGATCACGTGACTGAGAGGCACTGATCACGTGACTGAGAGGCACTGATCACGTGACTGAGCATGCACTGATCACGTGACTGAGAGGCACTGATCACGTGACTGAGAGGCGCTGATCACGTGACTGAGGGGCGCTGATCACGTGACTGAGAGGCGCTGATCACGTGGCTATCATGCACTGATCACGTGCTTCAGGAGGCAATAATCAAAGAGCTGAGCAGGCACTAATCACTTGGCTAAGAGGGCACTAATCACGGAGAGGAGCAGGAAATCGTCAAGGAGCTGAGCAAACTGTAATGAAGTGGTTAAGCAGACTCTAAACACGTGACGCAGCAGGCTCTACACCCGTGACTGAGCAGACACAATTTGGGCAGCTCAGCAGACACCAATGGTGCAGCTCAGCAGACACAAATGGTGCAGCTCAGCAGACACCAATCATGCAGCTCAGCAGGCAATACTCATGGAGCTGAGCAGGCAGGAATCACTCAGCTCAGCAGGCAAAGATCAAGGAGCTGAGCAGGCACGAATCTCGCAGCTCAGCTGGCAAAAATCAAGGAGCTGAGCAGACTGCCATTAAGTGGCTAAGCAGACTCTAAACACGTGACTCAGCAGGCTTGACACCCGTGACTGAGCACACACGAATCTTGCAGCCCAGCAGACAATACTCCTGGAGCTGAGCAGGCAGGAATCACGCAGCTCAGCAGACAGTAATCAAGGAGCTGAGCAGGCACGAATCACGCAGCTCAGCAGGCAATAATCCTGGAGCTGAGCAAGCAGGAATCACGCAGCTCAGCAGGCAATAATCAAGAAGCAGAGCAGGCAGGAATCAGGCAGCTCAGCAGCCAATAAGCAAGAAGCTAGCAGTCAGGAATCGCGCAGCTCAGCAGGCAATAATCATGGAGCTGAGCTGGCAGGAATCACGCAACTCAGCAGGCAATACTCACGGACCTGAGCAGGCAGGAATCACGCAACTTAGCAGGCAATAATAATTGGAGCTGAAGGCTGTAATGAACTGGATAAGCAGACTCTAATCACGTGATTCAGCCGGCTCCTCTCTGGGGACTGAGCAGGCACTTATTATGCAGCTCAGCAAGCAAAAATCATGGAGCTGAGCAAGCAGGAATCACGCAGCTCAGCAGGCAATAATCATGGAGCTGAGCAAACAGGAATCACGCAGCTCAGCATGCAATAATCAAGAAGCTGAGCAGGCAGGAATCACGCAGCTCAGCAGGCAATAAATATGGAGCTGAGCAAGCAGGAATCACGCAGCTCAGCAGGCAATAATCAAGAAGCTGAGCAGGCAGGAATCACGCAGCTTAGCAGGCAATAATCATGGAGCTGAGCAGACTGTAATGAAGTGGCTAAGCAGACTCTAATCACGTCACTCAGCCGGCTCCTAACCCGGTCTTGAGCAGGCACTAATCACGCAGCTGAGCAGGGACTAATCACACAGCTGATCAGGCACGAGTCAGGCAGCTGAGCAGGGATTAAGCATGCAGCTGAGCAAGCGCTAATCCCTTGATTCAGCAGACCCTGATCACGTGACTGAGCAGGCCCTGATCACGTGGCTGAGCATGCACTGATCACGTGACTGAGCATGCACTGATCACGTGACTGAGAGGCACTGATCACGTGACTGAGAGGCACTGATCACGTGACTGAGCATGCACTGATCACGTGACTGAGAGGCACTGATCACGTGACTGAGAGGCGCTGATCACGTGACTGAGGGGCGCTGATCACGTGACTGAGAGGCGCTGATCACGTGGCTATCATGCACTGATCACGTGCTTCAGGAGGCAATAATCAAAGAGCTGAGCAGGCACTAATCACTTGGCTAAGAGGGCACTAATCACGGAGAGGAGCAGGAAATCGTCAAGGAGCTGAGCAAACTGTAATGAAGTGGTTAAGCAGACTCTAAACACGTGACGCAGCAGGCTCTACACCCGTGACTGAGCAGACACAATTTGGGCAGCTCAGCAGACACCAATGGTGCAGCTCAGCAGACACAAATGGTGCAGCTCAGCAGACACCAATCATGCAGCTCAGCAGGCAATACTCATGGAGCTGAGCAGGCAGGAATCACTCAGCTCAGCAGGCAAAGATCAAGGAGCTGAGCAGGCACGAATCTCGCAGCTCAGCTGGCAAAAATCAAGGAGCTGAGCAGACTGCCATTAAGTGGCTAAGCAGACTCTAAACACGTGACTCAGCAGGCTTGACACCCGTGACTGAGCACACACGAATCTTGCAGCCCAGCAGACAATACTCCTGGAGCTGAGCAGGCAGGAATCACGCAGCTCAGCAGACAGTAATCAAGGAGCTGAGCAGGCACGAATCACGCAGCTCAGCAGGCAATAATCCTGGAGCTGAGCAAGCAGGAATCACGCAGCTCAGCAGGCAATAATCAAGAAGCAGAGCAGGCAGGAATCAGGCAGCTCAGCAGCCAATAAGCAAGAAGCTAGCAGTCAGGAATCGCGCAGCTCAGCAGGCAATAATCATGGAGCTGAGCTGGCAGGAATCACGCAACTCAGCAGGCAATACTCACGGACCTGAGCAGGCAGGAATCACGCAACTTAGCAGGCAATAATTGGAGCTGAAGGCTGTAATGAACTGGATAAGCAGACTCTAATCACGTGATTCAGCCGGCTCCTCTCTGGGGACTGAGCAGGCACTTATTATGCAGCTCAGCAAGCAAAAATCATGGAGCTGAGCAAGCAGGAATCACGCAGCTCAGCAGGCAATAATCATGGAGCTGAGCAAACAGGAATCACGCAGCTCAGCATGCAATAATCAAGAAGCTGAGCAGGCAGGAATCACGCAGCTCAGCAGGCAATAAATATGGAGCTGAGCAAGCAGGAATCACGCAGCTCAGCAGGCAATAATCAAGAAGCTGAGCAGGCAGGAATCACGCAGCTTAGCAGGCAATAATCATGGAGCTGAGCAGACTGTAATGAAGTGGCTAAGCAGACTCTAATCACGTCACTCAGCCGGCTCCTAACCCGGTCTTGAGCAGGCACTAATCACGCAGCTGAGCAGGGACTAATCACACAGCTGATCAGGCACGAGTCAGGCAGCTGAGCAGGGATTAAGCATGCAGCTGAGCAAGCGCTAATCCCTTGATTCAGCAGACCCTGATCACGTGACTGAGCAGGCCCTGATCACGTGGCTGAGCATGCACTGATCACGTGACTGAGGCACTGATCACGTGACTGAGAGGCACTGATCACGTGACTGAGCATGCACTGATCACGTGACTGAGAGGCACTGATCACGTGACTGAGAGGCGCTGATCACGTGACTGAGGGGCGCTGATCACGTGACTGAGAGGCGCTGATCACGTGGCTATCATGCACTGATCACGTGCTTCAGGAGGCAATAATCAAAGAGCTGAGCAGGCACTAATCACTTGGCTAAGAGGGCACTAATCACGGAGAGGAGCAGGAAATCGTCAAGGAGCTGAGCAAACTGTAATGAAGTGGTTAAGCAGACTCTAAACACGTGACGCAGCAGGCTCTACACCCGTGACTGAGCAGACACAATTTGGGCAGCTCAGCAGACACCAATGGTGCAGCTCAGCAGACACAAATGGTGCAGCTCAGCAGACACCAATCATGCAGCTCAGCAGGCAATACTCATGGAGCTGAGCAGGCAGGAATCACTCAGCTCAGCAGGCAAAGATCAAGGAGCTGAGCAGGCACGAATCTCGCAGCTCAGCTGGCAAAAATCAAGGAGCTGAGCAGACTGCCATTAAGTGGCTAAGCAGACTCTAAACACGTGACTCAGCAGGCTTGACACCCGTGACTGAGCACACACGAATCTTGCAGCCCAGCAGACAATACTCCTGGAGCTGAGCAGGCAGGAATCACGCAGCTCAGCAGACAGTAATCAAGGAGCTGAGCAGGCACGAATCACGCAGCTCAGCAGGCAATAATCCTGGAGCTGAGCAAGCAGGAATCACGCAGCTCAGCAGGCAATAATCAAGAAGCAGAGCAGGCAGGAATCAGGCAGCTCAGCAGCCAATAAGCAAGAAGCTAGCAGTCAGGAATCGCGCAGCTCAGCAGGCAATAATCATGGAGCTGAGCTGGCAGGAATCACGCAACTCAGCAGGCAATACTCACGGACCTGAGCAGGCAGGAATCACGCAACTTAGCAGGCAATAATAATTGGAGCTGAAGGCTGTAATGAACTGGATAAGCAGACTCTAATCACGTGATTCAGCCGGCTCCTCTCTGGGGACTGAGCAGGCACTTATTATGCAGCTCAGCAAGCAAAAATCATGGAGCTGAGCAAGCAGGAATCACGCAGCTCAGCAGGCAATAATCATGGAGCTGAGCAAACAGGAATCACGCAGCTCAGCATGCAATAATCAAGAAGCTGAGCAGGCAGGAATCACGCAGCTCAGCAGGCAATAAATATGGAGCTGAGCAAGCAGGAATCACGCAGCTCAGCAGGCAATAATCAAGAAGCTGAGCAGGCAGGAATCACGCAGCTTAGCAGGCAATAATCATGGAGCTGAGCAGACTGTAATGAAGTGGCTAAGCAGACTCTAATCACGTCACTCAGCCGGCTCCTAACCCGGTCTTGAGCAGGCACTAATCACGCAGCTGAGCAGGGACTAATCACACAGCTGATCAGGCACGAGTCAGGCAGCTGAGCAGGGATTAAGCATGCAGCTGAGCAAGCGCTAATCCCTTGATTCAGCAGACCCTGATCACGTGACTGAGCAGGCCCTGATCACGTGGCTGAGCATGCACTGATCACGTGACTGAGCATGCACTGATCACGTGACTGAGAGGCACTGATCACGTGACTGAGAGGCACTGATCACGTGACTGAGCATGCACTGATCACGTGACTGAGAGGCACTGATCACGTGACTGAGAGGCGCTGATCACGTGACTGAGGGGCGCTGATCACGTGACTGAGAGGCGCTGATCACGTGGCTATCATGCACTGATCACGTGCTTCAGGAGGCAATAATCAAAGAGCTGAGCAGGCACTAATCACTTGGCTAAGAGGGCACTAATCACGGAGAGGAGCAGGAAATCGTCAAGGAGCTGAGCAAACTGTAATGAAGTGGTTAAGCAGACTCTAAACACGTGACGCAGCAGGCTCTACACCCGTGACTGAGCAGACACAATTTGGGCAGCTCAGCAGACACCAATGGTGCAGCTCAGCAGACACAAATGGTGCAGCTCAGCAGACACCAATCATGCAGCTCAGCAGGCAATACTCATGGAGCTGAGCAGGCAGGAATCACTCAGCTCAGCAGGCAAAGATCAAGGAGCTGAGCAGGCACGAATCTCGCAGCTCAGCTGGCAAAAATCAAGGAGCTGAGCAGACTGCCATTAAGTGGCTAAGCAGACTCTAAACACGTGACTCAGCAGGCTTGACACCCGTGACTGAGCACACACGAATCTTGCAGCCCAGCAGACAATACTCCTGGAGCTGAGCAGGCAGGAATCACGCAGCTCAGCAGACAGTAATCAAGGAGCTGAGCAGGCACGAATCACGCAGCTCAGCAGGCAATAATCCTGGAGCTGAGCAAGCAGGAATCACGCAGCTCAGCAGGCAATAATCAAGAAGCAGAGCAGGCAGGAATCAGGCAGCTCAGCAGCCAATAAGCAAGAAGCTAGCAGTCAGGAATCGCGCAGCTCAGCAGGCAATAATCATGGAGCTGAGCTGGCAGGAATCACGCAACTCAGCAGGCAATACTCACGGACCTGAGCAGGCAGGAATCACGCAACTTAGCAGGCAATAATAATTGGAGCTGAAGGCTGTAATGAACTGGATAAGCAGACTCTAATCACGTGATTCAGCCGGCTCCTCTCTGGGGACTGAGCAGGCACTTATTATGCAGCTCAGCAAGCAAAAATCATGGAGCTGAGCAAGCAGGAATCACGCAGCTCAGCAGGCAATAATCATGGAGCTGAGCAAACAGGAATCACGCAGCTCAGCATGCAATAATCAAGAAGCTGAGCAGGCAGGAATCACGCAGCTCAGCAGGCAATAAATATGGAGCTGAGCAAGCAGGAATCACGCAGCTCAGCAGGCAATAATCAAGAAGCTGAGCAGGCAGGAATCACGCAGCTTAGCAGGCAATAATCATGGAGCTGAGCAGACTGTAATGAAGTGGCTAAGCAGACTCTAATCACGTCACTCAGCCGGCTCCTAACCCGGTCTTGAGCAGGCACTAATCACGCAGCTGAGCAGGGACTAATCACACAGCTGATCAGGCACGAGTCAGGCAGCTGAGCAGGGATTAAGCATGCAGCTGAGCAAGCGCTAATCCCTTGATTCAGCAGACCCTGATCACGTGACTGAGCAGGCCCTGATCACGTGGCTGAGCATGCACTGATCACGTGACTGAGCATGCACTGATCACGTGACTGAGAGGCACTGATCACGTGACTGAGCATGCACTGATCACGTGACTGAGAGGCACTGATCACGTGACTGAGAGGCGCTGATCACGTGACTGAGGGGCGCTGATCACGTGACTGAGAGGCGCTGATCACGTGGCTATCATGCACTGATCACGTGCTTCAGGAGGCAATAATCAAAGAGCTGAGCAGGCACTAATCACTTGGCTAAGAGGGCACTAATCACGGAGAGGAGCAGGAAATCGTCAAGGAGCTGAGCAAACTGTAATGAAGTGGTTAAGCAGACTCTAAACACGTGACGCAGCAGGCTCTACACCCGTGACTGAGCAGACACAATTTGGGCAGCTCAGCAGACACCAATGGTGCAGCTCAGCAGACACAAATGGTGCAGCTCAGCAGACACCAATCATGCAGCTCAGCAGGCAATACTCATGGAGCTGAGCAGGCAGGAATCACTCAGCTCAGCAGGCAAAGATCAAGGAGCTGAGCAGGCACGAATCTCGCAGCTCAGCTGGCAAAAATCAAGGAGCTGAGCAGACTGCCATTAAGTGGCTAAGCAGACTCTAAACACGTGACTCAGCAGGCTTGACACCCGTGACTGAGCACACACGAATCTTGCAGCCCAGCAGACAATACTCCTGGAGCTGAGCAGGCAGGAATCACGCAGCTCAGCAGACAGTAATCAAGGAGCTGAGCAGGCACGAATCACGCAGCTCAGCAGGCAATAATCCTGGAGCTGAGCAAGCAGGAATCACGCAGCTCAGCAGGCAATAATCAAGAAGCAGAGCAGGCAGGAATCAGGCAGCTCAGCAGCCAATAAGCAAGAGCTAGCAGTCAGGAATCGCGCAGCTCAGCAGGCAATAATCATGGAGCTGAGCTGGCAGGAATCACGCAACTCAGCAGGCAATAATATGGAGCTGAGCAAGCAGGAATCACGCAGCTCAGCAGGCAATAAGAAGCTGAGCAGGCAGGAATCACGCAGCTCAGCAGGCAATAATCATGGAGCTGAGCAGCAGGAATCACGCAGCTCAGCAGGCAATAATATGGAGCTGAGCAGCAGGAATCACGCAACTCAGCAGGCAATACTCACGGACCTGAGCAGGCAGGAATCACGCAACTTAGCAGGCAATAATTGGAGCTGAAGGCTGTAATGAACTGGATAAGCAGACTCTAATCACGTGATTCAGCCGGCTCCTCTCTGGGGACTGAGCAGGCACTTATTATGCAGCTCAGCAAGCAAAAATCATGGAGCTGAGCAAGCAGGAATCACGCAGCTCAGCAGGCAATAATCATGGAGCTGAGCAAACAGGAATCACGCAGCTCAGCATGCAATAATCAAGAAGCTGAGCAGGCAGGAATCACGCAGCTCAGCAGGCAATAAATATGGAGCTGAGCAAGCAGGAATCACGCAGCTCAGCAGGCAATAATCAAGAAGCTGAGCAGGCAGGAATCACGCAGCTTAGCAGGCAATAATCATGGAGCTGAGCAGACTGTAATGAAGTGGCTAAGCAGACTCTAATCACGTCACTCAGCCGGCTCCTAACCCGGTCTTGAGCAGGCACTAATCACGCAGCTGAGCAGGGACTAATCACACAGCTGATCAGGCACGAGTCAGGCAGCTGAGCAGGGATTAAGCATGCAGCTGAGCAAGCGCTAATCCCTTGATTCAGCAGACCCTGATCACGTGACTGAGCAGGCCCTGATCACGTGGCTGAGCATGCACTGATCACGTGACTGAGCATGCACTGATCACGTGACTGAGAGGCACTGATCACGTGACTGAGAGGCACTGATCACGTGACTGAGCATGCACTGATCACGTGACTGAGAGGCACTGATCACGTGACTGAGAGGCGCTGATCACGTGACTGAGGGGCGCTGATCACGTGACTGAGAGGCGCTGATCACGTGGCTATCATGCACTGATCACGTGCTTCAGGAGGCAATAATCAAAGAGCTGAGCAGGCACTAATCACTTGGCTAAGAGGGCACTAATCACGGAGAGGAGCAGGAAATCGTCAAGGAGCTGAGCAAACTGTAATGAAGTGGTTAAGCAGACTCTAAACACGTGACGCAGCAGGCTCTACACCCGTGACTGAGCAGACACAATTTGGGCAGCTCAGCAGACACCAATGGTGCAGCTCAGCAGACACAAATGGTGCAGCTCAGCAGACACCAATCATGCAGCTCAGCAGGCAATACTCATGGAGCTGAGCAGGCAGGAATCACTCAGCTCAGCAGGCAAAGATCAAGGAGCTGAGCAGGCACGAATCTCGCAGCTCAGCTGGCAAAAATCAAGGAGCTGAGCAGACTGCCATTAAGTGGCTAAGCAGACTCTAAACACGTGACTCAGCAGGCTTGACACCCGTGACTGAGCACACACGAATCTTGCAGCCCAGCAGACAATACTCCTGGAGCTGAGCAGGCAGGAATCACGCAGCTCAGCAGACAGTAATCAAGGAGCTGAGCAGGCACGAATCACGCAGCTCAGCAGGCAATAATCCTGGAGCTGAGCAAGCAGGAATCACGCAGCTCAGCAGGCAATAATCAAGAAGCAGAGCAGGCAGGAATCAGGCAGCTCAGCAGCCAATAAGCAAGAAGCTAGCAGTCAGGAATCGCGCAGCTCAGCAGGCAATAATCATGGAGCTGAGCTGGCAGGAATCACGCAACTCAGCAGGCAATACTCACGGACCTGAGCAGGCAGGAATCACGCAACTTAGCAGGCAATAATAATTGGAGCTGAAGGCTGTAATGAACTGGATAAGCAGACTCTAATCACGTGATTCAGCCGGCTCCTCTCTGGGGACTGAGCAGGCACTTATTATGCAGCTCAGCAAGCAAAAATCATGGAGCTGAGCAAGCAGGAATCACGCAGCTCAGCAGGCAATAATCATGGAGCTGAGCAAACAGGAATCACGCAGCTCAGCATGCAATAATCAAGAAGCTGAGCAGGCAGGAATCACGCAGCTCAGCAGGCAATAAATATGGAGCTGAGCAAGCAGGAATCACGCAGCTCAGCAGGCAATAATCAAGAAGCTGAGCAGGCAGGAATCACGCAGCTTAGCAGGCAATAATCATGGAGCTGAGCAGACTGTAATGAAGTGGCTAAGCAGACTCTAATCACGTCACTCAGCCGGCTCCTAACCCGGTCTTGAGCAGGCACTAATCACGCAGCTGAGCAGGGACTAATCACACAGCTGATCAGGCACGAGTCAGGCAGCTGAGCAGGGATTAAGCATGCAGCTGAGCAAGCGCTAATCCCTTGATTCAGCAGACCCTGATCACGTGACTGAGCAGGCCCTGATCACGTGGCTGAGCATGCACTGATCACGTGACTGAGCATGCACTGATCACGTGACTGAGAGGCACTGATCACGTGACTGAGAGGCACTGATCACGTGACTGAGCATGCACTGATCACGTGACTGAGAGGCACTGATCACGTGACTGAGAGGCGCTGATCACGTGACTGAGGGGCGCTGATCACGTGACTGAGAGGCGCTGATCACGTGGCTATCATGCACTGATCACGTGCTTCAGGAGGCAATAATCAAAGAGCTGAGCAGGCACTAATCACTTGGCTAAGAGGGCACTAATCACGGAGAGGAGCAGGAAATCGTCAAGGAGCTGAGCAAACTGTAATGAAGTGGTTAAGCAGACTCTAAACACGTGACGCAGCAGGCTCTACACCCGTGACTGAGCAGACACAATTTGGGCAGCTCAGCAGACACCAATGGTGCAGCTCAGCAGACACAAATGGTGCAGCTCAGCAGACACCAATCATGCAGCTCAGCAGGCAATACTCATGGAGCTGAGCAGGCAGGAATCACTCAGCTCAGCAGGCAAAGATCAAGGAGCTGAGCAGGCACGAATCTCGCAGCTCAGCTGGCAAAAATCAAGGAGCTGAGCAGACTGCCATTAAGTGGCTAAGCAGACTCTAAACACGTGACTCAGCAGGCTTGACACCCGTGACTGAGCACACACGAATCTTGCAGCCCAGCAGACAATACTCCTGGAGCTGAGCAGGCAGGAATCACGCAGCTCAGCAGACAGTAATCAAGGAGCTGAGCAGGCACGAATCACGCAGCTCAGCAGGCAATAATCCTGGAGCTGAGCAAGCAGGAATCACGCAGCTCAGCAGGCAATAATCAAGAAGCAGAGCAGGCAGGAATCAGGCAGCTCAGCAGCCAATAAGCAAGAAGCTAGCAGTCAGGAATCGCGCAGCTCAGCAGGCAATAATCATGGAGCTGAGCTGGCAGGAATCACGCAACTCAGCAGGCAATACTCACGGACCTGAGCAGGCAGGAATCACGCAACTTAGCAGGCAATAATAATTGGAGCTGAAGGCTGTAATGAACTGGATAAGCAGACTCTAATCACGTGATTCAGCCGGCTCCTCTCTGGGGACTGAGCAGGCACTTATTATGCAGCTCAGCAAGCAAAAATCATGGAGCTGAGCAAGCAGGAATCACGCAGCTCAGCAGGCAATAATCATGGAGCTGAGCAAACAGGAATCACGCAGCTCAGCATGCAATAATCAAGAAGCTGAGCAGGCAGGAATCACGCAGCTCAGCAGGCAATAAATATGGAGCTGAGCAAGCAGGAATCACGCAGCTCAGCAGGCAATAATCAAGAAGCTGAGCAGGCAGGAATCACGCAGCTTAGCAGGCAATAATCATGGAGCTGAGCAGACTGTAATGAAGTGGCTAAGCAGACTCTAATCACGTCACTCAGCCGGCTCCTAACCCGGTCTTGAGCAGGCACTAATCACGCAGCTGAGCAGGGACTAATCACACAGCTGATCAGGCACGAGTCAGGCAGCTGAGCAGGGATTAAGCATGCAGCTGAGCAAGCGCTAATCCCTTGATTCAGCAGACCCTGATCACGTGACTGAGCAGGCCCTGATCACGTGGCTGAGCATGCACTGATCACGTGACTGAGCATGCACTGATCACGTGACTGAGAGGCACTGATCACGTGACTGAGAGGCACTGATCACGTGACTGAGCATGCACTGATCACGTGACTGAGAGGCACTGATCACGTGACTGAGAGGCGCTGATCACGTGACTGAGGGGCGCTGATCACGTGACTGAGAGGCGCTGATCACGTGGCTATCATGCACTGATCACGTGCTTCAGGAGGCAATAATCAAAGAGCTGAGCAGGCACTAATCACTTGGCTAAGAGGGCACTAATCACGGAGAGGAGCAGGAAATCGTCAAGGAGCTGAGCAAACTGTAATGAAGTGGTTAAGCAGACTCTAAACACGTGACGCAGCAGGCTCTACACCCGTGACTGAGCAGACACAATTTGGGCAGCTCAGCAGACACCAATGGTGCAGCTCAGCAGACACAAATGGTGCAGCTCAGCAGACACCAATCATGCAGCTCAGCAGGCAATACTCATGGAGCTGAGCAGGCAGGAATCACTCAGCTCAGCAGGCAAAGATCAAGGAGCTGAGCAGGCACGAATCTCGCAGCTCAGCTGGCAAAAATCAAGGAGCTGAGCAGACTGCCATTAAGTGGCTAAGCAGACTCTAAACACGTGACTCAGCAGGCTTGACACCCGTGACTGAGCACACACGAATCTTGCAGCCCAGCAGACAATACTCCTGGAGCTGAGCAGGCAGGAATCACGCAGCTCAGCAGACAGTAATCAAGGAGCTGAGCAGGCACGAATCACGCAGCTCAGCAGGCAATAATCCTGGAGCTGAGCAAGCAGGAATCACGCAGCTCAGCAGGCAATAATCAAGAAGCAGAGCAGGCAGGAATCAGGCAGCTCAGCAGCCAATAAGCAAGAAGCTAGCAGTCAGGAATCGCGCAGCTCAGCAGGCAATAATCATGGAGCTGAGCTGGCAGGAATCACGCAACTCAGCAGGCAATACTCACGGACCTGAGCAGGCAGGAATCACGCAACTTAGCAGGCAATAATAATTGGAGCTGAAGGCTGTAATGAACTGGATAAGCAGACTCTAATCACGTGATTCAGCCGGCTCCTCTCTGGGGACTGAGCAGGCACTTATTATGCAGCTCAGCAAGCAAAAATCATGGAGCTGAGCAAGCAGGAATCACGCAGCTCAGCAGGCAATAATCATGGAGCTGAGCAAACAGGAATCACGCAGCTCAGCATGCAATAATCAAGAAGCTGAGCAGGCAGGAATCACGCAGCTCAGCAGGCAATAAATATGGAGCTGAGCAAGCAGGAATCACGCAGCTCAGCAGGCAATAATCAAGAAGCTGAGCAGGCAGGAATCACGCAACTTAGCAGGCAATAATCATGGAGCTGAAGGCTGTAATGAACTGGATAAGCAGACTCTAATCACGTGATTCAGCCGGCTCACTGAGCAGGCACTATTATGCAGCTCAGCAAGCAAAATCATGGAGCTGAGCAAGCAGGAATCACGCAGCTCAGCAGGCAATAAATATGGAGCTGAGCAAGCAGGAATCACGCAGCTCAGCAGGCAATAATCAAGAAGCTGAGCAGGCAGGAATCACGCAGCTTAGCAGGCAATAATCATGGAGCTGAGCAGACTGTAATGAAGTGGCTAAGCAGACTCTAATCACGTCACTCAGCCGGCTCCTAACCCGGTCTTGAGCAGGCACTAATCACGCAGCTGAGCAGGGACTAATCACACAGCTGATCAGGCACGAGTCAGGCAGCTGAGCAGGGATTAAGCATGCAGCTGAGCAAGCGCTAATCCCTTGATTCAGCAGACCCTGATCACGTGACTGAGCAGGCCCTGATCACGTGGCTGAGCATGCACTGATCACGTGACTGAGCATGCACTGATCACGTGACTGAGAGGCACTGATCACGTGACTGAGCATGCACTGATCACGTGACTGAGAGGCACTGATCACGTGACTGAGAGGCGCTGATCACGTGACTGAGGGGCGCTGATCACGTGACTGAGAGGCGCTGATCACGTGGCTATCATGCACTGATCACGTGCTTCAGGAGGCAATAATCAAAGAGCTGAGCAGGCACTAATCACTTGGCTAAGAGGGCACTAATCACGGAGAGGAGCAGGAAATCGTCAAGGAGCTGAGCAAACTGTAATGAAGTGGTTAAGCAGACTCTAAACACGTGACGCAGCAGGCTCTACACCCGTGACTGAGCAGACACAATTTGGGCAGCTCAGCAGACACCAATGGTGCAGCTCAGCAGACACAAATGGTGCAGCTCAGCAGACACCAATCATGCAGCTCAGCAGGCAATACTCATGGAGCTGAGCAGGCAGGAATCACTCAGCTCAGCAGGCAAAGATCAAGGAGCTGAGCAGGCACGAATCTCGCAGCTCAGCTGGCAAAAATCAAGGAGCTGAGCAGACTGCCATTAAGTGGCTAAGCAGACTCTAAACACGTGACTCAGCAGGCTTGACACCCGTGACTGAGCACACACGAATCTTGCAGCCCAGCAGACAATACTCCTGGAGCTGAGCAGGCAGGAATCACGCAGCTCAGCAGACAGTAATCAAGGAGCTGAGCAGGCACGAATCACGCAGCTCAGCAGGCAATAATCCTGGAGCTGAGCAAGCAGGAATCACGCAGCTCAGCAGGCAATAATCAAGAAGCAGAGCAGGCAGGAATCAGGCAGCTCAGCAGCCAATAAGCAAGAAGCTAGCAGTCAGGAATCGCGCAGCTCAGCAGGCAATAATCATGGAGCTGAGCTGGCAGGAATCACGCAACTCAGCAGGCAATACTCACGGACCTGAGCAGGCAGGAATCACGCAACTTAGCAGGCAATAATAATTGGAGCTGAAGGCTGTAATGAACTGGATAAGCAGACTCTAATCACGTGATTCAGCCGGCTCCTCTCTGGGGACTGAGCAGGCACTTATTATGCAGCTCAGCAAGCAAAAATCATGGAGCTGAGCAAGCAGGAATCACGCAGCTCAGCAGGCAATAATCATGGAGCTGAGCAAGCAGGAATCACGCAGCTCAGCAGGCAATAATCAAGAAGCTGAGCAGGCAGGAATCACGCAGCTTAGCAGGCAATAATCATGGAGCTGAGCAGACTGTAATGAAGTGGCTAAGCAGACTCTAATCACGTCACTCAGCCGGCTCCTAACCCGGTCTTGAGCAGGCACTAATCACGCAGCTGAGCAGGGACTAATCACACAGCTGATCAGGCACGAGTCAGGCAGCTGAGCAGGGATTAAGCATGCAGCTGAGCAAGCGCTAATCCCTTGATTCAGCAGACCCTGATCACGTGACTGAGCAGGCCCTGATCACGTGGCTGAGCATGCACTGATCACGTGACTGAGCATGCACTGATCACGTGACTGAGAGGCACTGATCACGTGACTGAGAGGCACTGATCACGTGACTGAGCATGCACTGATCACGTGACTGAGAGGCACTGATCACGTGACTGAGAGGCGCTGATCACGTGACTGAGGGGCGCTGATCACGTGACTGAGAGGCGCTGATCACGTGGCTATCATGCACTGATCACGTGCTTCAGGAGGCAATAATCAAAGAGCTGAGCAGGCACTAATCACTTGGCTAAGAGGGCACTAATCACGGAGAGGAGCAGGAAATCGTCAAGGAGCTGAGCAAACTGTAATGAAGTGGTTAAGCAGACTCTAAACACGTGACGCAGCAGGCTCTACACCCGTGACTGAGCAGACACAATTTGGGCAGCTCAGCAGACACCAATGGTGCAGCTCAGCAGACACAAATGGTGCAGCTCAGCAGACACCAATCATGCAGCTCAGCAGGCAATACTCATGGAGCTGAGCAGGCAGGAATCACTCAGCTCAGCAGGCAAAGATCAAGGAGCTGAGCAGGCACGAATCTCGCAGCTCAGCTGGCAAAAATCAAGGAGCTGAGCAGACTGCCATTAAGTGGCTAAGCAGACTCTAAACACGTGACTCAGCAGGCTTGACACCCGTGACTGAGCACACACGAATCTTGCAGCCCAGCAGACAATACTCCTGGAGCTGAGCAGGCAGGAATCACGCAGCTCAGCAGACAGTAATCAAGGAGCTGAGCAGGCACGAATCACGCAGCTCAGCAGGCAATAATCCTGGAGCTGAGCAAGCAGGAATCACGCAGCTCAGCAGGCAATAATCAAGAAGCAGAGCAGGCAGGAATCAGGCAGCTCAGCAGCCAATAAGCAAGAAGCTAGCAGTCAGGAATCGCGCAGCTCAGCAGGCAATAATCATGGAGCTGAGCTGGCAGGAATCACGCAACTCAGCAGGCAATAATCATGGAGCTGAGCAAGCAGGAATCACGCAGCTCAGCAGGCAATAATCAAGTAGCTGAGCAGGCAGGAATCACGCAGCTCAGCAGGCAATAATCATGGAGCTGAGCACGCAGGAATCACGCAGCTCAGCAGGCAATAAATATGGAGCTGAGCAAGCAGGAATCACGCAGCTCAGCAGGCAATAATCAAGAAGCTGAGCAGGCAGGAATCACGCAGCTTAGCAGGCAATAATCATGGAGCTGAGCAGACTGTAATGAAGTGGCTAAGCAGACTCTAATCACGTCACTCAGCCGGCTCCTAACCCGGTCTTGAGCAGGCACTAATCACGCAGCTGAGCAGGGACTAATCACACAGCTGATCAGGCACGAGTCAGGCAGCTGAGCAGGGATTAAGCATGCAGCTGAGCAAGCGCTAATCCCTTGATTCAGCAGACCCTGATCACGTGACTGAGCAGGCCCTGATCACGTGGCTGAGCATGCACTGATCACGTGACTGAGCATGCACTGATCACGTGACTGAGAGGCACTGATCACGTGACTGAGAGGCACTGATCACGTGACTGAGCATGCACTGATCACGTGACTGAGAGGCACTGATCACGTGACTGAGAGGCGCTGATCACGTGACTGAGGGGCGCTGATCACGTGACTGAGAGGCGCTGATCACGTGGCTATCATGCACTGATCACGTGCTTCAGGAGGCAATAATCAAAGAGCTGAGCAGGCACTAATCACTTGGCTAAGAGGGCACTAATCACGGAGAGGAGCAGGAAATCGTCAAGGAGCTGAGCAAACTGTAATGAAGTGGTTAAGCAGACTCTAAACACGTGACGCAGCAGGCTCTACACCCGTGACTGAGCAGACACAATTTGGGCAGCTCAGCAGACACCAATGGTGCAGCTCAGCAGACACAAATGGTGCAGCTCAGCAGACACCAATCATGCAGCTCAGCAGGCAATACTCATGGAGCTGAGCAGGCAGGAATCACTCAGCTCAGCAGGCAAAGATCAAGGAGCTGAGCAGGCACGAATCTCGCAGCTCAGCTGGCAAAAATCAAGGAGCTGAGCAGACTGCCATTAAGTGGCTAAGCAGACTCTAAACACGTGACTCAGCAGGCTTGACACCCGTGACTGAGCACACACGAATCTTGCAGCCCAGCAGACAATACTCCTGGAGCTGAGCAGGCAGGAATCACGCAGCTCAGCAGACAGTAATCAAGGAGCTGAGCAGGCACGAATCACGCAGCTCAGCAGGCAATAATCCTGGAGCTGAGCAAGCAGGAATCACGCAGCTCAGCAGGCAATAATCAAGAAGCAGAGCAGGCAGGAATCAGGCAGCTCAGCAGCCAATAAGCAAGAAGCTAGCAGTCAGGAATCGCGCAGCTCAGCAGGCAATAATCATGGAGCTGAGCTGGCAGGAATCACGCAACTCAGCAGGCAATACTCACGGACCTGAGCAGGCAGGAATCACGCAACTTAGCAGGCAATAATAATTGGAGCTGAAGGCTGTAATGAACTGGATAAGCAGACTCTAATCACGTGATTCAGCCGGCTCCTCTCTGGGGACTGAGCAGGCACTTATTATGCAGCTCAGCAAGCAAAAATCATGGAGCTGAGCAAGCAGGAATCACGCAGCTCAGCAGGCAATAATCATGGAGCTGAGCAAACAGGAATCACGCAGCTCAGCATGCAATAATCAAGAAGCTGAGCAGGCAGGAATCACGCAGCTCAGCAGGCAATAAATATGGAGCTGAGCAAGCAGGAATCACGCAGCTCAGCAGGCAATAATCAAGAAGCTGAGCAGGCAGGAATCACGCAGCTTAGCAGGCAATAATCATGGAGCTGAGCAGACTGTAATGAAGTGGCTAAGCAGACTCTAATCACGTCACTCAGCCGGCTCCTAACCCGGTCTTGAGCAGGCACTAATCACGCAGCTGAGCAGGGACTAATCACACAGCTGATCAGGCACGAGTCAGGCAGCTGAGCAGGGATTAAGCATGCAGCTGAGCAAGCGCTAATCCCTTGATTCAGCAGACCCTGATCACGTGACTGAGCAGGCCCTGATCACGTGGCTGAGCATGCACTGATCACGTGACTGAGCATGCACTGATCACGTGACTGAGAGGCACTGATCACGTGACTGAGAGGCGCTGATCACGTGACTGAGGGGCGCTGATCACGTGACTGAGAGGCGCTGATCACGTGGCTATCATGCACTGATCACGTGCTTCAGGAGGCAATAATCAAAGAGCTGAGCAGGCACTAATCACTTGGCTAAGAGGGCACTAATCACGGAGAGGAGCAGGAAATCGTCAAGGAGCTGAGCAAACTGTAATGAAGTGGTTAAGCAGACTCTAAACACGTGACGCAGCAGGCTCTACACCCGTGACTGAGCAGACACAATTTGGGCAGCTCAGCAGACACCAATGGTGCAGCTCAGCAGACACAAATGGTGCAGCTCAGCAGACACCAATCATGCAGCTCAGCAGGCAATACTCATGGAGCTGAGCAGGCAGGAATCACTCAGCTCAGCAGGCAAAGATCAAGGAGCTGAGCAGGCACGAATCTCGCAGCTCAGCTGGCAAAAATCAAGGAGCTGAGCAGACTGCCATTAAGTGGCTAAGCAGACTCTAAACACGTGACTCAGCAGGCTTGACACCCGTGACTGAGCACACACGAATCTTGCAGCCCAGCAGACAATACTCCTGGAGCTGAGCAGGCAGGAATCACGCAGCTCAGCAGACAGTAATCAAGGAGCTGAGCAGGCACGAATCACGCAGCTCAGCAGGCAATAATCCTGGAGCTGAGCAAGCAGGAATCACGCAGCTCAGCAGGCAATAATCAAGAAGCAGAGCAGGCAGGAATCAGGCAGCTCAGCAGCCAATAAGCAAGAAGCTAGCAGTCAGGAATCGCGCAGCTCAGCAGGCAATAATCATGGAGCTGAGCTGGCAGGAATCACGCAACTCAGCAGGCAATACTCACGGACCTGAGCAGGCAGGAATCACGCAACTTAGCAGGCAATAATAATTGGAGCTGAAGGCTGTAATGAACTGGATAAGCAGACTCTAATCACGTGATTCAGCCGGCTCCTCTCTGGGGACTGAGCAGGCACTTATTATGCAGCTCAGCAAGCAAAAATCATGGAGCTGAGCAAGCAGGAATCACGCAGCTCAGCAGGCAATAATCATGGAGCTGAGCAAACAGGAATCACGCAGCTCAGCATGCAATAATCAAGAAGCTGAGCAGGCAGGAATCACGCAGCTCAGCAGGCAATAAATATGGAGCTGAGCAAGCAGGAATCACGCAGCTCAGCAGGCAATAATCAAGAAGCTGAGCAGGCAGGAATCACGCAGCTTAGCAGGCAATAATCATGGAGCTGAGCAGACTGTAATGAAGTGGCTAAGCAGACTCTAATCACGTCACTCAGCCGGCTCCTAACCCGGTCTTGAGCAGGCACTAATCACGCAGCTGAGCAGGGACTAATCACACAGCTGATCAGGCACGAGTCAGGCAGCTGAGCAGGGATTAAGCATGCAGCTGAGCAAGCGCTAATCCCTTGATTCAGCAGACCCTGATCACGTGACTGAGCAGGCCCTGATCACGTGGCTGAGCATGCACTGATCACGTGACTGAGCATGCACTGATCACGTGACTGAGAGGCACTGATCACGTGACTGAGCATGCACTGATCACGTGACTGAGAGGCACTGATCACGTGACTGAGAGGCGCTGATCACGTGACTGAGGGGCGCTGATCACGTGACTGAGAGGCGCTGATCACGTGGCTATCATGCACTGATCACGTGCTTCAGGAGGCAATAATCAAAGAGCTGAGCAGGCACTAATCACTTGGCTAAGAGGGCACTAATCACGGAGAGGAGCAGGAAATCGTCAAGGAGCTGAGCAAACTGTAATGAAGTGGTTAAGCAGACTCTAAACACGTGACGCAGCAGGCTCTACACCCGTGACTGAGCAGACACAATTTGGGCAGCTCAGCAGACACCAATGGTGCAGCTCAGCAGACACAAATGGTGCAGCTCAGCAGACACCAATCATGCAGCTCAGCAGGCAATACTCATGGAGCTGAGCAGGCAGGAATCACTCAGCTCAGCAGGCAAAGATCAAGGAGCTGAGCAGGCACGAATCTCGCAGCTCAGCTGGCAAAAATCAAGGAGCTGAGCAGACTGCCATTAAGTGGCTAAGCAGACTCTAAACACGTGACTCAGCAGGCTTGACACCCGTGACTGAGCACACACGAATCTTGCAGCCCAGCAGACAATACTCCTGGAGCTGAGCAGGCAGGAATCACGCAGCTCAGCAGACAGTAATCAAGGAGCTGAGCAGGCACGAATCACGCAGCTCAGCAGGCAATAATCCTGGAGCTGAGCAAGCAGGAATCACGCAGCTCAGCAGGCAATAATCAAGAAGCAGAGCAGGCAGGAATAAGGCAGCTCAGCAGCCAATAAGCAAGAAGCTAGCAGTCAGGAATCGCGCAGCTCAGCAGGCAATAATCATGGAGCTGAGCTGGCAGGAATCACGCAACTTAGCAGGCAATAATAATTGGAGCTGAAGGCTGTAATGAACTGGATAAGCAGACTCTAATCACGTGATTCAGCCGGCTCCTCTCTGGGGACTGAGCAGGCACTTATTATGCAGCTCAGCAAGCAAAAATCATGGAGCTGAGCAAGCAGGAATCACGCAGCTCAGCAGGCAATAAATATGGAGCTGAGCAAGCAGGAATCACGCAGCTCAGCAGGCAATAATCAAGAAGCTGAGCAGGCAGGAATCACGCAGCTTAGCAGGCAATAATCATGGAGCTGAGCAGACTGTAATGAAGTGGCTAAGCAGACTCTAATCACGTCACTCAGCCGGCTCCTAACCCGGTCTTGAGCAGGCACTAATCACGCAGCTGAGCAGGGACTAATCACACAGCTGATCAGGCACGAGTCAGGCAGCTGAGCAGGGATTAAGCATGCAGCTGAGCAAGCGCTAATCCCTTGATTCAGCAGACCCTGATCACGTGACTGAGCAGGCCCTGATCACGTGGCTGAGCATGCACTGATCACGTGACTGAGCATGCACTGATCACGTGACTGAGAGGCACTGATCACGTGACTGAGCATGCACTGATCACGTGACTGAGAGGCACTGATCACGTGACTGAGAGGCGCTGATCACGTGACTGAGGGGCGCTGATCACGTGACTGAGAGGCGCTGATCACGTGGCTATCATGCACTGATCACGTGCTTCAGGAGGCAATAATCAAAGAGCTGAGCAGGCACTAATCACTTGGCTAAGAGGGCACTAATCACGGAGAGGAGCAGGAAATCGTCAAGGAGCTGAGCAAACTGTAATGAAGTGGTTAAGCAGACTCTAAACACGTGACGCAGCAGGCTCTACACCCGTGACTGAGCAGACACAATTTGGGCAGCTCAGCAGACACCAATGGTGCAGCTCAGCAGACACAAATGGTGCAGCTCAGCAGACACCAATCATGCAGCTCAGCAGGCAATACTCATGGAGCTGAGCAGGCAGGAATCACTCAGCTCAGCAGGCAAAGATCAAGGAGCTGAGCAGGCACGAATCTCGCAGCTCAGCTGGCAAAAATCAAGGAGCTGAGCAGACTGCCATTAAGTGGCTAAGCAGACTCTAAACACGTGACTCAGCAGGCTTGACACCCGTGACTGAGCACACACGAATCTTGCAGCCCAGCAGACAATACTCCTGGAGCTGAGCAGGCAGGAGCAGCTCAGCAGCAGGCAGGGCAAATCACGCAGCTCAGCAGGCAATCAGCTGAGCAGCAGGAATCACGCAGCTCAGCAGGCAATAATCAAGAAGCAGCAGGCAGGAATCAGGCAGCTCAGCAGCCAATAAGCAAGAATCAGTCGCAGCTCAGCAGGCAATAATCATGGAGCTGAGCAGGCAGGAATCACGCAACTTAGCAGGCAATAATAATTGGAGCTGAAGGCTGTAATGAACTGGATAAGCAGACTCTAATCACGTGATTCAGCCGGCTCCTCTCTGGGGACTGAGCAGGCACTTATTATGCAGCTCAGCAAGCAAAAATCATGGAGCTGAGCAAGCAGGAATCACGCAGCTCAGCAGGCAATAAATATGGAGCTGAGCAAGCAGGAATCACGCAGCTCAGCAGGCAATAATCAAGAAGCTGAGCAGGCAGGAATCACGCAGCTTAGCAGGCAATAATCATGGAGCTGAGCAGACTGTAATGAAGTGGCTAAGCAGACTCTAATCACGTCACTCAGCCGGCTCCTAACCCGGTCTTGAGCAGGCACTAATCACGCAGCTGAGCAGGGACTAATCACACAGCTGATCAGGCACGAGTCAGGCAGCTGAGCAGGGATTAAGCATGCAGCTGAGCAAGCGCTAATCCCTTGATTCAGCAGACCCTGATCACGTGACTGAGCAGGCCCTGATCACGTGGCTGAGCATGCACTGATCACGTGACTGAGCATGCACTGATCACGTGACTGAGAGGCACTGATCACGTGACTGAGCATGCACTGATCACGTGACTGAGAGGCACTGATCACGTGACTGAGAGGCGCTGATCACGTGACTGAGGGGCGCTGATCACGTGACTGAGAGGCGCTGATCACGTGGCTATCATGCACTGATCACGTGCTTCAGGAGGCAATAATCAAAGAGCTGAGCAGGCACTAATCACTTGGCTAAGAGGGCACTAATCACGGAGAGGAGCAGGAAATCGTCAAGGAGCTGAGCAAACTGTAATGAAGTGGTTAAGCAGACTCTAAACACGTGACGCAGCAGGCTCTACACCCGTGACTGAGCAGACACAATTTGGGCAGCTCAGCAGACACCAATGGTGCAGCTCAGCAGACACAAATGGTGCAGCTCAGCAGACACCAATCATGCAGCTCAGCAGGCAATACTCATGGAGCTGAGCAGGCAGGAATCACTCAGCTCAGCAGGCAAAGATCAAGGAGCTGAGCAGGCACGAATCTCGCAGCTCAGCTGGCAAAAATCAAGGAGCTGAGCAGACTGCCATTAAGTGGCTAAGCAGACTCTAAACACGTGACTCAGCAGGCTTGACACCCGTGACTGAGCACACACGAATCTTGCAGCCCAGCAGACAATACTCCTGGAGCTGAGCAGGCAGGAATCACGCAGCTCAGCAGACAGTAATCAAGGAGCTGAGCAGGCACGAATCACGCAGCTCAGCAGGCAATAATCCTGGAGCTGAGCAAGCAGGAATCACGCAGCTCAGCAGGCAATAATCAAGAAGCAGAGCAGGCAGGAATCAGGCAGCTCAGCAGCCAATAAGCAAGAAGCTAGCAGTCAGGAATCGCGCAGCTCAGCAGGCAATAATCATGGAGCTGAGCTGGCAGGAATCACGCAACTCAGCAGGCAATACTCACGGACCTGAGCAGGCAGGAATCACGCAACTTAGCAGGCAATAATAATTGGAGCTGAAGGCTGTAATGAACTGGATAAGCAGACTCTAATCACGTGATTCAGCCGGCTCCTCTCTGGGGACTGAGCAGGCACTTATTATGCAGCTCAGCAAGCAAAAATCATGGAGCTGAGCAAGCAGGAATCACGCAGCTCAGCAGGCAATAATCATGGAGCTGAGCAAACAGGAATCACGCAGCTCAGCATGCAATAATCAAGAAGCTGAGCAGGCAGGAATCACGCAGCTCAGCAGGCAATAAATATGGAGCTGAGCAAGCAGGAATCACGCAGCTCAGCAGGCAATAATCAAGAAGCTGAGCAGGCAGGAATCACGCAGCTTAGCAGGCAATAATCATGGAGCTGAGCAGACTGTAATGAAGTGGCTAAGCAGACTCTAATCACGTCACTCAGCCGGCTCCTAACCCGGTCTTGAGCAGGCACTAATCACGCAGCTGAGCAGGGACTAATCACACAGCTGATCAGGCACGAGTCAGGCAGCTGAGCAGGGATTAAGCATGCAGCTGAGCAAGCGCTAATCCCTTGATTCAGCAGACCCTGATCACGTGACTGAGCAGGCCCTGATCACGTGGCTGAGCATGCACTGATCACGTGACTGAGCATGCACTGATCACGTGACTGAGAGGCACTGATCACGTGACTGAGAGGCACTGATCACGTGACTGAGCATGCACTGATCACGTGACTGAGAGGCACTGATCACGTGACTGAGAGGCGCTGATCACGTGACTGAGGGGCGCTGATCACGTGACTGAGAGGCGCTGATCACGTGGCTATCATGCACTGATCACGTGCTTCAGGAGGCAATAATCAAAGAGCTGAGCAGGCACTAATCACTTGGCTAAGAGGGCACTAATCACGGAGAGGAGCAGGAAATCGTCAAGGAGCTGAGCAAACTGTAATGAAGTGGTTAAGCAGACTCTAAACACGTGACGCAGCAGGCTCTACACCCGTGACTGAGCAGACACAATTTGGGCAGCTCAGCAGACACCAATGGTGCAGCTCAGCAGACACAAATGGTGCAGCTCAGCAGACACCAATCATGCAGCTCAGCAGGCAATACTCATGGAGCTGAGCAGGCAGGAATCACTCAGCTCAGCAGGCAAAGATCAAGGAGCTGAGCAGGCACGAATCTCGCAGCTCAGCTGGCAAAAATCAAGGAGCTGAGCAGACTGCCATTAAGTGGCTAAGCAGACTCTAAACACGTGACTCAGCAGGCTTGACACCCGTGACTGAGCACACACGAATCTTGCAGCCCAGCAGACAATACTCCTGGAGCTGAGCAGGCAGGAATCACGCAGCTCAGCAGACAGTAATCAAGGAGCTGAGCAGGCACGAATCACGCAGCTCAGCAGGCAATAATCCTGGAGCTGAGCAAGCAGGAATCACGCAGCTCAGCAGGCAATAATCAAGAAGCAGAGCAGGCAGGAATCAGGCAGCTCAGCAGCCAATAAGCAAGAAGCTAGCAGTCAGGAATCGCGCAGCTCAGCAGGCAATAATCATGGAGCTGAGCTGGCAGGAATCACGCAACTCAGCAGGCAATACTCACGGACCTGAGCAGGCAGGAATCACGCAACTTAGCAGGCAATAATAATTGGAGCTGAAGGCTGTAATGAACTGGATAAGCAGACTCTAATCACGTGATTCAGCCGGCTCCTCTCTGGGGACTGAGCAGGCACTTATTATGCAGCTCAGCAAGCAAAAATCATGGAGCTGAGCAAGCAGGAATCACGCAGCTCAGCAGGCAATAATCATGGAGCTGAGCAAACAGGAATCACGCAGCTCAGCATGCAATAATCAAGAAGCTGAGCAGGCAGGAATCACGCAGCTCAGCAGGCAATAAATATGGAGCTGAGCAAGCAGGAATCACGCAGCTCAGCAGGCAATAATCAAGAAGCTGAGCAGGCAGGAATCACGCAGCTTAGCAGGCAATAATCATGGAGCTGAGCAGACTGTAATGAAGTGGCTAAGCAGACTCTAATCACGTCACTCAGCCGGCTCCTAACCCGGTCTTGAGCAGGCACTAATCACGCAGCTGAGCAGGGACTAATCACACAGCTGATCAGGCACGAGTCAGGCAGCTGAGCAGGGATTAAGCATGCAGCTGAGCAAGCGCTAATCCCTTGATTCAGCAGACCCTGATCACGTGACTGAGCAGGCCCTGATCACGTGGCTGAGCATGCACTGATCACGTGACTGAGCATGCACTGATCACGTGACTGAGAGGCACTGATCACGTGACTGAGAGGCACTGATCACGTGACTGAGCATGCACTGATCACGTGACTGAGAGGCACTGATCACGTGACTGAGAGGCGCTGATCACGTGACTGAGGGGCGCTGATCACGTGACTGAGAGGCGCTGATCACGTGGCTATCATGCACTGATCACGTGCTTCAGGAGGCAATAATCAAAGAGCTGAGCAGGCACTAATCACTTGGCTAAGAGGGCACTAATCACGGAGAGGAGCAGGAAATCGTCAAGGAGCTGAGCAAACTGTAATGAAGTGGTTAAGCAGACTCTAAACACGTGACGCAGCAGGCTCTACACCCGTGACTGAGCAGACACAATTTGGGCAGCTCAGCAGACACCAATGGTGCAGCTCAGCAGACACAAATGGTGCAGCTCAGCAGACACCAATCATGCAGCTCAGCAGGCAATACTCATGGAGCTGAGCAGGCAGGAATCACTCAGCTCAGCAGGCAAAGATCAAGGAGCTGAGCAGGCACGAATCTCGCAGCTCAGCTGGCAAAAATCAAGGAGCTGAGCAGACTGCCATTAAGTGGCTAAGCAGACTCTAAACACGTGACTCAGCAGGCTTGACACCCGTGACTGAGCACACACGAATCTTGCAGCCCAGCAGACAATACTCCTGGAGCTGAGCAGGCAGGAATCACGCAGCTCAGCAGACAGTAATCAAGGAGCTGAGCAGGCACGAATCACGCAGCTCAGCAGGCAATAATCCTGGAGCTGAGCAAGCAGGAATCACGCAGCTCAGCAGGCAATAATCAAGAAGCAGAGCAGGCAGGAATCAGGCAGCTCAGCAGCCAATAAGCAAGAAGCTAGCAGTCAGGAATCGCGCAGCTCAGCAGGCAATAATCATGGAGCTGAGCTGGCAGGAATCACGCAACTCAGCAGGCAATACTCACGGACCTGAGCAGGCAGGAATCACGCAACTTAGCAGGCAATAATAATTGGAGCTGAAGGCTGTAATGAACTGGATAAGCAGACTCTAATCACGTGATTCAGCCGGCTCCTCTCTGGGGACTGAGCAGGCACTTATTATGCAGCTCAGCAAGCAAAAATCATGGAGCTGAGCAAGCAGGAATCACGCAGCTCAGCAGGCAATAATCATGGAGCTGAGCAAACAGGAATCACGCAGCTCAGCATGCAATAATCAAGAAGCTGAGCAGGCAGGAATCACGCAGCTCAGCAGGCAATAAATATGGAGCTGAGCAAGCAGGAATCACGCAGCTCAGCAGGCAATAATCAAGAAGCTGAGCAGGCAGGAATCACGCAGCTTAGCAGGCAATAATCATGGAGCTGAGCAGACTGTAATGAAGTGGCTAAGCAGACTCTAATCACGTCACTCAGCCGGCTCCTAACCCGGTCTTGAGCAGGCACTAATCACGCAGCTGAGCAGGGACTAATCACACAGCTGATCAGGCACGAGTCAGGCAGCTGAGCAGGGATTAAGCATGCAGCTGAGCAAGCGCTAATCCCTTGATTCAGCAGACCCTGATCACGTGACTGAGCAGGCCCTGATCACGTGGCTGAGCATGCACTGATCACGTGACTGAGCATGCACTGATCACGTGACTGAGAGGCACTGATCACGTGACTGAGCATGCACTGATCACGTGACTGAGAGGCACTGATCACGTGACTGAGAGGCGCTGATCACGTGACTGAGGGGCGCTGATCACGTGACTGAGAGGCGCTGATCACGTGGCTATCATGCACTGATCACGTGCTTCAGGAGGCAATAATCAAAGAGCTGAGCAGGCACTAATCACTTGGCTAAGAGGGCACTAATCACGGAGAGGAGCAGGAAATCGTCAAGGAGCTGAGCAAACTGTAATGAAGTGGTTAAGCAGACTCTAAACACGTGACGCAGCAGGCTCTACACCCGTGACTGAGCAGACACAATTTGGGCAGCTCAGCAGACACCAATGGTGCAGCTCAGCAGACACAAATGGTGCAGCTCAGCAGACACCAATCATGCAGCTCAGCAGGCAATACTCATGGAGCTGAGCAGGCAGGAATCACTCAGCTCAGCAGGCAAAGATCAAGGAGCTGAGCAGGCACGAATCTCGCAGCTCAGCTGGCAAAAATCAAGGAGCTGAGCAGACTGCCATTAAGTGGCTAAGCAGACTCTAAACACGTGACTCAGCAGGCTTGACACCCGTGACTGAGCACACACGAATCTTGCAGCCCAGCAGACAATACTCCTGGAGCTGAGCAGGCAGGAATCACGCAGCTCAGCAGACAGTAATCAAGGAGCTGAGCAGGCACGAATCACGCAGCTCAGCAGGCAATAATCCTGGAGCTGAGCAAGCAGGAATCACGCAGCTCAGCAGGCAATAATCAAGAAGCAGAGCAGGCAGGAATCAGGCAGCTCAGCAGCCAATAAGCAAGAAGCTAGCAGTCAGGAATCGCGCAGCTCAGCAGGCAATAATCATGGAGCTGAGCTGGCAGGAATCACGCAACTCAGCAGGCAATACTCACGGACCTGAGCAGGCAGGAATCACGCAACTTAGCAGGCAATAATAATTGGAGCTGAAGGCTGTAATGAACTGGATAAGCAGACTCTAATCACGTGATTCAGCCGGCTCCTCTCTGGGGACTGAGCAGGCACTTATTATGCAGCTCAGCAAGCAAAAATCATGGAGCTGAGCAAGCAGGAATCACGCAGCTCAGCAGGCAATAAATCATGGAGCTGAGCAAGCAGGAATCACGCAGCTCAGCAGGCAATAATCAAGAAGCTGAGCAGGCAGGAATCACGCAGCTTAGCAGGCAATAATCATGGAGCTGAGCAGACTGTAATGAAGTGGCTAAGCAGACTCTAATCACGTCACTCAGCCGGCTCCTAACCCGGTCTTGAGCAGGCACTAATCACGCAGCTGAGCAGGGACTAATCACACAGCTGATCAGGCACGAGTCAGGCAGCTGAGCAGGGATTAAGCATGCAGCTGAGCAAGCGCTAATCCCTTGATTCAGCAGACCCTGATCACGTGACTGAGCAGGCCCTGATCACGTGGCTGAGCATGCACTGATCACGTGACTGAGCATGCACTGATCACGTGACTGAGAGGCACTGATCACGTGACTGAGAGGCACTGATCACGTGACTGAGCATGCACTGATCACGTGACTGAGAGGCACTGATCACGTGACTGAGAGGCGCTGATCACGTGACTGAGGGGCGCTGATCACGTGACTGAGAGGCGCTGATCACGTGGCTATCATGCACTGATCACGTGCTTCAGGAGGCAATAATCAAAGAGCTGAGCAGGCACTAATCACTTGGCTAAGAGGGCACTAATCACGGAGAGGAGCAGGAAATCGTCAAGGAGCTGAGCAAACTGTAATGAAGTGGTTAAGCAGACTCTAAACACGTGACGCAGCAGGCTCTACACCCGTGACTGAGCAGACACAATTTGGGCAGCTCAGCAGACACCAATGGTGCAGCTCAGCAGACACAAATGGTGCAGCTCAGCAGACACCAATCATGCAGCTCAGCAGGCAATACTCATGGAGCTGAGCAGGCAGGAATCACTCAGCTCAGCAGGCAAAGATCAAGGAGCTGAGCAGGCACGAATCTCGCAGCTCAGCTGGCAAAAATCAAGGAGCTGAGCAGACTGCCATTAAGTGGCTAAGCAGACTCTAAACACGTGACTCAGCAGGCTTGACACCCGTGACTGAGCACACACGAATCTTGCAGCCCAGCAGACAATACTCCTGGAGCTGAGCAGGCAGGAATCACGCAGCTCAGCAGACAGTAATCAAGGAGCTGAGCAGGCACGAATCACGCAGCTCAGCAGGCAATAATCCTGGAGCTGAGCAAGCAGGAATCACGCAGCTCAGCAGGCAATAATCAAGAAGCAGAGCAGGCAGGAATCAGGCAGCTCAGCAGCCAATAAGCAAGAAGCTAGCAGTCAGGAATCGCGCAGCTCAGCAGGCAATAATCATGGAGCTGAGCTGGCAGGAATCACGCAACTCAGCAGGCAATAATCATGGAGCTGAGCAAGCAGGAATCACGCAGCTCAGCAGGCAATAATCAAGAAGCTGAGCAGGCAGGAATCACGCAGCTCAGCAGGCAATAATCATGGAGCTGAGCAGGCAGGAATCACGCAGCTCAGCAGGCAATAAATATGGAGCTGAGCAAGCAGGAATCACGCAGCTCAGCAGGCAATAATCAAGAAGCTGAGCAGGCAGGAATCACGCAGCTTAGCAGGCAATAATCATGGAGCTGAGCAGACTGTAATGAAGTGGCTAAGCAGACTCTAATCACGTCACTCAGCCGGCTCCTAACCCGGTCTTGAGCAGGCACTAATCACGCAGCTGAGCAGGGACTAATCACACAGCTGATCAGGCACGAGTCAGGCAGCTGAGCAGGGATTAAGCATGCAGCTGAGCAAGCGCTAATCCCTTGATTCAGCAGACCCTGATCACGTGACTGAGCAGGCCCTGATCACGTGGCTGAGCATGCACTGATCACGTGACTGAGCATGCACTGATCACGTGACTGAGAGGCACTGATCACGTGACTGAGCATGCACTGATCACGTGACTGAGAGGCACTGATCACGTGACTGAGAGGCGCTGATCACGTGACTGAGGGGCGCTGATCACGTGACTGAGAGGCGCTGATCACGTGGCTATCATGCACTGATCACGTGCTTCAGGAGGCAATAATCAAAGAGCTGAGCAGGCACTAATCACTTGGCTAAGAGGGCACTAATCACGGAGAGGAGCAGGAAATCGTCAAGGAGCTGAGCAAACTGTAATGAAGTGGTTAAGCAGACTCTAAACACGTGACGCAGCAGGCTCTACACCCGTGACTGAGCAGACACAATTTGGGCAGCTCAGCAGACACCAATGGTGCAGCTCAGCAGACACAAATGGTGCAGCTCAGCAGACACCAATCATGCAGCTCAGCAGGCAATACTCATGGAGCTGAGCAGGCAGGAATCACTCAGCTCAGCAGGCAAAGATCAAGGAGCTGAGCAGGCACGAATCTCGCAGCTCAGCTGGCAAAAATCAAGGAGCTGAGCAGACTGCCATTAAGTGGCTAAGCAGACTTAAACACGTGACTCAGCAGGCTTGACACCCGTGACTGAGCACACACGAATCTTGCAGCCCAGCAGACAATACTCCTGGAGCTGAGCAGGCAGGAATCACGCAGCTCAGCAGACAGTAATCAAGGAGCTGAGCAGGCACGAATCACGCAGCTCAGCAGGCAATAATCCTGGAGCTGAGCAAGCAGGAATCACGCAGCTCAGCAGGCAATAATCAAGAAGCAGAGCAGGCAGGAATCAGGCAGCTCAGCAGCCAATAAGCAAGAAGCTAGCAGTCAGGAATCGCGCAGCTCAGCAGGCAATAATCATGGAGCTGAGCTGGCAGGAATCACGCAACTCAGCAGGCAATACTCACGGACCTGAGCAGGCAGGAATCACGCAACTTAGCAGGCAATAATAATTGGAGCTGAAGGCTGTAATGAACTGGATAAGCAGACTCTAATCACGTGATTCAGCCGGCTCCTCTCTGGGGACTGAGCAGGCACTTATTATGCAGCTCAGCAAGCAAAAATCATGGAGCTGAGCAAGCAGGAATCACGCAGCTCAGCAGGCAATAATCATGGAGCTGAGCAAACAGGAATCACGCAGCTCAGCATGCAATAATCAAGAAGCTGAGCAGGCAGGAATCACGCAGCTCAGCAGGCAATAAATATGGAGCTGAGCAAGCAGGAATCACGCAGCTCAGCAGGCAATAATCAAGAAGCTGAGCAGGCAGGAATCACGCAGCTTAGCAGGCAATAATCATGGAGCTGAGCAGACTGTAATGAAGTGGCTAAGCAGACTCTAATCACGTCACTCAGCCGGCTCCTAACCCGGTCTTGAGCAGGCACTAATCACGCAGCTGAGCAGGGACTAATCACACAGCTGATCAGGCACGAGTCAGGCAGCTGAGCAGGGATTAAGCATGCAGCTGAGCAAGCGCTAATCCCTTGATTCAGCAGACCCTGATCACGTGACTGAGCAGGCCCTGATCACGTGGCTGAGCATGCACTGATCACGTGACTGAGCATGCACTGATCACGTGACTGAGAGGCACTGATCACGTGACTGAGAGGCACTGATCACGTGACTGAGCATGCACTGATCACGTGACTGAGAGGCACTGATCACGTGACTGAGAGGCGCTGATCACGTGACTGAGGGGCGCTGATCACGTGACTGAGAGGCGCTGATCACGTGGCTATCATGCACTGATCACGTGCTTCAGGAGGCAATAATCAAAGAGCTGAGCAGGCACTAATCACTTGGCTAAGAGGGCACTAATCACGGAGAGGAGCAGGAAATCGTCAAGGAGCTGAGCAAACTGTAATGAAGTGGTTAAGCAGACTCTAAACACGTGACGCAGCAGGCTCTACACCCGTGACTGAGCAGACACAATTTGGGCAGCTCAGCAGACACCAATGGTGCAGCTCAGCAGACACAAATGGTGCAGCTCAGCAGACACCAATCATGCAGCTCAGCAGGCAATACTCATGGAGCTGAGCAGGCAGGAATCACTCAGCTCAGCAGGCAAAGATCAAGGAGCTGAGCAGGCACGAATCTCGCAGCTCAGCTGGCAAAAATCAAGGAGCTGAGCAGACTGCCATTAAGTGGCTAAGCAGACTTAAACACGTGACTCAGCAGGCTTGACACCCGTGACTGAGCACACACGAATCTTGCAGCCCAGCAGACAATACTCCTGGAGCTGAGCAGGCAGGAATCACGCAGCTCAGCAGACAGTAATCAAGGAGCTGAGCAGGCACGAATCACGCAGCTCAGCAGGCAATAATCCTGGAGCTGAGCAAGCAGGAATCACGCAGCTCAGCAGGCAATAATCAAGAAGCAGAGCAGGCAGGAATCAGGCAGCTCAGCAGCCAATAAGCAAGAAGCTAGCAGTCAGGAATCGCGCAGCTCAGCAGGCAATAATCATGGAGCTGAGCTGGCAGGAATCACGCAACTCAGCAGGCAATACTCACGGACCTGAGCAGGCAGGAATCACGCAACTTAGCAGGCAATAATAATTGGAGCTGAAGGCTGTAATGAACTGGATAAGCAGACTCTAATCACGTGATTCAGCCGGCTCCTCTCTGGGGACTGAGCAGGCACTTATTATGCAGCTCAGCAAGCAAAAATCATGGAGCTGAGCAAGCAGGAATCACGCAGCTCAGCAGGCAATAATCATGGAGCTGAGCAAACAGGAATCACGCAGCTCAGCATGCAATAATCAAGAAGCTGAGCAGGCAGGAATCACGCAGCTCAGCAGGCAATAAATATGGAGCTGAGCAAGCAGGAATCACGCAGCTCAGCAGGCAATAATCAAGAAGCTGAGCAGGCAGGAATCACGCAGCTTAGCAGGCAATAATCATGGAGCTGAGCAGACTGTAATGAAGTGGCTAAGCAGACTCTAATCACGTCACTCAGCCGGCTCCTAACCCGGTCTTGAGCAGGCACTAATCACGCAGCTGAGCAGGGACTAATCACACAGCTGATCAGGCACGAGTCAGGCAGCTGAGCAGGGATTAAGCATGCAGCTGAGCAAGCGCTAATCCCTTGATTCAGCAGACCCTGATCACGTGACTGAGCAGGCCCTGATCACGTGGCTGAGCATGCACTGATCACGTGACTGAGCATGCACTGATCACGTGACTGAGAGGCACTGATCACGTGACTGAGCATGCACTGATCACGTGACTGAGAGGCACTGATCACGTGACTGAGAGGCGCTGATCACGTGACTGAGGGGCGCTGATCACGTGACTGAGAGGCGCTGATCACGTGGCTATCATGCACTGATCACGTGCTTCAGGAGGCAATAATCAAAGAGCTGAGCAGGCACTAATCACTTGGCTAAGAGGGCACTAATCACGGAGAGGAGCAGGAAATCGTCAAGGAGCTGAGCAAACTGTAATGAAGTGGTTAAGCAGACTCTAAACACGTGACGCAGCAGGCTCTACACCCGTGACTGAGCAGACACAATTTGGGCAGCTCAGCAGACACCAATGGTGCAGCTCAGCAGACACAAATGGTGCAGCTCAGCAGACACCAATCATGCAGCTCAGCAGGCAATACTCATGGAGCTGAGCAGGCAGGAATCACTCAGCTCAGCAGGCAAAGATCAAGGAGCTGAGCAGGCACGAATCTCGCAGCTCAGCTGGCAAAAATCAAGGAGCTGAGCAGACTGCCATTAAGTGGCTAAGCAGACTCTAAACACGTGACTCAGCAGGCTTGACACCCGTGACTGAGCACACACGAATCTTGCAGCCCAGCAGACAATACTCCTGGAGCTGAGCAGGCAGGAATCACGCAGCTCAGCAGACAGTAATCAAGGAGCTGAGCAGGCACGAATCACGCAGCTCAGCAGGCAATAATCCTGGAGCTGAGCAAGCAGGAATCACGCAGCTCAGCAGGCAATAATCAAGAAGCAGAGCAGGCAGGAATCAGGCAGCTCAGCAGCCAATAAGCAAGAAGCTAGCAGTCAGGAATCGCGCAGCTCAGCAGGCAATAATCATGGAGCTGAGCTGGCAGGAATCACGCAACTCAGCAGGCAATACTCACGGACCTGAGCAGGCAGGAATCACGCAACTTAGCAGGCAATAATAATTGGAGCTGAAGGCTGTAATGAACTGGATAAGCAGACTCTAATCACGTGATTCAGCCGGCTCCTCTCTGGGGACTGAGCAGGCACTTATTATGCAGCTCAGCAAGCAAAAATCATGGAGCTGAGCAAGCAGGAATCACGCAGCTCAGCAGGCAATAATCATGGAGCTGAGCAAACAGGAATCACGCAGCTCAGCATGCAATAATCAAGAAGCTGAGCAGGCAGGAATCACGCAGCTCAGCAGGCAATAAATATGGAGCTGAGCAAGCAGGAATCACGCAGCTCAGCAGGCAATAATCAAGAAGCTGAGCAGGCAGGAATCACGCAGCTTAGCAGGCAATAATCATGGAGCTGAGCAGACTGTAATGAAGTGGCTAAGCAGACTCTAATCACGTCACTCAGCCGGCTCCTAACCCGGTCTTGAGCAGGCACTAATCACGCAGCTGAGCAGGGACTAATCACACAGCTGATCAGGCACGAGTCAGGCAGCTGAGCAGGGATTAAGCATGCAGCTGAGCAAGCGCTAATCCCTTGATTCAGCAGACCCTGATCACGTGACTGAGCAGGCCCTGATCACGTGGCTGAGCATGCACTGATCACGTGACTGAGCATGCACTGATCACGTGACTGAGAGGCACTGATCACGTGACTGAGCATGCACTGATCACGTGACTGAGAGGCACTGATCACGTGACTGAGAGGCGCTGATCACGTGACTGAGGGGCGCTGATCACGTGACTGAGAGGCGCTGATCACGTGGCTATCATGCACTGATCACGTGCTTCAGGAGGCAATAATCAAAGAGCTGAGCAGGCACTAATCACTTGGCTAAGAGGGCACTAATCACGGAGAGGAGCAGGAAATCGTCAAGGAGCTGAGCAAACTGTAATGAAGTGGTTAAGCAGACTCTAAACACGTGACGCAGCAGGCTCTACACCCGTGACTGAGCAGACACAATTTGGGCAGCTCAGCAGACACCAATGGTGCAGCTCAGCAGACACAAATGGTGCAGCTCAGCAGACACCAATCATGCAGCTCAGCAGGCAATACTCATGGAGCTGAGCAGGCAGGAATCACTCAGCTCAGCAGGCAAAGATCAAGGAGCTGAGCAGGCACGAATCTCGCAGCTCAGCTGGCAAAAATCAAGGAGCTGAGCAGACTGCCATTAAGTGGCTAAGCAGACTCTAAACACGTGACTCAGCAGGCTTGACACCCGTGACTGAGCACACACGAATCTTGCAGCCCAGCAGACAATACTCCTGGAGCTGAGCAGGCAGGAATCACGCAGCTCAGCAGACAGTACTCAAGGAGCTGAGCAGGCACGAATCACGCAGCTCAGCAGGCAATAATCCTGGAGCTGAGCAAGCAGGAATCACGCAGCTCAGCAGGCAATAAAGAAGCAGAGCAGGCAGGAATCAGGCAGCTCAGCAGCCAATAATCATGGAGCTGAGCTGGCAGGAATCACGCAACTCAGCAGGCAATACTCACGGACCTGAGCAGGCAGGAATCACGCAACTTAGCAGGCAATAATAATTGGAGCTGAAGGCTGTAATGAACTGGATAAGCAGACTCTAATCACGTGATTCAGCCGGCTCCTCTCTGGGGACTGAGCAGGCACTTATTATGCAGCTCAGCAAGCAAAAATCATGGAGCTGAGCAAGCAGGAATCACGCAGCTCAGCAGGCAATAATCATGGAGCTGAGCAAACAGGAATCACGCAGCTCAGCATGCAATAATCAAGAAGCTGAGCAGGCAGGAATCACGCAGCTCAGCAGGCAATAAATATGGAGCTGAGCAAGCAGGAATCACGCAGCTCAGCAGGCAATAATCAAGAAGCTGAGCAGGCAGGAATCACGCAGCTTAGCAGGCAATAATCATGGAGCTGAGCAGACTGTAATGAAGTGGCTAAGCAGACTCTAATCACGTCACTCAGCCGGCTCCTAACCCGGTCTTGAGCAGGCACTAATCACGCAGCTGAGCAGGGACTAATCACACAGCTGATCAGGCACGAGTCAGGCAGCTGAGCAGGGATTAAGCATGCAGCTGAGCAAGCGCTAATCCCTTGATTCAGCAGACCCTGATCACGTGACTGAGCAGGCCCTGATCACGTGGCTGAGCATGCACTGATCACGTGACTGAGAGGCACTGATCACGTGACTGAGAGGCGCTGATCACGTGACTGAGGGGCGCTGATCACGTGACTGAGAGGCGCTGATCACGTGGCTATCATGCACTGATCACGTGCTTCAGGAGGCAATAATCAAAGAGCTGAGCAGGCACTAATCACTTGGCTAAGAGGGCACTAATCACGGAGAGGAGCAGGAAATCGTCAAGGAGCTGAGCAAACTGTAATGAAGTGGTTAAGCAGACTCTAAACACGTGACGCAGCAGGCTCTACACCCGTGACTGAGCAGACACAATTTGGGCAGCTCAGCAGACACCAATGGTGCAGCTCAGCAGACACAAATGGTGCAGCTCAGCAGACACCAATCATGCAGCTCAGCAGGCAATACTCATGGAGCTGAGCAGGCAGGAATCACTCAGCTCAGCAGGCAAAGATCAAGGAGCTGAGCAGGCACGAATCTCGCAGCTCAGCTGGCAAAAATCAAGGAGCTGAGCAGACTGCCATTAAGTGGCTAAGCAGACTCTAAACACGTGACTCAGCAGGCTTGACACCCGTGACTGAGCACACACGAATCTTGCAGCCCAGCAGACAATACTCCTGGAGCTGAGCAGGCAGGAATCACGCAGCTCAGCAGACAGTAATCAAGGAGCTGAGCAGGCACGAATCACGCAGCTCAGCAGGCAATAATCCTGGAGCTGAGCAAGCAGGAATCACGCAGCTCAGCAGGCAATAATCAAGAAGCAGAGCAGGCAGGAATCAGGCAGCTCAGCAGCCAATAAGCAAGAAGCTAGCAGTCAGGAATCGCGCAGCTCAGCAGGCAATAATCATGGAGCTGAGCTGGCAGGAATCACGCAACTCAGCAGGCAATACTCACGGACCTGAGCAGGCAGGAATCACGCAACTTAGCAGGCAATAATAATTGGAGCTGAAGGCTGTAATGAACTGGATAAGCAGACTCTAATCACGTGATTCAGCCGGCTCCTCTCTGGGGACTGAGCAGGCACTTATTATGCAGCTCAGCAAGCAAAAATCATGGAGCTGAGCAAGCAGGAATCACGCAGCTCAGCAGGCAATAATATGGAGCTGAGCAAGCAGGAATCACGCAGCTCAGCAGGCAATAATCAAGAAGCTGAGCAGGCAGGAATCACGCAGCTTAGCAGGCAATAATCATGGAGCTGAGCAGACTGTAATGAAGTGGCTAAGCAGACTCTAATCACGTCACTCAGCCGGCTCCTAACCCGGTCTTGAGCAGGCACTAATCACGCAGCTGAGCAGGGACTAATCACACAGCTGATCAGGCACGAGTCAGGCAGCTGAGCAGGGATTAAGCATGCAGCTGAGCAAGCGCTAATCCCTTGATTCAGCAGACCCTGATCACGTGACTGAGCAGGCCCTGATCACGTGGCTGAGCATGCACTGATCACGTGACTGAGCATGCACTGATCACGTGACTGAGAGGCACTGATCACGTGACTGAGAGGCACTGATCACGTGACTGAGCATGCACTGATCACGTGACTGAGAGGCACTGATCACGTGACTGAGAGGCGCTGATCACGTGACTGAGGGGCGCTGATCACGTGACTGAGAGGCGCTGATCACGTGGCTATCATGCACTGATCACGTGCTTCAGGAGGCAATAATCAAAGAGCTGAGCAGGCACTAATCACTTGGCTAAGAGGGCACTAATCACGGAGAGGAGCAGGAAATCGTCAAGGAGCTGAGCAAACTGTAATGAAGTGGTTAAGCAGACTCTAAACACGTGACGCAGCAGGCTCTACACCCGTGACTGAGCAGACACAATTTGGGCAGCTCAGCAGACACCAATGGTGCAGCTCAGCAGACACAAATGGTGCAGCTCAGCAGACACCAATCATGCAGCTCAGCAGGCAATACTCATGGAGCTGAGCAGGCAGGAATCACTCAGCTCAGCAGGCAAAGATCAAGGAGCTGAGCAGGCACGAATCTCGCAGCTCAGCTGGCAAAAATCAAGGAGCTGAGCAGACTGCCATTAAGTGGCTAAGCAGACTCTAAACACGTGACTCAGCAGGCTTGACACCCGTGACTGAGCACACACGAATCTTGCAGCCCAGCAGACAATACTCCTGGAGCTGAGCAGGCAGGAATCACGCAGCTCAGCAGACAGTAATCAAGGAGCTGAGCAGGCACGAATCACGCAGCTCAGCAGGCAATAATCCTGGAGCTGAGCAAGCAGGAATCACGCAGCTCAGCAGGCAATAATCAAGAAGCAGAGCAGGCAGGAATCAGGCAGCTCAGCAGCCAATAAGCAAGAAGCTAGCAGTCAGGAATCGCGCAGCTCAGCAGGCAATAATCATGGAGCTGAGCTGGCAGGAATCACGCAACTCAGCAGGCAATACTCACGGACCTGAGCAGGCAGGAATCACGCAACTTAGCAGGCAATAATTGGAGCTGAAGGCTGTAATGAACTGGATAAGCAGACTCTAATCACGTGATTCAGCCGGCTCCTCTCTGGGGACTGAGCAGGCACTTATTATGCAGCTCAGCAAGCAAAAATCATGGAGCTGAGCAAGCAGGAATCACGCAGCTCAGCAGGCAATAATCATGCTGAGCAAGCAGGAATCACGCAGCTCAGCAGGCAATAAGCAAACAGGAATCACGCAGCTCAGCATGCAATAATCAAGAAGCTGAGCAGGCAGGAATCACGCAGCTCAGCAGGCAATAATATGGAGCTGAGCAAGCAGGAATCACGCAGCTCAGCAGGCATAATCAAGAAGCTGAGCAGGCAGGAATCACGCAGCTTAGCAGGCAATAATCATGGAGCTGAGCAGACTGTAATGAAGTGGCTAAGCAGACTCTAATCACGTCACTCAGCCGGCTCCTAACCCGGTCTTGAGCAGGCACTAATCACGCAGCTGAGCAGGGACTAATCACACAGCTGATCAGGCACGAGTCAGGCAGCTGAGCAGGGATTAAGCATGCAGCTGAGCAAGCGCTAATCCCTTGATTCAGCAGACCCTGATCACGTGACTGAGCAGGCCCTGATCACGTGGCTGAGCATGCACTGATCACGTGACTGAGCATGCACTGATCACGTGACTGAGAGGCACTGATCACGTGACTGAGCATGCACTGATCACGTGACTGAGAGGCACTGATCACGTGACTGAGAGGCGCTGATCACGTGACTGAGGGGCGCTGATCACGTGACTGAGAGGCGCTGATCACGTGGCTATCATGCACTGATCACGTGCTTCAGGAGGCAATAATCAAAGAGCTGAGCAGGCACTAATCACTTGGCTAAGAGGGCACTAATCACGGAGAGGAGCAGGAAATCGTCAAGGAGCTGAGCAAACTGTAATGAAGTGGTTAAGCAGACTCTAAACACGTGACGCAGCAGGCTCTACACCCGTGACTGAGCAGACACAATTTGGGCAGCTCAGCAGACACCAATGGTGCAGCTCAGCAGACACAAATGGTGCAGCTCAGCAGACACCAATCATGCAGCTCAGCAGGCAATACTCATGGAGCTGAGCAGGCAGGAATCACTCAGCTCAGCAGGCAAAGATCAAGGAGCTGAGCAGGCACGAATCTCGCAGCTCAGCTGGCAAAAATCAAGGAGCTGAGCAGACTGCCATTAAGTGGCTAAGCAGACTTAAACACGTGACTCAGCAGGCTTGACACCCGTGACTGAGCACACACGAATCTTGCAGCCCAGCAGACAATACTCCTGGAGCTGAGCAGGCAGGAATCACGCAGCTCAGCAGACAGTAATCAAGGAGCTGAGCAGGCACGAATCACGCAGCTCAGCAGGCAATAATCCTGGAGCTGAGCAAGCAGGAATCACGCAGCTCAGCAGGCAATAATCAAGAAGCAGAGCAGGCAGGAATCAGGCAGCTCAGCAGCCAATAATCATGGAGCTGAGCTGGCAGGAATCACGCAACTCAGCAGGCAATACTCACGGACCTGAGCAGGCAGGAATCACGCAACTTAGCAGGCAATAATAATTGGAGCTGAAGGCTGTAATGAACTGGATAAGCAGACTCTAATCACGTGATTCAGCCGGCTCCTCTCTGGGGACTGAGCAGGCACTTATTATGCAGCTCAGCAAGCAAAAATCATGGAGCTGAGCAAGCAGGAATCACGCAGCTCAGCAGGCAATAATCATGGAGCTGAGCAAACAGGAATCACGCAGCTCAGCATGCAATAATCAAGAAGCTGAGCAGGCAGGAATCACGCAGCTCAGCAGGCAATAAATATGGAGCTGAGCAAGCAGGAATCACGCAGCTCAGCAGGCAATAATCAAGAAGCTGAGCAGGCAGGAATCACGCAGCTTAGCAGGCAATAATCATGGAGCTGAGCAGACTGTAATGAAGTGGCTAAGCAGACTCTAATCACGTCACTCAGCCGGCTCCTAACCCGGTCTTGAGCAGGCACTAATCACGCAGCTGAGCAGGGACTAATCACACAGCTGATCAGGCACGAGTCAGGCAGCTGAGCAGGGATTAAGCATGCAGCTGAGCAAGCGCTAATCCCTTGATTCAGCAGACCCTGATCACGTGACTGAGCAGGCCCTGATCACGTGGCTGAGCATGCACTGATCACGTGACTGAGGCACTGATCACGTGACTGAGAGGCACTGATCACGTGACTGAGAGGCACTGATCACGTGACTGAGAGGCACTGATCACGTGACTGAGAGGCGCTGATCACGTGACTGAGGGGCGCTGATCACGTGACTGAGAGGCGCTGATCACGTGGCTATCATGCACTGATCACGTGCTTCAGGAGGCAATAATCAAAGAGCTGAGCAGGCACTAATCACTTGGCTAAGAGGGCACTAATCACGGAGAGGAGCAGGAAATCGTCAAGGAGCTGAGCAAACTGTAATGAAGTGGTTAAGCAGACTCTAAACACGTGACGCAGCAGGCTCTACACCCGTGACTGAGCAGACACAATTTGGGCAGCTCAGCAGACACCAATGGTGCAGCTCAGCAGACACAAATGGTGCAGCTCAGCAGACACCAATCATGCAGCTCAGCAGGCAATACTCATGGAGCTGAGCAGGCAGGAATCACTCAGCTCAGCAGGCAAAGATCAAGGAGCTGAGCAGGCACGAATCTCGCAGCTCAGCTGGCAAAAATCAAGGAGCTGAGCAGACTGCCATTAAGTGGCTAAGCAGACTCTAAACACGTGACTCAGCAGGCTTGACACCCGTGACTGAGCACACACGAATCTTGCAGCCCAGCAGACAATACTCCTGGAGCTGAGCAGGCAGGAATCACGCAGCTCAGCAGACAGTAATCAAGGAGCTGAGCAGGCACGAATCACGCAGCTCAGCAGGCAATAATCCTGGAGCTGAGCAAGCAGGAATCACGCAGCTCAGCAGGCAATAATCAAGAAGCAGAGCAGGCAGGAATCAGGCAGCTCAGCAGCCAATAAGCAAGAAGCTAGCAGTCAGGAATCGCGCAGCTCAGCAGGCAATAATCATGGAGCTGAGCTGGCAGGAATCACGCAACTCAGCAGGCAATACTCACGGACCTGAGCAGGCAGGAATCACGCAACTTAGCAGGCAATAATAATTGGAGCTGAAGGCTGTAATGAACTGGATAAGCAGACTCTAATCACGTGATTCAGCCGGCTCCTCTCTGGGGACTGAGCAGGCACTTATTATGCAGCTCAGCAAGCAAAAATCATGGAGCTGAGCAAGCAGGAATCACGCAGCTCAGCAGGCAATAAATATGGAGCTGAGCAAGCAGGAATCACGCAGCTCAGCAGGCAATAATCAAGAAGCTGAGCAGGCAGGAATCACGCAGCTTAGCAGGCAATAATCATGGAGCTGAGCAGACTGTAATGAAGTGGCTAAGCAGACTCTAATCACGTCACTCAGCCGGCTCCTAACCCGGTCTTGAGCAGGCACTAATCACGCAGCTGAGCAGGGACTAATCACACAGCTGATCAGGCACGAGTCAGGCAGCTGAGCAGGGATTAAGCATGCAGCTGAGCAAGCGCTAATCCCTTGATTCAGCAGACCCTGATCACGTGACTGAGCAGGCCCTGATCACGTGGCTGAGCATGCACTGATCACGTGACTGAGCATGCACTGATCACGTGACTGAGAGGCACTGATCACGTGACTGAGAGGCACTGATCACGTGACTGAGCATGCACTGATCACGTGACTGAGAGGCACTGATCACGTGACTGAGAGGCGCTGATCACGTGACTGAGGGGCGCTGATCACGTGACTGAGAGGCGCTGATCACGTGGCTATCATGCACTGATCACGTGCTTCAGGAGGCAATAATCAAAGAGCTGAGCAGGCACTAATCACTTGGCTAAGAGGGCACTAATCACGGAGAGGAGCAGGAAATCGTCAAGGAGCTGAGCAAACTGTAATGAAGTGGTTAAGCAGACTCTAAACACGTGACGCAGCAGGCTCTACACCCGTGACTGAGCAGACACAATTTGGGCAGCTCAGCAGACACCAATGGTGCAGCTCAGCAGACACAAATGGTGCAGCTCAGCAGACACCAATCATGCAGCTCAGCAGGCAATACTCATGGAGCTGAGCAGGCAGGAATCACTCAGCTCAGCAGGCAAAGATCAAGGAGCTGAGCAGGCACGAATCTCGCAGCTCAGCTGGCAAAAATCAAGGAGCTGAGCAGACTGCCATTAAGTGGCTAAGCAGACTCTAAACACGTGACTCAGCAGGCTTGACACCCGTGACTGAGCACACACGAATCTTGCAGCCCAGCAGACAATACTCCTGGAGCTGAGCAGGCAGGAATCACGCAGCTCAGCAGACAGTAATCAAGGAGCTGAGCAGGCACGAATCACGCAGCTCAGCAGGCAATAATCCTGGAGCTGAGCAAGCAGGAATCACGCAGCTCAGCAGGCAATAATCAAGAAGCAGAGCAGGCAGGAATCAGGCAGCTCAGCAGCCAATAAGCAAGAAGCTAGCAGTCAGGAATCGCGCAGCTCAGCAGGCAATAATCATGGAGCTGAGCTGGCAGGAATCACGCAACTCAGCAGGCAATACTCACGGACCTGAGCAGGCAGGAATCACGCAACTTAGCAGGCAATAATAATTGGAGCTGAAGGCTGTAATGAACTGGATAAGCAGACTCTAATCACGTGATTCAGCCGGCTCCTCTCTGGGGACTGAGCAGGCACTTATTATGCAGCTCAGCAAGCAAAAATCATGGAGCTGAGCAAGCAGGAATCACGCAGCTCAGCAGGCAATAATCATGGAGCTGAGCAGGAATCACGCAGCTCAGCAGGCAATAATCATGGAGCTGAGCAAACAGGAATCACGCAGCTCAGCATGCAATAATCAAGAAGCTGAGCAGGCAGGAATCACGCAGCTCAGCAGGCAATAAATATGGAGCTGAGCAAGCAGGAATCACGCAGCTCAGCAGGCAATAATCAAGAAGCTGAGCAGGCAGGAATCACGCAGCTTAGCAGGCAATAATCATGGAGCTGAGCAGACTGTAATGAAGTGGCTAAGCAGACTCTAATCACGTCACTCAGCCGGCTCCTAACCCGGTCTTGAGCAGGCACTAATCACGCAGCTGAGCAGGGACTAATCACACAGCTGATCAGGCACGAGTCAGGCAGCTGAGCAGGGATTAAGCATGCAGCTGAGCAAGCGCTAATCCCTTGATTCAGCAGACCCTGATCACGTGACTGAGCAGGCCCTGATCACGTGGCTGAGCATGCACTGATCACGTGACTGAGCATGCACTGATCACGTGACTGAGAGGCACTGATCACGTGACTGAGCATGCACTGATCACGTGACTGAGAGGCGCTGATCACGTGACTGAGGGGCGCTGATCACGTGACTGAGAGGCGCTGATCACGTGGCTATCATGCACTGATCACGTGCTTCAGGAGGCAATAATCAAAGAGCTGAGCAGGCACTAATCACTTGGCTAAGAGGGCACTAATCACGGAGAGGAGCAGGAAATCGTCAAGGAGCTGAGCAAACTGTAATGAAGTGGTTAAGCAGACTCTAAACACGTGACGCAGCAGGCTCTACACCCGTGACTGAGCAGACACAATTTGGGCAGCTCAGCAGACACCAATGGTGCAGCTCAGCAGACACAAATGGTGCAGCTCAGCAGACACCAATCATGCAGCTCAGCAGGCAATACTCATGGAGCTGAGCAGGCAGGAATCACTCAGCTCAGCAGGCAAAGATCAAGGAGCTGAGCAGGCACGAATCTCGCAGCTCAGCTGGCAAAAATCAAGGAGCTGAGCAGACTGCCATTAAGTGGCTAAGCAGACTCTAAACACGTGACTCAGCAGGCTTGACACCCGTGACTGAGCACACACGAATCTTGCAGCCCAGCAGACAATACTCCTGGAGCTGAGCAGGCAGGAATCACGCAGCTCAGCAGACAGTAATCAAGGAGCTGAGCAGGCACGAATCACGCAGCTCAGCAGGCAATAATCCTGGAGCTGAGCAAGCAGGAATCACGCAGCTCAGCAGGCAATAATCAAGAAGCAGAGCAGGCAGGAATCAGGCAGCTCAGCAGCCAATAAGCAAGAAGCTAGCAGTCAGGAATCGCGCAGCTCAGCAGGCAATAATCATGGAGCTGAGCTGGCAGGAATCACGCAACTCAGCAGGCAATACTCACGGACCTGAGCAGGCAGGAATCACGCAACTTAGCAGGCAATAATAATTGGAGCTGAAGGCTGTAATGAACTGGATAAGCAGACTCTAATCACGTGATTCAGCCGGCTCCTCTCTGGGGACTGAGCAGGCACTTATTATGCAGCTCAGCAAGCAAAAATCATGGAGCTGAGCAAGCAGGAATCACGCAGCTCAGCAGGCAATAAATCATGGAGCTGAGCAAGCAGGAATCACGCAGCTCAGCAGGCAATAATCAAGAAGCTGAGCAGGCAGGAATCACGCAGCTTAGCAGGCAATAATCATGGAGCTGAGCAGACTGTAATGAAGTGGCTAAGCAGACTCTAATCACGTCACTCAGCCGGCTCCTAACCCGGTCTTGAGCAGGCACTAATCACGCAGCTGAGCAGGGACTAATCACACAGCTGATCAGGCACGAGTCAGGCAGCTGAGCAGGGATTAAGCATGCAGCTGAGCAAGCGCTAATCCCTTGATTCAGCAGACCCTGATCACGTGACTGAGCAGGCCCTGATCACGTGGCTGAGCATGCACTGATCACGTGACTGAGCATGCACTGATCACGTGACTGAGAGGCACTGATCACGTGACTGAGAGGCACTGATCACGTGACTGAGCATGCACTGATCACGTGACTGAGAGGCACTGATCACGTGACTGAGAGGCGCTGATCACGTGACTGAGGGGCGCTGATCACGTGACTGAGAGGCGCTGATCACGTGGCTATCATGCACTGATCACGTGCTTCAGGAGGCAATAATCAAAGAGCTGAGCAGGCACTAATCACTTGGCTAAGAGGGCACTAATCACGGAGAGGAGCAGGAAATCGTCAAGGAGCTGAGCAAACTGTAATGAAGTGGTTAAGCAGACTCTAAACACGTGACGCAGCAGGCTCTACACCCGTGACTGAGCAGACACAATTTGGGCAGCTCAGCAGACACCAATGGTGCAGCTCAGCAGACACAAATGGTGCAGCTCAGCAGACACCAATCATGCAGCTCAGCAGGCAATACTCATGGAGCTGAGCAGGCAGGAATCACTCAGCTCAGCAGGCAAAGATCAAGGAGCTGAGCAGGCACGAATCTCGCAGCTCAGCTGGCAAAAATCAAGGAGCTGAGCAGACTGCCATTAAGTGGCTAAGCAGACTCTAAACACGTGACTCAGCAGGCTTGACACCCGTGACTGAGCACACACGAATCTTGAAGCCCAGCAGACAATACTCCTGGAGCTGAGCAGGCAGGAATCACGCAGCTCAGCAGACAGTAATCAAGGAGCTGAGCAGGCACGAATCACGCAGCTCAGCAGGCAATAATCCTGGAGCTGAGCAAGCAGGAATCACGCAGCTCAGCAGGCAATAATCAAGAAGCAGAGCAGGCAGGAATCAGGCAGCTCAGCAGCCAATAAGCAAGAAGCTAGCAGTCAGGAATCGCGCAGCTCAGCAGGCAATAATCATGGAGCTGAGCTGGCAGGAATCACGCAACTCAGCAGGCAATACTCACGGACCTGAGCAGGCAGGAATCACGCAACTTAGCAGGCAACAATAATTGGAGCTGAAGGCTGTAATGAACTGGATAAGCAGACTCTAATCACGTGATTCAGCCGGCTCCTCTCTGGGACTGAGCAGGCACTTATTATGCAGCTCAGCAAGCAAAAATCATGGAGCTGAGCAAGCAGGAATCACGCAGCTCAGCAGGCAATAATCATGGAGCTGAGCAAACAGGAATCACGCAGCTCAGCATGCAATAATCAAGAAGCTGAGCAGGCAGGAATCACGCAGCTCAGCAGGCAATAAATATGGAGCTGAGCAAGCAGGAATCACGCAGCTCAGCAGGCAATAATCAAGAAGCTGAGCAGGCAGGAATCACGCAGCTTAGCAGGCAATAATCATGGAGCTGAGCAGACTGTAATGTAGTGGCTAAGCAGACTCTAATCACGTCACTCAGCCGGCTCCTAACCCGGTCTTGAGCAGGCACTAATCACGCAGCTGAGCAGGGACTAATCACACAGCTGATCAGGCACGAGTCAGGCAGCTGAGCAGGGATTAAGCATGCAGCTGAGCAAGCGCTAATCCCTTGATTCAGCAGACCCTGATCACGTGACTGAGCAGGCCCTGATCACGTGGCTGAGCATGCACTGATCACGTGACTGAGCATGCACTGATCACGTGACTGAGAGGCACTGATCACGTGACTGAGAGGCACTGATCACGTGACTGAGCATGCACTGATCACGTGACTGAGAGGCGCTGATCACGTGACTGAGGGCGCTGATCACGTGACTGAGAGGCGCTGATCACGTGGCTATCATGCACTGATCACGTGCTTCAGGAGGCAATAATCAAAGAGCTGAGCAGGCACTAATCACTTGGCTAAGAGGGCACTAATCACGGAGAGGAGCAGGAAATCGTCAAGGAGCTGAGCAAACTGTAATGAAGTGGTTAAGCAGACTCTAAACACGTGACGCAGCAGGCTCTACACCCGTGACTGAGCAGACACAATTTGGGCAGCTCAGCAGACACCAATGGTGCAGCTCAGCAGACACAAATGGTGCAGCTCAGCAGACACCAATCATGCAGCTCAGCAGGCAATACTCATGGAGCTGAGCAGGCAGGAATCACTCAGCTCAGCAGGCAAAGATCAAGGAGCTGAGCAGGCACGAATCTCGCAGCTCAGCTGGCAAAAATCAAGGAGCTGAGCAGACTGCCATTAAGTGGCTAAGCAGACTCTAAACACGTGACTCAGCAGGCTTGACACCCGTGACTGAGCACACACGAATCTTGCAGCCCAGCAGACAATACTCCTGGAGCTGAGCAGGCAGGAATCACGCAGCTCAGCAGACAGTAATCAAGGAGCTGAGCAGGCACGAATCACGCAGCTCAGCAGGCAACAATCCTGGAGCTGAGCAAGCAGGAATCACGCAGCTCAGCAGGCAACAATCAAGAAGCAGAGCAGGCAGGAATCAGGCACCTCAGCAGCCAATAAGCAAGAAGCTAGCAGTCAGGAATTGCGCAGCTCAGCAGGCAATAATCATGGAGCTGAGCTGGCAGGAATCACGCAACTCAGCAGGCAATACTCACGGACCTGAACAGGCAGGAATCACGCAACTTAGCAGGCAATAATAATTGGAGCTGAAGGCTGTAATGAACTGGATAAGCAGACTCTAATCACGTGATTCAGCCGGCTCCTCTCTGGGGACTGAGCAGGCACTTATTATGCAGCTCAGCAAGCAAAAACCATGGAGCTGAGCAAGCAGGAATCACGCAGCTCAGCAGGCAATAATCATGGAGCTGAGCAAACAGGAATCACGCAGCTCAGCATGCAATAATCAAGAAGCTGAGCAGGCAGGAATCACGCAGCTCAGCAGGCAATAAATATGGAGCTGAGCAAGCAGGAATCACGCAGCTCAGCAGGCAATAATCAAGAAGCTGAGCAGGCAGGAATCACGCAGCTTAGCAGGCAATAATCATGGAGCTGAGCAGACTGTAATGAAGTGGCTAAGCAGACTCTAATCACGTCACTCAGCCGGCTCCTAACCCGGTCTTGAGCAGGCACTAATCACGCAGCTGAGCAGGGACTAATCACACAGCTGATCAGGCACGAGTCAGGCAGCTGAGCAGGGATTAAGCATGCAGCTGAGCAAGCGCTAATCCCTTGATTCAGCAGACCCTGATCACGTGACTGAGCAGGCCCTGATCACGTGGCTGAGCATGCACTGATCACGTGACTGAGCATGCACTGATCACGTGACTGAGAGGCACTGATCACGTGACTGAGCATGCACTGATCACGTGACTGAGAGGCACTGATCACGTGACTGAAAGGCGCTGATCACGTGACTGAGGGGCGCTGATCACGTGACTGAGAGGCGCTGATCACGTGGCTATCATGCACTGATCACGTGCTTCAGGAGGCAATAATCAAAGAGCTGAGCAGGCACTAATCACTTGGCTAACAGGGCACTAATCACGGAGAGGAGCAGGAAATCGTCAAGGAGCTGAGCAAACTGTAATGAAGTGGTTAACCAGACTCTAAACACGTGACGCAGCAGGCTCTACACCCGTGACTGAGCAGACACAATTTGGGCAGCTCAGCAGACACCAATGGTGCAGCTCAGCAGACACAAATGGTGCAGCTCAGCAGACACCAATCATGCAGCTCAGCAGGCAATACTCATGGAGCTGAGCAGGCAGGAATCACTCAGCTCAGCAGGCAAAGATCAAGGAGCTGAGCAGGCACGAATCTCGCAGCTCAGCTGGCAAAAATCAAGGAGCTGAGCAGACTGCCATTAAGTGGCTAAGCAGACTCTAAACACGTGACTCAGCAGGCTTGACACCCGTGACTGAGCACACACGAATCTTGAAGCCCAGCAGACAATACTCCTGGAGCTGAGCAGGCAGGAATCACGCAGCTCAGCAGACAGTAATCAAGGAGCTGAGCAGGCACGAATCACGCAGCTCAGCAGGCAATAATCCTGGAGCTGAGCAAGCAGGAATCACGCAGCTCAGCAGGCAATAATCAAGAAGCAGAGCAGGCAGGAATCAGGCAGCTCAGCAGCCAATAAGCAAGAAGCTAGCAGTCAGGAATCGCGCAGCTCAGCAGGCAATAATCATGGAGCTGAGCTGGCAGGAATCACGCAACTCAGCAGGCAATACTCACGGACCTGAGCAGGCAGGAATCACGCAACTTAGCAGGCAATAATAATTGGAGCTGAAGGCTGTAATGAACTGGATAAGCAGACTCTAATCACGTGATTCAGCCGGCTCCTCTCTGGGGACTGAGCAGGCACTTATTATGCAGCTCAGCAAGCAAAAATCATGGAGCTGAGCAAGCAGGAATCACGCAGCTCAGCAGGCAATAATCATGGAGCTGAGCAAACAGGAATCACGCAGCTCAGCATGCAATAATCAAGAAGCTGAGCAGGCAGGAATCACGCAGCTCAGCAGGCAATAAATATGGAGCTGAGCAAGCAGGAATCACGCAGCTCAGCAGGCAATAATCAAGAAGCTGAGCAGGCAGGAATCACGCAGCTTAGCAGGCAATAATCATGGAGCTGAGCAGACTGTAATGTAGTGGCTAAGCAGACTCTAATCACGTCACTCAGCCGGCTCCTAACCCGGTCTTGAGCAGGCACTAATCACGCAGCTGAGCAGGGACTAATCACACAGCTGATCAGGCACGAGTCAGGCAGCTGAGCAGGGATTAAGCATGCAGCTGAGCAAGCGCTAATCCCTTGATTCAGCAGACCCTGATCACGTGACTGAGCAGGCCCTGATCACGTGGCTGAGCATGCACTGATCACGTGACTGAGCATGCACTGATCACGTGACTGAGAGGCACTGATCACGTGACTGAGAGGCACTGATCACGTGACTGAGCATGCACTGATCACGTGACTGAGAGGCGCTGATCACGTGACTGAGGGGCGCTGATCACGTGACTGAGAGGCGCTGATCACGTGGCTATCATGCACTGATCACGTGCTTCAGGAGGCAATAATCCAAGAGCTGAGCAGGCACTAATCACTTGGCTAAGAGGGCACTAATCACGGAGAGGAGCAGGAAATCGTCAAGGAGCTGAGCAAACTGTAATGAAGTGGTTAAGCAGACTCTAAACACGTGACGCAGCAGGCTCTACACCCGTGACTGAGCAGACACAATTTGGGCAGCTCAGCAGACACCAATGGTGCAGCTCAGCAGACACAAATGGTGCAGCTCAGCAGACACCAATCATGCAGCTCAGCAGGCAATACTCATGGAGCTGAGCAGGCAGGAATCACTCAGCTCAGCAGGCAAAGATCAAGGAGCTGAGCAGGCACGAATCTCGCAGCTCAGCTGGCAAAAATCAAGGAGCTGAGCAGACTGCCATTAAGTGGCTAAGCAGACTCTAAACACGTGACTCAGCAGGCTTGACACCCGTGACTGAGCACACACGAATCTTGCAGCCCAGCAGACAATACTCCTGGAGCTGAGCAGGCAGGAATCACGCAGCTCAGCAGACAGTAATCAAGGAGCTGAGCAGGCACGAATCACGCAGCTCCGCAGGCAATAATCCTGGAGCTGAGCAAGCAGGAATCACGCAGCTCAGCAGGCAATAATCAAGCAGCAGAGCAGGCAGGAATCAGGCAGCTCAGCAGCCAATAAGCAAGAAGCTAGCAGTCAGGAATTGCGCAGCTCAGCAGGCAATAATCATGGAGCTGAGCTGGCAGGAATCACGCAACTCAGCAGGCAATACTCACGGACCTGAGCAGGCAGGAATCACGCAACTTAGCAGGCAATAATAATTGGAGCTGAAGGCTGTAATGAACTGGATAAGCAGACTCTAATCACGTGATTCAGCCGGCTCTCTGGGACTGAGCAGGCACTTATTATGCAGCTCAGCAAGCAAAAACCATGGAGCTGAGCAAGCAGGAATCACGCAGCTCAGCAGGCAATAATCATGGAGCTGAGCAAACAGGAATCACGCAGCTCAGCATGCAATAATCAAGAAGCTGAGCAGGCAGGAATCACGCAGCTCAGCAGGCAATAATCAAGAAGCAGAGCAGGCAGGAATCGCGCAGCTCAGCAGGCAATAATCATGGAGCTGACCTGGCAGGAATCACGCAACTCAGCAGGCAATACTCACGGACCTGAGCAGGCAGGAATCACGCAACTTAGCAGGCAATAACAATTGGAGCTGAAGGCTGTAATGAACTGGATAAGCAGACTCTAATCACGTGATTCAGCCGGCTCCTCTCTGGGGACTGAGCAGGCACTTATTATGCAGCTCAGCAAGCAAAAATCATGGAGCTGAGCAAGCAGGAATCACGCAGCTCAGCAGGCAATAATCATGGAGCTGAGCAAACAGGAATCACGCAGCTCAGCATGCAATAATCAAGAAGCTGAGCAGGCAGGAATCACGCAGCTCAGCAGGCAATAAATATGGAGCTGAGCAAGCAGGAATCACGCAGCTCAGCAGGCAATAATCAAGAAGCTGAGCAGGCAGGAATCACGCAGCTTAGCAGGCAATAATCATGGAGCTGAGCAGACTGTAATGAAGTGGCTAAGCAGACTCTAATCACGTCACTCAGCCGGCTCCTAACCCGGTCTTGAGCAGGCACTAATCACGCAGCTGAGCAGGGACTAATCACACAGCTGATCAGGCACGAGTCAGGCAGCTGAGCAGGGATTAAGCATGCAGCTGAGCAAGCGCTAATCCCTTGATTCAGCAGACCCTGATCACGTGACTGAGCAGGCCCTGATCACGTGGCTGAGCATGCACTGATCACGTGACTGAGCATGCACTGATCACGTGACTGAGAGGCACTGATCACGTGACTGAGAGGCACTGATCACGTGACTGAGCATGCACTGATCACGTGACTGTGAGGCACTGATCACGTGACTGAGAGGCGCTGATCACGTGACTGAGGGGCGCTGATCACGTGACTGAGAGGCGCTGATCACGTGGCTATCATGCACTGATCACGTGCTTCAGGAGGCAATAATCAAAGAGCTGAGCAGGCACTAATCACTTGGCTAAGAGGGCACTAATCACGGAGAGGAGCAGGAAATCGTCAAGGAGCTGAGCAAACTGTAATGAAGTGGTTAAGCAGACTCTAAACACGTGACGCAGCAGGCTCTACACCCGTGACTGAGCAGACACAATTTGGGCAGCTCAGCAGACACCAATGGTGCAGCTCAGCAGACACAAATGGTGCAGCTCAGCAGACACCAATCATGCAGCTCAGCAGGCAATACTCATGGAGCTGAGCAGGCAGGAATCACTCAGCTCAGCAGGCAAAGATCAAGGAGCTGAGCAGGCACGAATCTCGCAGCTCAGCTGGCAAAAATCAAGGAGCTGAGCAGACTGCCATTAAGTGGCTAAGCAGACTTTAAACACGTGACTCAGCAGGCTTGACACCCGTGACTGAGCACACACGAATCTTGCAGCCCAGCAGACAATACTCCTGGAGCTGAGCAGGCAGGAATCACGCAGCTCAGCAGACAGTAATCAAGGAGCTGAGCAGGCACGAATCACGCAGCTCAGCAGGCAATAATCCTGGAGCTGAGCAAGCAGGAATCACGCAGCTCAGCAGGCAATAATCAAGAAGCAGAGCAGGCAGGAATCAGGCAGCTCAGCAGCCAATAAGCAAGAAGCTAGCAGTCAGGAATCGCGCAGCTCAGCAGGCAATAATCATGGAGCTGAGCTGGCAGGAATCACGCAACTCAGCAGGCAATACTCACGGACCTGAGCAGGCAGGAATCACGCAACTTAGCAGGCAATAATAATTGGAGCTGAAGGCTGTAATGAACTGGATAAGCAGACTCTAATCACGTGATTCAGCCGGCTCCTCTCTGGGGACTGAGCAGGCACTTATTATGCAGCTCAGCAAGCAAAAATCATGGAGCTGAGCAAGCAGGAATCACGCAGCTCAGCAGGCAATAATCATGGAGCTGAGCAAACAGGAATCACGCAGCTCAGCATGCAATAATCAAGAAGCTGAGCAGGCAGGAATCACGCAGCTCAGCAGGCAATAAATATGGAGCTGAGCAAGCAGGAATCACGCAGCTCAGCAGGCAATAATCAAGAAGCTGAGCAGGCAGGAATCACGCAGCTTAGCAGGCAATAATCATGGAGCTGAGCAGACTGTAATGTAGTGGCTAAGCAGACTCTAATCACCTCACTCAGCCGGCTCCTAACCCGGTCTTGAGCAGGCACTAATCACGCAGCTGAGCAGGGACTAATCACACAGCTGATCAGGCACGAGTCAGGCAGCTGAGCAGGGATTAAGCATGCAGCTGAGCAAGCGCTAATCCCTTGATTCAGCAGACCCTGATCACGTGACTGAGCAGGCCCTGATCACGTGGCTGAGCATGCACTGATCACGTGACTGAGCATGCACTGATCACGTGACTGAGAGGCACTGATCACGTGACTGAGAGGCACTGATCACGTGACTGAGCATGCACTGATCACGTGACTGAGAGGCGCTGATCACGTGACTGAGGGGCGCTGATCACGTGACTGAGAGGCGCTGATCACGTGGCTATCATGCACTGATCACGTGCTTCAGGAGGCAATAATCAAAGAGCTGAGCAGGCACTAATCACTTGGCTAAGAGGGCACTAATCACGGAGAGGAGCAGGAAATCGTCAAGGAGCTGAGCAAACTGTAATGAAGTGGTTAAGCAGACTCTAAACACGTGACGCAGCAGGCTCTACACCCGTGACTGAGCAGACACAATTTGGGCAGCTCAGCAGACACCAATGGTGCAGCTCAGCAGACACAAATGGTGCAGCTCAGCAGACACCAATCATGCAGCTCAGCAGGCAATACTCATGGAGCTGAGCAGGCAGGAATCACTCAGCTCAGCAGGCAAAGATCAAGGAGCTGAGCAGGCACGAATCTCGCAGCTCAGCTGGCAAAAATCAAGGAGCTGAGCAGACTGCCATTAAGTGGCTAAGCAGACTCTAAACACGTGACTCAGCAGGCTTGACACCCGTGACTGAGCACACACGAATCTTGCAGCCCAGCAGACAATACTCCTGGAGCTGAGCAGGCAGGAATCACGCAGCTCAGCAGACAGTAATCAAGGAGCTGAGCAGGCACGAATCACGCAGCTCAGCAGGCAATAATCCTGGAGCTGAGCAAGCAGGAATCACGCAGCTCAGCAGGCAATAATCAAGAAGCAGAGCAGGCAGGAATCAGGCAGCTCAGCAGCCAATAAGCAAGAAGCTAGCAGTCAGGAATCGCGCAGCTCAGCAGGCAATAATCATGGAGCTGAGCTGGCAGGAATCACGCAACTCAGCAGGCAATACTCACGGACCTGAGCAGGCAGGAATCACGCAACTTAGCAGGCAATAATAATGGAGCTGAAGGCTGTAATGAACTGGATAAGCAGACTCTAATCACGTGATTCAGCCGGCTCCTCTCTGGGGACTGAGCAGGCACTTATTATGCAGCTCAGCAAGCAAAAATCATGGAGCTGAGCAAGCAGGAATCACGCAGCTCAGCAGGCAATAATCATGGAGCTGAGCATGCAGGAATCACGCAGCTCAGCATGCAATAATCAAGAAGCTGAGCAGGCAGGAATCACGCAGCTTAGCAGGCAATAATCATGGAGCTGAGCAGACTGTAATGAAGTGGCTAAGCAGACTCTAATCACGTCACTCAGCCGGCTCCTAACCCGGTCTTGAGCAGGCACTAATCACGCAGCTGAGCAGGGACTAATCACACAGCTGATCAGGCACGAGTCAGGCAGCTGAGCAGGGATTAAGCATGCAGCTGAGCAAGCGTTAATCCCTTGATTCAGCAGACCCTGATCACGTGACTGAGCAGGCCCTGATCACGTGGCTGAGCATGCACTGATCACGTGACTGAGCATGCACTGATCACGTGACTGAGAGGCACTGATCACGTGACTGAGAGGCACTGATCACGTGACTGAGCATGCACTGATCACGTGACTGAGAGGCACTGATCACGTGACTGAGAGGCGCTGATCACGTGACTGAGGGGCGCTGATCACGTGACTGAGAGGCGCTGATCACGTGGCTATCATGCACTGATCACGTGCTTCAGGAGGCAATAATCAAAGAGCTGAGCAGGCACTAATCACTTGGCTAAGAGGGCACTAATCACGGAGAGGAGCAGGAAATCGTCAAGGAGCTGAGCAAACTGTAATGAAGTGGTTAAGCAGACTCTAAACACGTGACGCAGCAGGCTCTACACCCGTGACTGAGCAGACACAATTTGGGCAGCTCAGCAGACACCAATGGTGCAGCTCAGCAGACACAAATGGTGCAGCTCAGCAGGCAATACTCATGGAGCTGAGCAGGCAGGAATCACTCAGCTCAGCAGGCAAAGATCAAGGAGCTGAGCAGGCACGAATCTCGCAGCTCAGCTGGCAAAAATCAAGGAGCTGAGCAGACTGCCATTAAGTGGCTAAGCAGACTCTAAACACGTGACTCAGCAGGCTTGACACCCGTGACTGAGCACACACGAATCTTGCAGCCCAGCAGACAATACTCCTGGAGCTGAGCAGGCAGGAATCACGCAGCTCAGCAGACAGTAATCAAGGAGCTGAGCAGGCAGGAATCACGCAGCTCCGCAGGCAATAATCCTGGAGCTGAGCAAGCAGGAATCACGCAGCTCAGCAGGCAACAATCAAGAAGCAGAGCAGGCAGGAATCAGGCAGCTCAGCAGCCAATAAGCAAGAAGCTAGCAGTCAGGAATCGCGCAGCTCAGCAGGCAATAATCATGGAGCTGAGCTGGCAGGAATCACGCAACTCAGCAGGCAATACTCACGGACCTGAGCAGGCAGGAATCACGCAACTTAGCAGGCAATAATAATTGGAGCTGAAGGCTGTAATGAACTGGATAAGCAGACTCTAATCACGTGATTCAGCCGGCTCCTCTCTGGGGACTGAGCAGGCACTTATTATGCAGCTCAGCAAGCAAAAATCATGGAGCTGAGCAAGCAGGAATCACGCAGCTCAGCAGGCAATAATCAAGAAGCTGAGCAGGCAGGAATCACGCAGCTTAGCAGGCAATAATCATGGAGCTGAGCAGACTGTAATGAAGTGGCTAAGCAGACTCTAATCACGTCACTCAGCCGGCTCCTAACCCGGTCTTGAGCAGGCACTAATCACGCAGCTGAGCAGGGACTAATCACACAGCTGATCAGGCACGAGTCAGGCAGCTGAGCAGGGATTAAGCATGCAGCTGAGCAAGCGCTAATCCCTTGATTCAGCAGACCCTGATCACGTGACTGAGCAGGCCCTGATCACGTGGCTGAGCATGCACTGATCACGTGACTGAGCATGCACTGATCACGTGACTGAGAGGCACTGATCACGTGACTGAGAGGCACTGATCACGTGACTGAGCATGCACTGATCACGTGACTGAGAGGCACTGATCACGTGACTGAGAGGCGCTGATCACGTGACTGAGGGGCGCTGATCACGTGACTGAGAGGCGCTGATCACGTGGCTATCATGCACTGATCACGTGCTTCAGGAGGCAATAATCAAAGAGCTGAGCAGGCACTAATCACTTGGCTAAGAGGGCACTAATCACGGAGAGGAGCAGGAAATCGTCAAGGAGCTGAGCAAACTGTAATGAAGTGGTTAAGCAGACTCTAAACACGTGACGCAGCAGGCTCTACACCCGTGACTGAGCAGACACAATTTGGGCAGCTCAGCAGACACCAATGGTGCAGCTCAGCAGACACAAATGGTGCAGCTCAGCAGACACCAATCATGCAGCTCAGCAGGCAATACTCATGGAGCTGAGCAGGCAGGAATCACTCAGCTCAGCAGGCAAAGATCAAGGAGCTGAGCAGGCACGAATCTCGCAGCTCAGCTGGCAAAAATCAAGGAGCTGAGCAGACTGCCATTAAGTGGCTAAGCAGACTTAAACACGTGACTCAGCAGGCTTGACACCCGTGACTGAGCACACACGAATCTTGCAGCCCAGCAGACAATACTCCTGGAGCTGAGCAGGCAGGAATCACGCAGCTCAGCAGACAGTAATCAAGGAGCTGAGCAGGCACGAATCACGCAGCTCAGCAGGCAATAATCCTGGAGCTGAGCAAGCAGGAATCACGCAGCTCAGCAGGCAATAATCAAGAAGCAGAGCAGGCAGGAATCAGGCAGCTCAGCAGCCAATAAGCAAGAAGCTAGCAGTCAGGAATCGCGCAGCTCAGCAGGCAATAATCATGGAGCTGAGCTGGCAGGAATCACGCAACTCAGCAGGCAATACTCACGGACCTGAGCAGGCAGGAATCACGCAACTTAGCAGGCAATAATAATTGGAGCTGAAGGCTGTAATGAACTGGATAAGCAGACTCTAATCATGTGATTCAGCCGGCTCCTCTCTGGGGACTGAGCAGGCACTTATTATGCAGCTCAGCAAGCAAAAATCATGGAGCTGAGCAAGCAGGAATCACGCAGCTCAGCAGGCAATAATCATGGAGCTGAGCAAACAGGAATCACGCAGCTCAGCATGCAATAATCAAGAAGCTGAGCAGGCAGGAATCACGCAGCTCAGCAGGCAATAAATATGGAGCTGAGCAAGCAGGAATCACGCAGCTCAGCAGGCAATAATCAAGAAGCTGAGCAGGCAGGAATCACGCAGCTTAGCAGGCAACAATCATGGAGCTGAGCAGACTGTAATGAAGTGGCTAAGCAGACTCTAATCACGTCACTCAGCCGGCTCCTGACCCGGTCTTGAGCAGGCACTAATCACGCAGCTGAGCAGGGACTAATCACACAGCTGATCAGGCACGAGTCAGGCAGCTGAGCAGGGATTAAGCATGCAGCTGAGCAAGCGCTAATCCCTTGATTCAGCAGACCCTGATCACGTGACTGAGCAGGCCCTGATCACGTGGCTGAGCATGCACTGATCACGTGACTGAGCATGCACTGATCACGTGACTGAGAGGCACTGATCACGTGACTGAGAGGCACTGATCACGTGACTGAGCATGCACTGATCACGTGACTGAGAGGCACTGATCACGTGACTGAGAGGCGCTGATCACGTGACTGAGGGGCGCTGATCACGTGACTGAGAGGCGCTGATCACGTGGCTATCATGCACTGATCACGTGCTTCAGGAGGCAATAATCAAAGAGCTGAGCAGGCACTAATCACTTGGCTAAGAGGGCACTAATCACGGAGAGGAGCAGGAAATCGTCAAGGAGCTGAGCAAACTGTAATGAAGTGGTTAAGCAGACTCTAAACACGTGACGCAGCAGGCTCTACACCCGTGACTGAGCAGACACAATTTGGGCAGCTCAGCAGACACCAATGGTGCAGCTCAGCAGACACAAATGGTGCAGCTCAGCAGACACCAATCATGCAGCTCAGCAGGCAATACTCATGGAGCTGAGCAGGCAGGAATCACTCAGCTCAGCAGGCAAAGATCAAGGAGCTGAGCAGGCACGAATCTCGCAGCTCAGCTGGCAAAAATCAAGGAGCTGAGCAGACTGCCATTAAGTGGCTAAGCAGACTCTAAACACGTGACTCAGCAGGCTTGACACCCGTGACTGAGCACACACGAATCTTGCAGCCCAGCAGACAATACTCCTGGAGCTGAGCAGGCAGGAATCACGCAGCTCAGCAGACAGTAATCAAGGAGCTGAGCAGGCAGGAATCACGCAGCTCAGCAGACAATAATCAAGGAGCTGAGCAGGCACGAATCACGCAGCTCAGCAGGCAATAATCCTGGAGCTGAGCAAGCAGGAATCACGCAGCTCAGCAGGCAATAATCAAGAAGCAGAGCAGGCAGGAATCAGGCAGCTCAGCAGCCAATAAGCAAGAAGCTAGCAGTCAGGAATCGCGCAGCTCAGCAGGCAATAATCATGGAGCTGAGCTGGCAGGAATCACGCAACTCAGCAGGCAATACTCACGGACCTGAGCAGGCAGGAATCACGCAACTTAGCAGGCAATAATGGAGCTGAAGGCTGTAATGAACTGGATAAGCAGACTCTAATCACGTGATTCAGCCGGCTCCTCTCTGGGACTGAGCAGGCACTTTTATGCAGCTCAGCAAGCAAAAATCATGGAGCTGAGCAAGCAGGAATCACGCAGCTCAGCAGGCAATAATCATGGAGCTGAGCAAGCAGGAATCACGCAGCTCAGCAGGCAATAATCAAGAAGCTGAGCAGGCAGGAATCACGCAGCTCAGCAGGCAATAAGCAAGAAGCTAGCAGTCAGGAATCACGCAGCTCAGCAGGCAATAATCATGGAGCTGAGCAGGCAGGAATCACGCAGCTCAGCAGGCAATACTCCCGGACCTGAGCAGGCAGGAATCACGCAACTTAGCAGGCAATAATAATTGGAGCTGAAGGCTGTAATGAACTGGAAAAGCAGACTCTAATCACGTGATTCAGCAGGCTCCTCTCTGGGGACTGAGCAGGCACTTATCATGCAGCTCAGCAAGCAAAAATCATGGAGCTGAGCAAGCAGGAATCACGCAGCTCAGCAGGCAATAATCATGGAGCTGAGCAAACAGGAATCACGCAGCTCAGCATGCAATAATCAAGAAGCTGAGCAGGCAGGAATCACGCAGCTCAGCAGGCAATAAATATGGAGCTGAGCAAGCAGGAATCACGCAGCTCAGCAGGCAATAATCAAGAAGCTGAGCAGGCAGGAATCACGCAGCTTAGCAGGCAATAATCATGGAGCTGAGCAGACTGTAATGAAGTGGCTAAGCAGACTCTAATCACGTCACTCAGCCGGCTCCTAACCCGGTCTTGAGCAGGCACTAATCACGCAGCTGAGCAGGGACTAATCACACAGCTGATCAGGCACGAGTCACGCAGCTGAGCAGGGATTAAGCATGCAGCTGAGCAAGCGCTAATCCCTTGATTCAGCAGACCCTGATCACGTGACTGAGCAGGCCCTGATCACGTGGCTGAGCATGCACTGATCACGTGACTGAGCATGCACTGATCACGTGACTGAGAGTCACTGATCACGTGACTGAGAGGCACTGATCACGTGACTGAGCATGCACTGATCACGTGACTGAGAGGCACTGATCACGTGACTGAGAGGCGCTGATCACGTGACTGAGGGGCGCTGATCACGTGACTGAGAGGCGCTGATCACGTGGCTATCATGCACTGATCACGTGCTTCAGGAGGCAATAATCAAAGAGCTGAGCAGGCACTAATCACTTGGCTAAGAGGGCACTAATCACGGAGAGGAGCAGGAAATCGTCAAGGAGCTGAGCAAACTGTAATGAAGTGGTTAAGCAGACTCTAAACACGTGACGCAGCAGGCTCTATACCCGTGACTGAGCAGACACAATTTGGGCAGCTCAGCAGACACCAATGGTGCATCTCAGCAGACACAAATGGTGCAGCTCAGCAGACACCAATCATGCAGCTCAGCAGGCAATACTCATGGAGCTGAGCAGGCAGGAATCACACAGCTCAGCAGGCAAAGATCAAGGAGCTGAGCAGGCACGAATCTCGCAGCTCAGCTGGCAAAAATCAAGGAGCTGAGTAGACTGCCATTAAGTGGCTAAGCAGACTCTAAACACGTGACTCAGCAGGCTTGACACCCGTGACTGAGCACACACGAATCTTGCAGCCCAGCAGACAATACTCCTGGAGCTGAGCAGGCAGGAATCACGCAGCTCAGCAGACAGTAATCAAGGAGCTGAGCAGGCACGAATCACGCAGCTCAGCAGGCAATAATCCTGGAGCTGAGCAAGCAGGAATCACGCAGCTCAGCAGGCAATAATCAAGAAGCAGAGCAGGCAGGAATCAGGCAGCTCAGCAGCCAATAAGCAAGAAGCTAGCAGTCAGGAATCGCGCAGCTCAGCAGGCAATAATCATGGAGCTGAGCAGGCAGGAATCACGCAACTCAGCAGGCAATACTCACGGACCTGAGCAGGCAGGAATCACGCAACTTAGTAGGCAATAATAATTGGAGCTGAAGGCTGTAATGAACTGGATAAGCAGACTCTAATCACGTGATTCAGCCGGCTCCTCTCTGGGACTGAGCAGGCACTTATTATGCAGCTCAGCAAAAATCATGGAGCTGAGCAAGCAGGAATCACGCAGCTCAGCAGGCAATAATCAAGAAGCAGAGCAGGCAGGAATCAGGCAGCTCAGCAGCCAATAAGCAAGAAGCTAGCAGTCAGGAATCGCGCAGCTCAGCAGGCAATAATCATGGAGCTGAGCTGGCAGGAATCACGCAACTCAGCAGGCAATACTCACGGACCTGAGCAGGCAGGAATCACGCAACTTAGCAGGCAATAATTGGAGCTGAAGGCTGTAATGAACTGGATAAGCAGACTCTAATCACGTGATTCAGCCGGCTCCTCTCTGGGACTGAGCAGGCACTTATTATGCAGCTCAGCAAGCAAAAATCATGGAGCTGAGCAAGCAGGAATCACGCAGCTCAGCAGGCAATAATCATGGAGCTGAGCAAACAGGAATCACGCAGCTCAGCATGCAATAATCAAGAAGCTGAGCAGGCAGGAATCACGCAGCTCAGCAGGCAATAAATATGGAGCTGAGCAAGCAGGAATCACGCAGCTCAGCAGGCAATAACCAAGAAGCTGAGCAGGCAGGAATCACGCAGCTTAGCAGGCAATAATCATGGAGCTGAGCAGACTGTAATGAAGTGGCTAAGCAGACTCTAATCACGCCACTCAGCCGGCTCCTAACCCGGTCTTGAGCAGGCACTAATCACGCAGCTGAGCAGGGACTAATCACACAGCTGATCAGGCACGAGTCAGGCAGCTGAGCAGGGATTAAGCATGCAGCTGAGCAAGCGCTAATCCCTTGATTCAGCAGACCCTGATCACGTGACTGAGCAGGCCCTGATCACGTGGCTGAGCATGCACTGATCACGTGACTGAGCATGCACTGATCACGTGACTGAGAGGCACTGATCACGTGACTGAGAGGCACTGATCACGTGACTGAGCATGCACTGATCACGTGACTGAGAGGCACTGATCACGTGACTGAGAGGCGCTGATCACGTGACTGAGGGGCGCTGATCACGTGACTGAGAGGCGCTGATCACGTGGCTATCATGCACTGACCACGTGCTTCAGGAGGCAATAATCAAAGAGCTGAGCAGGCACTAATCACTTGGCTAAGAGGGCACTAATCACGGAGAGGAGCAGGAAATCGTCAAGGAGCTGAGCAAACTGTAATGAAGTGGTTAAGCAGACTCTAAACACGTGACGCAGCAGGCTCTACACCCGTGACTGAGCAGACACAATTTGGGCAGCTCAGCAGACACCAATGGTGCAGCTCAGCAGACACAAATGGTGCAGCTCAGCAGACACCAATCATGCAGCTCAGCAGGCAATACTCATGGAGCTGAGCAGGCAGGAATCACTCAGCTCAGCAGGCAAAGATCAAGGAGCTGAGCAGGCACGAATCTCGCAGCTCAGCTGGCAAAAATCAAGGAGCTGAGCAGACTGCCATTAAGTGGCTAAGCAGACTCTAAACACGTGACTCAGCAGGCTTGACACCCGTGACTGAGCAGACACGAATCTTGCAGCCCAGCAGACAATACTCCTGGAGCTGAGCAGGCAGGAATCACGCAGCTCAGCAGACAGTAATCAAGGAGCTGAGCAGGCACGAATCACGCAGCTCAGCAGGCAATAATCCTGGAGCTGAGCAAGCAGGAATCACGCAGCTCAGCAGGCAATAATCAAGAAGCAGAGCAGGCAGGAATCAGGCAGCTCAGCAGCCAATAAGCAAGAAGCTAGCAGTCAGGAATCGCGCAGCTCAGCAGGCAACAATCATGGAGCTGAGCTGGCAGGAATCACGCAACTCAGCAGGCAATACTCACGGACCTGAGCAGGCAGGAATCACGCAACTTAGCAGGCAATAATAATTGGAGCTGAAGGCTGTAATGAACTGGATAAGCAGACTCTAATCACGTGATTCAGCCGGCTCCTCTCTGGGGACTGAGCAGGCACTTATTATGCAGCTCAGCAAGCAAAAATCATGGAGCTGAGCAAGCAGGAATCACGCAGCTCAGCAGGCAATAATCAAGAAGCTGAGCAGGCAGGAATCACGCAGCTCAGCAGGCAATAATCATGGAGCTGAGCAGACTGTAATGAAGTGGCTAAGCAGACTCTAATCACGTCACTCAGCCGGCTCCTAACCCGGTCTTGAGCAGGCACTAATCACGCAGCTGAGCAGGGACTAATCACACAGCTGATCAGGCACGAGTCACGCAGCTGAGCAGGGATTAAGCATGCAGCTGAGCAAGCGCTAATCCCTTGATTCAGCAGACCCTGATCACGTGACTGAGCAGGCCCTGATCACGTGGCTGAGCATGCACTGATCACGTGACTGAGCATGCACTGATCACGTGACTGAGAGGCACTGATCACGTGACTGAGAGGCACTGATCACGTGACTGAGCATGCACTGATCACGTGACTGAGAGGCACTGATCACGTGACTGAGAGGCGCTGATCACGTGACTGAGGGCGCTGATCACGTGACTGAGAGGCGCTGATCACGTGGCTATCATGCACTGATCACGTGCTTCAGGAGGCAATAATCAAAGAGCTGAGCAGGCACTAATCACTTGGCTAAGAGGGCACTAATCACGGAGAGGAGCAGGAAATCGTCAAGGAGCTGAGCAAACTGTAATGAAGTGGTTAAGCAGACTCTAAACACGTGACGCAGCAGGCTCTACACCCGTGACTGAGCAGACACAATTTGGGCAGCTCAGCAGACACCAATGGTGCAGCTCAGCAGACACAAATGGTGCAGCTCAGCAGACACCAATCATGCAGCTCAGCAGGCAATACTCATGGAGCTGAGCAGGCAGGAATCACTCAGCTCAGCAGGCAAAGATCAAGGAGCTGAGCAGGCACGAATCTCGCAGCTCAGCTGGCAAAAATCAAGGAGCTGAGCAGACTGCCATTAAGTGGCTAAGCAGACTCTAAACACGTGACTCAGCAGGCTTGACACCCGTGACTGAGCACACACGAATCTTGCAGCCCAGCAGACAATACTCCTGGAGCTGAGCAGGCAGGAATCACGCAGCTCAGCAGACAGTAATCAAGGAGCTGAGCAGGCACGAATCACGCAGCTCAGCAGGCAATAATCCTGGAGCTGAGCAAGCAGGAATCACGCAGCTCAGCAGGCAATAATCAAGAAGCAGAGCAGGCAGGAATCAGGCAGCTCAGCAGCCAATAAGCAAGAAGCTAGCAGTCAGGAATCGCAGCTCAGCAGGCAATAATCATGGAGCTGAGCTGGCAGGAATCACGCAACTCAGCAGGCAATACTCACGGATCTGAGCAGGCAGGAATCACGCAACTTAGCAGGCAATAATAATGGAGCTGAAGGCTGTAATGAACTGGATAAGCAGACTCTAATCACGTGATTCAGCCGGCTCCTCTCTGGGGACTGATCAGGCACTTATTATGCAGCTCAGCAAGCAAAAATCATGGAGCTGAGCAAGCAGGAATCACGCAGCTCAGCAGGCATTAATCAAGAAGCAGAGCAGGCAGGAATCAGGCAGCTCAGCAGCCAATAAGCAAGAAGCTAGCAGTCAGGAATCGCGCAGCTCAGCAGGCAATAATCATGGAGCTGAGCTGGCAGGAATCACGCAACTCAGCAGGCAATACTCACGGACCTGAGCAGGCAGGAATCACGCAACTTAGCAGGCAATAATAACTGGAGCTGAAGGCTGTAATGAACTGGATAAGCAGACTCTAATCACGTGATTCAGCCGGCTCCTCTCTGGGACTGAGCAGGCACTTATTATGCAGCTCAGCAAGCAAAAATCATGGAGCTGAGCAAGCAGGAATCACGCAGCTCAGCAGGCAATAATCATGGAGCTGAGCAAACAGGAATCACGCAGCTCAGCATGCAATAATCAAGAAGCTGAGCAGGCAGGAATCACGCAGCTCAGCAGGCAATAAATATGGAGCTGAGCAAGCAGGAATCACGCAGCTCAGCAGGCAATAATCAAGAAGCTGAGCAGGCAGGAATCACGCAGCTTAGCAGGCAATAATCATGGAGCTGAGCAGACTGTAATGAAGTGGCTAAGCAGACTCTAATCACGTCACTCAGCCGGCTCCTAACCCGGTCTTGAGCAGGCACTAATCACGCAGCTGAGCAGGGACTAATCACACAGCTGATCAGGCACGAGTCAGGCAGCTGAGCAGGGATTAAGCATGCAGCTGAGCAAGCGCCAATCCCTTGATTCAGCAGACCCTGATCACGTGACTGAGCAGGCCCTGATCACGTGGCTGAGCATGCACTGATCACGTGACTGAGCATGCACTGATCACGTGACTGAGAGGCACTGATCACGTGACTGAGAGGCACTGATCACGTGACTGAGCATGCACTGATCACGTGACTGAGAGGCACTGATCACGTGACTGAGAGGCGCTGATCACGTGACTGAGGGGCGCTGATCACGTGACTGAGAGGCGCTGATCACGTGGCTATCATGCACTGATCACGTGCTTCAGGAGGCAATAATCAAAGAGCTGAGCAGGCACTAATCACTTGGCTAAGAGGGCACTAATCACGGAGAGGAGCAGGAAATCGTCAAGGAGCTGAGCAAACTGTAATGAAGTGGTTAAGCAGACTCTAAACACGTGACGCAGCAGGCTCTACACCCGTGACTGAGCAGACACAATTTGGGCAGCTCAGCAGACACCAATGGTGCAGCTCAGCAGACACAAATGGTGCAGCCCAGCAGACACCAATCATGCAGCTCAGCAGGCAATACTCATGGAGCTGAGCAGGCAGGAATCACTCAGCTCAGCAGGCAAAGATCAAGGAGCTGAGCAGGCACGAATCTCGCAGCTCAGCTGGCAAAAATCAAGGAGCTGAGCAGACTGCCATTAAGTGGCTAAGCAGACTCTAAACACGTGACTCAGCAGGCTTGACACCCGTGACTGAGCACACACGAATCTTGCAGCCCAGCAGACAATACTCCTGGAGCTGAGCAGGCAGGAATCACGCAGCTCAGCAGACAGTAATCAAGGAGCTGAGCAGGCACGAATCACGCAGCTCAGCAGGCAATAATCCTGGAGCTGAGCAAGCAGGAATCACGCAGCTCAGCAGGCAATAATCAAGAAGCAGAGCAGGCAGGAATCAGGCAGCTCAGCAGCCAATAAGCAAGAAGCTAGCAGTCAGGAATCGCGCAGCTCAGCAGGCAATAATCATGGAGCTGAGCTGGCAGGAATCACGCAACTCAGCAGGCAATACTCACGGACCTGAGCAGGCAGGAATCACGCAACTTAGCAGGCAATAATAATTGGAGCTGAAGGCTGTAATGAACTGGATAAGCAGACTCTAATCACGTGATTCAGCCGGCTCCTCTCTGGGGACTGAGCAGGCACTTATTATGCAGCTCAGCAAGCAAAAATCATGGAGCTGAGCAAGCAGGAATCACGCAGCTCAGCAGGCAATAATCATGGAGCTGAGCAAGCAGGAATCACGCAGCTCAGCAGGCAACAATCAAGAAGCTGAGCAGGCAGGAATCACGCAGCTTAGCAGGCAATAATCATGGAGCTGAGCAGACTGTAATGAAGTGGCTAAGCAGACTCTAATCACGTCACTCAGCCGGCTCCTAACCCGGTCTTGAGCAGGCACTAATCACGCAGCTGAGCAGGGACTAATCACACAGCTGATCAGGCACGAGTCAGGCAGCTGAGCAGGGATTAAGCATGCAGCTGAGCAAGCGCTAATCCCTTGATTCAGCAGACCCTGATCACGTGACTGAGCAGGCCCTGATCACGTGGCTGAGCATGCACTGATCACGTGACTGAGCATGCACTGATCACGTGACTGAGAGGCACTGATCACGTGACTGAGAGGCACTGATCACGTGACTGAGCATGCACTGATCACGTGACTGAGAGGCACTGATCACGTGACTGAGAGGCGCTGATCACGTGACTGAGGGGCGCTGATCACGTGACTGAGAGGCGCTGATCACGTGGCTATCATGCACTGATCACGTGCTTCAGGAGGCAATAATCAAAGAGCTGAGCAGGCACTAATCACTTGGCTAAGAGGGCACTAATCACGGAGAGGAGCAGGAAATCGTCAAGGAGCTGAGCAAACTGTAATGAAGTGGTTAAGCAGACTCTAAACACGTGACGCAGCAGGCTCTACACCCGTGACTGAGCAGACACAATTTGGGCAGCTCAGCAGACACCAATGGTGCATCTCAGCAGACACAAATGGTGCAGCTCAGCAGACACCAATCATGCAGCTCAGCAGGCAATACTCATGGAGCTGAGCAGGCAGGAATCACTCAGCTCAGCAGGCAAAGATCAAGGAGCTGAGCAGGCACGAATCTCGCAGCTCAGCTGGCAAAAATCAAGGAGCTGAGCAGAGTGCCATTAAGTGGCTAAGCAGACTCTAAACACGTGACTCAGCAGGCTTGACACCCGTGACTGAGCACACACGAATCTTGCAGCCCAGCAGACAATACTCCTGGAGCTGAGCAGGCAGGAATCACGCAGCTCAGCAGACAGTAATCAAGGAGCTGAGCAGGCACGAATCACGCAGCTCAGCAGGCAACAATCCTGGAGCTGAGCAAGCAGGAATCACGCAGCTCAGCAGGCAACAATCAAGAAGCAGAGCAGGCAGGAATCAGGCAGCTCAGCAGCCAATAAGCAAGAAGCTAGCAGTCAGGAATCGCGCAGCTCAGCAGGCAATAATCATGGAGCTGAGCTGGCAGGAATCACGCAACTCAGCAGGCAATACTCACGGACCTGAGCAGGCAGGAATCACGCAACTTAGCAGGCAATAATAATTGGAGCTGAAGGCTGTAATGAACTGGATAAGCAGACTCTAATCACGTGATTCAGCCGGCTCCTCTCTGGGGACTGAGCAGGCACTTATTATGCAGCTCAGCAAGCAAAAACCATGGAGCTGAGCAAGCAGGAATCACGCAGCTCAGCAGGCAATAATCAAGAAGCTGAGCAGGCAGGAATCATGCAGCTTAGCAGGCAATAATCATGGAGCTGAGCAGACTGTAATGAAGTGGCTAAGCAGACTCTAATCACGTCACTCAGCCGGCTCCTAACCCGGTCTTGAGCAGGCACTAATCACGCAGCTGAGCAGGGACTAATCACACAGCTGATCAGGCACGAGTCAGGCAGCTGAGCAGGGATTAAGCATGCAGCTGAGCAAGCGCTAATCCCTAGATTCAGCAGACCCTGATCACGTGACTGAGCAGGCCCTGATCACGTGGCTGAGCATGCACTGATCACGTGACTGAGCATGCACTGATCACGTGACTGAGAGGCACTGATCACGTGACTGAGAGGCACTGATCACGTGACTGAGCATGCACTGATCACGTGACTGAGAGGCACTGATCACGTGACTGAGAGGCGCTGATCACGTGACTGAGGGCGCTGATCACGTGACTGAGAGGCGCTGATCACGTGGCTATCATGCACTGATCACGTGCTTCAGGAGGCAATAATCAAAGAGCTGAGCAGGCACTAATCACTTGACTAAGAGGGCACTAATCACGGAGAGGAGCAGGAAATCGTCAAGGAGCTGAGCAAACTGTAATGAAGTGGTTAAGCAGTCTCTAAACACGTGACGCAGCAGGCTCTACACCCGTGACTGAGCAGACACAATTTGGGCAGCTCAGCAGACACCAATGGTGCAGCTCAGCAGACACAAATGGTGCAGCCCAGCAGACACCAATCATGCAGCTCAGCAGGCAATACTCATGGAGCTGAGCAGGCAGGAATCACTCAGCTCAGCAGGCAAAGATCAAGGAGCTGAGCAGGCACGAATCTCGCAGCTCAGCTGGCAAAAATCAAGGAGCTGAGCAGAGTGCCATTAAGTGGCTAAGCAGACTCTAAACACGTGACTCAGCAGGCTTGACACCCGTGACTGAGCACACACGAATCTTGCAGCCCAGCAGACAATACTCCTGGAGCTGAGCAGGCAGGAATCACGCAGCTCAGCAGACAGTAATCAAGGAGCTGAGCAGGCACGAATCACGCAGCTCAGCAGGCAATAATCCTGGAGCTGAGCAAGCAGGAATCACGCAGCTCAGCAGGCAATAATCAAGAAGCAGAGCAGGCAGGAATCAGGCAGCTCAGCAGCCAATAAGCAAGAAGCTAGCAGTCAGGAATCGCGCAGCTCAGCAGGCAATAATCATGGAGCTGAGCTGGCAGGAATCACGCAACTCAGCAGGCAATACTCACGGACCTGAGCAGGCAGGAATCACGCAACTTAGCAGGCAATAATAATTGGAGCTGAAGGCTGTAATGAACTGGATAAGCAGACTCTAATCACGTGATTCAGCCGGCTCCTCTCTGGGGACTGAGCAGGCACTTATTATGCAGCTCAGCAAGCAAAAACCATGGAGCTGAGCAAGCAGGAATCACGCAGCTCAGCAGGCAATAATTATGGAGCTGAGCAAGCAGGAATCACGCAGCTCAGCAGGCAATAATTATGGAGCTGAGCAAGCAGGAATCACGCAGCTCAGCAGGCAATAATCAAGAAGCTGAGCAGGCAGGAATCACGCAGCTTAGCAGGCAACAATCATGGAGCTGAGCAGACTGTAATGAAGTGTCTAAGCAGACTCTAATCACGTCACTCAGCCGGCTCCTAACCCGGTCTTGAGCAGGCACTAATCACGCAGCTGAGCAGGGACTAATCACACAGCTGATCAGGCACGAGTCAGGCAGCTGAGCAGGGATTAAGCATGCAGCTGAGCAAGCGCTAATCCCTTGATTCAGCAGACCCTGATCACGTGACTGAGCAGGCCCTGATCACGTGGCTGAGCATGCACTGATCACGTGACTGAGCAGGCACTGAACACGTGACTGAGAGGCACTGATCACGTGACTGAGCATGCACTGATCACGTGACTGAGAGGCACTGATCACGTGACTGTGAGGCGCTGATCACGTGACTGAGGGGCGCTGATCACGTGACTGAGAGGCGCTGATCACGTGGCTATCATGCACTGATCACGTGCTTCAGGAGGCAATAATCAAAGAGCTGAGCAGGCACTAATCACTTGGCTAAGAGGGCACTAATCACGGAGAGGAGCAGGAAATCGTCAAGGAGCTGAGCAAACTGTAATGAAGTGGTTAAGCAGACTCTAAACACGTGACGCAGCAGGCTCTACACCCGTGACTGAGCAGACACAATTTGGGCAGCTCAGCAGACACCAATGGTGCAGCTCAGCAGACACAAATGGTGCAGCTCAGCAGACACCAATCATGCAGCTCAGCAGGCAATACTCATGGAGCTGAGCAGGCAGGAATCACACAGCTCAGCAGGCAAAGATCTAGGAGCTGAGCAGGCACGAATCACGCAGCTCAGCAGGCAATAATCCTGGAGCTGAGCAAGCAGGAATCACGCAGCTCAGCAGGCAATAATCAAGAAGCAGAGCAGGCAGGAATCAGGCAGCTCAGCAGCCAATAAGCAAGAAGCTAGCAGTCAGGAATCGCGCAGCTCAGCAGGCAATAATCATGGAGCTGAGCTGGCAGGAATCACGCAACTCAGCAGGCAATACTCACGGACCTGAGCAGGCAGGAATCACGCAACTTAGCAGGCAATAATAACTGGAGCTGAAGGCTGTAATGAACTGGATAAGCAGACTCTAATCACGTGATTCAGCCGGCTCCTCTCTGGGGACTGAGCAGGAACTTATTATGCAGCTCAGCAAGCAAAAACCATGGAGCTGAGCAAGCAGGAATCACGCAGCTCAGCAGGCAATAATCAAGAACCTGAGCAGGCAGGAATCATGCAGCTTAGCAGGCAATAATCATGGAGCTGAGCAGACTGTAATGAAGTGGCTAAGCAGACTCTAATCACGTCACTCAGCCGGCTCCTAACCCGGTCTTGAGCAGGCACTAATCACGCAGCTGAGCAGGGACTAATCACACAGCTGATCAGGCACGAGTCAGGCAGCTGAGCAGGGATTAAGCATGCAGCTGAGCAAGCGCTAATCCCTTGATTCAGCAGACCCTGATCACGTGACTGAGCAGGCCCTGATCACGTGGCTGAGCATGCACTGATCACGTGACTGAGCATGCACTGATCACGTGACTGAGAGGCACTGATCACGTGACTGAGAGGCACTGATCACGTGACTGAGCATGCACTGATCACGTGACTGAGAGGCACTGATCACGTGACTGAGAGGCGCTGATCACGTGACTGAGGGGCGCTGATCACGTGACTGAGAGGCGCTGATCACGTGGCTATCATGCACTGATCACGTGCTTCAGGAGGCAATAATCAAAGAGCTGAGCAGGCACTAATCACTTGGCTAAGAGGGCACTAATCACGGAGAGGAGCAGGAAATCGTCAAGGAGCTGAGCAAACTGTAATGAAGTGGTTAAGCAGACTCTAAACACGTGACGCAGCAGGCTCTACACCCGTGACTGAGCAGACACAATTTGGGCAGCTCAGCAGACACCAATGGTGCAGCTCAGCAGACACAAATGGTGCAGCTCAGCAGACACCAATCATGCAGCTCAGCAGGCAATACTCATGGAGCTGAGCAGGCAGGAATCACTCAGCTCAGCAGGCAAAGATCAAGGAGCTGAGCAGGCACGAATCTCGCAGCTCAGCTGGCAAAAATCAAGGAGCTGAGCAGACTGCCATTAAGTGGCTAAGCAGACTCTAAACACGTGACTCAGCAGGCTTGACACCCGTGACTGAGCACACACGAATCTTGCAGCCCAGCAGACAATACTCCTGGAGCTGAGCAGGCAGGAATCACGCAGCTCAGCAGACAGTAATCAAGGAGCTGAGCAGGCACGAATCACGCAGCTCAGCAGGCAATAATCCTGGAGCTGAGCAAGCAGGAATCACGCAGCTCAGCAGGCAATAATCAAGAAGCAGAGCAGGCAGGAATCAGGCAGCTCAGCAGCCAATAAGCAAGAAGCTAGCAGTCAGGAATCGCGCAGCTCAGCAGGCAATAATCATGGAGCTGAGCTGGCAGGAATCACGCAACTCAGCAGGCAATACTCACGGACCTGAGCAGGCAGGAATCACGCAACTTAGCAGGCAATAATAATTGGAGCTGAAGGCTGTAATGAACTGGATAAGCAGACTCTAATCACGTGATTCAGCCGGCTCCTCTCTGGGGACTGAGCAGGCACTTATTATGCAGCTCAGCAAGCAAAAACCATGGAGCTGAGCAAGCAGGAATCACGCAGCTCAGCAGGCAATAATCAAGAAGCTGAGCAGGCAGGAATCACGCAGCTTAGCAGGCAATAATCATGGAGCTGAGCAGATTGTAATGAAGTGGCTAAGCAGACTCTAATCACGTCACTCAGCCGGCTCCTAACCCGGTCTTGAGCAGGCACTAATCACGCAGCTGAGCAGGGACTAATCACACAGCTGATCAGGCACGAGTCAGGCAGCTGAGCAGGGATTAAGCATGCAGCTGAGCAAGCGCTAATCCCTTGATTCAGCAGAACCTGATCACGTGACTGAGCAGGCCCTGATCACGTGGCTGAGCATGCACTGATCACGTGACTGAGCATGCACTGATCACGTGACTGAGAGGCACTGATCACGTGACTGAGAGGCACTGATCACGTGACTGAGCATGCACTGATCACGTGACTGAGAGGCACTGATCACGTGACTGAGAGGCGCTGATCACGTGACTGAGGGGCGCTGATCACGTGACTGAGAGGCGCTGATCACGTGGCTATCATGCACTGATCACGTGCTTCAGGAGGCAATAATCAAAGAGCTGAGCAGGCACTAATCACTTGGCTAAGAGGGCACTAATCACGGAGAGGAGCAGGAAATCGTCAAGGAGCTGAGCAAACTGTAATGAAGTGGTTAAGCAGACTCTAAACACGTGACGCAGCAGGCTCTACACCCGTGACTGAGCAGACACAATTTGGGCAGCTCAGCAGACACCAATGGTGCAGCTCAGCAGACACCAATCATGCAGCTCAGCAGGCAATACTCATGGAGCTGAGCAGGCAGGAATCACTCAGCTCAGCAGGCAAAGATCAAGGAGCTGAGCAGGCACGAATCTCGCAGCTCAGCTGGCAAAAATCAAGGAGCTGAGCAGACTGCCATTAAGTGGCTAAGCAGACTCTAAACACGTGACTCAGCAGGCTTGACACCCGTGACTGAGCACACACGAATCTTGCAGCCCAGCAGACAATACTCCTGGAGCTGAGCAGGCAGGAATCACGCAGCTCAGCAGACAGTAATCAAGGAGCTGAGCAGGCACGAATCACGCAGCTCAGCAGGCAATAATCCTGGAGCTGAGCAAGCAGGAATCACGCAGCTCAGCAGGCAATAATCAAGAAGCAGAGCAGGCAGGAATCAGGCAGCTCAGCAGCCAATAAGCAAGAAGCTAGCAGTCAGGAATCGCGCAGCTCAGCAGGCAATAATCATGGAGCTGAGCTGGCAGGAATCACGCAACTCAGCAGGCAATACTCACGGACCTGAGCAGGCAGGAATCACGCAACTTAGCAGGCAATAATAATTGGAGCTGAAGGCTGTAATGAACTGGATTAGCAGACTCTAATCTCGTGATTCAGCCGGCTCCTCTCTGGGACTGAGCAGGCACTTATTATGCAGCTCAGCAAGCAAAAATCATGGAGCTGAGCAAGCAGGAATCACGCAGCTCAGCAGGCAATAATTATGGAGCTGAGCAAGCAGGAATCACGCAGCTCAGCAGGCAATAATCAAGAAGCTGAGCAGGCAGGAATCACGCAGCTCAGCAGGCAACAATCATGGAGCTGAGCAGACTGTAATGAAGTGGCTAAGCAGACTCTAATCACGTCACTCAGCCGGCTCCTAACCCGGTCTTGAGCAGGCACTAATCACGCAGCTGAGCAGGGACTAATCACACAGCTGATCAGGCACGAGTCAGGCAGCTGAGCAGGGATTAAGCATGCAGCTGAGCAAGCGCTAATCCCTTGATTCAGCAGACCCTGATCACGTGACTGAGCAGGCCCTGATCACGTGGCTGAGCATGCACTGATCACGTGACTGAGCAGGCACTGATCACGTGACTGAGAGGCACTGATCACGTGACTGAGCATGCACTGATCACGTGACTGAGAGGCACTGATCACGTGACTGAGAGGCGCTGATCACGTGACTGAGGGGCGCTGATCACGTGACTGAGAGGCGCTGATCACGTGGCTATCATGCACTGATCACGTGCTTCAGGAGGCAATAATCAAAGAGCTGAGCAGGCACTAATCACTTGGCTAAGAGGGCACTAATCACGGAGAGGAGCAGGAAATCGTCAAGGAGCTGAGCAAACTGTAATGAAGTGGTTAAGCAGACTCTAAACACGTGACGCAGCAGGCTCTACACCCGTGACTGAGCAGACACAATTTGGGCAGCTCAGCAGACACCAATGGTGCAGCTCAGCAGACACAAATGGTGCAGCTCAGCAGACACCAATCATGCAGCTCAGCAGGCAATACTCATGGAGCTGAGCAGGCAGGAATCACTCAGCTCAGCAGGCAAAGATCAAGGAGCTGAGCAGGCACGAATCTCGCAGGTCAGCTGGCAAAAATCAAGGAGCTGAGCAGACTGCCATTAAGTGGCTAAGCAGACTCTAAACACGTGACTCAGCAGGCTTGACACCCGTGACTGAGCACACACGAATCCTGCAGCCCAGCAGACAATACTCCTGGAGCTGAGCAGGCAGGAATCACGCAGCTCAGCAGACAGTAATCAAGGAGCTGAGCAGGCACGAATCACGCAGCTCAGCAGGCAACAATCCTGGAGCTGAGCAAGCAGGAATCACGCAGCTCAGCAGGCAACAATCAAGAAGCAGAGCAGGCAGGAATCAGGCAGCTCAGCAGCCAATAAGCAAGAAGCTAGCAGTCAGGAATCGCGCAGCTCAGCAGGCAATAATCATGGAGCTGAGCTGGCAGGAATCACGCAACTCAGCAGGCAATACTCACGGACCTGAGCAGGCAGGAATCACGCAACTTAGCAGGCAATAATAATTGGAGCTGAAGGCTGTAATGAACTGGATAAGCAGACTCTAATCACGTGATTCAGCCGGCTCCTCTCTGGGGACTGAGCAGGCACTTATTATGCAGCTCAGCAAGCAAAAATCATGGAGCTGAGCAAGCAGGAATCACGCAGCTCAGCAGGCAATAAATATGGAGCTGAGCAAGCAGGAATCACGCAGCTCAGCAGGCAATAATCAAGAAGCTGAGCAGGCAGGAATCACGCAGCTTAGCAGGCAATAATCATGGAGCTGAGCAGACTGTAATGAAGTGGCTAAGCAGACTCTAATCACGTCACTCAGCCGGCTCCTAACCCGGTCTTGAGCAGGCACTAATCACGCAGCTGAGCAGGGACTAATCACACAGCTGATCAGGCACGAGTCAGGCAGCTGAGCAGGGATTAAGCATGCAGCTGAGCAAGCGCTAATCCCTTGATTCAGCAGACCCTGATCACGTGACTGAGCAGGCCCTGATCACGTGGCTGAGCATGCACTGATCACGTGACTGAGCATGCACTGATCACGTGACTGAGAGGCACTGATCACGTGACTGAGAGGCACTGATCACGTGACTGAGAGGCGCTGATCACGTGACTGAGGGGCGCTGATCACGTGGCTATCATGCACTGATCACGTGCTTCAGGAGGCAATAATCAAAGAGCTGAGCAGGCACTAATCACTTGGCTAAGAGGGCACTAATCACGGAGAGGAGCAGGAAATCGTCAAGGAGCTGAGCAAACTGTAATGAAGTGGTTAAGCAGACTCTAAACACGTGACGCAGCAGGCTCTACACCCGTGACTGAGCAGACACAATTTGGGCAGCTCAGCAGACACCAATGGTGCAGCTCAGCAGACACAAATGGTGCAGCTCAGCAGACACCAATCATGCAGCTCAGCAGGCAATACTCATGGAGCTGAGCAGGCAGGAATCACTCAGCTCAGCAGGCAAAGATCAAGGAGCTGAGCAGGCACGAATCTCGCAGCTCAGCTGGCAAAAATCAAGGAGCTGAGCAGACTGCCATTAAGTGGCTAAGCAGACTCTAAACACGTGACTCAGCAGGCTTGACACCCGTGACTGAGCACACACGAATCTTGCAGCCCAGCAGACAATACCCCTGGAGCTGAGCAGGCAGGAATCACGCAGCTCAGCAGACAGTAATCAAGGAGCTGAGCAGGCACGAATCACGCAGCTCAGCAGGCAATAATCCTGGAGCTGAGCAAGCAGGAATCACGCAGCTCAGCAGGCAATAATCAAGAAGCAGAGCAGGCAGGAATCAGGCAGCTCAGCAGACAATAAGCAAGAAGCTAGCAGTCAGGAATCGCGCAGCTCAGCAGGCAATAATCATGGAGCTGAGCTGGCAGGAATCACTCAACTCAGCAGGCAATACTCACGGACCTGAGCAGGCAGGAATCACGCAACTTAGCAGGCAATAATAATTGGAGCTGAAGGCTGTAATGAACTGGATAAGCAGACTCTAATATCGTGATTCAGCCGGCTCCTCTCTGGGGACTGAGCAGGCACTTATTATGCAGCTCAGCAAGCAAAAATCATGGAGCTGAGTAAGCAGGAATCACGCAGCTCAGCAGGCAATAATTATGGAGCTGAGCAAGCAGGAATCACGCAGCTCAGCAGGCAATAATCAAGAAGCTGAGCAGGCAGGAATCACGCAGCTCAGCAGGCAACAATCATGGAGCTGAGCAGACTGTAATGAAGTGGCTAAGCAGACTCTAATCACGTCACTCAGCCGGCTCCTAACCCGGTCTTGAGCAGGCACTAATCACGCAGCTGAGCAGGGACTAATCACACAGCTGATCAGGCACGAGTCAGGCAGCTGAGCAGGGATTAAGCATGCAGCTGAGCAAGCGCTAATCCCTTGATTCAGCAGACCCTGATCACGTGACTGAGCAGGCCCTGATCACGTGGCTGAGCATGCACTGATCACGTGACTGAGAGGCACTGATCACGTGACTGAGAGGCACTGATCACGTGACTGAGCATGCACTGATCACGTGACTGAGAGGCACTGATCACGTGACTGAGAGGCGCTGATCACGTGACTGAGGGGCGCTGATCACGTGACTGAGAGGCGCTGATCACGTGGCTATCATGCACTGATCACGTGCTTCAGGAGGCAATAATCAAAGAGCTGAGCAGGCACTAATCACTTGGCTAAGAGGGCACTAATCACGGAGAGGAGCAGGAAATCGTCAAGGAGCTGAGCAAACTGTAATGAAGTGGTTAAGCAGACTCTAAACACGTGACGCAGCAGGCTCTACACCCGTGACTGAGCAGACACAATTTGGGCAGCTCAGCAGACACCAATGGTGCAGCTCAGCAGACACAAATGGTGCAGCTCAGCAGACACCAATCATGCAGCTCAGCAGGCAATACTCATGGAGCTGAGCAGGCAGGAATCACTCAGCTCAGCAGGCAAAGATCAAGGAGCTGAGCAGGCACGAATCTCGCAGCTCAGCTGGCAAAAATCAAGGAGCTGAGCAGACTGCCATTAAGTGGCTAAGCAGACTCTAAACACGTGACTCAGCAGGCTTGACACCCGTAACTGAGCACACACGAATCTTGCAGCCCAGCAGACAATACTCCTGGAGCTGAGCAGGCAGGAATCACGCAGCTCAGCAGACAGTAATCAAGGAGCTGAGCAGGCACGAATCACGCAGCTCAGCAGGCAATAATCCTGGAGCTGAGCAAGCAGGAATCACGCAGCTCAGCAGGCAATAATCAAGAAGCAGAGCAGGCAGGAATCAGGCAGCTCAGCAGCCAATAAGCAAGAAGCTCAGTCGCGCGCAGCTCAGCAGGCAATAATCATGGAGCTGAGCTGGCAGGAATCACGCAACTCAGCAGGCAATACTCACGGACCTGAGCAGGCAGGAATCACGCAACTTAGCAGGCAATAATCATTGGAGCTGAAGGCTGTAATGAACTGGATAAGCAGACTCTAATCACGTGATTCAGCCGGCTCCTCTCTGGGGACTGAGCAGGCACTTATTATGCAGCTCAGCAAGCAAAAATCATGGAGCTGAGCAAGCAGGAATCACGCAGCTCAGCAGGCAATAAATATGGAGCTGAGCAAGCAGGAATCACGCAGCTCAGCAGGCAACAATCAAGAAGCTGAGCAGGCAGGAATCACGCAGCTTAGCAGGCAACAATCATGGAGCTGAGCAGACTGTAATGAAGTGGCTAAGCAGACTCTAATCACGTCACTCAGCCGGCTCCTAACCCGGTCTTGAGCAGGCACTAATCACGCAGCTGAGCAGGGACTAATCACACAGCTGATCAGGCACGAGTCAGGCAGCTGAGCAGGGATTAAGCATGCAGCTGAGCAAGCGCTAATCCCTTGATTCAGCAGACCCTGATCACGTGACTGAGCAGGCCCTGATCACGTGGCTGAGCATGCACTGATCACGTGACTGAGCATGCACTGATCACGTGACTGAGAGGCACTGATCACGTGACTGAGAGGCGCTGATCACGTGACTGAGGGGCGCTGATCACGTGGCTATCATGCACTGACCACGTGCTTCAGGAGGCAATAATCAAAGAGCTGAGCAGGCACTAATCACTTGGCTAAGAGGGCACTAATCACGGAGAGGAGCAGGAAATCGTCAAGGAGCTGAGCAAACTGTAATGAAGTGGTTAAGCAGACTCTAAACACGTGACGCAGCAGGCTCTACACCGGTGACTGAGCAGACACAATTTGGGCAGCTCAGCAGACACCAATGGTGCAGCTCAGCAGACACAAATGGTGCAGCTCAGCAGACACCAATCATGCAGCTCAGCAGGCAATACTCATGGAGCTCAGCAGGCAGGAATCACTCAGCTCAGCAGGCAAAGATCAAGGAGCTGAGCAGGCACGAATCTCGCAGCTCAGCTGGCAAAAATCAAGGAGCTGAGCAGACTGCCATTAAGTGGCTAAGCAGACTCTAAACACGTGACTCAGCAGGCTTGACACCCGTGACTGAGCACACACGAATCTTGCAGCCCAGCAGACAATACTCCTGGAGCTGAGCAGGCAGGAATCACGCAGCTCAGCAGACAGTAATCAAGGAGCTGAGCAGGCACGAATCACGCAGCTCAGCAGGCAATAATCCTGGAGCTGAGCAAGCAGGAATCACGCAGCTCAGCAGGCAACAATCAAGAAGCAGAGCAGGCAGGAATCAGGCAGCTCAGCAGCCAATAAGCAAGAAGCTAGCAGTCAGGAATCGCGCAGCTCAGCAGGCAATAATCATGGAGCTGAGCTGGCAGGAATCACGCAACTCAGCAGGCAATACTCACGGACCTGAGCAGGCAGGAATCACGCAACTTAGCAGGCAATAATAATTGGAGCTGAAGGCTGTAATGAACTGGATAAGCAGACTCTAATCACGTGATTCAGCCGGCTCCTCTCTGGGGACTGAGCAGGCACTTATTATGCAGCTCAGCAAGCAAAAATCATGGAGCTGAGCAAGCAGGAATCACGCAGCTCAGCAGGCAATAATCAAGAAGCTGAGCAGGCAGGAATCACGCAGCTTAGCAGGCAATAATCATGGAGCTGAGCAGACTGTAATGAAGTGGCTAAGCAGACTCTAATCACGTCACTCAGCCGGCTCCTAACCCGGTCTTGAGCAGGCACTAATCACGCAGCTGAGCAGGGACTAATCACACAGCTGATCAGGCACGAGTCAGGCAGCTGAGCAGGGATTAAGCATGCAGCTGAGCAAGCGCTAATCCCTTGATTCAGCAGACCCTGATCACGTGACTGAGCAGGCCCTGATCACGTGGCTGAGCATGCACTGATCACGTGACTGAGCATGCACTGATCACGTGACTGAGAGGCACTGATCACGTGACTGAGAGGCACTGATCACGTGACTGAGCATGCACTGATCACGTGACTGAGAGGCACTGATCACGTGACTGAGAGGCGCTGATCACGTGACTGAGGGGCGCTGATCACGTGACTGAGAGGCGCTGATCACGTGGCTATCATGCACTGATCACGTGCTTCAGGAGGCAATAATCAAAGAGCTGAGCAGGCACTAATCACTTGGCTAAGAGGGCACTAATCACGGAGAGGAGCAGGAAATCGTCAAGGAGCTGAGCAAACTGTAATGAAGTGGTTAAGCAGACTCTAAACACGTGACGCAGCAGGCTCTACACCCGTGACTGAGCAGACACAATTTGGGCAGCTCAGCAGACACCAATGGTGCAGCTCAGCAGACACCAATCATGCAGCTCAGCAGGCAATACTCATGGAGCTGAGCAGGCAGGAATCACTCAGCTCAGCAGGCAAAGATCAAGGAGCTGAGCAGGCACGAATCTCGCAGCTCAGCTGGCAAAAATCAAGGAGCTGAGCAGACTGCCATTAAGTGGCTAAGCAGACTCTAAACACGTGACTCAGCAGGCTTGACACCCGTGACTGAGCACACACGAATCTTGCAGCCCAGCAGACAATACTCCTGGAGCTGAGCAGGCAGGAATCACGCAGCTCAGCAGACAGTAATCAAGGAGCTGAGCAGGCACGAATCACGCAGCTCAGCAGGCAATAATCCTGGAGCTGAGCAAGCAGGAATCACGCAGCTCAGCAGGCAATAATCAAGAAGCAGAGCAGGCAGGAATCAGGCAGCTCAGCAGCCAATAAGCAAGAAGCTAGCAGTCAGGAATCGCGCAGCTCAGCAGGCAATAATCATGGAGCTGAGCTGGCAGGAATCACGCAACTCAGCAGGCAATACTCACGGACCTGAGCAGGCAGGAATCACGCAACTTAGCAGGCAATAATAATTGGAGCTGAAGGCTGTAATGAACTGGATAAGCAGACTCTAATCACGTGATTCAGCCGGCTCCTCTCTGGGGACTGAGCAGGCACTTATTATGCAGCTCAGCAAGCAAAAATCATGGAGCTGAGCAAGCAGGAATCACGCAGCTCAGCAGGCAATAATCATGGAGCTGAGCAAGCAGGAATCACGCAGCTCAGCAGGCAATAATCAAGAAGCTGAGCAGGCAGGAATCACGCAGCTCAGCAGGCAATAATCATGGAGCTGAGCAGACTGTAATGAAGTGGCTAAGCAGACTCTAATCACGTCACTCAGCCGGCTCCTAACCCGGTCTTGAGCAGGCACTAATCACGCAGCTGAGCAGGGACTAATCACACAGCTGATCAGGCACGAGTCAGGCAGCTGAGCAGGGATTAAGCATGCAGCTGAGCAAGCGCTAATCCCTTGATTCAGCAGACCCTGATCACGTGACTGAGCAGGCCCTGATCACGTGGCTGAGCATGCACTGATCACGTGACTGAGCATGCACTGATCACGTGACTGAGAGGCACTGATCACGTGACTGAGCATGCACTGATCACGTGACTGAGAGGCACTGATCACGTGACTGAGAGGCGCTGATCACGTGACTGAGGGGCGCTGATCACGTGACTGAGAGGCGCTGATCACGTGGCTATCATGCACTGATCACGTGCTTCAGGAGGCAATAATCAAAGAGCTGAGCAGGCACTAATCACTTGGCTAAGAGGGCACTAATCACGGAGAGGAGCAGGAAATCGTCAAGGAGCTGAGCAAACTGTAATGAAGTGGTTAAGCAGACTCTAAACACGTGACGCAGCAGGCTCTACACCCGTGACTGAGCAGACACAATTTGGGCAGCTCAGCAGACACCAATGGTGCAGCTCAGCAGACACAAATGGTGCAGCTCAGCAGACACCAATCATGCAGCTCAGCAGGCAATACTCATGGAGCTGAGCAGGCAGGAATCACTCAGCTCAGCAGGCAAAGATCAAGGAGCTGAGCAGGCACGAATCTCGCAGCTCAGCTGGCAAAAATCAAGGAGCTGAGCAGACTGCCATTAAGTGGCTAAGCAGACTCTAAACACGTGACTCAGCAGGCTTGACACCCGTGACTGAGCACACACGAATCTTGCAGCCCAGCAGACAATACTCCTGGAGCTGAGCAGGCAGGAATCACGCAGCTCAGCAGACAGTAATCAAGGAGCTGAGCAGGCACGAATCACGCAGCTCAGCAGGCAATAATCCTGGAGCTGAGCAAGCAGGAATCACGCAGCTCAGCAGGCAATAATCAAGAAGCAGAGCAGGCAGGAATCAGGCAGCTCAGCAGCCAATAAGCAAGAAGCTAGCAGTCAGGAATCGCGCAGCTCAGCAGGCAATAATCATGGAGCTGAGCTGGCAGGAATCACGCAACTCAGCAGGCAATACTCACGGACCTGAGCAGGCAGGAATCACGCAACTTAGCAGGCAATAATAATTGGAGCTGAAGGCTGTAATGAACTGGATAAGCAGACTCTAATCACGTGATTCAGCCGGCTCCTCTCTGGGGACTGAGCAGGCACTTATTATGCAGCTCAGCAAGCAAAAATCATGGAGCTGAGCAAGCAGGAATCACGCAGCTCAGCAGGCAATAAATATGGAGCTGAGCAAGCAGGAATCACGCAGCTCAGCAGGCAATAATCAAGAAGCTGAGCAGGCAGGAATCACGCAGCTTAGCAGGCAATAATCATGGAGCTGAGCAGACTGTAATGAAGTGGCTAAGCAGACTCTAATCACGTCACTCAGCCGGCTCCTAACCCGGTCTTGAGCAGGCACTAATCACGCAGCTGAGCAGGGACTAATCACACAGCTGATCAGGCACGAGTCAGGCAGCTGAGCAGGGATTAAGCATGCAGCTGAGCAAGCGCTAATCCCTTGATTCAGCAGACCCTGATCACGTGACTGAGCAGGCCCTGATCACGTGGCTGAGCATGCACTGATCACGTGACTGAGCATGCACTGATCACGTGACTGAGAGGCACTGATCACGTGACTGAGAGGCACTGATCACGTGACTGAGAGGCGCTGATCACGTGACTGAGAGGCGCTGATCACGTGGCTATCATGCACTGATCACGTGCTTCAGGAGGCAATAATCAAAGAGCTGAGCAGGCACTAATCACTTGGCTAAGAGGGCACTAATCACGGAGAGGAGCAGGAAATCGTCAAGGAGCTGAGCAAACTGTAATGAAGTGGTTAAGCAGACTCTAAACACGTGACGCAGCAGGCTCTACACCCGTGACTGAGCAGACACAATTTGGGCAGCTCAGCAGACACCAATGGTGCAGCTCAGCAGACACAAATGGTGCAGCTCAGCAGACACCAATCATGCAGCTCAGCAGGCAATACTCATGGAGCTGAGCAGGCAGGAATCACTCAGCTCAGCAGGCAAAGATCAAGGAGCTGAGCAGGCACGAATCTCGCAGCTCAGCTGGCAAAAATCAAGGAGCTGAGCAGACTGCCATTAAGTGGCTAAGCAGACTCTAAACACGTGACTCAGCAGGCTTGACACCCGTGACTGAGCACACACGAATCTTGCAGCCCAGCAGACAATACTCCTGGAGCTGAGCAGGCAGGAATCACGCAGCTCAGCAGACAGTAATCAAGGAGCTGAGCAGGCACGAATCACGCAGCTCAGCAGGCAATAATCCTGGAGCTGAGCAAGCAGGAATCACGCAGCTCAGCAGGCAATAATCAAGAAGCAGAGCAGGCAGGAATCAGGCAGCTCAGCAGCCAATAAGCAAGAAGCTAGCAGTCAGGAATCGCGCAGCTCAGCAGGCAATAATCATGGAGCTGAGCTGGCAGGAATCACGCAACTCAGCAGGCAATACTCACGGACCTGAGCAGGCAGGAATCACGCAACTTAGCAGGCAATAATAATTGGAGCTGAAGGCTGTAATGAACTGGATAAGCAGACTCTAATCACGTGATTCAGCCGGCTCCTCTCTGGGGACTGAGCAGGCACTTATTATGCAGCTCAGCAAGCAAAAATCATGGAGCTGAGCAAGCAGGAATCACGCAGCTCAGCAGGCAATAATCATGGAGCTGAGCAAGCAGGAATCACGCAGCTCAGCAGGCAATAATCAAGAAGCTGAGCAGGCAGGAATCACGCAGCTTAGCAGGCAATAATCATGGAGCTGAGCAGACTGTAATGAAGTGGCTAAGCAGACTCTAATCACGTCACTCAGCCGGCTCCTAACCCGGTCTTGAGCAGGCACTAATCACGCAGCTGAGCAGGGACTAATCACACAGCTGATCAGGCACGAGTCAGGCAGCTGAGCAGGGATTAAGCATGCAGCTGAGCAAGCGCTAATCCCTTGATTCAGCAGACCCTGATCACGTGACTGAGCAGGCCCTGATCACGTGGCTGAGCATGCACTGATCACGTGACTGAGCATGCACTGATCACGTGACTGAGAGGCACTGATCACGTGACTGAGCATGCACTGATCACGTGACTGAGAGGCACTGATCACGTGACTGAGAGGCGCTGATCACGTGACTGAGGCGCTGATCACGTGACTGAGAGGCGCTGATCACGTGGCTATCATGCACTGATCACGTGCTTCAGGAGGCAATAATCAAAGAGCTGAGCAGGCACTAATCACTTGGCTAAGAGGGCACTAATCACGGAGAGGAGCAGGAAATCGTCAAGGAGCTGAGCAAACTGTAATGAAGTGGTTAAGCAGACTCTAAACACGTGACGCAGCAGGCTCTACACCCGTGACTGAGCAGACACAATTTGGGCAGCTCAGCAGACACCAATGGTGCAGCTCAGCAGACACAAATGGTGCAGCTCAGCAGACACCAATCATGCAGCTCAGCAGGCAATACTCATGGAGCTGAGCAGGCAGGAATCACTCAGCTCAGCAGGCAAAGATCAAGGAGCTGAGCAGGCACGAATCTCGCAGCTCAGCTGGCAAAAATCAAGGAGCTGAGCAGACTGCCATTAAGTGGCTAAGCAGACTCTAAACACGTGACTCAGCAGGCTTGACACCCGTGACTGAGCACACACGAATCTTGCAGCCCAGCAGACAATACTCCTGGAGCTGAGCAGGCAGGAATCACGCAGCTCAGCAGACAGTAATCAAGGAGCTGAGCAGGCACGAATCACGCAGCTCAGCAGGCAATAATCCTGGAGCTGAGCAAGCAGGAATCACGCAGCTCAGCAGGCAATAATCAAGAAGCAGAGCAGGCAGGAATCAGGCAGCTCAGCAGCCAATAAGCAAGAAGCTAGCAGTCAGGAATCGCGCAGCTCAGCAGGCAATAATCATGGAGCTGAGCTGGCAGGAATCACGCAACTCAGCAGGCAATACTCACGGACCTGAGCAGGCAGGAATCACGCAACTTAGCAGGCAATAATAATTGGAGCTGAAGGCTGTAATGAACTGGATAAGCAGACTCTAATCACGTGATTCAGCCGGCTCCTCTCTGGGGACTGAGCAGGCACTTATTATGCAGCTCAGCAAGCAAAAATCATGGAGCTGAGCAAGCAGGAATCACGCAGCTCAGCAGGCAATAAATATGGAGCTGAGCAAGCAGGAATCACGCAGCTCAGCAGGCAATAATCAAGAAGCTGAGCAGGCAGGAATCACGCAGCTTAGCAGGCAATAATCATGGAGCTGAGCAGACTGTAATGAAGTGGCTAAGCAGACTCTAATCACGTCACTCAGCCGGCTCCTAACCCGGTCTTGAGCAGGCACTAATCACGCAGCTGAGCAGGGACTAATCACACAGCTGATCAGGCACGAGTCAGGCAGCTGAGCAGGGATTAAGCATGCAGCTGAGCAAGCGCTAATCCCTTGATTCAGCAGACCCTGATCACGTGACTGAGCAGGCCCTGATCACGTGGCTGAGCATGCACTGATCACGTGACTGAGCATGCACTGATCACGTGACTGAGAGGCACTGATCACGTGACTGAGAGGCACTGATCACGTGACTGAGAGGCGCTGATCACGTGACTGAGAGGCGCTGATCACGTGGCTATCATGCACTGATCACGTGCTTCAGGAGGCAATAATCAAAGAGCTGAGCAGGCACTAATCACTTGGCTAAGAGGGCACTAATCACGGAGAGGAGCAGGAAATCGTCAAGGAGCTGAGCAAACTGTAATGAAGTGGTTAAGCAGACTCTAAACACGTGACGCAGCAGGCTCTACACCCGTGACTGAGCAGACACAATTTGGGCAGCTCAGCAGACACCAATGGTGCAGCTCAGCAGACACAAATGGTGCAGCTCAGCAGACACCAATCATGCAGCTCAGCAGGCAATACTCATGGAGCTGAGCAGGCAGGAATCACTCAGCTCAGCAGGCAAAGATCAAGGAGCTGAGCAGGCACGAATCTCGCAGCTCAGCTGGCAAAAATCAAGGAGCTGAGCAGACTGCCATTAAGTGGCTAAGCAGACTCTAAACACGTGACTCAGCAGGCTTGACACCCGTGACTGAGCACACACGAATCTTGCAGCCCAGCAGACAATACTCCTGGAGCTGAGCAGGCAGGAATCACGCAGCTCAGCAGACAGTAATCAAGGAGCTGAGCAGGCACGAATCACGCAGCTCAGCAGGCAATAATCCTGGAGCTGAGCAAGCAGGAATCACGCAGCTCAGCAGGCAATAATCAAGAAGCAGAGCAGGCAGGAATCAGGCAGCTCAGCAGCCAATAAGCAAGAAGCTAGCAGTCAGGAATCGCGCAGCTCAGCAGGCAATACTCACGGACCTGAGCAGGCAGGAATCACGCAACTTAGCAGGCAATATAATTGGAGCTGAAGGCTGTAATGAACTGGATAAGCAGACTCTAATCACGTGATTCAGCCGGCTCCTCTCTGGGGACTGAGCAGGCACTTATTATGCAGCTCAGCAAGCAAAAATCATGGAGCTGAGCAAGCAGGAATCACGCAGCTCAGCAGGCAATAATCATGGAGCTGAGCAAACAGGAATCACGCAGCTCAGCATGCAATAATCAAGAAGCTGAGCAGGCAGGAATCACGCAGCTCAGCAGGCAATAAATATGGAGCTGAGCAAGCAGGAATCACGCAGCTCAGCAGGCAATAATCAAGAAGCTGAGCAGGCAGGAATCACGCAGCTTAGCAGGCAATAATCATGGAGCTGAGCAGACTGTAATGAAGTGGCTAAGCAGACTCTAATCACGTCACTCAGCCGGCTCCTAACCCGGTCTTGAGCAGGCACTAATCACGCAGCTGAGCAGGGACTAATCACACAGCTGATCAGGCACGAGTCAGGCAGCTGAGCAGGGATTAAGCATGCAGCTGAGCAAGCGCTAATCCCTTGATTCAGCAGACCCTGATCACGTGACTGAGCAGGCCCTGATCACGTGGCTGAGCATGCACTGATCACGTGACTGAGCATGCACTGATCACGTGACTGAGAGGCACTGATCACGTGACTGAGAGGCACTGATCACGTGACTGAGCATGCACTGATCACGTGACTGAGAGGCACTGATCACGTGACTGAGAGGCGCTGATCACGTGACTGAGGGGCGCTGATCACGTGACTGACGCTGATCACGTGACTGAGAGGCGCTGATCACGTGGCTATCATGCACTGATCACGTGCTTCAGGAGGCAATAATCAAAGAGCTGAGCAGGCACTAATCACTTGGCTAAGAGGGCACTAATCACGGAGAGGAGCAGGAAATCGTCAAGGAGCTGAGCAAACTGTAATGAAGTGGTTAAGCAGACTCTAAACACGTGACGCAGCAGGCTCTACACCCGTGACTGAGCAGACACAATTTGGGCAGCTCAGCAGACACCAATGGTGCAGCTCAGCAGACACAAATGGTGCAGCTCAGCAGACACCAATCATGCAGCTCAGCAGGCAATACTCATGGAGCTGAGCAGGCAGGAATCACTCAGCTCAGCAGGCAAAGATCAAGGAGCTGAGCAGGCACGAATCTCGCAGCTCAGCTGGCAAAAATCAAGGAGCTGAGCAGACTGCCATTAAGTGGCTAAGCAGACTCTAAACACGTGACTCAGCAGGCTTGACACCCGTGACTGAGCACACACGAATCTTGCAGCCCAGCAGACAATACTCCTGGAGCTGAGCAGGCAGGAATCACGCAGCTCAGCAGACAGTAATCAAGGAGCTGAGCAGGCACGAATCACGCAGCTCAGCAGGCAATAATCCTGGAGCTGAGCAAGCAGGAATCACGCAGCTCAGCAGGCAATAATCAAGAAGCAGAGCAGGCAGGAATCAGGCAGCTCAGCAGCCAATAAGCAAGAAGCTAGCAGTCAGGAATCGCGCAGCTCAGCAGGCAATAATCATGGAGCTGAGCTGGCAGGAATCACGCAACTCAGCAGGCAATACTCACGGACCTGAGCAGGCAGGAATCACGCAACTTAGCAGGCAATAATAATTGGAGCTGAAGGCTGTAATGAACTGGATAAGCAGACTCTAATCACGTGATTCAGCCGGCTCCTCTCTGGGGACTGAGCAGGCACTTATTATGCAGCTCAGCAAGCAAAAATCATGGAGCTGAGCAAGCAGGAATCACGCAGCTCAGCAGGCAATAATCATGGAGCTGAGCAAACAGGAATCACGCAGCTCAGCATGCAATAATCAAGAAGCTGAGCAGGCAGGAATCACGCAGCTCAGCAGGCAATAAATATGGAGCTGAGCAAGCAGGAATCACGCAGCTCAGCAGGCAATAATCAAGAAGCTGAGCAGGCAGGAATCACGCAGCTTAGCAGGCAATAATCATGGAGCTGAGCAGACTGTAATGAAGTGGCTAAGCAGACTCTAATCACGTCACTCAGCCGGCTCCTAACCCGGTCTTGAGCAGGCACTAATCACGCAGCTGAGCAGGGACTAATCACACAGCTGATCAGGCACGAGTCAGGCAGCTGAGCAGGGATTAAGCATGCAGCTGAGCAAGCGCTAATCCCTTGATTCAGCAGACCCTGATCACGTGACTGAGCAGGCCCTGATCACGTGGCTGAGCATGCACTGATCACGTGACTGAGCATGCACTGATCACGTGACTGAGAGGCACTGATCACGTGACTGAGAGGCACTGATCACGTGACTGAGCATGCACTGATCACGTGACTGAGAGGCACTGATCACGTGACTGAGAGGCGCTGATCACGTGACTGAGAGGTGACTGAGAGGGCGCTGATCACGTGACTGAGAGGCGCTGATCACGTGGCTATCATGCACTGATCACGTGCTTCAGGAGGCAATAATCAAAGAGCTGAGCAGGCACTAATCACTTGGCTAAGAGGGCACTAATCACGGAGAGGAGCAGGAAATCGTCAAGGAGCTGAGCAAACTGTAATGAAGTGGTTAAGCAGACTCTAAACACGTGACGCAGCAGGCTCTACACCCGTGACTGAGCAGACACAATTTGGGCAGCTCAGCAGACACCAATGGTGCAGCTCAGCAGACACAAATGGTGCAGCTCAGCAGACACCAATCATGCAGCTCAGCAGGCAATACTCATGGAGCTGAGCAGGCAGGAATCACTCAGCTCAGCAGGCAAAGATCAAGGAGCTGAGCAGGCACGAATCTCGCAGCTCAGCTGGCAAAAATCAAGGAGCTGAGCAGACTGCCATTAAGTGGCTAAGCAGACTCTAAACACGTGACTCAGCAGGCTTGACACCCGTGACTGAGCACACACGAATCTTGCAGCCCAGCAGACAATACTCCTGGAGCTGAGCAGGCAGGAATCACGCAGCTCAGCAGACAGTAATCAAGGAGCTGAGCAGGCACGAATCACGCAGCTCAGCAGGCAATAATCCTGGAGCTGAGCAAGCAGGAATCACGCAGCTCAGCAGGCAATAATCAAGAAGCAGAGCAGGCAGGAATCAGGCAGCTCAGCAGCCAATAAGCAAGAAGCTAGCAGTCAGGAATCGCGCAGCTCAGCAGGCAATAATCATGGAGCTGAGCTGGCAGGAATCACGCAACTCAGCAGGCAATACTCACGGACCTGAGCAGGCAGGAATCACGCAACTTAGCAGGCAATAATAATTGGAGCTGAAGGCTGTAATGAACTGGATAAGCAGACTCTAATCACGTGATTCAGCCGGCTCCTCTCTGGGGACTGAGCAGGCACTTATTATGCAGCTCAGCAAGCAAAAATCATGGAGCTGAGCAAGCAGGAATCACGCAGCTCAGCAGGCAATAATCATGGAGCTGAGCAAACAGGAATCACGCAGCTCAGCATGCAATAATCAAGAAGCTGAGCAGGCAGGAATCACGCAGCTCAGCAGGCAATAAATATGGAGCTGAGCAAGCAGGAATCACGCAGCTCAGCAGGCAATAATCAAGAAGCTGAGCAGGCAGGAATCACGCAGCTTAGCAGGCAATAATCATGGAGCTGAGCAGACTGTAATGAAGTGGCTAAGCAGACTCTAATCACGTCACTCAGCCGGCTCCTAACCCGGTCTTGAGCAGGCACTAATCACGCAGCTGAGCAGGGACTAATCACACAGCTGATCAGGCACGAGTCAGGCAGCTGAGCAGGGATTAAGCATGCAGCTGAGCAAGCGCTAATCCCTTGATTCAGCAGACCCTGATCACGTGACTGAGCAGGCCCTGATCACGTGGCTGAGCATGCACTGATCACGTGACTGAGCATGCACTGATCACGTGACTGAGAGGCACTGATCACGTGACTGAGAGGCACTGATCACGTGACTGAGCATGCACTGATCACGTGACTGAGAGGCACTGATCACGTGACTGAGAGGCGCTGATCACGTGACTGAGGGGCGCTGATCACGTGACTGAGAGGCGCTGATCACGTGGCTATCATGCACTGATCACGTGCTTCAGGAGGCAATAATCAAAGAGCTGAGCAGGCACTAATCACTTGGCTAAGAGGGCACTAATCACGGAGAGGAGCAGGAAATCGTCAAGGAGCTGAGCAAACTGTAATGAAGTGGTTAAGCAGACTCTAAACACGTGACGCAGCAGGCTCTACACCCGTGACTGAGCAGACACAATTTGGGCAGCTCAGCAGACACCAATGGTGCAGCTCAGCAGACACAAATGGTGCAGCTCAGCAGACACCAATCATGCAGCTCAGCAGGCAATACTCATGGAGCTGAGCAGGCAGGAATCACTCAGCTCAGCAGGCAAAGATCAAGGAGCTGAGCAGGCACGAATCTCGCAGCTCAGCTGGCAAAAATCAAGGAGCTGAGCAGACTGCCATTAAGTGGCTAAGCAGACTCTAAACACGTGACTCAGCAGGCTTGACACCCGTGACTGAGCACACACGAATCTTGCAGCCCAGCAGACAATACTCCTGGAGCTGAGCAGGCAGGAATCACGCAGCTCAGCAGACAGTAATCAAGGAGCTGAGCAGGCACGAATCACGCAGCTCAGCAGGCAATAATCCTGGAGCTGAGCAAGCAGGAATCACGCAGCTCAGCAGGCAATAATCAAGAAGCAGAGCAGGCAGGAATCAGGCAGCTCAGCAGCCAATAAGCAAGAAGCTAGCAGTCAGGAATCGCGCAGCTCAGCAGGCAATAATCATGGAGCTGAGCTGGCAGGAATCACGCAACTCAGCAGGCAATACTCACGGACCTGAGCAGGCAGGAATCACGCAACTTAGCAGGCAATAATAATTGGAGCTGAAGGCTGTAATGAACTGGATAAGCAGACTCTAATCACGTGATTCAGCCGGCTCCTCTCTGGGGACTGAGCAGGCACTTATTATGCAGCTCAGCAAGCAAAAATCATGGAGCTGAGCAAGCAGGAATCACGCAGCTCAGCAGGCAATAATCAAGAAGCTGAGCAGGCAGGAATCACGCAGCTCAGCAGGCAATAAATATGGAGCTGAGCAAGCAGGAATCACGCAGCTCAGCAGGCAATAATCAAGAAGCTGAGCAGGCAGGAATCACGCAGCTTAGCAGGCAATAATCATGGAGCTGAGCAGACTGTAATGAAGTGGCTAAGCAGACTCTAATCACGTCACTCAGCCGGCTCCTAACCCGGTCTTGAGCAGGCACTAATCACGCAGCTGAGCAGGGACTAATCACACAGCTGATCAGGCACGAGTCAGGCAGCTGAGCAGGGATTAAGCATGCAGCTGAGCAAGCGCTAATCCCTTGATTCAGCAGACCCTGATCACGTGACTGAGCAGGCCCTGATCACGTGGCTGAGCATGCACTGATCACGTGACTGAGCATGCACTGATCACGTGACTGAGAGGCACTGATCACGTGACTGAGAGGCACTGATCACGTGACTGAGCATGCACTGATCACGTGACTGAGAGGCACTGATCACGTGACTGAGAGGCGCTGATCACGTGACTGAGGGGCGCTGATCACGTGACTGAGAGGCGCTGATCACGTGGCTATCATGCACTGATCACGTGCTTCAGGAGGCAATAATCAAAGAGCTGAGCAGGCACTAATCACTTGGCTAAGAGGGCACTAATCACGGAGAGGAGCAGGAAATCGTCAAGGAGCTGAGCAAACTGTAATGAAGTGGTTAAGCAGACTCTAAACACGTGACGCAGCAGGCTCTACACCCGTGACTGAGCAGACACAATTTGGGCAGCTCAGCAGACACCAATGGTGCAGCTCAGCAGACACCAATCATGCAGCTCAGCAGGCAATACTCATGGAGCTGAGCAGGCAGGAATCACTCAGCTCAGCAGGCAAAGATCAAGGAGCTGAGCAGGCACGAATCTCGCAGCTCAGCTGGCAAAAATCAAGGAGCTGAGCAGACTGCCATTAAGTGGCTAAGCAGACTCTAAACACGTGACTCAGCAGGCTTGACACCCGTGACTGAGCACACACGAATCTTGCAGCCCAGCAGACAATACTCCTGGAGCTGAGCAGGCAGGAATCACGCAGCTCAGCAGACAGTAATCAAGGAGCTGAGCAGGCACGAATCACGCAGCTCAGCAGGCAATAATCCTGGAGCTGAGCAAGCAGGAATCACGCAGCTCAGCAGGCAATAATCAAGAAGCAGAGCAGGCAGGAATCAGGCAGCTCAGCAGCCAATAAGCAAGAAGCTAGCAGTCAGGAATCGCGCAGCTCAGCAGGCAATAATCATGGAGCTGAGCTGGCAGGAATCACGCAACTCAGCAGGCAATACTCACGGACCTGAGCAGGCAGGAATCACGCAACTTAGCAGGCAATAATAATTGGAGCTGAAGGCTGTAATGAACTGGATAAGCAGACTCTAATCACGTGATTCAGCCGGCTCCTCTCTGGGGACTGAGCAGGCACTTATTATGCAGCTCAGCAAGCAAAAATCATGGAGCTGAGCAAGCAGGAATCACGCAGCTCAGCAGGCAATAATCAAGAAGCTGAGCAGGCAGGAATCACGCAGCTCAGCAGGCAATAAATATGGAGCTGAGCAAGCAGGAATCACGCAGCTCAGCAGGCAATAATCAAGAAGCTGAGCAGGCAGGAATCACGCAGCTTAGCAGGCAATAATCATGGAGCTGAGCAGACTGTAATGAAGTGGCTAAGCAGACTCTAATCACGTCACTCAGCCGGCTCCTAACCCGGTCTTGAGCAGGCACTAATCACGCAGCTGAGCAGGGACTAATCACACAGCTGATCAGGCACGAGTCAGGCAGCTGAGCAGGGATTAAGCATGCAGCTGAGCAAGCGCTAATCCCTTGATTCAGCAGACCCTGATCACGTGACTGAGCAGGCCCTGATCACGTGGCTGAGCATGCACTGATCACGTGACTGAGCATGCACTGATCACGTGACTGAGAGGCACTGATCACGTGACTGAGAGGCACTGATCACGTGACTGAGCATGCACTGATCACGTGACTGAGAGGCACTGATCACGTGACTGAGAGGCGCTGATCACGTGACTGAGGGGCGCTGATCACGTGACTGAGAGGCGCTGATCACGTGGCTATCATGCACTGATCACGTGCTTCAGGAGGCAATAATCAAAGAGCTGAGCAGGCACTAATCACTTGGCTAAGAGGGCACTAATCACGGAGAGGAGCAGGAAATCGTCAAGGAGCTGAGCAAACTGTAATGAAGTGGTTAAGCAGACTCTAAACACGTGACGCAGCAGGCTCTACACCCGTGACTGAGCAGACACAATTTGGGCAGCTCAGCAGACACCAATGGTGCAGCTCAGCAGACACCAATCATGCAGCTCAGCAGGCAATACTCATGGAGCTGAGCAGGCAGGAATCACTCAGCTCAGCAGGCAAAGATCAAGGAGCTGAGCAGGCACGAATCTCGCAGCTCAGCTGGCAAAAATCAAGGAGCTGAGCAGACTGCCATTAAGTGGCTAAGCAGACTCTAAACACGTGACTCAGCAGGCTTGACACCCGTGACTGAGCACACACGAATCTTGCAGCCCAGCAGACAATACTCCTGGAGCTGAGCAGGCAGGAATCACGCAGCTCAGCAGACAGTAATCAAGGAGCTGAGCAGGCACGAATCACGCAGCTCAGCAGGCAATAATCCTGGAGCTGAGCAAGCAGGAATCACGCAGCTCAGCAGGCAATAATCAAGAAGCAGAGCAGGCAGGAATCAGGCAGCTCAGCAGCCAATAAGCAAGAAGCTAGCAGTCAGGAATCGCGCAGCTCAGCAGGCAATAATCATGGAGCTGAGCTGGCAGGAATCACGCAACTCAGCAGGCAATACTCACGGACCTGAGCAGGCAGGAATCACGCAACTTAGCAGGCAATAATAATTGGAGCTGAAGGCTGTAATGAACTGGATAAGCAGACTCTAATCACGTGATTCAGCCGGCTCCTCTCTGGGGACTGAGCAGGCACTTATTATGCAGCTCAGCAAGCAAAAATCATGGAGCTGAGCAAGCAGGAATCACGCAGCTCAGCAGGCAATAATCATGGAGCTGAGCAAACAGGAATCACGCAGCTCAGCATGCAATAATCAAGAAGCTGAGCAGGCAGGAATCACGCAGCTCAGCAGGCAATAAATATGGAGCTGAGCAAGCAGGAATCACGCAGCTCAGCAGGCAATAATCAAGAAGCTGAGCAGGCAGGAATCACGCAGCTTAGCAGGCAATAATCATGGAGCTGAGCAGACTGTAATGAAGTGGCTAAGCAGACTCTAATCACGTCACTCAGCCGGCTCCTAACCCGGTCTTGAGCAGGCACTAATCACGCAGCTGAGCAGGGACTAATCACACAGCTGATCAGGCACGAGTCAGGCAGCTGAGCAGGGATTAAGCATGCAGCTGAGCAAGCGCTAATCCCTTGATTCAGCAGACCCTGATCACGTGACTGAGCAGGCCCTGATCACGTGGCTGAGCATGCACTGATCACGTGACTGAGCATGCACTGATCACGTGACTGAGAGGCACTGATCACGTGACTGAGAGGCACTGATCACGTGACTGAGCATGCACTGATCACGTGACTGAGAGGCACTGATCACGTGACTGAGAGGCGCTGATCACGTGACTGAGGGGCGCTGATCACGTGACTGAGAGGCGCTGATCACGTGGCTATCATGCACTGATCACGTGCTTCAGGAGGCAATAATCAAAGAGCTGAGCAGGCACTAATCACTTGGCTAAGAGGGCACTAATCACGGAGAGGAGCAGGAAATCGTCAAGGAGCTGAGCAAACTGTAATGAAGTGGTTAAGCAGACTCTAAACACGTGACGCAGCAGGCTCTACACCCGTGACTGAGCAGACACAATTTGGGCAGCTCAGCAGACACCAATGGTGCAGCTCAGCAGACACAAATGGTGCAGCTCAGCAGACACCAATCATGCAGCTCAGCAGGCAATACTCATGGAGCTGAGCAGGCAGGAATCACTCAGCTCAGCAGGCAAAGATCAAGGAGCTGAGCAGGCACGAATCTCGCAGCTCAGCTGGCAAAAATCAAGGAGCTGAGCAGACTGCCATTAAGTGGCTAAGCAGACTCTAAACACGTGACTCAGCAGGCTTGACACCCGTGACTGAGCACACACGAATCTTGCAGCCCAGCAGACAATACTCCTGGAGCTGAGCAGGCAGGAATCACGCAGCTCAGCAGACAGTAATCAAGGAGCTGAGCAGGCACGAATCACGCAGCTCAGCAGGCAATAATCCTGGAGCTGAGCAAGCAGGAATCACGCAGCTCAGCAGGCAATAATCAAGAAGCAGAGCAGGCAGGAATCAGGCAGCTCAGCAGCCAATAAGCAAGAAGCTAGCAGTCAGGAATCGCGCAGCTCAGCAGGCAATAATCATGGAGCTGAGCTGGCAGGAATCACGCAACTCAGCAGGCAATACTCACGGACCTGAGCAGGCAGGAATCACGCAACTTAGCAGGCAATAATAATTGGAGCTGAAGGCTGTAATGAACTGGATAAGCAGACTCTAATCACGTGATTCAGCCGGCTCCTCTCTGGGGACTGAGCAGGCACTTATTATGCAGCTCAGCAAGCAAAAATCATGGAGCTGAGCAAGCAGGAATCACGCAGCTCAGCAGGCAATAATCAAGAAGCTGAGCAGGCAGGAATCACGCAGCTCAGCAGGCAATAAATATGGAGCTGAGCAAGCAGGAATCACGCAGCTCAGCAGGCAATAATCAAGAAGCTGAGCAGGCAGGAATCACGCAGCTTAGCAGGCAATAATCATGGAGCTGAGCAGACTGTAATGAAGTGGCTAAGCAGACTCTAATCACGTCACTCAGCCGGCTCCTAACCCGGTCTTGAGCAGGCACTAATCACGCAGCTGAGCAGGGACTAATCACACAGCTGATCAGGCACGAGTCAGGCAGCTGAGCAGGGATTAAGCATGCAGCTGAGCAAGCGCTAATCCCTTGATTCAGCAGACCCTGATCACGTGACTGAGCAGGCCCTGATCACGTGGCTGAGCATGCACTGATCACGTGACTGAGCATGCACTGATCACGTGACTGAGAGGCACTGATCACGTGACTGAGAGGCACTGATCACGTGACTGAGCATGCACTGATCACGTGACTGAGAGGCACTGATCACGTGACTGAGAGGCGCTGATCACGTGACTGAGGGCGCTGATCACGTGACTGAGAGGCGCTGATCACGTGGCTATCATGCACTGATCACGTGCTTCAGGAGGCAATAATCAAAGAGCTGAGCAGGCACTAATCACTTGGCTAAGAGGGCACTAATCACGGAGAGGAGCAGGAAATCGTCAAGGAGCTGAGCAAACTGTAATGAAGTGGTTAAGCAGACTCTAAACACGTGACGCAGCAGGCTCTACACCCGTGACTGAGCAGACACAATTTGGGCAGCTCAGCAGACACCAATGGTGCAGCTCAGCAGACACCAATCATGCAGCTCAGCAGGCAATACTCATGGAGCTGAGCAGGCAGGAATCACTCAGCTCAGCAGGCAAAGATCAAGGAGCTGAGCAGGCACGAATCTCGCAGCTCAGCTGGCAAAAATCAAGGAGCTGAGCAGACTGCCATTAAGTGGCTAAGCAGACTCTAAACACGTGACTCAGCAGGCTTGACACCCGTGACTGAGCACACACGAATCTTGCAGCCCAGCAGACAATACTCCTGGAGCTGAGCAGGCAGGAATCACGCAGCTCAGCAGACAGTAATCAAGGAGCTGAGCAGGCACGAATCACGCAGCTCAGCAGGCAATAATCCTGGAGCTGAGCAAGCAGGAATCACGCAGCTCAGCAGGCAATAATCAAGAAGCAGAGCAGGCAGGAATCAGGCAGCTCAGCAGCCAATAAGCAAGAAGCTAGCAGTCAGGAATCGCGCAGCTCAGCAGGCAATAATCATGGAGCTGAGCTGGCAGGAATCACGCAACTCAGCAGGCAATACTCACGGACCTGAGCAGGCAGGAATCACGCAACTTAGCAGGCAATAATAATTGGAGCTGAAGGCTGTAATGAACTGGATAAGCAGACTCTAATCACGTGATTCAGCCGGCTCCTCTCTGGGGACTGAGCAGGCACTTATTATGCAGCTCAGCAAGCAAAAATCATGGAGCTGAGCAAGCAGGAATCACGCAGCTCAGCAGGCAATAATCAAGAAGCTGAGCAGGCAGGAATCACGCAGCTCAGCAGGCAATAAATATGGAGCTGAGCAAGCAGGAATCACGCAGCTCAGCAGGCAATAATCAAGAAGCTGAGCAGGCAGGAATCACGCAGCTTAGCAGGCAATAATCATGGAGCTGAGCAGACTGTAATGAAGTGGCTAAGCAGACTCTAATCACGTCACTCAGCCGGCTCCTAACCCGGTCTTGAGCAGGCACTAATCACGCAGCTGAGCAGGGACTAATCACACAGCTGATCAGGCACGAGTCAGGCAGCTGAGCAGGGATTAAGCATGCAGCTGAGCAAGCGCTAATCCCTTGATTCAGCAGACCCTGATCACGTGACTGAGCAGGCCCTGATCACGTGGCTGAGCATGCACTGATCACGTGACTGAGCATGCACTGATCACGTGACTGAGAGGCACTGATCACGTGACTGAGAGGCACTGATCACGTGACTGAGCATGCACTGATCACGTGACTGAGAGGCACTGATCACGTGACTGAGAGGCGCTGATCACGTGACTGAGGGGCGCTGATCACGTGACTGAGAGGCGCTGATCACGTGGCTATCATGCACTGATCACGTGCTTCAGGAGGCAATAATCAAAGAGCTGAGCAGGCACTAATCACTTGGCTAAGAGGGCACTAATCACGGAGAGGAGCAGGAAATCGTCAAGGAGCTGAGCAAACTGTAATGAAGTGGTTAAGCAGACTCTAAACACGTGACGCAGCAGGCTCTACACCCGTGACTGAGCAGACACAATTTGGGCAGCTCAGCAGACACCAATGGTGCAGCTCAGCAGACACCAATCATGCAGCTCAGCAGGCAATACTCATGGAGCTGAGCAGGCAGGAATCACTCAGCTCAGCAGGCAAAGATCAAGGAGCTGAGCAGGCACGAATCTCGCAGCTCAGCTGGCAAAAATCAAGGAGCTGAGCAGACTGCCATTAAGTGGCTAAGCAGACTCTAAACACGTGACTCAGCAGGCTTGACACCCGTGACTGAGCACACACGAATCTTGCAGCCCAGCAGACAATACTCCTGGAGCTGAGCAGGCAGGAATCACGCAGCTCAGCAGACAGTAATCAAGGAGCTGAGCAGGCACGAATCACGCAGCTCAGCAGGCAATAATCCTGGAGCTGAGCAAGCAGGAATCACGCAGCTCAGCAGGCAATAATCAAGAAGCAGAGCAGGCAGGAATCAGGCAGCTCAGCAGCCAATAAGCAAGAAGCTAGCAGTCAGGAATCGCGCAGCTCAGCAGGCAATAATCATGGAGCTGAGCTGGCAGGAATCACGCAACTCAGCAGGCAATACTCACGGACCTGAGCAGGCAGGAATCACGCAACTTAGCAGGCAATAATAATTGGAGCTGAAGGCTGTAATGAACTGGATAAGCAGACTCTAATCACGTGATTCAGCCGGCTCCTCTCTGGGGACTGAGCAGGCACTTATTATGCAGCTCAGCAAGCAAAAATCATGGAGCTGAGCAAGCAGGAATCACGCAGCTCAGCAGGCAATAATCATGGAGCTGAGCAAACAGGAATCACGCAGCTCAGCATGCAATAATCAAGAAGCTGAGCAGGCAGGAATCACGCAGCTCAGCAGGCAATAAATATGGAGCTGAGCAAGCAGGAATCACGCAGCTCAGCAGGCAATAATCAAGAAGCTGAGCAGGCAGGAATCACGCAGCTTAGCAGGCAATAATCATGGAGCTGAGCAGACTGTAATGAAGTGGCTAAGCAGACTCTAATCACGTCACTCAGCCGGCTCCTAACCCGGTCTTGAGCAGGCACTAATCACGCAGCTGAGCAGGGACTAATCACACAGCTGATCAGGCACGAGTCAGGCAGCTGAGCAGGGATTAAGCATGCAGCTGAGCAAGCGCTAATCCCTTGATTCAGCAGACCCTGATCACGTGACTGAGCAGGCCCTGATCACGTGGCTGAGCATGCACTGATCACGTGACTGAGCATGCACTGATCACGTGACTGAGAGGCACTGATCACGTGACTGAGAGGCACTGATCACGTGACTGAGGGGCGCTGATCACGTGACTGAGAGGCGCTGATCACGTGGCTATCATGCACTGATCACGTGCTTCAGGAGGCAATAATCAAAGAGCTGAGCAGGCACTAATCACTTGGCTAAGAGGGCACTAATCACGGAGAGGAGCAGGAAATCGTCAAGGAGCTGAGCAAACTGTAATGAAGTGGTTAAGCAGACTCTAAACACGTGACGCAGCAGGCTCTACACCCGTGACTGAGCAGACACAATTTGGGCAGCTCAGCAGACACCAATGGTGCAGCTCAGCAGACACAAATGGTGCAGCTCAGCAGACACCAATCATGCAGCTCAGCAGGCAATACTCATGGAGCTGAGCAGGCAGGAATCACTCAGCTCAGCAGGCAAAGATCAAGGAGCTGAGCAGGCACGAATCTCGCAGCTCAGCTGGCAAAAATCAAGGAGCTGAGCAGACTGCCATTAAGTGGCTAAGCAGACTCTAAACACGTGACTCAGCAGGCTTGACACCCGTGACTGAGCACACACGAATCTTGCAGCCCAGCAGACAATACTCCTGGAGCTGAGCAGGCAGGAATCACGCAGCTCAGCAGACAGTAATCAAGGAGCTGAGCAGGCACGAATCACGCAGCTCAGCAGGCAATAATCCTGGAGCTGAGCAAGCAGGAATCACGCAGCTCAGCAGGCAATAATCAAGAAGCAGAGCAGGCAGGAATCAGGCAGCTCAGCAGCCAATAAGCAAGAAGCTAGCAGTCAGGAATCGCGCAGCTCAGCAGGCAATAATCATGGAGCTGAGCTGGCAGGAATCACGCAACTCAGCAGGCAATACTCACGGACCTGAGCAGGCAGGAATCACGCAACTTAGCAGGCAATAATAATTGGAGCTGAAGGCTGTAATGAACTGGATAAGCAGACTCTAATCACGTGATTCAGCCGGCTCCTCTCTGGGGACTGAGCAGGCACTTATTATGCAGCTCAGCAAGCAAAAATCATGGAGCTGAGCAAGCAGGAATCACGCAGCTCAGCAGGCAATAATCATGGAGCTGAGCAAACAGGAATCACGCAGCTCAGCATGCAATAATCAAGAAGCTGAGCAGGCAGGAATCACGCAGCTCAGCAGGCAATAAATATGGAGCTGAGCAAGCAGGAATCACGCAGCTCAGCAGGCAATAATCAAGAAGCTGAGCAGGCAGGAATCACGCAGCTTAGCAGGCAATAATCATGGAGCTGAGCAGACTGTAATGAAGTGGCTAAGCAGACTCTAATCACGTCACTCAGCCGGCTCCTAACCCGGTCTTGAGCAGGCACTAATCACGCAGCTGAGCAGGGACTAATCACACAGCTGATCAGGCACGAGTCAGGCAGCTGAGCAGGGATTAAGCATGCAGCTGAGCAAGCGCTAATCCCTTGATTCAGCAGACCCTGATCACGTGACTGAGCAGGCCCTGATCACGTGGCTGAGCATGCACTGATCACGTGACTGAGCATGCACTGATCACGTGACTGAGAGGCACTGATCACGTGACTGAGAGGCACTGATCACGTGACTGAGCATGCACTGATCACGTGACTGAGAGGCACTGATCACGTGACTGAGAGGCGCTGATCACGTGACTGAGGGGCGCTGATCACGTGACTGAGAGGCGCTGATCACGTGGCTATCATGCACTGATCACGTGCTTCAGGAGGCAATAATCAAAGAGCTGAGCAGGCACTAATCACTTGGCTAAGAGGGCACTAATCACGGAGAGGAGCAGGAAATCGTCAAGGAGCTGAGCAAACTGTAATGAAGTGGTTAAGCAGACTCTAAACACGTGACGCAGCAGGCTCTACACCCGTGACTGAGCAGACACAATTTGGGCAGCTCAGCAGACACCAATGGTGCAGCTCAGCAGACACCAATCATGCAGCTCAGCAGGCAATACTCATGGAGCTGAGCAGGCAGGAATCACTCAGCTCAGCAGGCAAAGATCAAGGAGCTGAGCAGGCACGAATCTCGCAGCTCAGCTGGCAAAAATCAAGGAGCTGAGCAGACTGCCATTAAGTGGCTAAGCAGACTCTAAACACGTGACTCAGCAGGCTTGACACCCGTGACTGAGCACACACGAATCTTGCAGCCCAGCAGACAATACTCCTGGAGCTGAGCAGGCAGGAATCACGCAGCTCAGCAGACAGTAATCAAGGAGCTGAGCAGGCACGAATCACGCAGCTCAGCAGGCAATAATCCTGGAGCTGAGCAAGCAGGAATCACGCAGCTCAGCAGGCAATAATCAAGAAGCAGAGCAGGCAGGAATCAGGCAGCTCAGCAGCCAATAAGCAAGAAGCTAGCAGTCAGGAATCGCGCAGCTCAGCAGGCAATAATCATGGAGCTGAGCTGGCAGGAATCACGCAACTCAGCAGGCAATACTCACGGACCTGAGCAGGCAGGAATCACGCAACTTAGCAGGCAATAATAATTGGAGCTGAAGGCTGTAATGAACTGGATAAGCAGACTCTAATCACGTGATTCAGCCGGCTCCTCTCTGGGGACTGAGCAGGCACTTATTATGCAGCTCAGCAAGCAAAAATCATGGAGCTGAGCAAGCAGGAATCACGCAGCTCAGCAGGCAATAATCATGGAGCTGAGCAAACAGGAATCACGCAGCTCAGCATGCAATAATCAAGAAGCTGAGCAGGCAGGAATCACGCAGCTCAGCAGGCAATAAATATGGAGCTGAGCAAGCAGGAATCACGCAGCTCAGCAGGCAATAATCAAGAAGCTGAGCAGGCAGGAATCACGCAGCTTAGCAGGCAATAATCATGGAGCTGAGCAGACTGTAATGAAGTGGCTAAGCAGACTCTAATCACGTCACTCAGCCGGCTCCTAACCCGGTCTTGAGCAGGCACTAATCACGCAGCTGAGCAGGGACTAATCACACAGCTGATCAGGCACGAGTCAGGCAGCTGAGCAGGGATTAAGCATGCAGCTGAGCAAGCGCTAATCCCTTGATTCAGCAGACCCTGATCACGTGACTGAGCAGGCCCTGATCACGTGGCTGAGCATGCACTGATCACGTGACTGAGCATGCACTGATCACGTGACTGAGAGGCACTGATCACGTGACTGAGAGGCACTGATCACGTGACTGAGCATGCACTGATCACGTGACTGAGAGGCACTGATCACGTGACTGAGAGGCGCTGATCACGTGACTGAGGGGCGCTGATCACGTGACTGAGAGGCGCTGATCACGTGGCTATCATGCACTGATCACGTGCTTCAGGAGGCAATAATCAAAGAGCTGAGCAGGCACTAATCACTTGGCTAAGAGGGCACTAATCACGGAGAGGAGCAGGAAATCGTCAAGGAGCTGAGCAAACTGTAATGAAGTGGTTAAGCAGACTCTAAACACGTGACGCAGCAGGCTCTACACCCGTGACTGAGCAGACACAATTTGGGCAGCTCAGCAGACACCAATGGTGCAGCTCAGCAGACACAAATGGTGCAGCTCAGCAGACACCAATCATGCAGCTCAGCAGGCAATACTCATGGAGCTGAGCAGGCAGGAATCACTCAGCTCAGCAGGCAAAGATCAAGGAGCTGAGCAGGCACGAATCTCGCAGCTCAGCTGGCAAAAATCAAGGAGCTGAGCAGACTGCCATTAAGTGGCTAAGCAGACTCTAAACACGTGACTCAGCAGGCTTGACACCCGTGACTGAGCACACACGAATCTTGCAGCCCAGCAGACAATACTCCTGGAGCTGAGCAGGCAGGAATCACGCAGCTCAGCAGACAGTAATCAAGGAGCTGAGCAGGCACGAATCACGCAGCTCAGCAGGCAATAATCCTGGAGCTGAGCAAGCAGGAATCACGCAGCTCAGCAGGCAATAATCAAGAAGCAGAGCAGGCAGGAATCAGGCAGCTCAGCAGCCAATAAGCAAGAAGCTAGCAGTCAGGAATCGCGCAGCTCAGCAGGCAATAATCATGGAGCTGAGCTGGCAGGAATCACGCAACTCAGCAGGCAATACTCACGGACCTGAGCAGGCAGGAATCACGCAACTTAGCAGGCAATAATAATTGGAGCTGAAGGCTGTAATGAACTGGATAAGCAGACTCTAATCACGTGATTCAGCCGGCTCCTCTCTGGGGACTGAGCAGGCACTTATTATGCAGCTCAGCAAGCAAAAATCATGGAGCTGAGCAAGCAGGAATCACGCAGCTCAGCAGGCAATAATCAAGAAGCTGAGCAGGCAGGAATCACGCAGCTCAGCAGGCAATAAATATGGAGCTGAGCAAGCAGGAATCACGCAGCTCAGCAGGCAATAATCAAGAAGCTGAGCAGGCAGGAATCACGCAGCTTAGCAGGCAATAATCATGGAGCTGAGCAGACTGTAATGAAGTGGCTAAGCAGACTCTAATCACGTCACTCAGCCGGCTCCTAACCCGGTCTTGAGCAGGCACTAATCACGCAGCTGAGCAGGGACTAATCACACAGCTGATCAGGCACGAGTCAGGCAGCTGAGCAGGGATTAAGCATGCAGCTGAGCAAGCGCTAATCCCTTGATTCAGCAGACCCTGATCACGTGACTGAGCAGGCCCTGATCACGTGGCTGAGCATGCACTGATCACGTGACTGAGCATGCACTGATCACGTGACTGAGAGGCACTGATCACGTGACTGAGAGGCACTGATCACGTGACTGAGCATGCACTGATCACGTGACTGAGAGGCACTGATCACGTGACTGAGAGGCGCTGATCACGTGGCTATCATGCACTGATCACGTGCTTCAGGAGGCAATAATCAAAGAGCTGAGCAGGCACTAATCACTTGGCTAAGAGGGCACTAATCACGGAGAGGAGCAGGAAATCGTCAAGGAGCTGAGCAAACTGTAATGAAGTGGTTAAGCAGACTCTAAACACGTGACGCAGCAGGCTCTACACCCGTGACTGAGCAGACACAATTTGGGCAGCTCAGCAGACACCAATGGTGCAGCTCAGCAGACACCAATCATGCAGCTCAGCAGGCAATACTCATGGAGCTGAGCAGGCAGGAATCACTCAGCTCAGCAGGCAAAGATCAAGGAGCTGAGCAGGCACGAATCTCGCAGCTCAGCTGGCAAAAATCAAGGAGCTGAGCAGACTGCCATTAAGTGGCTAAGCAGACTCTAAACACGTGACTCAGCAGGCTTGACACCCGTGACTGAGCACACACGAATCTTGCAGCCCAGCAGACAATACTCCTGGAGCTGAGCAGGCAGGAATCACGCAGCTCAGCAGACAGTAATCAAGGAGCTGAGCAGGCACGAATCACGCAGCTCAGCAGGCAATAATCCTGGAGCTGAGCAAGCAGGAATCACGCAGCTCAGCAGGCAATAATCAAGAAGCAGAGCAGGCAGGAATCAGGCAGCTCAGCAGCCAATAAGCAAGAAGCTAGCAGTCAGGAATCGCGCAGCTCAGCAGGCAATAATCATGGAGCTGAGCTGGCAGGAATCACGCAACTCAGCAGGCAATACTCACGGACCTGAGCAGGCAGGAATCACGCAACTTAGCAGGCAATAATAATTGGAGCTGAAGGCTGTAATGAACTGGATAAGCAGACTCTAATCACGTGATTCAGCCGGCTCCTCTCTGGGGACTGAGCAGGCACTTATTATGCAGCTCAGCAAGCAAAAATCATGGAGCTGAGCAAGCAGGAATCACGCAGCTCAGCAGGCAATAATCAAGAAGCTGAGCAGGCAGGAATCACGCAGCTCAGCAGGCAATAAATATGGAGCTGAGCAAGCAGGAATCACGCAGCTCAGCAGGCAATAATCAAGAAGCTGAGCAGGCAGGAATCACGCAGCTTAGCAGGCAATAATCATGGAGCTGAGCAGACTGTAATGAAGTGGCTAAGCAGACTCTAATCACGTCACTCAGCCGGCTCCTAACCCGGTCTTGAGCAGGCACTAATCACGCAGCTGAGCAGGGACTAATCACACAGCTGATCAGGCACGAGTCAGGCAGCTGAGCAGGGATTAAGCATGCAGCTGAGCAAGCGCTAATCCCTTGATTCAGCAGACCCTGATCACGTGACTGAGCAGGCCCTGATCACGTGGCTGAGCATGCACTGATCACGTGACTGAGCATGCACTGATCACGTGACTGAGAGGCACTGATCACGTGACTGAGAGGCACTGATCACGTGACTGAGCATGCACTGATCACGTGACTGAGAGGCACTGATCACGTGACTGAGAGGCGCTGATCACGTGACTGAGGGGCGCTGATCACGTGACTGAGAGGCGCTGATCACGTGGCTATCATGCACTGATCACGTGCTTCAGGAGGCAATAATCAAAGAGCTGAGCAGGCACTAATCACTTGGCTAAGAGGGCACTAATCACGGAGAGGAGCAGGAAATCGTCAAGGAGCTGAGCAAACTGTAATGAAGTGGTTAAGCAGACTCTAAACACGTGACGCAGCAGGCTCTACACCCGTGACTGAGCAGACACAATTTGGGCAGCTCAGCAGACACCAATGGTGCAGCTCAGCAGACACCAATCATGCAGCTCAGCAGGCAATACTCATGGAGCTGAGCAGGCAGGAATCACTCAGCTCAGCAGGCAAAGATCAAGGAGCTGAGCAGGCACGAATCTCGCAGCTCAGCTGGCAAAAATCAAGGAGCTGAGCAGACTGCCATTAAGTGGCTAAGCAGACTCTAAACACGTGACTCAGCAGGCTTGACACCCGTGACTGAGCACACACGAATCTTGCAGCCCAGCAGACAATACTCCTGGAGCTGAGCAGGCAGGAATCACGCAGCTCAGCAGACAGTAATCAAGGAGCTGAGCAGGCACGAATCACGCAGCTCAGCAGGCAATAATCCTGGAGCTGAGCAAGCAGGAATCACGCAGCTCAGCAGGCAATAATCAAGAAGCAGAGCAGGCAGGAATCAGGCAGCTCAGCAGCCAATAAGCAAGAAGCTAGCAGTCAGGAATCGCGCAGCTCAGCAGGCAATAATCATGGAGCTGAGCTGGCAGGAATCACGCAACTCAGCAGGCAATACTCACGGACCTGAGCAGGCAGGAATCACGCAACTTAGCAGGCAATAATAATTGGAGCTGAAGGCTGTAATGAACTGGATAAGCAGACTCTAATCACGTGATTCAGCCGGCTCCTCTCTGGGGACTGAGCAGGCACTTATTATGCAGCTCAGCAAGCAAAAATCATGGAGCTGAGCAAGCAGGAATCACGCAGCTCAGCAGGCAATAATCATGGAGCTGAGCAAACAGGAATCACGCAGCTCAGCATGCAATAATCAAGAAGCTGAGCAGGCAGGAATCACGCAGCTCAGCAGGCAATAAATATGGAGCTGAGCAAGCAGGAATCACGCAGCTCAGCAGGCAATAATCAAGAAGCTGAGCAGGCAGGAATCACGCAGCTTAGCAGGCAATAATCATGGAGCTGAGCAGACTGTAATGAAGTGGCTAAGCAGACTCTAATCACGTCACTCAGCCGGCTCCTAACCCGGTCTTGAGCAGGCACTAATCACGCAGCTGAGCAGGGACTAATCACACAGCTGATCAGGCACGAGTCAGGCAGCTGAGCAGGGATTAAGCATGCAGCTGAGCAAGCGCTAATCCCTTGATTCAGCAGACCCTGATCACGTGACTGAGCAGGCCCTGATCACGTGGCTGAGCATGCACTGATCACGTGACTGAGCATGCACTGATCACGTGACTGAGAGGCACTGATCACGTGACTGAGAGGCACTGATCACGTGACTGAGCATGCACTGATCACGTGACTGAGAGGCGCTGATCACGTGACTGAGGGGCGCTGATCACGTGACTGAGAGGCGCTGATCACGTGGCTATCATGCACTGATCACGTGCTTCAGGAGGCAATAATCAAAGAGCTGAGCAGGCACTAATCACTTGGCTAAGAGGGCACTAATCACGGAGAGGAGCAGGAAATCGTCAAGGAGCTGAGCAAACTGTAATGAAGTGGTTAAGCAGACTCTAAACACGTGACGCAGCAGGCTCTACACCCGTGACTGAGCAGACACAATTTGGGCAGCTCAGCAGACACCAATGGTGCAGCTCAGCAGACACAAATGGTGCAGCTCAGCAGACACCAATCATGCAGCTCAGCAGGCAATACTCATGGAGCTGAGCAGGCAGGAATCACTCAGCTCAGCAGGCAAAGATCAAGGAGCTGAGCAGGCACGAATCTCGCAGCTCAGCTGGCAAAAATCAAGGAGCTGAGCAGACTGCCATTAAGTGGCTAAGCAGACTCTAAACACGTGACTCAGCAGGCTTGACACCCGTGACTGAGCACACACGAATCTTGCAGCCCAGCAGACAATACTCCTGGAGCTGAGCAGGCAGGAATCACGCAGCTCAGCAGACAGTAATCAAGGAGCTGAGCAGGCACGAATCACGCAGCTCAGCAGGCAATAATCCTGGAGCTGAGCAAGCAGGAATCACGCAGCTCAGCAGGCAATAATCAAGAAGCAGAGCAGGCAGGAATCAGGCAGCTCAGCAGCCAATAAGCAAGAAGCTAGCAGTCAGGAATCGCGCAGCTCAGCAGGCAATAATCATGGAGCTGAGCTGGCAGGAATCACGCAACTCAGCAGGCAATACTCACGGACCTGAGCAGGCAGGAATCACGCAACTTAGCAGGCAATAATAATTGGAGCTGAAGGCTGTAATGAACTGGATAAGCAGACTCTAATCACGTGATTCAGCCGGCTCCTCTCTGGGGACTGAGCAGGCACTTATTATGCAGCTCAGCAAGCAAAAATCATGGAGCTGAGCAAGCAGGAATCACGCAGCTCAGCAGGCAATAATCATGGAGCTGAGCAAGCAGGAATCACGCAGCTCAGCAGGCAATAATCAAGAAGCTGAGCAGGCAGGAATCACGCAGCTTAGCAGGCAATAATCATGGAGCTGAGCAGACTGTAATGAAGTGGCTAAGCAGACTCTAATCACGTCACTCAGCCGGCTCCTAACCCGGTCTTGAGCAGGCACTAATCACGCAGCTGAGCAGGGACTAATCACACAGCTGATCAGGCACGAGTCAGGCAGCTGAGCAGGGATTAAGCATGCAGCTGAGCAAGCGCTAATCCCTTGATTCAGCAGACCCTGATCACGTGACTGAGCAGGCCCTGATCACGTGGCTGAGCATGCACTGATCACGTGACTGAGCATGCACTGATCACGTGACTGAGAGGCACTGATCACGTGACTGAGAGGCACTGATCACGTGACTGAGCATGCACTGATCACGTGACTGAGAGGCACTGATCACGTGACTGAGAGGCGCTGATCACGTGACTGAGGGGCGCTGATCACGTGACTGAGAGGCGCTGATCACGTGGCTATCATGCACTGATCACGTGCTTCAGGAGGCAATAATCAAAGAGCTGAGCAGGCACTAATCACTTGGCTAAGAGGGCACTAATCACGGAGAGGAGCAGGAAATCGTCAAGGAGCTGAGCAAACTGTAATGAAGTGGTTAAGCAGACTCTAAACACGTGACGCAGCAGGCTCTACACCCGTGACTGAGCAGACACAATTTGGGCAGCTCAGCAGACACCAATGGTGCAGCTCAGCAGACACAAATGGTGCAGCTCAGCAGACACCAATCATGCAGCTCAGCAGGCAATACTCATGGAGCTGAGCAGGCAGGAATCACTCAGCTCAGCAGGCAAAGATCAAGGAGCTGAGCAGGCACGAATCTCGCAGCTCAGCTGGCAAAAATCAAGGAGCTGAGCAGACTGCCATTAAGTGGCTAAGCAGACTCTAAACACGTGACTCAGCAGGCTTGACACCCGTGACTGAGCACACACGAATCTTGCAGCCCAGCAGACAATACTCCTGGAGCTGAGCAGGCAGGAATCACGCAACTCAGCAGGCAATACTCACGGACCTGAGCAGGCAGGAATCACGCAACTTAGCAGGCAATAATAATTGGAGCTGAAGGCTGTAATGAACTGGATAAGCAGACTCTAATCACGTGATTCAGCCGGCTCCTCTCTGGGGACTGAGCAGGCACTTATTATGCAGCTCAGCAAGCAAAAATCATGGAGCTGAGCAAGCAGGAATCACGCAGCTCAGCAGGCAATAATCAAGAAGCTGAGCAGGCAGGAATCACGCAGCTCAGCAGGCAATAAATATGGAGCTGAGCAAGCAGGAATCACGCAGCTCAGCAGGCAATAATCAAGAAGCTGAGCAGGCAGGAATCACGCAGCTTAGCAGGCAATAATCATGGAGCTGAGCAGACTGTAATGAAGTGGCTAAGCAGACTCTAATCACGTCACTCAGCCGGCTCCTAACCCGGTCTTGAGCAGGCACTAATCACGCAGCTGAGCAGGGACTAATCACACAGCTGATCAGGCACGAGTCAGGCAGCTGAGCAGGGATTAAGCATGCAGCTGAGCAAGCGCTAATCCCTTGATTCAGCAGACCCTGATCACGTGACTGAGCAGGCCCTGATCACGTGGCTGAGCATGCACTGATCACGTGACTGAGCATGCACTGATCACGTGACTGAGAGGCACTGATCACGTGACTGAGAGGCACTGATCACGTGACTGAGCATGCACTGATCACGTGACTGAGAGGCACTGATCACGTGACTGAGAGGCGCTGATCACGTGACTGAGGGGCGCTGATCACGTGACTGAGAGGCGCTGATCACGTGGCTATCATGCACTGATCACGTGCTTCAGGAGGCAATAATCAAAGAGCTGAGCAGGCACTAATCACTTGGCTAAGAGGGCACTAATCACGGAGAGGAGCAGGAAATCGTCAAGGAGCTGAGCAAACTGTAATGAAGTGGTTAAGCAGACTCTAAACACGTGACGCAGCAGGCTCTACACCCGTGACTGAGCAGACACAATTTGGGCAGCTCAGCAGACACCAATGGTGCAGCTCAGCAGACACCAATCATGCAGCTCAGCAGGCAATACTCATGGAGCTGAGCAGGCAGGAATCACTCAGCTCAGCAGGCAAAGATCAAGGAGCTGAGCAGGCACGAATCTCGCAGCTCAGCTGGCAAAAATCAAGGAGCTGAGCAGACTGCCATTAAGTGGCTAAGCAGACTCTAAACACGTGACTCAGCAGGCTTGACACCCGTGACTGAGCACACACGAATCTTGCAGCCCAGCAGACAATACTCCTGGAGCTGAGCAGGCAGGAATCACGCAGCTCAGCAGACAGTAATCAAGGAGCTGAGCAGGCACGAATCACGCAGCTCAGCAGGCAATAATCCTGGAGCTGAGCAAGCAGGAATCACGCAGCTCAGCAGGCAATAATCAAGAAGCAGAGCAGGCAGGAATCAGGCAGCTCAGCAGCCAATAAGCAAGAAGCTAGCAGTCAGGAATCGCGCAGCTCAGCAGGCAATAATCATGGAGCTGAGCTGGCAGGAATCACGCAACTCAGCAGGCAATACTCACGGACCTGAGCAGGCAGGAATCACGCAACTTAGCAGGCAATAATAATTGGAGCTGAAGGCTGTAATGAACTGGATAAGCAGACTCTAATCACGTGATTCAGCCGGCTCCTCTCTGGGGACTGAGCAGGCACTTATTATGCAGCTCAGCAAGCAAAAATCATGGAGCTGAGCAAGCAGGAATCACGCAGCTCAGCAGGCAATAATCAAGAAGCTGAGCAGGCAGGAATCACGCAGCTCAGCAGGCAATAAATATGGAGCTGAGCAAGCAGGAATCACGCAGCTCAGCAGGCAATAATCAAGAAGCTGAGCAGGCAGGAATCACGCAGCTTAGCAGGCAATAATCATGGAGCTGAGCAGACTGTAATGAAGTGGCTAAGCAGACTCTAATCACGTCACTCAGCCGGCTCCTAACCCGGTCTTGAGCAGGCACTAATCACGCAGCTGAGCAGGGACTAATCACACAGCTGATCAGGCACGAGTCAGGCAGCTGAGCAGGGATTAAGCATGCAGCTGAGCAAGCGCTAATCCCTTGATTCAGCAGACCCTGATCACGTGACTGAGCAGGCCCTGATCACGTGGCTGAGCATGCACTGATCACGTGACTGAGCATGCACTGATCACGTGACTGAGAGGCACTGATCACGTGACTGAGAGGCACTGATCACGTGACTGAGCATGCACTGATCACGTGACTGAGAGGCACTGATCACGTGACTGAGAGGCGCTGATCACGTGACTGAGGGGCGCTGATCACGTGACTGAGAGGCGCTGATCACGTGGCTATCATGCACTGATCACGTGCTTCAGGAGGCAATAATCAAAGAGCTGAGCAGGCACTAATCACTTGGCTAAGAGGGCACTAATCACGGAGAGGAGCAGGAAATCGTCAAGGAGCTGAGCAAACTGTAATGAAGTGGTTAAGCAGACTCTAAACACGTGACGCAGCAGGCTCTACACCCGTGACTGAGCAGACACAATTTGGGCAGCTCAGCAGACACCAATGGTGCAGCTCAGCAGACACCAATCATGCAGCTCAGCAGGCAATACTCATGGAGCTGAGCAGGCAGGAATCACTCAGCTCAGCAGGCAAAGATCAAGGAGCTGAGCAGGCACGAATCTCGCAGCTCAGCTGGCAAAAATCAAGGAGCTGAGCAGACTGCCATTAAGTGGCTAAGCAGACTCTAAACACGTGACTCAGCAGGCTTGACACCCGTGACTGAGCACACACGAATCTTGCAGCCCAGCAGACAATACTCCTGGAGCTGAGCAGGCAGGAATCACGCAGCTCAGCAGACAGTAATCAAGGAGCTGAGCAGGCACGAATCACGCAGCTCAGCAGGCAATAATCCTGGAGCTGAGCAAGCAGGAATCACGCAGCTCAGCAGGCAATAATCAAGAAGCAGAGCAGGCAGGAATCAGGCAGCTCAGCAGCCAATAAGCAAGAAGCTAGCAGTCAGGAATCGCGCAGCTCAGCAGGCAATAATCATGGAGCTGAGCTGGCAGGAATCACGCAACTCAGCAGGCAATACTCACGGACCTGAGCAGGCAGGAATCACGCAACTTAGCAGGCAATAATAATTGGAGCTGAAGGCTGTAATGAACTGGATAAGCAGACTCTAATCACGTGATTCAGCCGGCTCCTCTCTGGGGACTGAGCAGGCACTTATTATGCAGCTCAGCAAGCAAAAATCATGGAGCTGAGCAAGCAGGAATCACGCAGCTCAGCAGGCAATAATCATGGAGCTGAGCAAACAGGAATCACGCAGCTCAGCATGCAATAATCAAGAAGCTGAGCAGGCAGGAATCACGCAGCTCAGCAGGCAATAAATATGGAGCTGAGCAAGCAGGAATCACGCAGCTCAGCAGGCAATAATCAAGAAGCTGAGCAGGCAGGAATCACGCAGCTTAGCAGGCAATAATCATGGAGCTGAGCAGACTGTAATGAAGTGGCTAAGCAGACTCTAATCACGTCACTCAGCCGGCTCCTAACCCGGTCTTGAGCAGGCACTAATCACGCAGCTGAGCAGGGACTAATCACACAGCTGATCAGGCACGAGTCAGGCAGCTGAGCAGGGATTAAGCATGCAGCTGAGCAAGCGCTAATCCCTTGATTCAGCAGACCCTGATCACGTGACTGAGCAGGCCCTGATCACGTGGCTGAGCATGCACTGATCACGTGACTGAGCATGCACTGATCACGTGACTGAGAGGCACTGATCACGTGACTGAGAGGCACTGATCACGTGACTGAGCATGCACTGATCACGTGACTGAGAGGCACTGATCACGTGACTGAGAGGCGCTGATCACGTGACTGAGGGGCGCTGATCACGTGACTGAGAGGCGCTGATCACGTGGCTATCATGCACTGATCACGTGCTTCAGGAGGCAATAATCAAAGAGCTGAGCAGGCACTAATCACTTGGCTAAGAGGGCACTAATCACGGAGAGGAGCAGGAAATCGTCAAGGAGCTGAGCAAACTGTAATGAAGTGGTTAAGCAGACTCTAAACACGTGACGCAGCAGGCTCTACACCCGTGACTGAGCAGACACAATTTGGGCAGCTCAGCAGACACCAATGGTGCAGCTCAGCAGACACCAATCATGCAGCTCAGCAGGCAATACTCATGGAGCTGAGCAGGCAGGAATCACTCAGCTCAGCAGGCAAAGATCAAGGAGCTGAGCAGGCACGAATCTCGCAGCTCAGCTGGCAAAAATCAAGGAGCTGAGCAGACTGCCATTAAGTGGCTAAGCAGACTCTAAACACGTGACTCAGCAGGCTTGACACCCGTGACTGAGCACACACGAATCTTGCAGCCCAGCAGACAATACTCCTGGAGCTGAGCAGGCAGGAATCACGCAGCTCAGCAGACAGTAATCAAGGAGCTGAGCAGGCACGAATCACGCAGCTCAGCAGGCAATAATCCTGGAGCTGAGCAAGCAGGAATCACGCAGCTCAGCAGGCAATAATCAAGAAGCAGAGCAGGCAGGAATCAGGCAGCTCAGCAGCCAATAAGCAAGAAGCTAGCAGTCAGGAATCGCGCAGCTCAGCAGGCAATAATCATGGAGCTGAGCTGGCAGGAATCACGCAACTCAGCAGGCAATACTCACGGACCTGAGCAGGCAGGAATCACGCAACTTAGCAGGCAATAATAATTGGAGCTGAAGGCTGTAATGAACTGGATAAGCAGACTCTAATCACGTGATTCAGCCGGCTCCTCTCTGGGGACTGAGCAGGCACTTATTATGCAGCTCAGCAAGCAAAAATCATGGAGCTGAGCAAGCAGGAATCACGCAGCTCAGCAGGCAATAATCATGGAGCTGAGCAAACAGGAATCACGCAGCTCAGCATGCAATAATCAAGAAGCTGAGCAGGCAGGAATCACGCAGCTCAGCAGGCAATAAATATGGAGCTGAGCAAGCAGGAATCACGCAGCTCAGCAGGCAATAATCAAGAAGCTGAGCAGGCAGGAATCACGCAGCTTAGCAGGCAATAATCATGGAGCTGAGCAGACTGTAATGAAGTGGCTAAGCAGACTCTAATCACGTCACTCAGCCGGCTCCTAACCCGGTCTTGAGCAGGCACTAATCACGCAGCTGAGCAGGGACTAATCACACAGCTGATCAGGCACGAGTCAGGCAGCTGAGCAGGGATTAAGCATGCAGCTGAGCAAGCGCTAATCCCTTGATTCAGCAGACCCTGATCACGTGACTGAGCAGGCCCTGATCACGTGGCTGAGCATGCACTGATCACGTGACTGAGCATGCACTGATCACGTGACTGAGAGGCACTGATCACGTGACTGAGAGGCACTGATCACGTGACTGAGCATGCACTGATCACGTGACTGAGAGGCGCTGATCACGTGACTGAGGGGCGCTGATCACGTGACTGAGAGGCGCTGATCACGTGGCTATCATGCACTGATCACGTGCTTCAGGAGGCAATAATCAAAGAGCTGAGCAGGCACTAATCACTTGGCTAAGAGGGCACTAATCACGGAGAGGAGCAGGAAATCGTCAAGGAGCTGAGCAAACTGTAATGAAGTGGTTAAGCAGACTCTAAACACGTGACGCAGCAGGCTCTACACCCGTGACTGAGCAGACACAATTTGGGCAGCTCAGCAGACACCAATGGTGCAGCTCAGCAGACACAAATGGTGCAGCTCAGCAGACACCAATCATGCAGCTCAGCAGGCAATACTCATGGAGCTGAGCAGGCAGGAATCACTCAGCTCAGCAGGCAAAGATCAAGGAGCTGAGCAGGCACGAATCTCGCAGCTCAGCTGGCAAAAATCAAGGAGCTGAGCAGACTGCCATTAAGTGGCTAAGCAGACTCTAAACACGTGACTCAGCAGGCTTGACACCCGTGACTGAGCACACACGAATCTTGCAGCCCAGCAGACAATACTCCTGGAGCTGAGCAGGCAGGAATCACGCAGCTCAGCAGACAGTAATCAAGGAGCTGAGCAGGCACGAATCACGCAGCTCAGCAGGCAATAATCCTGGAGCTGAGCAAGCAGGAATCACGCAGCTCAGCAGGCAATAATCAAGAAGCAGAGCAGGCAGGAATCAGGCAGCTCAGCAGCCAATAAGCAAGAAGCTAGCAGTCAGGAATCGCGCAGCTCAGCAGGCAATAATCATGGAGCTGAGCTGGCAGGAATCACGCAACTCAGCAGGCAATACTCACGGACCTGAGCAGGCAGGAATCACGCAACTTAGCAGGCAATAATAATTGGAGCTGAAGGCTGTAATGAACTGGATAAGCAGACTCTAATCACGTGATTCAGCCGGCTCCTCTCTGGGGACTGAGCAGGCACTTATTATGCAGCTCAGCAAGCAAAAATCATGGAGCTGAGCAAGCAGGAATCACGCAGCTCAGCAGGCAATAATCAAGAAGCTGAGCAGGCAGGAATCACGCAGCTCAGCAGGCAATAAATATGGAGCTGAGCAAGCAGGAATCACGCAGCTCAGCAGGCAATAATCAAGAAGCTGAGCAGGCAGGAATCACGCAGCTTAGCAGGCAATAATCATGGAGCTGAGCAGACTGTAATGAAGTGGCTAAGCAGACTCTAATCACGTCACTCAGCCGGCTCCTAACCCGGTCTTGAGCAGGCACTAATCACGCAGCTGAGCAGGGACTAATCACACAGCTGATCAGGCACGAGTCAGGCAGCTGAGCAGGGATTAAGCATGCAGCTGAGCAAGCGCTAATCCCTTGATTCAGCAGACCCTGATCACGTGACTGAGCAGGCCCTGATCACGTGGCTGAGCATGCACTGATCACGTGACTGAGCATGCACTGATCACGTGACTGAGAGGCACTGATCACGTGACTGAGAGGCACTGATCACGTGACTGAGCATGCACTGATCACGTGACTGAGAGGCACTGATCACGTGACTGAGAGGCGCTGATCACGTGACTGAGGGGCGCTGATCACGTGACTGAGAGGCGCTGATCACGTGGCTATCATGCACTGATCACGTGCTTCAGGAGGCAATAATCAAAGAGCTGAGCAGGCACTAATCACTTGGCTAAGAGGGCACTAATCACGGAGAGGAGCAGGAAATCGCCAAGGAGCTGAGCAAACTGTAATCAAGTGGTTAAGCAGACTCTAAACACGTGACGCAGCAGGCTCTACACCCGTGACTGAGCAGACACAATTTGGGCAGCTCAGCAGACACCAATGGTGCAGCTCAGCAGACACCAATCATGCAGCTCAGCAGGCAATACTCATGGAGCTGAGCAGGCAGGAATCACTCAGCTCAGCAGGCAAAGATCAAGGAGCTGAGCAGGCACGAATCTCGCAGCTCAGCTGGCAAAAATCAAGGAGCTGAGCAGACTGCCATTAAGTGGCTAAGCAGACTCTAAACACGTGACTCAGCAGGCTTGACACCCGTGACTGAGCACACACGAATCTTGCAGCCCAGCAGACAATACTCCTGGAGCTGAGCAGGCAGGAATCACGCAGCTCAGCAGACAGTAATCAAGGAGCTGAGCAGGCACGAATCACGCAGCTCAGCAGGCAATAATCCTGGAGCTGAGCAAGCAGGAATCACGCAGCTCAGCAGGCAATAATCAAGAAGCAGAGCAGGCAGGAATCAGGCAGCTCAGCAGACAATAAGCAAGAAGCTAGCAGTCAGGAATCGCGCAGCTCAGCAGGCAATACTCACGGACCTGAGCAGGCAGGAATCACGCAACTTAGCAGGCAATAATAATTGGAGCTGAAGGCTGTAATGAACTGGATAAGCAGACTCTAATCATGTGATTCAGCCGGCTCCTCTCTGGGGACTGAGCAGGCACTTATTATGCAGCTCAGCAAGCAAAAACCATGGAGCTGAGCAAGCAGGAATCACGCAGCTCAGCAGGCAATAATCAAGAAGCTGAGCAGGCAGGAATCACGCAGCTCAGCAGGCAATAAATATGGAGCTGAGCAAGCAGGAATCACGCAGCTCAGCAGGCAATAATCAAGAAGCTGAGCAGGCTGGAATCACGCAGCTTAGCAGGCAATAATCATGGAGCTGAGCAGACTGTAATGAAGTGGCTAAGCAGACTCTAATCACGTCACTCAGCCGGCTCCTAACCCGGTCTTGAGCAGGCACTAATCACGCAGCTGAGCAGGGACTAATCACACAGCTGATCAGGCACGAGTCAGGCAGCTGAGCAGGGATTAAGCATGCAGCTGAGCAAGCGCTAATCCCTTGATTCAGCAGACCCTGATCACGTGACTGAGCAGGCCCTGATCACGTGGCTGAGCATGCACTGATCACGTGACTGAGCATGCACTGATCACGTGACTGAGAGGCACTGATCACGTGACTGAGAGGCACTGATCACGTGACTGAGCATGCACTGATCACGTGACTGAGAGGCACTGATCACGTGACTGAGAGGCGCTGATCACGTGACTGAGGGGCGCTGATCACGTGACTGAGAGGCGCTGATCACGTGGCTATCATGCACTGATCACGTGCTTCAGGAGGCAATAATCAAAGAGCTGAGCAGGCACTAATCACTTGGCTAAGAGGGCACTAATCACGGAGAGGAGCAGGAAATCGCCAAGGAGCTGAGCAAACTGTAATCAAGTGGTTAAGCAGACTCTAAACACGTGACGCAGCAGGCTCTACACCCGTGACTGAGCAGACACAATTTGGGCAGCTCAGCAGACACCAATGGTGCAGCTCAGCAGACACCAATCATGCAGCTCAGCAGGCAATACTCATGGAGCTGAGCAGGCAGGAATCACTCAGCTCAGCAGGCAAAGATCAAGGAGCTGAGCAGGCACGAATCTCGCAGCTCAGCTGGCAAAAATCAAGGAGCTGAGCAGACTGCCATTAAGTGGCTAAGCAGACTCTAAACACGTGACTCAGCAGGCTTGACACCCGTGACTGAGCACACACGAATCTTGCAGCCCAGCAGACAATACTCCTGGAGCTGAGCAGGCAGGAATCACGCAGCTCAGCAGACAGTAATCAAGGAGCTGAGCAGGCACGAATCACGCAGCTCAGCAGGCAATAATCCTGGAGCTGAGCAAGCAGGAATCACGCAGCTCAGCAGGCAATAATCAAGAAGCAGAGCAGGCAGGAATCAGGCAGCTCAGCAGCCAATAAGCAAGAAGCTAGCAGTCAGGAATCGCGCAGCTCAGCAGGCAATAATCATGGAGCTGAGCTGGCAGGAATCACGCAACTCAGCAGGCAATACTCACGGACCTGAGCAGGCAGGAATCACGCAACTTAGCAGGCAATAATAATTGGAGCTGAAGGCTGTAATACACTGGATAAGCAGACTCTAATCACGTGATTCAGCCGGCTCCTCTCTGGGGACTGAGCAGGCACTTATTATGCAGCTCAGCAAGCAAAAACCATGGAGCTGAGCAAGCAGGAATCACGCAGCTCAGCAGGCAATAATCATGGAGCTGAGCAAACAGGAATCACGCAGCTCAGCATGCAATAATCAAGAAGCTGAGCAGGCAGGAATCACGCAGCTCAGCAGGCAATAAATATGGAGCTGAGCAAGCAGGAATCACGCAGCTCAGCAGGCAATAATCAAGAAGCTGAGCAGGCAGGAATCACGCAGCTCAGCAGGCAATAATCACGGACCTGAGCAGGCAGGAATCACGCAACTTAGCAGGCAATAATAATTGGAGCTGAAGGCTGTAATGAACTGGCTAAGCAGACTCTAATCACGTGATTCAGCCGGCTCCTCTCTGGGGACTGAGCAGGCACTATCATGCAGCTCAGCAGCAAATCATGGAGCTGAGCAAGCAGGAATCACGCAGCTCAGCAGGCAATAATCAAGAGCTGAGCAGGCAGGAATCACGCAGCTGAGCAGGCAATAATCATGGAGCTGAGCAGACTGTAAAGAAGTGGCTAAGCAGACTCTAATCACGTGACTCAGCAGGCTCCTAACCCGGTCTTGAGCAGGCACTGATCACGCAGCTGAGCAGGGACTGATCACACAGCTGATCAGGCACGAGTCACGCAGCTGAGCAGGGATTAAGCATGCAGCTGAGCAAGCGCTAATCCCTGATTCAGCAGGCACTGATCACGTGACTGAGCATGCACTGATCACGTGACTGAGAGGCACTGATCACGTGACTGAGAGGCGCTGATCACGTGACTGAGGGGCGCTGATCACGTGACTGAGAGGCGCTGATCACGTGGCTATCATGCACTGATCACGTGCTTCAGGAGGCAATAATCAAAGAGCTGAGCAGGCACTAATCACTTGTCTAAGAGGGCACTAATCACGGAGAGGAGCAGGAAATCGTCAAGGAGCTGAGCAAACTGTAATGAAGTGGTTAAGCAGACTCTAAACACGTGACGCAGCAGGCTCTACACCCGTGACTGAGCAGACACAATTTGGGCAGCTCAGCAGACACCAATGGTGCAGCTCAGCAGACACAAATGGTGCAGCTCAGCAGACACCAATCATGCAGCTCAGCAGGCAATACTCATGGAGCTGAGCAGGCAGGAATCACTCAGCTCAGCAGGCAAAGATCAAGGAGCTGAGCAGGCACGAATCTCGCAGCTCAGCTGGCAAAAATCAAGGAGCTGAGCAGACTGCCATTAAGTGGCTAAGCAGACTCTAAACACGTGACTCAGCAGGCTTGACACCCGTGACTGAGCACACACGAATCTTGCAGCCCAGCAGACAATACTCCTGGAGCTGAGCAGGCAGGAATCACGCAGCTCAGCAGACAGTAATCAAGGAGCTGAGCAGGCACGAATCACGCAGCTCAGCAGGCAATAATCCTGGAGCTGAGCAAGCAGGAATCACGCAGCTCAGCAGGCAATAATCAAGAAGCAGAGCAGGCAGGAATCAGGCAGCTCAGCAGCAAATAAGCAAGAAGCTAGCAGTCAGGAATCGCGCAGCTCAGCAGGCAATAATCATGGAGCTGAGCTGGCAGGAATCACGTAACTCAGCAGGCAATACTCACGGACCTGAGCAGGCAGGAATCACGCAACTTAGCAGGCAATAATAATTGGAGCTGAAGGCTGTAATGAACTGGATAAGCAGACTCTAATCACGTGATTCAGCCGGCTCCTCTCTGGGGACTGAGCAGGCACTTATTATGCAGCTCAGCAAGCAAAAATCATGGAGCTGAGCAAGCAGGAATCACGCAGCTCAGCAGGCAATAATCAAGAAGCTGAGCAGGCAGGAATCACGCAGCTTAGCAGGCAATAATCATGGAGCTGAGCAGACTGTAAAGAAGTGGCTAAGCAGACTCTAATCACGTCACTCAGCCGGCTCCTAACCCGGTCTTGAGCAGGCACTAATCACGCAGCTGAGCAGGGACTAATCACACAGCTGATCAGGCACGAGTCAGGCAGCTGAGCAGGGATTAAGCATGCAGCTGAGCAAGCGCTAATCCCTTGATTCAGCAGACCCTGATCACGTGACTGAGCAGGCCCTGATCACGTGGCTGAGCATGCACTGATCACGTGACTGAGCATGCACTGATCACGTGACTGAGAGGCACTGATCACGTGACTGAGAGGCACTGATCACGTGACTGAGCATGCACTGATCACGTGACTGAGAGGCACTGATCACGTGACTGAGAGGCGCTGATCACGTGACTGAGGGGCGCTGATCACGTGACTGAGAGGCGCTGATCACGTGGCTATCATGCACTGATCACGTGCTTCAGGAGGCAATAATCAAAGAGCTGAGCAGGCACTAATCACTTGGCTAAGAGGGCACTAATCACGGAGAGGAGCAGGAAATCGTCAAGGAGCTGAGCAAACTGTAATGAAGTGGTTAAGCAGACTCTAAACACGTGACGCAGCAGGCTCTACACCCGTGACTGAGCAGACACAATTTGGGCAGCTCAGCAGACACCAATGGTGCAGCTCAGCAGACACAAATGGTGCAGCTCAGCAGACACCAATCATGCAGCTCAGCAGGCAATACTCATGGAGCTGAGCAGGCAGGAATCACTCAGCTCAGCAGGCAAAGATCAAGGAGCTGAGCAGGCACGAATCTCGCAGCTCAGCTGGCAAAAATCAAGGAGCTGAGCAGACTGCCATTAAGTGGCTAAGCAGACTCTAAACACGTGACTCAGCAGGCTTGACACCCGTGACTGAGCACACACGAATCTTGCAGCCCAGCAGACAATACTCCTGGAGCTGAGCAGGCAGGAATCACGCAGCTCAGCAGACAGTAATCAAGGAGCTGAGCAGGCACGAATCACGCAGCTCAGCAGGCAATAATCCTGGAGCTGAGCAAGCAGGAATCACGCAGCTCAGCAGGCAATAATCAAGAAGCAGAGCAGGCAGGAATCAGGCAGCTCAGCAGCCAATAAGCAAGAAGCTAGCAGTCAGGAATCGCGCAGCTCAGCAGGCAATAATCATGGAGCTGAGCTGGCAGGAATCACGCAACTCAGCAGGCAATACTCACGGACCTGAGCAGGCAGGAATCACGCAACTTAGCAGGCAATAATAATTGGAGCTGAAGGCTGTAATGAACTGGATAAGCAGACTCTAATCACGTGATTCAGCCGGCTCCTCTCTGGGGACTGAGCAGGCACTTATTATGCAGCTCAGCAAGCAAAAATCATGGAGCTGAGCAAGCAGGAATCACGCAGCTCAGCAGGCAATAATCATGGAGCTGAGCAAGCAGGAATCACGCAGCTCAGCAGGCAATAATCAAGAAGCTGAGCAGGCAGGAATCAGGCAGCTCAGCAGGCAATAAGCAAGAAGCTAGCAGTCAGGAATCACGCAGCTCAGCAGGCAATAATCATGGAGCTGAGCTGGCAGGAATCACGCAACTCAGCAGGCAATACTCACGGACCTGAGCAGGCAGGAATCACGCAACTTAGCAGGCAATAATAATTGGAGCTGAAGGCTGTAATGAACTGGATAAACAGACTCTAATCACGTGATTCAGCCGGCTCCTCTCTGGGGACTGAGCAGGCACTTATTATGCAGCTCAGCAAGCAAAAATCATGGAGCTGAGCAAGCAGGAATCACGCCGCTCAGCAGGCAATAATCATGGAGCTGAGCAAACAGGAATCACGCAGCTCAGCATGCAATAATCAAGAAGCTGAGCAGGCAGGAATCACGCAGCTCAGCAGGCAATAAATATGGAGCTGAGCAAGCAGGAATCACGCAGCTCAGCAGGCAATAATCAAGAAGCTGAGCAGGCAGGAATCACGCAGCTTAGCAGGCAATAATCATGGAGCTGAGCAGACTGTAATGAAGTGGCTAAGCAGACTCTAATCACGTCACTCAGCCGGCTCCTAACCCGGTCTTGAGCAGGCACTAATCACGCAGCTGAGCAGGGACTAATCACACAGCTGATCAGGCACGAGTCACGCAGCTGAGCAGGGATTAAGCATGCAGCTGAGCAAGCGCTAATCCCTTGATTCAGCAGACCCTGATCACGTGACTGAGCAGGCCCTGATCACGTGGCTGAGCATGCACTGATCACGTGACTGAGCATGCACTGATCACGTGACTGAGAGGCACTGATCACGTGACTGAGAGGCACTGATCACGTGACTGAGCATGCACTGATCACGTGACTGAGAGGCACTGATCACGTGACTGAGAGGCGCTGATCACGTGACTGAGGGGCGCTGATCACGTGACTGAGAGGCGCTGATCACGTGGCTATCATGCACTGATCACGTGCTTCAGGAGGCAATAATCAAAGAGCTGAGCAGGCACTAATCACTTGGCTAAGAGGGCACTAATCACGGAGAGGAGCAGGAAATCGTCAAGGAGCTGAGCAAACTGTAATGAAGTGGTTAAGCAGACTCTAAACACGTGACGCAGCAGGCTCTACACCCGTGACTGAGCAGACACAATTTGGGCAGCTCAGCAGACACCAATGGTGCAGCTCAGCAGACACAAATGGTGCAGCTCAGCAGACACCAATCATGCAGCTCAGCAGGCAATACTCATGGAGCTGAGCAGGCAGGAATCACTCAGCTCAGCAGGCAAAGATCAAGGAGCTGAGCAGGCACGAATCTCGCAGCTCAGCTGGCAAAAATCAAGGAGCTGAGCAGACTGCCATTAAGTGGCTAAGCAGACTCTAAACACGTGACTCAGCAGGCTTGACACGCGTGACTGAGCACACACGAATCTTGCAGCCCAGCAGACAATACTCCTGGAGCTGAGCAGGCAGGAACCACGCAGCTCAGCAGACAGTAATCAAGGAGCTGAGCAGGCACGAATCACGCAGCTCAGCAGGCAATAATCCTGGAGCTGAGCAAGCAGGAATCACGCAGCTCAGCAGGCAATAATCAAGAAGCAGAGCAGGCAGGAATCAGGCAGCTCAGCAGACAATAAGGAAGAAGCTAGCAGTCAGGAATCGCCCAGCTCAGCAGGCAATAATCATGGAGCTGAGCTGGCAGGAATCACGCAACTCAGCAGGCAATACTCACGGACCTGAGCAGGCAGGAATCACGCAACTTAGCAGGCAATAATAATGGAGCTGAAGGCTGTAATGAACTGGATAAGCAGACTCTAATCACGTGATTCAGCCGGCTCCTCTCTGGGGACTGAGCAGGCACTTATTATGCAGCTCAGCAAGCAAAAATCATGGAGCTGAGCAAGCAGGAATCACGCAGCTCAGCAGGCAATAATCATGGAGCTGAGCAAGCAGGAATCACGCAGCTCAGCAGGCAATAATCAAGAAGCAGAGCAGGCAGGAATCAGGCAGCTCAGCAGCCAATAAGCAAGAAGCTAGCAGTCAGGAATCGCGCAGCTCAGCAGGCAATAATCATGGAGCTGAGCTGGCAGGAATCACGCAACTCAGCAGGCAATACTCACGGACCTGAGCAGGCAGGAATCACGCAATTTAGCAGGCAATAATAATTGGAGCTGAAGGCTGTAATGAACTGGATAAGCAGACTCTAATCACGTGATTCAGCCGGCTCCTCTCTGGGGACTGAGCAGGCACTTATTATGCAGCTCAGCAAGCAAAAATCATGGAGCTGAGCAAGCAGGAATCACGCAGCTCAGCAGGCAATAATCATGGAGCTGAGCAAACAGGAATCACGCAGCTCAGCATGCAGTAATCAAGAAGCTGAGCAGGCAGGAATCACGCAGCTCAGCAGGCAATAAATATGGAGCTGAGCAAGCAGGAATCACGCAGCTCAGCAGGCAATAATCAAGAAGCTGAGCAGGCAGGAATCACGCAGCTTAGCAGGCAATAATCATGGAGCTGAGCAGACTGTAATGAAGTGGCTAAGCAGACTCTAATCACGTCACTCAGCCGGCTCCTAACCCGGTCTTGAGCAGGCACTAATCACGCAGCTGAGCAGGGACTAATCACACAGTTGATCAGGCACGAGTCACGCAGCTGAGCAGGGATTAAGCATGCAGCTGAGCAAGCGCTAATCCCTTGATTCAGCAGACCCTGATCACGTGACTGAGCAGGCCCTGATCACGTGGCTGAGCATGCACTGATCACGTGACTGAGCATGCACTGATCACGTGACTGAGAGGCACTGATCACGTGACTGAGAGGCACTGATCACGTGACTGAGCATGCACTGATCACGTGACTGAGAGGCACTGATCACGTGACTGAGGGGCGCTGATCACGTGACTGAGAGTCGCTGATCACGTGGCTATCATGCACTGATCACGTGCTTCAGGAGGCAATAATCAAAGAGCTGAGCAGGCACTAATCACTTGGCTAAGAGGGCACTAATCACGGAGAGGAGCAGGAAATCGTCAAGGAGCTGAGCAAACTGTAATGAAGTGGTTAAGCAGACTCTAAACACGTGACGCAGCAGGCTCTACACCCGTGACTGAGCAGACACAATTTGGGCAGCTCAGCAGACACCAATGGTGCAGCTCAGCAGACACAAATGGTGCAGCTCAGCAGACACCAATCATGCAGCTCAGCAGGCAATACTCATGGAGCTGAGCAGGCAGGAATCACTCAGCTCAGCAGGCAAAGATCAAGGAGCTGAGCAGGCACGAATCTCGCAGCTCAGCTGGCAAAAATCAAGGAGCTGAGCAGACTGCCATTAAGTGGCTAAGCAGACTCTAAACACGTGACTCAGCAGGCTTGACACCCGTGACTGAGCACACACGAATCTTGCAGCCCAGCAGACAATACTCCTGGAGCTGAGCAGGCAGGAATCACGCAGCTCAGCAGACAGTAATCAAGGAGCTGAGCAAGCAGGAATCACGCAGCTCAGCAGGCAATAATCAAGAAGCAGAGCAGGCAGGAATCAGGCAGCTCAGCAGCCAATAAGCAAGAAGCTAGCAGTCATGAATCGCGCAGCTCAGCAGGCAATAATCATGGAGCTGAGCAGGCAGGAATCACGCAACTTAGCAGGCAATAATAATTGGAGCTGAAGGCTGTAATGAACTGGATAAGCAGACTCTAATCACGTGATTCAGCCGGCTCCTCTCTGGGGACTGAGCAGGCACTTATTATGCAGCTCAGCAAGCAAAAATCATGGAGCTGAGCAAGCAGGAATCACGCAGCTCAGCAGGCAATAATCATGGAGCTGAGCAAACAGGAATCACGCAGCTCAGCATGCAATAATCAAGAAGCTGAGCAGGCAGGAATCACGCAGCTCAGCAGGCAATAAATATGGAGCTGAGCAAGCAGGAATCACGCAGCTCAGCAGGCAATAATCAAGAAGCTGAGCAGGCAGGAATCACGCAGCTTAGCAGGCAATAATCATGGAGCTGAGCAGACTGTAATGAAGAGGCTAAGCAGACTCTAATCACGTCACTCAGCCGGCTCCTAACCCGGTCTTGAGCAGGCACTAATCACGCAGCTGAGCAGGGACTAATCACACAGCTGATCAGGCACGAGTCAGGCAGCTGAGCAGGGATTAAGCATGCAGCTGAGCAAGCGCTAATCCCTTGATTCAGCAGACCCTGATCACGTGACTGAGCAGGCCCTGATCACGTGGCTGAGCATGCACTGATCACGTGACTGAGAGGCACTGATCACGTGACTGAGAGGCACTGATCACGTGACTGAGCATGCACTGATCACGTGACTGAGAGGCACTGATCACGTGACTGAGAGGCGCTGATCACGTGACTGAGGGGCGCTGATCACGTGACTGAGAGGCGCTGATCACGTGGCTATCATGCACTGATCACGTGCTTCAGGAGGCAATAATCAAAGAGCTGAGCAGGCACTAATCACTTGGCTAAGAGGGCACTAATCACGGAGAGGAGCAGGAAATCGTCAAGGAGCTGAGCAAACTGTAATGAAGTGGTTAAGCAGACTCTAAACACGTGACGCAGCAGGCTCTACACCCGTGACTGAGCAGACACAATTTGGGCAGCTCAGCAGACACCAATGGTGCAGCTCAGCAGACACAAATGGTGCAGCTCAGCAGACACCAATCATGCAGCTCAGCAGGCAATACTCATGGAGCTGAGCAGGCAGGAATCACTCAGCTCAGCAGGCAAAGATCAAGGAGCTGAGCAGGCACGAATCTCGCAGCTCAGCTGGCAAAAATCAAGGAGCTGAGCAGACTGCCATTAAGTGGCTAAGCAGACTCTAAACACGTGACTCAGCAGGCTTGACACCCGTGACTGAGCACACACGAATCTTGCAGCCCAGCAGACAATACTCCTGGAGCTGAGCAGGCAGGAATCACGCAGCTCAGCAGACAGTAATCAAGGAGCTGAGCAGGCACGAATCACGCAGCTCAGCAGGCAATAATCCTGGAGCTGAGCAAGCAGGAATCACGCAGCTCAGCAGGCAATAATCCTGGAGCTGAGCAAGCAGGAATCACGCAGCTCAGCAGGCAATAATCAAGAAGCAGAGCAGGCAGGAATCAGGCAGCTCAGCAGCCAATAAGCAAGAAGCTAGCAGTCAGGAATCGCGCAGCTCAGCAGGCAATAATCATGGAGCTGAGCAGGCAGGAATCACGCAGCTCAGCAGACAGTAATCACGGAGCTGAGCAGGCAGGAATCACGCAGCTCAGCAGGCAATAATCCTGGAGCTGAGCAGGCAGGAATCACGCAGCTCAGCAGGCAATAATCAAGAAGCTGAGCAGGCAGGAATCAGGCAGCTCAGCAGGCAATAATCATGGAGCTGAGCTGGCAGGAATCACGCAGCTCAGCAGGCAATACTCACGGAGCTGAGCAGGCAGGAATCACGCAGCTCAGCAGGCAATAATCATTGGAGCTGAAGCAATGAACTGGATAAGCAGACTCTAATCACGTGATTCAGCCGGCTCCTCTCTGGGGACTGAGCAGGCACTTATGCAGCTCAGCAAGCAAAAATCATGGAGCTGAGCAAGCAGGAATCACGCAGCTCAGCAGGCAATAATCATGGAGCTGAGCAAGCAGGAATCACGCAGCTCAGCAGGCAATAATCAAGCAGCTGAGCAGGCAGGAATCACGCAGCTTAGCAGGCAATAATCATGGAGCTGAGCAGACTGTAATGAAGTGGCTAAGCAGACTCTAATCACGTCACTCAGCCGGCTCCTAACCCGGTCTTGAGCAGGCACTAATCACGCAGCTGAGCAGGGACTAATCACACAGCTGATCAGGCACGAGTCAGGCAGCTGAGCAGGGATTAAGCATGCAGCTGAGCAAGCGCTAATCCCTTGATTCAGCAGACCCTGATCACGTGACTGAGCAGGCCCTGATCACGTGGCTGAGCATGCACTGATCACGTGACTGAGAGGCACTGATCACGTGACTGAGAGGCACTGATCACGTGACTGAGCATGCACTGATCACGTGACTGAGAGGCACTGATCACGTGACTGAGAGGCGCTGATCACGTGACTGAGGGGCGCTGATCACGTGACTGAGAGGCGCTGATCACGTGGCTATCATGCACTGATCACGTGCTTCAGGAGGCAATAATCAAAGAGCTGAGCAGGCACTAATCACTTGGCTAAGAGGGCACTAATCACGGAGAGGAGCAGGAAATCGTCAAGGAGCTGAGCAAACTGTAATGAAGTGGTTAAGCAGACTCTAAACACGTGACGCAGCAGGCTCTACACCCGTGACTGAGCAGACACAATTTGGGCAGCTCAGCAGACACCAATGGTGCAGCTCAGCAGACACAAATGGTGCAGCTCAGCAGACACCAATCATGCAGCTCAGCAGGCAATACTCATGGAGCTGAGCAGGCAGGAATCACTCAGCTCAGCAGGCAAAGATCAAGGAGCTGAGCAGGCACGAATCTCGCAGCTCAGCTGGCAAAAATCAAGGAGCTGAGCAGACTGCCATTAAGTGGCTAAGCAGACTCTAAACACGTGACTCAGCAGGCTTGACACCCGTGACTGAGCACACACGAATCTTGCAGCCCAGCAGACAATACTCCTGGAGCTGAGCAGGCAGGAATCACGCAGCTCAGCAGACAGTAATCAAGGAGCTGAGCAGGCACGAATCACGCAGCTCAGCAGGCAATAATCCTGGAGCTGAGCAAGCAGGAATCACGCAGCTCAGCAGGCAATAATCAAGAAGCAGAGCAGGCAGGAATCAGGCAGCTCAGCAGCCAATAAGCAAGAAGCTAGCAGTCAGGAATCGCGCAGCTCAGCAGGCAATAATCATGGAGCTGAGCTGGCAGGAATCACGCAACTCAGCAGGCAATACTCACGGACCTGAGCAGGCAGGAATCACGCAACTTAGCAGGCAATAATAATTGGAGCTGAAGGCTGTAATGAACTGGATAAGCAGACTCTAATCACGTGATTCAGCCGGCTCCTCTCTGGGGACTGAGCAGGCACTTATTATGCAGCTCAGCAAGCAAAAATCATGGAGCTGAGCAAGCAGGAATCACGCAGCTCAGCAGGCAATAATCATGGAGCTGAGCAAACAGGAATCACGCAGCTCAGCATGCAATAATCAAGAAGCTGAGCAGGCAGGAATCACGCAGCTCAGCAGGCAATAAATATGGAGCTGAGCAAGCAGGAATCACGCAGCTCAGCAGGCAATAATCAAGAAGCTGAGCAGGCAGGAATCACGCAGCTTAGCAGGCAATAATCATGGAGCTGAGCAGACTGTAATGAAGTGGCTAAGCAGACTCTAATCACGTCACTCAGCCGGCTCCTAACCCGGTCTTGAGCAGGCACTAATCACGCAGCTGAGCAGGGACTAATCACACAGCTGATCAGGCACGAGTCAGGCAGCTGAGCAGGGATTAAGCATGCAGCTGAGCAAGCGCTAATCCCTTGATTCAGCAGACCCTGATCACGTGACTGAGCAGGCCCTGATCACGTGGCTGAGCATGCACTGATCACGTGACTGAGCATGCACTGATCACGTGACTGAGAGGCACTGATCACGTGACTGGCACTGATCACGTGACTGAGCATGCACTGATCACGTGACTGAGAGGCACTGATCACGTGACTGAGCATGCACTGATCACGTGACTCAGAGGCACTGATCACGTGACTGAGAGGCGCTGATCACGTGACTGAGGGCGCTGATCACGTGACTGAGCATGCACTGATCGCGTGACTGAGAGGCACTGATCACGTGACTGAGAGGCGCTGATCACGTGACTAAAGGGCGCTGATCACGTGACTGAGAGGCGCTGATCACGTGGCTATCATGCACTGATCACGTGCTTCAGGAGGCAATAATCAAAGAGCTGAGCAGGCACTAATCACTTGGCTAAGAGGGCACTAATCACGGAGAGGAGCAGGAAATCGTCAAGGAGCTGAGCAAACTGTAATGAAGTGGTTAAGCAGACTCTAAACACGTGACGCAGCAGGCTCTACACCCGTGACTGAGCAGACACAATTTGGGCAGCTCAGCAGACACCAATGGTGCAGCTCAGCAGACACAAATGGTGCAGCTCAGCAGACACCAATCATGCAGCTCAGCAGGCAATACTCATGGAGCTGAGCAGGCAGGAATCACTCAGCTCAGCAGGCAAAGATCAAGGAGCTGAGCAGGCACGAATCTCGCAGCTCAGCTGGCAAAAATCAAGGAGCTGAGCAGACTGCCATTAAGTGGCTAAGCAGACTCTAAACACGTGACTCAGCAGGCTTGACACCCGTGACTGAGCACACACGAATCTTGCAGCCCAGCAGACAATACTCCTGGAGCTGAGCAGGCAGGAATCACGCAGCTCAGCAGACAGTAATCAAGGAGCTGAGCAGGCACGAATCACGCAGCTCAGCAGGCAATAATCCTGGAGCTGAGCAAGCAGGAATCACGCAGCTCAGCAGGCAATAATCAAGAAGCAGAGCAGGCAGGAATCAGGCAGCTCAGCAGCCAATAAGCAAGAAGCTAGCAGTCAGGAATCGCGCAGCTCAGCAGGCAATAATCATGGAGCTGAGCTGGCAGGAATCACGCAACTCAGCAGGCAATACTCACGGACCTGAGCAGGCAGGAATCACGCAACTTAGCAGGCAATAATAATTGGAGCTGAAGGCTGTAATGAACTGGATAAGCAGACTCTAATCACGTGATTCAGCCGGCTCCTCTCTGGGGACTGAGCAGGCACTTATTATGCAGCTCAGCAAGCAAAAATCATGGAGCTGAGCAAGCAGGAATCACGCCGCTCAGCAGGCAATAATCATGGAGCTGAGCAAACAGGAATCACGCAGCTCAGCATGCAGTAATCAAGAAGCTGAGCAGGCAGGAATCACGCAGCTCAGCAGGCAATAAATATGGAGCTGAGCAAGCAGGAATCACGCAGCTCAGCAGGCAATAATCAAGAAGCTGAGCAGGCAGGAATCACGCAGCTTAGCAGGCAATAATCATGGAGCTGAGCAGACTGTAATGAAGTGGCTAAGCAGACTCTAATCACGTCACTCAGCCGGCTCCTAACCCGGTCTTGAGCAGGCACTAATCACGCAGCTGAGCAGGGACTAATCACACAGTTGATCAGGCACGAGTCAGGCAGCTGAGCAGGGATTAAGCATGCAGCTGAGCAAGCGCTAATCCCTTGATTCAGCAGACCCTGATCACGTGACTGAGCAGGCCCTGATCACGTGGCTGAGCATGCACTGATCACGTGACTGAGCATGCACTGATCACGTGACTGAGAGGCACTGATCACGTGACTGAGAGGCACTGATCACGTGACTGAGCATGCACTGATCACGTGACTGAGAGGCACTGATCACGTGACTGAGAGGCGCTGATCACGTGACTGAGGGGCGCTGATCACGTGACTGAGAGGCGCTGATCACGTGGCTATCATGCACTGATCACGTGCTTCAGGAGGCAATAATCAAAGAGCTGAGCAGGCACTAATCACTTGGCTAAGAGGGCACTAATCACGGAGAGGAGCAGGAAATCGTCAAGGAGCTGAGCAAACTGTAATGAAGTGGTTAAGCAGACTCTAAACACGTGACGCAGCAGGCTCTACACCCGTGACTGAGCAGACACAATTTGGGCAGCTCAGCAGACACCAATGGTGCAGCTCAGCAGACACAAATGGTGCAGCTCAGCAGACACCAATCATGCAGCTCAGCAGGCAATACTCATGGAGCTGAGCAGGCAGGAATCACTCAGCTCAGCAGGCAAAGATCAAGGAGCTGAGCAGGCACGAATCTCGCAGCTCAGCTGGCAAAAATCAAGGAGCTGAGCAGACTGCCATTAAGTGGCTAAGCAGACTCTAAACACGTGACTCAGCAGGCTTGACACGCGTGACTGAGCACACACGAATCTTGCAGCCCAGCAGACAATACTCCTGGAGCTGAGCAGGCAGGAACCACGCAGCTCAGCAGACAGTAATCAAGGAGCTGAGCAGGCACGAATCACGCAGCTCAGCAGGCAATAATCCTGGAGCTGAGCAAGCAGGAATCACGCAGCTCAGCAGGCAATAATCAAGAAGCAGAGCAGGCAGGAATCAGGCAGCTCAGCAGACAATAAGGAAGAAGCTAGCAGTCAGGAATCGCCCAGCTCAGCAGGCAATAATCATGGAGCTGAGCTGGCAGGAATCACGCAACTCAGCAGGCAATACTCACGGACCTGAGCAGGCAGGAATCACGCAACTTAGTAGGCAATAATAATTGGAGCTGAAGGCTGTAATGAACTGGATAAGCAGACTCTAATCACGTGATTCAGCCGGCTCCTCTCTGGGGACTGAGCAGGCACTTATTATGCAGCTCAGCAAGCAAAAATCATGGAGCTGAGCAAGCAGGAATCACGCAGCTCATCAGGCAATAATTATGGAGCTGAGCAAGCAGGAATCACGCAGCTCAGCAGGCAATAATCAAGAAGCTGAGCAGGCAGGAATCACGCAGCTTAGCAGGCAATAATCATGGAGCTGAGCAGACTGTAATGAAGTGGCTAAGCAGACTCTAATCACGTCACTCAGCCGGCTCCTAACCCGGTCTTGAGCAGGCACTAATCACGCAGCTGAGCAGGGACTAATCACACAGTTGATCAGGCACGAGTCACGCAGCTGAGCAGGGATTAAGCATGCAGCTGAGCAAGCGCTAATCCCTTGATTCAGCAGACCCTGATCACGTGACTGAGCAGGCCCTGATCACGTGGCTGAGCATGCACTGATCACGTGACTGAGCATGCACTGATCACGTGACTGAGAGGCACTGATCACGTGACTGAGAGGCACTGATCACGTGACTGAGCATGCACTGATCACGTGACTGAGAGGCACTGATCACGTGACTGAGGGGCGCTGATCACGTGACTGAGAGTCGCTGATCACGTGGCTATCATGCACTGACCACGTGCTTCAGGAGGCAATAATCAAAGAGCTGAGCAGGCACTAATCACTTGGCTAAGAGGGCACTAATCACGGAGAGGAGCAGGAAATCGTCAAGGAGCTGAGCAAACTGTAATGAAGTGGTTAAGCAGACTCTAAACACGTGACGCAGCAGGATCTACACCCGTGACTGAGCAGACACAATTTGGGCAGCTCAGCAGACACCAATGGTGCAGCTCAGCAGACACAAATGGTGCAGCTCAGCAGACACCAATCATGCAGCTCAGCAGGCAATACTCATGGAGCTGAGCAGGCAGGAATCACTCAGCTCAGCAGGCAAAGATCAAGGAGCTGAGCAGGCACGAATCTCGCAGCTCAGCTGGCAAAAATCAAGGTGCTGAGCAGACTGCCATTAAGTGGCTAAGCAGACTCTAAACACGTGACTCAGCAGGCTTGACACCCGTGACTGAGCAGACACGAATCTTGCAGCCCAGCAGACAATACTCCTGGAGCTGAGCAGGCAGGAATCACGCAGCTCAGCAGACCGTAATCAAGGAGCTGAGGAAGCAGGAATCACGCAGCTCAGCAGGCAATAATCAAGAAGCAGAGCAGGCAGGAATCAGGCAGCTCAGCAGCCAATAAGCAAGAAGCTAGCAGTCATGAATCGCGCAGCTCAGCAGGCAATAATCATGGAGCTGAGCAGGCAGGAATCACGCAACTTAGCAGGCAATAATAATTGGAGCTGAAGGCTGTAATGAACTGGATAAGCAGACTCTAATCACGTGATTCAGCCGGCTCCTCTCTGGGGACTGAGCAGGCACTTATTATGCAGCTCAGCAAGCAAAAATCATGGAGCTGAGCAAGCAGGAATCACGCAGCTCAGCAGGCAATAATCATGGAGCTGAGCAAACAGGAATCACGCAGCTCAGCATGCAATAATCAAGAAGCTGAGCAGGCAGGAATCACGCAGCTCAGCAGGCAATAAATATGGAGCTGAGCAAGCAGGAATCACGCAGTTCAGCAGGCAATAATCAAGAAGCTGAGCAGGCAGGAATCACGCAGCTCAGCAGGCAATAATCATGGAGCTGAGCAGACTGTAATGAAGAGGCTAAGCAGACTCTAATCACGTCACTCAGCCGGCTCCTAACCCGGTCTTGAGCAGGCACTAATCACGCAGCTGAGCAGGGACTAATCACACAGCTGATCAGGCACGAGTCAGGCAGCTGAGCAGGGATTAAGCATGCAGCTGAGCAAGCGCTAATCCCTTGATTCAGCAGACTCTGATCACGTGACTGAGCAGGCCCTGATCACGTGGCTGAGCATGCACTGATCACGTGACTGAGCAGGCACTGATCACGTGACTGAGAGGCACTGATCACGTGACTGAGCATGCACTGATCACGTGACTGAGAGGCACTGATCACGTGACTGAGAGGCGCTGATCACGTGACTGAGGGGCGCTGATCACGTGACTGAGAGGCGCTGATCACGTGTCTATCATGCACTGATCACGTGCTTCAGGAGGCAATAATCAAAGGGCTGAGCAGGCACTAATCACTTGGCTAAGAGGGCACTAATCACGGAGAGGAGCAGGAAATCGTCAAGGAGCTGAGCAAACTGTAATGAAGTGGTTAAGCAGACTCTAAACACGTGACGCAGCAGGCTCTACACCCGTGACTGAGCAGACACAATTTGGGCAGCTCAGCAGACACCAATGGTGCAGCTCAGCAGACACAAATGGTGCAGCTCAGCAGACACCAATCATGCAGCTCAGCAGGCAATACTCATGGAGCTGAGCAGGCAGGAATCACTCAGCTCAGCAGGCAAAGATCAAGGAGCTGAGCAGGCACGAATCTCGCAGCTCAGCTGGCAAAAATCAAGGAGCTGAGCAGACTGCCATTAAGTGGCTAAGTAGACTCTAAACACGTGACTCAGCAGGCTTGACACCCGTGACCGAGCACACACGAATCTTGCAGCCCAGCAGACAATACTCCTGGAGCTGAGCAGGCAGGAATCACGCAGCTCAGCAGACAGTAATCAAGGAGCTGAGCAGGCACGAATCACGCAGCTCAGCAGGCAATAATCCTGGAGCTGAGCAAGCAGGAATCACGCAGCTCAGCAGGCAATAATCCTGGAGCTGAGCAAGCAGGAATCACGCAGCTCAGCAGGCAATAATCAAGAAGCAGAGCAGGCAGGAATCAGGCAGCTCAGCAGCCAATAAGCAAGAAAGTAGCAGTCAGGAATCGCGCAGCTCAGCAGGCAATAATCATGGAGCTGAGCAGGCAGGAATCACGCAGCTCAGCAGACAGTAATCAAGGAGCTGAGCAGGCACGAATCACGCAGCTCAGCAGGCAATAATCCTGGAGCTGAGCAAGCAGGAATCACGCAGCTCAGCAGGCAATAATCAAGAAGCAGAGCAGGCAGGAATCAGGCAGCTCAGCAGGCAATAATCATGGAGCTGAGCTGGCAGGAATCACGCAACTCAGCAGGCAATACTCACGGACCTGAGCAGGCAGTAATCACGCAACTTAGCAGGCAATAATAATTGGAGCTGAAGGCTGTAATGAACTGGATAAGCAGACTCTAATCACGTGATTCAGCCGGCTCCTCTCTGGGGACTGAGCAGGCACTTATTATGCAGCTCAGCAAGCAAAAATCATGGAGCTGAGCAAGCAGGAATCACGCAGCTCAGCAGGCAATAATCATGGAGCTGAGCAAACAGGAATCACGCAGCTCAGCATGCAATAATCAAGAAGCTGAGCAGGCAGGAATCACGCAGCTCAGCAGGCAATAAATATGGAGCTGAGCAAGCAGGAATCACGCAGCTCAGCAGGCAATAATCAAGAAGCTGAGCAGGCAGGAATCACGCAGCTTAGCAGGCAATAATCATGGAGCTGAGCAGACTGTAATGAAGTGGCTAAGCAGACTCTAATCACGTCACTCAGCCGGCTCCTAACCCGGTCTTGAGCAGGCACTAATCACGCAGCTGAGCAGGGACTAATCACACAGCTGATCAGGCACGAGTCAGGCAGCTGAGCAGGGATTAAGCATGCAGCTGAGCAAGCGCTAATCCCTTGATTCAGCAGACCCTGATCACGTGACTGAGCAGGCCCTGATCACGTGGCTGAGCATGCACTGATCACGTGACTGAGAGGCACTGATCACGTGACTGAGCATGCACTGATCACGTGACTGAGAGGCACTGATCACGTGACTGAGAGGCGCTGATCACGTGACTGAGGGGCGCTGATCACGTGACTGAGAGGCGCTGATCACGTGGCTATCATGCACTGACCACGTGCTTCAGGAGGCAATAATCAAAGAGCTGAGCAGGCACTAATCACTTGGCTAAGAGGGCACTAATCACGGAGAGGAGCAGGAAATCGTCAAGGAGCTGAGCAAACTGTAATGAAGTGGTTAAGCAGACTCTAAACACGTGACGCAGCAGGCTCTACACCCGTGACTGAGCAGACACAATTTGGGCAGCTCAGCAGACACCAATGGTGCAGCTCAGCAGACACAAATGGTGCAGCTCAGCAGACACCAATCATGCAGCTCAGCAGGCAGTACTCATGGAGCTGAGCAGGCAGGAATCACTCAGCTCAGCAGGCAAAGATCAAGGAGCTGAGCAGGCACGAATCTCGCAGCTCAGCTGGCAAAAATCAAGGAGCTGAGCAGACTGCCATTAAGTGGCTAAGCAGACTCTAAACACGTGACTCAGCAGGCTTGACACCCGTGACTGAGCACACACGAATCTTGCAGCCCAGCAGACAATACTCCTGGAGCTGAGCAGGCAGGAATCACGCAGCTCAGCAGACAGTAATCAAGGAGCTGAGCAGGCACGAATCACGCAGCTCAGCAGGCAATAATCCTGGAGCTGAGCAAGCAGGAATCACGCAGCTCAGCAGGCAATAATCAAGAAGCAGAGCAGGCAGGAATCAGGCAGCTCAGCAGCCAATAAGCAAGAAACTAGCAGTCAGGAATCGCGCAGCTCAGCAGGCAATAATCATGGAGCTGAGCTGGCAGGAATCACGCAACTCAGCAGGCAATACTCACGGACCTGAGCAGGCAGGAATCACGCAACTTAGCAGGCAATAATAATTGGAGCTGAAGGCTGTAATGAACTGGATAAGCAGACTCTAATCACGTGATTCAGCCGGCTCCTCTCTGGGGACTGAGCAGGCACTTATTATGCAGCTCAGCAAGCAAAAATCATGGAGCTGAGCAAGCAGGAATCACGCAGCTCAGCAGGCAATAATCATGGAGCTGAGCAAACAGGAATCACGCAGCTCAGCATGCAATAATCAAGAAGCTGAGCAGGCAGGAATCACGCAGCTCAGCAGGCAATAAATATGGAGCTGAGCAAGCAGGAATCACGCAGCTCAGCAGGCAATAATCAAGAAGCTGAGCAGGCAGGAATCACGCAGCTTAGCAGGCAATAATCATGGAGCTGAGCAGACTGTAATGAAGTGGCTAAGCAGACTCTAATCACGTCACTCAGCCGGCTCCTAACCCGGTCTTGAGCAGGCACTAATCACGCAGCTGAGCAGGGACTAATCACACAGCTGATCAGGCACGAGTCAGGCAGCTGAGCAGGGATTAAGCATGCAGCTGAGCAAGCGCTAATCCCTTGATTCAGCAGACCCTGATCACGTGACTGAGCAGGCCCTGATCACGTGGCTGAGCATGCACTGATCACGTGACTGAGCATGCACTGATCACGTGACTGAGAGGCACTGATCACGTGACTCAGAGGCACTGATCACGTGACTGAGCATGCACTGATCACGTGACTGAGAGGCACTGATCACGTGACTGAGCATGCACTGATCACGTGACTCAGAGGCACTGATCACGTGACTGAGAGGCGCTGATCACGTGACTGAGGGCGCTGATCACGTGACTGAGCATGCACTGATCGCGTGACTGAGAGGCACTGATCACGTGACTGAGAGGCGCTGATCACGTGACTAAAGGGCGCTGATCACGTGACTGAGAGGCGCTGATCACGTGGCTATCATGCACTGATCACGTGCTTCAGGAGGCAATAATCAAAGAGCTGAGCAGGCACTAATCACTTGGCTAAGAGGGCACTAATCACGGAGAGGAGCAGGAAATCGTCAAGGAGCTGAGCAAACTGTAATGAAGTGGTTAAGCAGACTCTAAACACGTGACGCAGCAGGCTCTACACCCGTGACTGAGCAGACACAATTTGGGCAGCTCAGCAGACACCAATGGTGCAGCTCAGCAGACACAAATGGTGCAGCTCAGCAGACACCAATCATGCAGCTCAGCAGGCAATACTCATGGAGCTGAGCAGGCAGGAATCACACAGCTCAGCAGGCAAAGATCAAGGAGCTGAGCAGGCACGAATCTCGCAGCTCAGCTGGCAAAAATCAAGGAGCTGAGCAGACTGCCATTAAGTGGCTAAGCAGACTCTAAACACGTGACTCAGCAGGCTTGACACCCGTGACTGAGCACACACGAATCTTGCAGCCCAGCAGACAATACTCCTGGAGCTGAGCAGGCAGGAATCACGCAGCTCAGCAGACAGTAATCAAGGAGCTGAGCAGGCACGAATCACGCAGCTCAGCAGGCAATAATCCTGGAGCTGAGCAAGCAGGAATCACGCAGCTCAGCAGGCAATAATCAAGAAGCAGAGCAGGCAGGAATCAGGCAGCTCAGCAGCCAATAAGCAAGAAGCTAGCAGTCAGGAATCGCGCAGCTCAGCAGGCAATAATCATGGAGCTGAGCTGGCAGGAATCACGCAACTCAGCAGGCAATACTCACGGACCTGAGCAGGCAGGAATCACGCAACTTAGCAGGCAATAATAATTGGAGCTGAAGGCTGTAATGAACTGGATAAGCAGACTCTAATCACGTGATTCAGCCGGCTCCTCTCTGGGGACTGAGCAGGCACTTATTATGCAGCTCAGCAAGCAAAAATCATGGAGCTGAGCAAGCAGGAATCACGACGCTCAGCAGGCAATAATCATGGAGCTGAGCAAACAGGAATCACGCAGCTCAGCATGCAGTAATCAAGAAGCTGAGCAGGCAGGAATCACGCAGCTCAGCAGGCAATAAATATGGAGCTGAGCAAGCAGGAATCACGCAGCTCAGCAGGCAATAATCAAGAAGCTGAGCAGGCAGGAATCACGCAGCTTAGCAGGCAATAATCATGGAGCTGAGCAGACTGTAATGAAGTGGCTAAGCAGACTCTAATCACGTCACTCAGCCGGCTCCTAACCCGGTCTTGAGCAGGCACTAATCACGCAGCTGAGCAGGGACTAATCACACAGTTGATCAGGCGCGAGTCACGCAGCTGAGCAGGGATTAAGCATGCAGCTGAGCAAGCGCTAATCCCTTGATTCAGCAGACCCTGATCACGTGACTGAGCAGGCCCTGATCACGTGGCTGAGCATGCACTGATCACGTGACTGAGCATGCACTGATCACGTGACTGAGAGGCACTGATCACGTGACTGAGAGGCACTGATCACGTGACTGAGCATGCACTGATCACGTGACTGAGAGGCACTGATCACGTGACTGAGAGGCGCTGATCACGTGACTGAGGGGCGCTGATCACGTGACTGAGAGGCGCTGATCACGTGGCTATCATGCACTGATCACGTGCTTCAGGAGGCAATAATCAAAGAGCTGAGCAGGCACTAATCACTTGGCTAAGAGGGCACTAATCACGGAGAGGAGCAGGAAATCGTCAAGGAGCTGAGCAAACTGTAATGAAGTGGTTAAGCAGACTCTAAACACGTGACGCAGCAGGCTCTACACCCGTGACTGAGCAGACACAATTTGGGCAGCTCAGCAGACACCAATGGTGCAGCTCAGCAGACACAAATGGTGCAGCTCAGCAGACACCAATCATGCAGCTCAGCAGGCAATACTCATGGAGCTGAGCAGGCAGGAATCACTCAGCTCAGCAGGCAAAGATCAAGGAGCTGAGCAGGCACGAATCTCGCAGCTCAGCTGGCAAAAATCAAGGAGCTGAGCAGACTGCCATTAAGTGGCTAAGCAGACTCTAAACACGTGACTCAGCAGGCTTGACACGCGTGACTGAGCACACACGAATCTTGCAGCCCAGCAGACAATACTCCTGGAGCTGAGCAGGCAGGAACCACGCAGCTCAGCAGACAGTAATCAAGGAGCTGAGCAGGCACGAATCACGCAGCTCAGCAGGCAATAATCCTGGAGCTGAGCAAGCAGGAATCACGCAGCTCAGCAGGCAATAATCAAGAAGCAGAGCAGGCAGGAATCAGGCAGCTCAGCAGACAATAAGGAAGAAGCTAGCAGTCAGGAATCGCCCAGCTCAGCAGGCAATAATCATGGAGCTGAGCTGGCAGGAATCACGCAACTCAGCAGGCAATACTCACGGACCTGAGCAGGCAGGAATCACGCAACTTAGTAGGCAATAATAATTGGAGCTGAAGGCTGTAATGAACTGGATAAGCAGACTCTAATCACGTGATTCAGCCGGCTCCTCTCTGGGGACTGAGCAGGCACTTATTATGCAGCTCAGCAAGCAAAAATCATGGAGCTGAGCAAGCAGGAATCACGCAGCTCATCAGGCAATAATTATGGAGCTGAGCAAGCAGGAATCACGCAGCTCAGCAGGCAATAATCAAGCAGCTGAGCAGGCAGGAATCACGCAGCTTAGCAGGCAATAATCATGGAGCTGAGCAGACTGTAATGAAGTGGCTAAGCAGACTCTAATCACGTCACTCAGCCGGCTCCTAACCCGGTCTTGAGCAGGCACTAATCACGCAGCTGAGCAGGGACTAATCACACAGTTGATCAGGCACGAGTCACGCAGCTGAGCAGGGATTAAGCATGCAGCTGAGCAAGCGCTAATCCCTTGATTCAGCAGACCCTGATCACGTGACTGAGCAGGCCCTGATCACGTGGCTGAGCATGCACTGATCACGTGACTGAGCATGCACTGATCACGTGACTGAGAGGCACTGATCACGTGACTGAGAGGCACTGATCACGTGACTGAGCATGCACTGATCACGTGACTGAGAGGCACTGATCACGTGACTGAGGGGCGCTGATCACGTGACTGAGAGTCGCTGATCACGTGGCTATCATGCACTGACCACGTGCTTCAGGAGGCAATAATCAAAGAGCTGAGCAGGCACTAATCACTTGGCTAAGAGGGCACTAATCACGGAGAGGAGCAGGAAATCGTCAAGGAGCTGAGCAAACTGTAATGAAGTGGTTAAGCAGACTCTAAACACGTGACGCAGCAGGATCTACACCCGTGACTGAGCAGACACAATTTGGGCAGCTCAGCAGACACCAATGGTGCAGCTCAGCAGACACAAATGGTGCAGCTCAGCAGACACCAATCATGCAGCTCAGCAGGCAATACTCATGGAGCTGAGCAGGCAGGAATCACTCAGCTCAGCAGGCAAAGATCAAGGAGCTGAGCAGGCACGAATCTCGCAGCTCAGCTGGCAAAAATCAAGGTGCTGAGCAGACTGCCATTAAGTGGCTAAGCAGACTCTAAACACGTGACTCAGCAGGCTTGACACCCGTGACTGAGCAGACACGAATCTTGCAGCCCAGCAGACAATACTCCTGGAGCTGAGCAGGCAGGAATCACGCAGCTCAGCAGACCGTAATCAAGGAGCTGAGGAAGCAGGAATCACGCAGCTCAGCAGGCAATAATCAAGAAGCAGAGCAGGCAGGAATCAGGCAGCTCAGCAGCCAATAAGCAAGAAGCTAGCAGTCATGAATCGCGCAGCTCAGCAGGCAATAATCATGGAGCTGAGCAGGCAGGAATCACGCAACTTAGCAGGCAATAATAATTGGAGCTGAAGGCTGTAATGAACTGGATAAGCAGACTCTAATCACGTGATTCAGCCGGCTCCTCTCTGGGGACTGAGCAGGCACTTATTATGCAGCTCAGCAAGCAAAAATCATGGAGCTGAGCAAGCAGGAATCACGCAGCTCAGCAGGCAATAATCATGGAGCTGAGCAAACAGGAATCACGCAGCTCAGCATGCAATAATCAAGAAGCTGAGCAGGCAGGAATCACGCAGCTCAGCAGGCAATAAATATGGAGCTGAGCAAGCAGGAATCACGCAGTTCAGCAGGCAATAATCAAGAAGCTGAGCAGGCAGGAATCACGCAGCTCAGCAGGCAATAATCATGGAGCTGAGCAGACTGTAATGAAGAGGCTAAGCAGACTCTAATCACGTCACTCAGCCGGCTCCTAACCCGGTCTTGAGCAGGCACTAATCACGCAGCTGAGCAGGGACTAATCACACAGCTGATCAGGCACGAGTCAGGCAGCTGAGCAGGGATTAAGCATGCAGCTGAGCAAGCGCTAATCCCTTGATTCAGCAGACTCTGATCACGTGACTGAGCAGGCCCTGATCACGTGGCTGAGCATGCACTGATCACGTGACTGAGAGGCACTGATCACGTGACTGAGAGGCACTGATCACGTGACTGAGCATGCACTGATCACGTGACTGAGAGGCACTGATCACGTGACTGAGAGGCGCTGATCACGTGACTGAGGGGCGCTGATCACGTGACTGAGAGGCGCTGATCACGTGTCTATCATGCACTGATCACGTGCTTCAGGAGGCAATAATCAAAGGGCTGAGCAGGCACTAATCACTTGGCTAAGAGGGCACTAATCACGGAGAGGAGCAGGAAATCGTCAAGGAGCTGAGCAAACTGTAATGAAGTGGTTAAGCAGACTCTAAACACGTGACGCAGCGGGCTCTACACCCGTGACTGAGCAGACACAATTTGGGCAGCTCAGCAGACACCAATGGTGCAGCTCAGCAGACACAAATGGTGCAGCTCAGCAGACACCAATCATGCAGCTCAGCAGGCAATACTCATGGAGCTGAGCAGGCAGGAATCACTCAGCTCAGCAGGCAAAGATCAAGGAGCTGAGCAGGCACGAATCTCGCAGCTCAGCTGGCAAAAATCAAGGAGCTGAGCAGACTGCCATTAAGTGGCTAAGTAGACTCTAAACACGTGACTCAGCAGGCTTGACACCCGTGACCGAGCACACACGAATCTTGCAGCCCAGCAGACAATACTCCTGGAGCTGAGCAGACAGGAATCACGCAGCTCAGCAGACAGTAATCAAGGAGCTGAGCAGGCACGAATCACGCAGCTCAGCAGGCAATAATCCTGGAGCTGAGCAAGCAGGAATCACGCAGCTCAGCAGGCAATAATCCTGGAGCTGAGCAAGCAGGAATCACGCAGCTCAGCAGGCAATAATCAAGAAGCAGAGCAGGCAGGAATCAGGCAGCTCAGCAGCCAATAAGCAAGAAAGTAGCAGTCAGGAATCGCGCAGCTCAGCAGGCAATAATCATGGAGCTGAGCAGGCAGGAATCACGCAGCTCAGCAGACAGTAATCAAGGAGCTGAGCAGGCACGAATCACGCAGCTCAGCAGGCAATAATCCTGGAGCTGAGCAAGCAGGAATCACGCAGCTCAGCAGGCAATAATCAAGAAGCAGAGCAGGCAGGAATCAGGCAGCTCAGCAGGCAATAATCATGGAGCTGAGCTGGCAGGAATCACGCAACTCAGCAGGCAATACTCACGGACCTGAGCAGGCAGGAATCACGCAACTTAGCAGGCAATAATAATTGGAGCTGAAGGCTGTAATGAACTGGATAAGCAGACTCTAATCACGTGATTCAGCCGGCTCCTCTCTGGGGACTGAGCAGGCACTTATTATGCAGCTCAGCAAGCAAAAATCATGGAGCTGAGCAAGCAGGAATCACGCAGCTCAGCAGGCAATAATCATGGAGCTGAGCAAACAGGAATCACGCAGCTCAGCATGCAATAATCAAGAAGCTGAGCAGGCAGGAATCACGCAGCTCAGCAGGCAATAAATATGGAGCTGAGCAAGCAGGAATCACGCAGCTCAGCAGGCAATAATCAAGAAGCTGAGCAGGCAGGAATCACGCAGCTTAGCAGGCAATAATCATGGAGCTGAGCAGACTGTAATGAAGTGGCTAAGCAGACTCTAATCACGTCACTCAGCCGGCTCCTAACCCGGTCTTGAGCAGGCACTAATCACGCAGCTGAGCAGGGACTAATCACACAGCTGATCAGGCACGAGTCAGGCAGCTGAGCAGGGATTAAGCATGCAGCTGAGCAAGCGCTAATCCCTTGATTCAGCAGACCCTGATCACGTGACTGAGCAGGCCCTGATCACGTGGCTGAGCATGCACTGATCACGTGACTGAGAGGCACTGATCACGTGACTGAGAGGCACTGATCACGTGACTGAGCATGCACTGATCACGTGACTGAGAGGCACTGATCACGTGACTGAGAGGCGCTGATCACGTGACTGAGGGGCGCTGATCACGTGACTGAGAGGCGCTGATCACGTGGCTATCATGCACTGACCACGTGCTTCAGGAGGCAATAATCAAAGAGCTGAGCAGGCACTAATCACTTGGCTAAGAGGGCACTAATCACGGAGAGGAGCAGGAAATCGTCAAGGAGCTGAGCAAACTGTAATGAAGTGGTTAAGCAGACTCTAAACACGTGACGCAGCAGGCTCTACACCCGTGACTGAGCAGACACAATTTGGGCAGCTCAGCAGACACCAATGGTGCAGCTCAGCAGACACAAATGGTGCAGCTCAGCAGACACCAATCATGCAGCTCAGCAGGCAGTACTCATGGAGCTGAGCAGGCAGGAATCACTCAGCTCAGCAGGCAAAGATCAAGGAGCTGAGCAGGCACGAATCTCGCAGCTCAGCTGGCAAAAATCAAGGAGCTGAGCAGACTGCCATTAAGTGGCTAAGCAGACTCTAAACACGTGACTCAGCAGGCTTGACACCCGTGACTGAGCACACACGAATCTTGCAGCCCAGCAGACAATACTCCTGGAGCTGAGCAGGCAGGAATCACGCAGCTCAGCAGACAGTAATCAAGGAGCTGAGCAGGCACGCATCACGCAGCTCAGCAGGCAATAATCCTGGAGCTGAGCAAGCAGGAATCACGCAGCTCAGCAGGCAATAATCAAGAAGCAGAGCAGGCAGGAATCAGGCAGCTCAGCAGCCAATAAGCAAGAAACTAGCAGTCAGGAATCGCGCAGCTCAGCAGGCAATAATCATGGAGCTGAGCTGGCAGGAATCACGCAACTCAGCAGGCAATACTCACGGACCTGAGCAGGCAGGAATCACGCAACTTAGCAGGCAATAATAATTGGAGCTGAAGGCTGTAATGAACTGGATAAGCAGACTCTAATCACGTGATTCAGCCGGCTCCTCTCTGGGGACTGAGCAGGCACTTATTATGCAGCTCAGCAAGCAAAAATCATGGAGCTGAGCAAGCAGGAATCACGCAGCTCAGCAGGCAATAATCATGGAGCTGAGCAAACAGGAATCACGCAGCTCAGCATGCAATAATCAAGAAGCTGAGCAGGCAGGAATCACGCAGCTCAGCAGGCAATAAATATGGAGCTGAGCAAGCAGGAATCACGCAGCTCAGCAGGCAATAATCAAGAAGCTGAGCAGGCAGGAATCACGCAGCTTAGCAGGCAATAATCATGGAGCTGAGCAGACTGTAATGAAGTGGCTAAGCAGACTCTAATCACGTCACTCAGCCGGCTCCTAACCCGGTCTTGAGCAGGCACTAATCACGCAGCTGAGCAGGGACTAATCACACAGCTGATCAGGCACGAGTCAGGCAGCTGAGCAGGGATTAAGCATGCAGCTGAGCAAGCGCTAATCCCTTGATTCAGCAGACCCTGATCACGTGACTGAGCAGGCCCTGATCACGTGGCTGAGCATGCACTGATCACGTGACTGAGCATGCACTGATCACGTGACTGAGAGGCACTGATCACGTGACTCAGAGGCACTGATCACGTGACTGAGCATGCACTGATCACGTGACTGAGAGGCACTGATCACGTGACTGAGCATGCACTGATCACGTGACTCAGAGGCACTGATCACGTGACTGAGAGGTGCTGATCACGTGACTGAGGGGCGCTGATCACGTGACTGAGCATGCACTGATCGCGTGACTGAGAGGCACTGATCACGTGACTGAGAGGCGCTGATCACGTGACTAAAGGGCGCTGATCACGTGACTGAGAGGCGCTGATCACGTGACTGAGAGGCGCTGATCACGTGGCTATCATGCACTGATCACGTGCTTCAGGAGGCAATAATCAAAGAGCTGAGCAGGCACTAATCACTTGGCTAAGAGGGCACTAATCACGGAGAGGAGCAGGAAATCGTCAAGGAGCTGAGCAAACTGTAATGAAGTGGTTAAGCAGACTCTAAACACGTGACGCAGCAGGCTCTACACCCGTGACTGAGCAGACACAATTTGGGCAGCTCAGCAGACACCAATGGTGCAGCTCAGCAGACACAAATGGTGCAGCTCAGCAGACACCAATCATGCAGCTCAGCAGGCAATACTCATGGAGCTGAGCAGGCAGGAATCACTCAGCTCAGCAGGCAAAGATCAAGGAGCTGAGCAGGCACGAATCTCGCAGCTCAGCTGGCAAAAATCAAGGAGCTGAGCAGACTGCCATTAAGTGGCTAAGCAGACTCTAAACACGTGACTCAGCAGGCTTGACACGCGTGACTGAGCACACACGAATCTTGCAGCCCAGCAGACAATACTCCTGGAGCTGAGCAGGCAGGAACCACGCAGCTCAGCAGACAGTAATCAAGGAGCTGAGCAGGCACGAATCACGCAGCTCAGCAGGCAATAATCCTGGAGCTGAGCAAGCAGGAATCACGCAGCTCAGCAGGCAATAATCAAGAAGCAGAGCAGGCAGGAATCAGGCAGCTCAGCAGACAATAAGGAAGAAGCTAGCAGTCAGGAATCGCCCAGCTCAGCAGGCAATAATCATGGAGCTGAGCTGGCAGGAATCACGCAACTCAGCAGGCAATACTCACGGACCTGAGCAGGCAGGAATCACGCAACTTAGTAGGCAATAATAATTGGAGCTGAAGGCTGTAATGAACTGGATAAGCAGACTCTAATCACGTGATTCAGCCGGCTCCTCTCTGGGGACTGAGCAGGCACTTATTATGCAGCTCAGCAAGCAAAAATCATGGAGCTGAGCAAGCAGGAATCACGCAGCTCAGCAGGCAATAATCATGGACTGAGCAAGCAGGAATCACGCAGCTCAGCAGGCAATAATCAAGAAGCAGAGCAGGCAGGAATCAGGCAGCTCAGCAGCCAATAAGCAAGAAGCTAGCAGTCAGGAATCGCGCAGCTCAGCAGGCAATAATCATGGAGCTGAGCTGGCAGGAATCACGCAACTCAGCAGGCAATACTCACGGACCTGAGCAGGCAGGAATCACGCAATTTAGCAGGCAATAATAATTGGAGCTGAAGGCTGTAATGAACTGGATAAGCAGACTCTAATCACGTGATTCAGCCGGCTCCTCTCTGGGGACTGAGCAGGCACTTATTATGCAGCTCAGCAAGCAAAAATCATGGAGCTGAGCAAGCAGGAATCACGCAGCTCAGCAGGCAATAATCATGGAGCTGAGCAAACAGGAATCACGCAGCTCAGCATGCAGTAATCAAGAAGCTGAGCAGGCAGGAATCACGCAGCTCAGCAGGCAATAAATATGGAGCTGAGCAAGCAGGAATCACGCAGCTCAGCAGGCAATAATCAAGAAGCTGAGCAGGCAGGAATCACGCAGCTTAGCAGGCAATAATCATGGAGCTGAGCAGACTGTAATGAAGTGGCTAAGCAGACTCTAATCACGTCACTCAGCCGGCTCCTAACCCGGTCTTGAGCAGGCACTAATCACGCAGCTGAGCAGGGACTAATCACACAGTTGATCAGGCACGAGTCACGCAGCTGAGCAGGGATTAAGCATGCAGCTGAGCAAGCGCTAATCCCTTGATTCAGCAGACCCTGATCACGTGACTGAGCAGGCCCTGATCACGTGGCTGAGCATGCACTGATCACGTGACTGAGCATGCACTGATCACGTGACTGAGAGGCACTGATCACGTGACTGAGAGGCACTGATCACGTGACTGAGCATGCACTGATCACGTGACTGAGAGGCACTGATCACGTGACTGAGGGGCGCTGATCACGTGACTGAGAGTCGCTGATCACGTGGCTATCATGCACTGACCACGTGCTTCAGGAGGCAATAATCAAAGAGCTGAGCAGGCACTAATCACTTGGCTAAGAGGGCACTAATCACGGAGAGGAGCAGGAAATCGTCAAGGAGCTGAGCAAACTGTAATGAAGTGGTTAAGCAGACTCTAAACACGTGACGCAGCAGGATCTACACCCGTGACTGAGCAGACACAATTTGGGCAGCTCAGCAGACACCAATGGTGCAGCTCAGCAGACACAAATGGTGCAGCTCAGCAGACACCAATCATGCAGCTCAGCAGGCAATACTCATGGAGCTGAGCAGGCAGGAATCACTCAGCTCAGCAGGCAAAGATCAAGGAGCTGAGCAGGCACGAATCTCGCAGCTCAGCTGGCAAAAATCAAGGTGCTGAGCAGACTGCCATTAAGTGGCTAACAGACTCTAAACACGTGACTCAGCAGGCTTGACACCCGTGACTGAGCAGACACGAATCTTGCAGCCCAGCAGACAATACTCCTGGAGCTGAGCAGGCAGGAATCACGCAGCTCAGCAGACCGTAATCAAGGAGCTGAGGAAGCAGGAATCACGCAGCTCAGCAGGCAATAATCAAGAAGCAGAGCAGGCAGGAATCAGGCAGCTCAGCAGCCAATAAGCAAGAAGCTAGCAGTCATGAATCGCGCAGCTCAGCAGGCAATAATCATGGAGCTGAGCAGGCAGGAATCACGCAACTTAGCAGGCAATAATAATTGGAGCTGAAGGCTGTAATGAACTGGATAAGCAGACTCTAATCACGTGATTCAGCCGGCTCCTCTCTGGGGACTGAGCAGGCACTTATTATGCAGCTCAGCAAGCAAAAATCATGGAGCTGAGCAAGCAGGAATCACGCAGCTCAGCAGGCAATAATCATGGAGCTGAGCAAACAGGAATCACGCAGCTCAGCATGCAATAATCAAGAAGCTGAGCAGGCAGGAATCACGCAGCTCAGCAGGCAATACATATGGAGCTGAGCAAGCAGGAATCACGCAGTTCAGCAGGCAATAATCAAGAAGCTGAGCAGGCAGGAATCACGCAGCTCAGCAGGCAATAATCATGGAGCTGAGCAGACTGTAATGAAGAGGCTAAGCAGACTCTAATCACGTCACTCAGCCGGCTCCTAACCCGGTCTTGAGCAGGCACTAATCACGCAGCTGAGCAGGGACTAATCACACAGCTGATCAGGCACGAGTCAGGCAGCTGAGCAGGGATTAAGCATGCAGCTGAGCAAGCGCTAATCCCTTGATTCAGCAGACTCTGATCACGTGACTGAGCAGGCCCTGATCACGTGGCTGAGCATGCACTGATCACGTGACTGAGAGGCACTGATCACGTGACTGAGAGGCACTGATCACGTGACTGAGCATGCACTGATCACGTGACTGAGAGGCACTGATCACGTGACTGAGAGGCGCTGATCACGTGACTGAGGGGCGCTGATCACGTGACTGAGAGGCGCTGATCACGTGTCTATCATGCACTGATCACGTGCTTCAGGAGGCAATAATCAAAGGGCTGAGCAGGCACTATTCACTTGGCTAAGAGGGCACTAATCACGGAGAGGAGCAGGAAATCGTCAAGGAGCTGAGCAAACTGTAATGAAGTGGTTAAGCAGACTCTAAACACGTGACGCAGCAGGCTCTACACCCGTGAATGAGCAGACACAATTTGGGCAGCTCAGCAGACACCAATGGTGCAGCTCAGCAGACACAAATGGTGCAGCTCAGCAGACACCAATCATGCAGCTCAGCAGGCAATACTCATGGAGCTGAGCAGGCAGGAATCACTCAGCTCAGCAGGCAAAGATCAAGGAGCTGAGCAGGCACGAATCTCGCAGCTCAGCTGGCAAAAATCAAGGAGCTGAGCAGACTGCCATTAAGTGGCTAAGTAGACTCTAAACACGTGACTCAGCAGGCTTGACACCCGTGACCGAGCACACACGAATCTTGCAGCCCAGCAGACAATACTCCTGGAGCTGAGCAGGCAGGAATCACGCAGCTCAGCAGACAGTAATCAAGGAGCTGAGCAGGCACGAATCACGCAGCTCAGCAGGCAATAATCCTGGAGCTGAGCAAGCAGGAATCACGCAGCTCAGCAGGCAATAATCCTGGAGCTGAGCAAGCAGGAATCACGCAGCTCAGCAGGCAATAATCAAGAAGCAGAGCAGGCAGGAATCAGGCAGCTCAGCAGCCAATAAGCAAGAAAGTAGCAGTCAGGAATCGCGCAGCTCAGCAGGCAATAATCATGGAGCTGAGCAGGCAGGAATCACGCAGCTCAGCAGACAGTAATCAAGGAGCTGAGCAGGCACGGATCACGCAGCTCAGCAGGCAATAATCCTGGAGCTGAGCAAGCAGGAATCACGCAGCTCAGCAGGCAATAATCAAGAAGCAGAGCAGGCAGGAATCAGGCAGCTCAGCAGGCAATAATCATGGAGCTGAGCTGGCAGGAATCACGCAACTCAGCAGGCAATACTCACGGACCTGAGCAGGCAGGAATCACGCAACTTAGCAGGCAATAATAATTGGAGCTGAAGGCTGTAATGAACTGGATAAGCAGACTCTAATCACGTGATTCAGCCGGCTCCTCTCTGGGGACTGAGCAGGCACTTATTATGCAGCTCAGCAAGCAAAAATCATGGAGCTGAGCAAGCAGGAATCACGCAGCTCAGCAGGCAATAATCATGGAGCTGAGCAAACAGGAATCACGCAGCTCAGCATGCAATAATCAAGAAGCTGAGCAGGCAGGAATCACGCAGCTCAGCAGGCAATAAATATGGAGCTGAGCAAGCAGGAATCACGCAGCTCAGCAGGCAATAATCAAGAAGCTGAGCAGGCAGGAATCACGCAGCTTAGCAGGCAATAATCATGGAGCTGAGCAGACTGTAATGAAGTGGCTAAGCAGACTCTAATCACGTCACTCAGCCGGCTCCTAACCCGGTCTTGAGCAGGCACTAATCACGCAGCTGAGCAGGGACTAATCACACAGCTGATCAGGCACGAGTCAGGCAGCTGAGCAGGGATTAAGCATGCAGCTGAGCAAGCGCTAATCCCTTGATTCAGCAGACCCTGATCACGTGACTGAGCAGGCCCTGATCACGTGGCTGAGCATGCACTGATCACGTGACTGAGAGGCACTGATCACGTGACTGAGAGGCACTGATCACGTGACTGAGCATGCACTGATCACGTGACTGAGCAGGCACTGATCACGTGACTGAGAGGCGCTGATCACGTGACTGAGGGCGCTGATCACGTGACTGAGAGGCGCTGATCACGTGGCTATCATGCACTGACCACGTGCTTCAGGAGGCAATAATCAAAGAGCTGAGCAGGCACTAATCACTTGGCTAAGAGGGCACTAATCACGGAGAGGAGCAGGAAATCGTCAAGGAGCTGAGCAAACTGTAATGAAGTGGTTAAGCAGACTCTAAACACGTGACGCAGCAGGCTCTACACCCGTGACTGAGCAGACACAATTTGGGCAGCTCAGCAGACACCAATGGTGCAGCTCAGCAGACACAAATGGTGCAGCTCAGCAGACACCAATCATGCAGCTCAGCAGGCAGTACTCATGGAGCTGAGCAGGCAGGAATCACTCAGCTCAGCAGGCAAAGATCAAGGAGCTGAGCAGGCACGAATCTCGCAGCTCAGCTGGCAAAAATCAAGGAGCTGAGCAGACTGCCATTAAGTGGCTAAGCAGACTCTAAACACGTGACTCAGCAGGCTTGACACCCGTGACTGAGCACACACGAATCTTGCAGCCCAGCAGACAATACTCCTGGAGCTGAGCAGGCAGGAATCACGCAGCTCAGCAGACAGTAATCAAGGAGCTGAGCAGGCACGAATCACGCAGCTCAGCAGGCAATAATCCTGGAGCTGAGCAAGCAGGAATCACGCAGCTCAGCAGGCAATAATCATGGAGCTGAGCAGACTGTAATGAAATGGCTAAGCAGACTCTAAACATGTCACTCAGCCGGCTCCTAACCCGGTCTTGAGCAGGCACTAATCACGCAGCTGAGCAGGGACTAATCACACAGCTGATCAGGCACGAGTCAGGCAGCTGAGCAGGGATTAAGCATGCAGCTGAGCAAGCGCTAATCCCTTGATTCAGCAGACACTGATCACGTGACTGAGCAGGCCCTGATCACGTGGCTGAGCATGCACTGATCACGTGACTGAGCATGCACTGATCACGTGACTGTGAGGCACTGATCACGTGCCTGAGAGGCACTGATCACGTGACTGAGCATGCACTGATCACGTGACTGAGTGGCACTGATCACGTGCTTCAGGAGGCAATAATCAAAGAGCTGAGCAGGCACTAATCACTTGGCTAAGAGGGCACTAATCACGGAGAGGAGCAGGAAACCGTCAAGGAGCTGAGCAAACTGTAATGAAGTGGTTAAGCAGACTCTAAACACGTGACGCAGCAGGCTCTACACCCGTGACTGAGCAGACACAATTTGGGCAGCTCAGCAGACACCAATGGTGCAGCTCAGCAGACACCAATCATGCAGCTCAGCAGGCAATACTCATGGAGCTGAGCAGGCAGGAATCACTCAGCTCAGCAGGCAAAGATCAAGGAGCTGAGCAGACTGCCATAAAGTGGCTAAGCAGACTCTAAACACGTGACTCAGCAGGCTTGACACCCGTGACTGAGCACACACGAATCTTGCAGCCCAGCAGACAATACTCCTGGAGCTGAGCAGGCAGGAATCACGCAGCTCAGCAGACAGTAATCAAGGAGCTGAGCAGGCACGAATCACGCAGCTCAGCAGGCAATAATCCTGGAGCTGAGCAAGCAGGAATCACGCAGCTCAGCAGGCAATAATCAAGAAGCAGAGCAGGCAGGAATCAGGCAGCTCAGCAGCCAATAAGCAAGAAGCTAGCAGTCAGGAATCGCCCAGCTCAGCAGGCAATAGTCATGGAGCTGAGCTGGCAGGAATCACGCAACTCAGCAGGCAATACTCACGGACCTGAGCAGGCAGGAATCACGCAACTTAGCAGGCAATAATAATTGGAGCTGAAGGCTGTAATGAACTGGATAAGCAGACTCTAATCACGTGATTCAGCCGGCTCCTCTCTGGGGACTGAGCAGGCACTTATTATGCAGCTCAGCAAGCAAAAATCATGGAGCTGAGCAAGCAGGAATCACGCAGCTCAGCAGGCAATAATCATGGAGCTGAGTAAACAGGAATCACGCAGCTCAGCATGCAATAATCAAGAAGCTGAGCAGGCAGGAATCACGCAGCTCAGCAGGCAATAAATATGGAGCTGAGCAAGCAGGAATCACGCAGCTCAGCAGGCAATAATCAAGAAGCTGAGCAGGCAGGAATCACGCAGCTTAGCAGGCAATAATCATGGAGCTGAGCAGACTGTAATGAAGTGGCTAAGCAGACTCTAATCACGTCACTCAGCCGGCTCCTAACCCGGTCTTGGGCAGGCACTAATCACGCAGCTGAGCAGGGACTAATCACACAGCTGATCAGGCACGAGTCAGGCAGCTGAGCAGGGATTAAGCATGCAGCTGAGCAAGCGCTAATCCCTTGATTCAGCAGACCCTGATCACGTGACTGAGCAGGCCCTGATCACGTGGCTGAGCATGCACTGATCACGTGACTGAGAGGCACTGATCACGTGACTGAGAGGCGCTGATCACGTGGCTATCATGCACTGATCACGTGCTTCAGGAGGCAATAATCAAAGAGCTGAGCAGGCACTAATCACTTGGCTAAGAGGGCACTAATCACGGAGAGGAGCAGGAAATCGTCAAGGAGCTGAGCAAACTGTAATGAAGTGGTTAAGCAGACTCTAAACACGTGACGCAGCAGGCTCTGCACCCGTGACTGAGCAGACACAATTTGGGCAGCTCAGCAGACACCAATGGTGCAGCTCAGCAGACACCAATGGTGCAGCTCAGCAGACACAAATCATGCAGCTCAGCAGGCAATACTCATGGAGCTGAGCAGGCAGGAATCACTCAGCTCAGCAGGCAAAGATCAAGGAGCTGAGCAGGCACGAATCTCGCAGCTCAGCTGGCAAAAATCAAGGAGCTGAGCAGACTGCCATTAAGTGGCTAAGCAGACTCTAAACACGTGACTCAGCAGGCTCTACACCCGTGACTGAGCACACACGAATCTTGCAGCCCAGCAGACAATACTCCTGGAGCTGAGCAGGCAGGAATCACGCAGCTCAGCAGACAGTAATCAAGGAGCTGAGCAGGCACGAATCACGCAGCTCAGCAGGCAATAATCCTGGAGCTGAGCAAGCAGGAATCACGCAGCTCAGCAGGCAATAATCAAGAAGCAGAGCAGGCAGGAATCAGGCAGCTCAGCAGCCAATAAGCAAGAAGCTAGCAGTCAGGAATCGCGCAGCTCAGCAGGCAATAATCATGGAGCTGAGCTGGCAGGAATCACGCAACTCAGCAGGCAATACTCACGGACCTGAGCAGGCAGGAATCACGCAACTTAGCAGGCAATAATAATTGGAGCTGAAGGCTGTAATGAACTGGATAAGCAGACTCTAATCACGTGATTCAGCCGGCTCCTCTCTGGGGACTGAGCAGGCACTTATTATGCAGCTCAGCAAGCAAAAATCATGGAGCTGAGCAAGCAGGAATCACGCAGCTCAGCAGGCAATAATCATGGAGCTGAGCAAACAGGAATCACGCAGCTCAGCATGCAATAATCAAGAAGCTGAGCAGGCAGGAATCACGCAGCTCAGCAGGCAATAAATATGGAGCTGAGCAAGCAGGAATCACGCAGCTCAGCAGGCAATAATCAAGAAGCTGAGCAGGCAGGAATCACGCAGCTTAGCAGGCAATAATCATGGAGCTGAGCAGACTGTAATGAAGTGGCTAAGCAGACTCTAATCACGTCACTCAGCCGGCTCCTAACCCGGTCTTGAGCAGGCACTAATCACGCAGCTGAGCAGGGACTAATCACACAGCTGATCAGGCACGAGTCAGGCAGCTGAGCAGGGATTAAGCATGCAGCTGAGCAAGCGCTAATCCCTTGATTCAGCAGACCCTGATCACGTGACTGAGCAGGCCCTGATCACGTGGCTGAGCATGCACTGATCACGTGACTGAGCATGCACTGATCACGTGACTGTGAGGCACTGATCACGTGCCTGAGAGGCACTGATCACGTGACTGAGCATGCACTGATCACGTGACTGAGAGGCACTGATCACGTGACTGAGAGGCGCTGATCACGTGACTGAGGGGCGCTGATCACGTGACTGAGAGGCGCTGATCACGTGGCTATCATGCACTGATCACGTGCTTCAGGAGGCAATAATCAAAGAGCTGAGCAGGCACTAATCACTTGGCTAAGAGGGTACTAATCACGGAGAGGAGCAGGAAATCGTCAAGGAGCTGAGCAAACTGTAATGAAGTGGTTAAGCAGACTCTAAACACGTGACGCAGCAGGCTCTACACCCGTGACTGAGCAGACACAATTTGGGCAGCTCAGCAGACACCAATGGTGCAGCTCAGCAGACACCAATCATGCAGCTCAGCAGGCAATACTCATGGAGCTGAGCAGGCAGGAATCACTCAGCTCAGCAGGCAAAGATCAAGGAGCTGAGCAGACTGCCATAAAGTGGCTAAGCAGACTCTAAACACGTGACTCAGCAGGCTTGACACCCGTGACTGAGCACACACGAATCTTGCAGCCCAGCAGACAATACTCCTGGAGCTGAGCAGGCAGGAATCACGCAGCTCAGCAGACAGTAATCAAGGAGCTGAGCAGGCACGAATCACGCAGCTCAGCAGGCAATAATCCTGGAGCTGAGCAAGCAGGAATCACGCAGCTCAGCAGGCAATAATCAAGAAGCAGAGCAGGCAGGAATCAGGCAGCTCAGCAGCCAATAAGCAAGAAGCTAGCAGTCAGGAATCGCGCAGCTCAGCAGGCAATAATCATGGAGCTGAGCTGGCAGGAATCACGCAACTCAGCAGGCAATACTCACGGACCTGAGCAGGCAGGAATCACGCAACTTAGCAGGCAATAATAATTGGAGCTGAAGGCTGTAATGAACTGGATAAGCAGACTCTAATCACGTGATTCAGCCGGCTCCTCTCTGGGGACTGAGCAGGCACTTATTATGCAGCTCAGCAAGCAAAAATCATGGAGCTGAGCAAGCAGGAATCACGCAGCTCAGCAGGCAATAATCATGGAGCTGAGCAAACAGGAATCACGCAGCTCAGCATGCAATAATCAAGAAGCTGAGCAGGCAGGAATCACGCAGCTCAGCAGGCAATAAATATGGAGCTGAGCAAGCAGGAATCACGCAGCTCAGCAGGCAATAATCAAGAAGCTGAGCAGGCAGGAATCACGCAGCTTAGCAGGCAATAATCATGGAGCTGAGCAGACTGTAATGAAGTGGCTAAGCAGACTCTAATCACGTCACTCAGCCGGCTCCTAACCCGGTCTTGAGCAGGCACTAATCACGCAGCTGAGCAGGGACTAATCACACAGCTGATCAGGCACGAGTCAGGCAGCTGAGCAGGGATTAAGCATGCAGCTGAGCAAGCGCTAATCCCTTGATTCAGCAGACCCTGATCACGTGACTGAGCAGGCCCTGATCACGTGGCTGAGCATGCACTGATCACGTGACTGAGCATGCACTGATCACGTGACTGTGAGGCACTGATCACGTGCCTGAGAGGCACTGATCACGTGACTGAGCATGCACTGATCACGTGACTGAGAGGCACTGATCACGTGACTGAGAGGCGCTGATCACATGACTGAGGGGCGCTGATCACGTGACTGAGAGGCGCTGATCACGTGGCTATCATGCACTGATCACGTGCTTCAGGAGGCAATAATCAAAGAGCTGAGCAGGCACTAATCACTTGGCTAAGAGGGTACTAATCACGGAGAGGAGCAGGAAATCGTCAAGGAGCTGAGCAAACTGTAATGAAGTGGTTAAGCAGACTCTAAACACGTGACGCAGCAGGCTCTACACCCGTGACTGAGCAGACACAATTTGGGCAGCTCAGCAGACACCAATGGTGCAGCTCAGCAGACACCAATCATGCAGCTCAGCAGGCAATACTCATGGAGCTGAGCAGGCAGGAATCACTCAGCTCAGCAGGCAAAGATCAAGGAGCTGAGCAGACTGCCATAAAGTGGCTAAGCAGACTCTAAACACGTGACTCAGCAGGCTTGACACCCGTGACTGAGCACACACGAATCTTGCAGCCCAGCAGACAATACTCCTGGAGCTGAGCAGGCAGGAATCACGCAGCTCAGCAGACAGTAATCAAGGAGCTGAGCAGGCACGAATCACGCAGCTCAGCAGGCAATAATCCTGGAGCTGAGCAAGCAGGAATCACGCAGCTCAGCAGGCAATAATCAAGAAGCAGAGCAGGCAGGAATCAGGCAGCTCAGCAGCCAATAAGCAAGAAGCTAGCAGTCAGGAATCGCGCAGCTCAGCAGGCAATAATCATGGAGCTGAGCTGGCAGGAATCACGCAACTCAGCAGGCAATACTCACGGACCTGAGCAGGCAGGAATCACGCAACTTAGCAGGCAATAATAATTGGAGCTGAAGGCTGTAATGAACTGGATAAGCAGACTCTAATCACGTGATTCAGCCGGCTCCTCTCTGGGGACTGAGCAGGCACTTATTATGCAGCTCAGCAAGCAAAAATCATGGAGCTGAGCAAGCAGGAATCACGCAGCTCAGCAGGCAATAATCATGGAGCTGAGCAAACAGGAATCACGCAGCTCAGCATGCAATAATCAAGAAGCTGAGCAGGCAGGAATCACGCAGCTCAGCAGGCAATAAATATGGAGCTGAGCAAGCAGGAATCACGCAGCTCAGCAGGCAATAATCAAGAAGCTGAGCAGGCAGGAATCACGCAGCTTAGCAGGCAATAATCATGGAGCTGAGCAGACTGTAATGAAGTGGCTAAGCAGACTCTAATCACGTCACTCAGCCGGCTCCTAACCCGGTCTTGAGCAGGCACTAATCACGCAGCTGAGCAGGGACTAATCACACAGCTGATCAGGCACGAGTCAGGCAGCTGAGCAGGGATTAAGCATGCAGCTGAGCAAGCGCTAATCCCTTGATTCAGCAGACCCTGATCACGTGACTGAGCAGGCCCTGATCACGTGGCTGAGCATGCACTGATCACGTGACTGAGCATGCACTGATCACGTGACTGAGAGGCACTGATCACGTGCCTGAGAGGCACTGATCACGTGACTGAGCATGCACTGATCACGTGACTGAGAGGCACTGATCACGTGACTGAGAGGCGCTGATCACGTGACTGAGGGGCGCTGATCACGTGACTGAGAGGCGCTGATCACGTGGCTATCATGCACTGATCACGTGCTTCAGGAGGCAATAATCAAAGAGCTGAGCAGGCACTAATCACTTGGCTAAGAGGGCACTAATCACGGAGAGGAGCAGGAAATCGTCAAGGAGCTGAGCAAACTGTAATGAAGTGGTTAAGCAGACTCTAAACACGTGACGCAGCAGGCTCTACACCCGTGACTGAGCAGACACAATTTGGGCAGCTCAGCAGACACCAATGGTGCAGCTCAGCAGACACAAATGGTGCAGCTCAGCAGACACCAATCATGCAGCTCAGCAGGCAATACTCATGGAGCTGAGCAGGCAGGAATCACTCAGCTCAGCAGGCAAAGATCAAGGAGCTGAGCAGGCACGAATCTCGCAGCTCAGCTGGCAAAAATCAAGGAGCTGAGCAGACTGCCATTAAGTGGCTAAGCAGACTCTAAACACGTGACTCAGCAGGCTTGACACCCGTGACTGAGCACACACGAATCTTGCAGCCCAGCAGACAATACTCCTGGAGCTGAGCAGGCAGGAATCACGCAGCTCAGCAGACAGTAATCAAGGAGCTGAGCAGGCACGAATCACGCAGCTCAGCAGGCAATAATCCTGGAGCTGAGCAAGCAGGAATCACGCAGCTCAGCAGGCAATAATCAAGAAGCAGAGCAGGCAGGAATCAGGCAGCTCAGCAGCCAATAAGCAAGAAGCTAGCAGTCAGGAATCGCGCAGCTCAGCAGGCAATAATCATGGAGCTGAGCTGGCAGGAATCACGCAACTCAGCAGGCAATACTCACGGACCTGAGCAGGCAGGAATCACGCAACTTAGCAGGCAATAATAATTGGAGCTGAAGGCTGTAATGAACTGGATAAGCAGACTCTAATCACGTGATTCAGCCGGCTCCTCTCTGGGGACTGAGCAGGCACTTATTATGCAGCTCAGCAAGCAAAAATCATGGAGCTGAGCAAGCAGGAATCACGCAGCTCAGCAGGCAATAATCATGGAGCTGAGCAAACAGGAATCACGCAGCTCAGCATGCAATAATCAAGAAGCTGAGCAGGCAGGAATCACGCAGCTCAGCAGGCAATAAATATGGAGCTGAGCAAGCAGGAATCACGCAGCTCAGCGGCAATAATCAAGAAGCTGAGCAGGCAGGAATCACGCAGCTTAGCAGGCAATAATCATGGAGCTGAGCAGACTGTAATGAAGTGGCTAAGCAGACTCTAATCATGTCACTCAGCCGGCTCCTAACCCGGTCTTGAGCAGGCACTAATCACGCAGCTGAGCAGGGACTAATCACACAGCTGATCAGGCACGAGTCAGGCAGCTGAGCAGGGATTAAGCATGCAGCTGAGCAAGCGCTAATCCCTTGATTCAGCAGACCCTGATCACGTGACTGAGCAGGCCCTGATCACGTGGCTGAGCATGCACTGATCACGTGACTGAGCATGCACTGATCACGTGACTGAGAGGCACTGATCACGTGCCTGAGAGGCACTGATCACGTGACTGAGCATGCACTGATCACGTGACTGAGAGGCACTGATCACGTGCTTCAGGAGGCAATAATCAAAGAGCTGAGCAGGCACTAATCACTTGGCTAAGAGGGTACTAATCACGGAGAGGAGCAGGAAATCGTCAAGGAGCTGAGCAAACTGTAATGAAGTGGTTAAGCAGACTCTAAACACGTGACGCAGCAGGCTCTACACCCGTGACTGAGCAGACACAATTTGGGCAGCTCAGCAGACACCAATGGTGCAGCTCAGCAGACACCAATCATGCAGCTCAGCAGGCAATACTCATGGAGCTGAGCAGGCAGGAATCACTCAGCTCAGCAGGCAAAGATCAAGGAGCTGAGCAGACTGCCATAAAGTGGCTAAGCAGACTCTAAACACGTGACTCAGCAGGCTTGACACCCGTGACTGAGCACACACGAATCTTGCAGCCCAGCAGACAATACTCCTGGAGCTGAGCAGGCAGGAATCACGCAGCTCAGCAGACAGTAATCAAGGAGCTGAGCAGGCACGAATCACGCAGCTCAGCAGGCAATAATCCTGGAGCTGAGCAAGCAGGAATCACGCAGCTCAGCAGGCAATAATCAAGAAGCAGAGCAGGCAGGAATCAGGCAGCTCAGCAGCCAATAAGCAAGAAGCTAGCAGTCAGGAATCGCGCAGCTCAGCAGGCAATAATCATGGAGCTGAGCTGGCAGGAATCACGCAACTCAGCAGGCAATACTCACGGACCTGAGCAGGCAGGAATCACGCAACTTAGCAGGCAATAATAATTGGAGCTGAAGGCTGTAATGAACTGGATAAGCAGACTCTAATCACGTGATTCAGCCGGCTCCTCTCTGGGGACTGAGCAGGCACTTATTATGCAGCTCAGCAAGCAAAAATCATGGAGCTGAGCAAGCAGGAATCACGCAGCTCAGCAGGCAATAATCATGGAGCTGAGCAAACAGGAATCACGCAGCTCAGCATGCAATAATCAAGAAGCTGAGCAGGCAGGAATCACGCAGCTCAGCAGGCAATAAATATGGAGCTGAGCAAGCAGGAATCACGCAGCTCAGCAGGCAATAATCAAGAAGCTGAGCAGGCAGGAATCACGCAGCTTAGCAGGCAATAATCATGGAGCTGAGCAGACTGTAATGAAGTGGCTAAGCAGACTCTAATCACGTCACTCAGCCGGCTCCTAACCCGGTCTTGAGCAGGCACTAATCACGCAGCTGAGCAGGGACTAATCACACAGCTGATCAGGCACGAGTCAGGCAGCTGAGCAGGGATTAAGCATGCAGCTGAGCAAGCGCTAATCCCTTGATTCAGCAGACCCTGATCACGTGACTGAGCAGGCCCTGATCACGTGGCTGAGCATGCACTGATCACGTGACTGAGCATGCACTGATCACGTGACTGAGAGGCACTGATCACGTGCCTGAGAGGCACTGATCACGTGACTGAGCATGCACTGATCACGTGACTGAGAGGCACTGATCACGTGGCTATCATGCACTGATCACGTGCTTCAGGAGGCAATAATCAAAGAGCTGAGCAGGCACTAATCACTTGGCTAAGAGGGCACTAATCACGGAGAGGAGCAGGAAATCGTCAAGGAGCTGAGCAAACTGTAATGAAGTGGTTAAGCAGACTCTAAACACGTGACGCAGCAGGCTCTACACCCGTGACTGAGCAGACACAATTTGGGCAGCTCAGCAGACACCAATGGTGCAGCTCAGCAGACACAAATGGTGCAGCTCAGCAGACACCAATCATGCAGCTCAGCAGGCAATACTCATGGAGCTGAGCAGGCAGGAATCACTCAGCTCAGCAGGCAAAGATCAAGGAGCTGAGCAGGCACGAATCTCGCAGCTCAGCTGGCAAAAATCAAGGAGCTGAGCAGACTGCCATTAAGTGGCTAAGCAGACTCTAAACACGTGACTCAGCAGGCTTGACACCCGTGACTGAGCACACACGAATCTTGCAGCCCAGCAGACAATACTCCTGGAGCTGAGCAGGCAGGAATCACGCAGCTCAGCAGACAGTAATCAAGGAGCTGAGCAGGCACGAATCACGCAGCTCAGCAGGCAATAATCCTGGAGCTGAGCAAGCAGGAATCACGCAGCTCAGCAGGCAATAATCAAGAAGCAGAGCAGGCAGGAATCAGGCAGCTCAGCAGCCAATAAGCAAGAAGCTAGCAGTCAGGAATCGCGCAGCTCAGCAGGCAATAATCATGGAGCTGAGCTGGCAGGAATCACGCAACTCAGCAGGCAATACTCACGGACCTGAGCAGGCAGGAATCACGCAACTTAGCAGGCAATAATAATTGGAGCTGAAGGCTGTAATGAACTGGATAAGCAGACTCTAATCACGTGATTCAGCCGGCTCCTCTCTGGGGACTGAGCAGGCACTTATTATGCAGCTCAGCAAGCAAAAATCATGGAGCTGAGCAAGCAGGAATCACGCAGCTCAGCAGGCAATAATCATGGAGCTGAGCAAACAGGAATCACGCAGCTCAGCATGCAATAATCAAGAAGCTGAGCAGGCAGGAATCACGCAGCTCAGCAGGCAATAAATATGGAGCTGAGCAAGCAGGAATCACGCAGCTCAGCAGGCAATAATCAAGAAGCTGAGCAGGCAGGAATCACGCAGCTTAGCAGGCAATAATCATGGAGCTGAGCAGACTGTAATGAAGTGGCTAAGCAGACTCTAATCACGTCACTCAGCCGGCTCCTAACCCGGTCTTGAGCAGGCACTAATCACGCAGCTGAGCAGGGACTAATCACACAGCTGATCAGGCACGAGTCAGGCAGCTGAGCAGGGATTAAGCATGCAGCTGAGCAAGCGCTAATCCCTTGATTCAGCAGACCCTGATCACGTGACTGAGCAGGCCCTGATCACGTGGCTGAGCATGCACTGATCACGTGACTGAGCATGCACTGATCACGTGACTGAGAGGCACTGATCACGTGCCTGAGAGGCACTGATCACGTGACTGAGCATGCACTGATCACGTGACTGAGAGGCACTGATCACGTGACTGAGAGGCGCTGATCACGTGACTGAGGGGCGCTGATCACGTGACTGAGAGGCGCTGATCACGTGGCTATCATGCACTGATCACGTGCTTCAGGAGGCAATAATCAAAGAGCTGAGCAGGCACTAATCACTTGGCTAAGAGGGTACTAATCACGGAGAGGAGCAGGAAATCGTCAAGGAGCTGAGCAAACTGTAATGAAGTGGTTAAGCAGACTCTAAACACGTGACGCAGCAGGCTCTACACCCGTGACTGAGCAGACACAATTTGGGCAGCTCAGCAGACACCAATGGTGCAGCTCAGCAGACACCAATCATGCAGCTCAGCAGGCAATACTCATGGAGCTGAGCAGGCAGGAATCACTCAGCTCAGCAGGCAAAGATCAAGGAGCTGAGCAGACTGCCATAAAGTGGCTAAGCAGACTCTAAACACGTGACTCAGCAGGCTTGACACCCGTGACTGAGCACACACGAATCTTGCAGCCCAGCAGACAATACTCCTGGAGCTGAGCAGGCAGGAATCACGCAGCTCAGCAGACAGTAATCAAGGAGCTGAGCAGGCACGAATCACGCAGCTCAGCAGGCAATAATCCTGGAGCTGAGCAAGCAGGAATCACGCAGCTCAGCAGGCAATAATCAAGAAGCAGAGCAGGCAGGAATCAGGCAGCTCAGCAGCCAATAAGCAAGAAGCTAGCAGTCAGGAATCGCGCAGCTCAGCAGGCAATAATCATGGAGCTGAGCTGGCAGGAATCACGCAACTCAGCAGGCAATACTCACGGACCTGAGCAGGCAGGAATCACGCAACTTAGCAGGCAATAATAATTGGAGCTGAAGGCTGTAATGAACTGGATAAGCAGACTCTAATCACGTGATTCAGCCGGCTCCTCTCTGGGGACTGAGCAGGCACTTATTATGCAGCTCAGCAAGCAAAAATCATGGAGCTGAGCAAGCAGGAATCACGCAGCTCAGCAGGCAATAATCATGGAGCTGAGCAAACAGGAATCACGCAGCTCAGCATGCAATAATCAAGAAGCTGAGCAGGCAGGAATCACGCAGCTCAGCAGGCAATAAATATGGAGCTGAGCAAGCAGGAATCACGCAGCTCAGCGGCAATAATCAAGAAGCTGAGCAGGCAGGAATCACGCAGCTTAGCAGGCAATAATCATGGAGCTGAGCAGACTGTAATGAAGTGGCTAAGCAGACTCTAATCACGTCACTCAGCCGGCTCCTAACCCGGTCTTGAGCAGGCACTAATCACGCAGCTGAGCAGGGACTAATCACACAGCTGATCAGGCACGAGTCAGGCAGCTGAGCAGGGATTAAGCATGCAGCTGAGCAAGCGCTAATCCCTTGATTCAGCAGACCCTGATCACGTGACTGAGCAGGCCCTGATCACGTGGCTGAGCATGCACTGATCACGTGACTGAGCATGCACTGATCACGTGACTGTGAGGCACTGATCACGTGCCTGAGAGGCACTGATCACGTGACTGAGCATGCACTGATCACGTGACTGAGAGGCACTGATCACGTGCTTCAGGAGGCAATAATCAAAGAGCTGAGCAGGCACTAATCACTTGGCTAAGAGGGTACTAATCACGGAGAGGAGCAGGAAATCGTCAAGGAGCTGAGCAAACTGTAATGAAGTGGTTAAGCAGACTCTAAACACGTGACGCAGCAGGCTCTACACCCGTGACTGAGCAGACACAATTTGGGCAGCTCAGCAGACACCAATGGTGCAGCTCAGCAGACACCAATCATGCAGCTCAGCAGGCAATACTCATGGAGCTGAGCAGGCAGGAATCACTCAGCTCAGCAGGCAAAGATCAAGGAGCTGAGCAGACTGCCATAAAGTGGCTAAGCAGACTCTAAACACGTGACTCAGCAGGCTTGACACCCGTGACTGAGCACACACGAATCTTGCAGCCCAGCAGACAATACTCCTGGAGCTGAGCAGGCAGGAATCACGCAGCTCAGCAGACAGTAATCAAGGAGCTGAGCAGGCACGAATCACGCAGCTCAGCAGGCAATAATCCTGGAGCTGAGCAAGCAGGAATCACGCAGCTCAGCAGGCAATAATCAAGAAGCAGAGCAGGCAGGAATCAGGCAGCTCAGCAGCCAATAAGCAAGAAGCTAGCAGTCAGGAATCGCGCAGCTCAGCAGGCAATAATCATGGAGCTGAGCTGGCAGGAATCACGCAACTCAGCAGGCAATACTCACGGACCTGAGCAGGCAGGAATCACGCAACTTAGCAGGCAATAATAATTGGAGCTGAAGGCTGTAATGAACTGGATAAGCAGACTCTAATCACGTGATTCAGCCGGCTCCTCTCTGGGGACTGAGCAGGCACTTATTATGCAGCTCAGCAAGCAAAAATCATGGAGCTGAGCAAGCAGGAATCACGCAGCTCAGCAGGCAATAATCATGGAGCTGAGCAAACAGGAATCACGCAGCTCAGCATGCAATAATCAAGAAGCTGAGCAGGCAGGAATCACGCAGCTCAGCAGGCAATAAATATGGAGCTGAGCAAGCAGGAATCACGCAGCTCAGCAGGCAATAATCAAGAAGCTGAGCAGACAGGAATCACGCAGCTTAGCAGGCAATAATCATGGAGCTGAGCAGACTGTAATGAAGTGGCTAAGCAGACTCTAATCACGTCACTCAGCCGGCTCCTAACCCGGTCTTGAGCAGGCACTAATCACGCAGCTGAGCAGGGACTAATCACACAGCTGATCAGGCACGAGTCAGGCAGCTGAGCAGGGATTAAGCATGCAGCTGAGCAAGCGCTAATCCCTTGATTCAGCAGACCCTGATCACGTGACTGAGCAGGCCCTGATCACGTGGCTGAGCATGCACTGATCACGTGACTGAGCATGCACTGATCACGTGACTGAGAGGCACTGATCACGTGCCTGAGAGGCACTGATCACGTGACTGAGCATGCACTGATCACGTGACTGAGAGGCACTGATCACGTGCTTCAGGAGGCAATAATCAAAGAGCTGAGCAGGCACTAATCACTTGGCTAAGAGGGTACTAATCACGGAGAGGAGCAGGAAATCGTCAAGGAGCTGAGCAAACTGTAATGAAGTGGTTAAGCAGACTCTAAACACGTGACGCAGCAGGCTCTACACCCGTGACTGAGCAGACACAATTTGGGCAGCTCAGCAGACACCAATGGTGCAGCTCAGCAGACACCAATCATGCAGCTCAGCAGGCAATACTCATGGAGCTGAGCAGGCAGGAATCACTCAGCTCAGCAGGCAAAGATCAAGGAGCTGAGCAGACTGCCAAAAATCAAGTGGCTAAGCAGACTCTAAACACGTGACTCAGCAGGCTTGACACCCGTGACTGAGCACACACGAATCTTGCAGCCCAGCAGACAATACTCCTGGAGCTGAGCAGGCAGGAATCACGCAGCTCAGCAGACAGTAATCAAGGAGCTGAGCAGGCACGAATCACGCAGCTCAGCAGGCAATAATCCTGGAGCTGAGCAAGCAGGAATCACGCAGCTCAGCAGGCAATAATCAAGAAGCAGAGCAGGCAGGAATCAGGCAGCTCAGCAGCCAATAAGCAAGAAGCTAGCAGTCAGGAATCGCGCAGCTCAGCAGGCAATAATCATGGAGCTGAGCTGGCAGGAATCACGCAACTCAGCAGGCAATACTCACGGACCTGAGCAGGCAGGAATCACGCAACTTAGCAGGCAATAATAATTGGAGCTGAAGGCTGTAATGAACTGGATAAGCAGACTCTAATCACGTGATTCAGCCGGCTCCTCTCTGGGGACTGAGCAGGCACTTATTATGCAGCTCAGCAAGCAAAAATCATGGAGCTGAGCAAGCAGGAATCACGCAGCTCAGCAGGCAATAATCATGGAGCTGAGCAAACAGGAATCACGCAGCTCAGCATGCAATAATCAAGAAGCTGAGCAGGCAGGAATCACGCAGCTCAGCAGGCAATAAATATGGAGCTGAGCAAGCAGGAATCACGCAGCTCAGCAGGCAATAATCAAGAAGCTGAGCAGACAGGAATCACGCAGCTTAGCAGGCAATAATCATGGAGCTGAGCAGACTGTAATGAAGTGGCTAAGCAGACTCTAATCACGTCACTCAGCCGGCTCCTAACCCGGTCTTGAGCAGGCACTAATCACGCAGCTGAGCAGGGACTAATCACACAGCTGATCAGGCACGAGTCAGGCAGCTGAGCAGGGATTAAGCATGCAGCTGAGCAAGCGCTAATCCCTTGATTCAGCAGACCCTGATCACGTGACTGAGCAGGCCCTGATCACGTGGCTGAGCATGCACTGATCACGTGACTGAGCATGCACTGATCACGTGACTGTGAGGCACTGATCACGTGCCTGAGAGGCACTGATCACGTGACTGAGCATGCACTGATCACGTGACTGAGAGGCACTGATCACGTGAATGAGAGGCGCTGATCACGTGACTGAGGGGCGCTGATCACGTGACTGAGAGGCGCTGATCACGTGGCTATCATGCACTGATCACGTGCTTCAGGAGGCAATAATCAAAGAGCTGAGCAGGCACTAATCACTTGGCTAAGAGGGTACTAATCACGGAGAGGAGCAGGAAATCGTCAAGGAGCTGAGCAAACTGTAATGAAGTGGTTAAGCAGACTCTAAACACGTGACGCAGCATGCTCTACACCCGTGACTGAGCAGACACAATTTGGGCAGCTCAGCAGACACCAATGGTGCAGCTCAGCAGACACCAATCATGCAGCTCAGCAGGCAATACTCATGGAGCTGAGCAGGCAGGAATCACTCAGCTCAGCAGGCAAAGATCAAGGAGCTGAGCAGACTGCCATAAAGTGGCTAAGCAGACTCTAAACACGTGACTCAGCAGGCTTGACACCCGTGACTGAGCACACACGAATCTTGCAGCCCAGCAGACAATACTCCTGGAGCTGAGCAGGCAGGAATCACGCAGCTCAGCAGACAGTAATCAAGGAGCTGAGCAGGCATGAATCACGCAGCTCAGCAGGCAATAATCCTGGAGCTGAGCAAGCAGGAATCACGCAGCTCAGCAGGCAATAATCAAGAAGCAGAGCAGGCAGGAATCAGGCAGCTCAGCAGCCAATAAGCAAGAAGCTAGCAGTCAGGAATCGCGCAGCTCAGCAGGCAATAATCATGGAGCTGAGCTGGCAGGAATCACGCAACTCAGCAGGCAATACTCACGGACCTGAGCAGGCAGGAATCACGCAACTTAGCAGGCAATAATAATTGGAGCTGAAGGCTGTAATGAACTGGATAAGCAGACTCTAATCACGTGATTCAGCCGGCTCCTCTCTGGGGACTGAGCAGGCACTTATTATGCAGCTCAGCAAGCAAAAATCATGGAGCTGAGCAAGCAGGAATCACGCAGCTCAGCAGGCAATAATCATGGAGCTGAGCAAACAGGAATCACGCAGCTCAGCATGCAATAATCAAGAAGCTGAGCAGGCAGGAATCACGCAGCTCAGCAGGCAATAAATATGGAGCTGAGCAAGCAGGAATCACGCAGCTCAGCGGCAATAATCAAGAAGCTGAGCAGGCAGGAATCACGCAGCTTAGCAGGCAATAATCATGGAGCTGAGCAGACTGTAATGAAGTGGCTAAGCAGACTCTAATCATGTCACTCAGCCGGCTCCTAACCCGGTCTTGAGCAGGCACTAATCACGCAGCTGAGCAGGGACTAATCACACAGCTGATCAGGCACGAGTCAGGCAGCTGAGCAGGGATTAAGCATGCAGCTGAGCAAGCGCTAATCCCTTGATTCAGCAGACCCTGATCACGTGACTGAGCAGGCCCTGATCACGTGGCTGAGCATGCACTGATCACGTGACTGAGCATGCACTGATCACGTGACTGAGAGGCACTGATCACGTGCCTGAGAGGCACTGATCACGTGACTGAGCATGCACTGATCACGTGACTGAGAGGCACTGATCACGTGCTTCAGGAGGCAATAATCAAAGAGCTGAGCAGGCACTAATCACTTGGCTAAGAGGGTACTAATCACGGAGAGGAGCAGGAAATCGTCAAGGAGCTGAGCAAACTGTAATGAAGTGGTTAAGCAGACTCTAAACACGTGACGCAGCAGGCTCTACACCCGTGACTGAGCAGACACAATTTGGGCAGCTCAGCAGACACCAATGGTGCAGCTCAGCAGACACCAATCATGCAGCTCAGCAGGCAATACTCATGGAGCTGAGCAGGCAGGAATCACTCAGCTCAGCAGGCAAAGATCAAGGAGCTGAGCAGACTGCCATAAAGTGGCTAAGCAGACTCTAAACACGTGACTCAGCAGGCTTGACACCCGTGACTGAGCACACACGAATCTTGCAGCCCAGCAGACAATACTCCTGGAGCTGAGCAGGCAGGAATCACGCAGCTCAGCAGACAGTAATCAAGGAGCTGAGCAGGCACGAATCACGCAGCTCAGCAGGCAATAATCCTGGAGCTGAGCAAGCAGGAATCACGCAGCTCAGCAGGCAATAATCAAGAAGCAGAGCAGGCAGGAATCAGGCAGCTCAGCAGCCAATAAGCAAGAAGCTAGCAGTCAGGAATCGCGCAGCTCAGCAGGCAATAATCATGGAGCTGAGCTGGCAGGAATCACGCAACTCAGCAGGCAATACTCACGGACCTGAGCAGGCAGGAATCACGCAACTTAGCAGGCAATAATAATTGGAGCTGAAGGCTGTAATGAACTGGATAAGCAGACTCTAATCACGTGATTCAGCCGGCTCCTCTCTGGGGACTGAGCAGGCACTTATTATGCAGCTCAGCAAGCAAAAATCATGGAGCTGAGCAAGCAGGAATCACGCAGCTCAGCAGGCAATAATCATGGAGCTGAGCAAACAGGAATCACGCAGCTCAGCATGCAATAATCAAGAAGCTGAGCAGGCAGGAATCACGCAGCTCAGCAGGCAATAAATATGGAGCTGAGCAAGCAGGAATCACGCAGCTCAGCAGGCAATAATCAAGAAGCTGAGCAGGCAGGAATCACGCAGCTTAGCAGGCAATAATCATGGAGCTGAGCAGACTGTAATGAAGTGGCTAAGCAGACTCTAATCACGTCACTCAGCCGGCTCCTAACCCGGTCTTGAGCAGGCACTAATCACGCAGCTGAGCAGGGACTAATCACACAGCTGATCAGGCACGAGTCAGGCAGCTGAGCAGGGATTAAGCATGCAGCTGAGCAAGCGCTAATCCCTTGATTCAGCAGACCCTGATCACGTGACTGAGCAGGCCCTGATCACGTGGCTGAGCATGCACTGATCACGTGACTGAGCATGCACTGATCACGTGCCTGAGAGGCACTGATCACGTGACTGAGCATGCACTGATCACGTGACTGAGAGGCACTGATCACGTGGCTATCATGCACTGATCACGTGCTTCAGGAGGCAATAATCAAAGAGCTGAGCAGGCACTAATCACTTGGCTAAGAGGGCACTAATCACGGAGAGGAGCAGGAAATCGTCAAGGAGCTGAGCAAACTGTAATGAAGTGGTTAAGCAGACTCTAAACACGTGACGCAGCAGGCTCTACACCCGTGACTGAGCAGACACAATTTCAGCAGACACCAATGGTGCAGCTCAGCAGACACAAATGGTGCAGCTCAGCAGACACCAATCATGCAGCTCAGCAGGCAATACTCATGGAGCTGAGCAGGCAGGAATCACTCAGCTCAGCAGGCAAAGATCAAGGAGCTGAGCAGGCACGAATCTCGCAGCTCAGCTGGCAAAAATCAAGGAGCTGAGCAGACTGCCATTAAGTGGCTAAGCAGACTCTAAACACGTGACTCAGCAGGCTTGACACCCGTGACTGAGCACACACGAATCTTGCAGCCCAGCAGACAATACTCCTGGAGCTGAGCAGGCAGGAATCACGCAGCTCAGCAGACAGTAATCAAGGAGCTGAGCAGGCACGAATCACGCAGCTCAGCAGGCAATAATCCTGGAGCTGAGCAAGCAGGAATCACGCAGCTCAGCAGGCAATAATCAAGAAGCAGAGCAGGCAGGAATCAGGCAGCTCAGCAGCCAATAAGCAAGAAGCTAGCAGTCAGGAATCGCGCAGCTCAGCAGGCAATAATCATGGAGCTGAGCTGGCAGGAATCACGCAACTCAGCAGGCAATACTCACGGACCTGAGCAGGCAGGAATCACGCAACTTAGCAGGCAATAATAATTGGAGCTGAAGGCTGTAATGAACTGGATAAGCAGACTCTAATCACGTGATTCAGCCGGCTCCTCTCTGGGGACTGAGCAGGCACTTATTATGCAGCTCAGCAAGCAAAAATCATGGAGCTGAGCAAGCAGGAATCACGCAGCTCAGCAGGCAATAATCATGGAGCTGAGCAAACAGGAATCACGCAGCTCAGCATGCAATAATCAAGAAGCTGAGCAGGCAGGAATCACGCAGCTCAGCAGGCAATAAATATGGAGCTGAGCAAGCAGGAATCACGCAGCTCAGCAGGCAATAATCAAGAAGCTGAGCAGACAGGAATCACGCAGCTTAGCAGGCAATAATCATGGAGCTGAGCAGACTGTAATGAAGTGGCTAAGCAGACTCTAATCACGTCACTCAGCCGGCTCCTAACCCGGTCTTGAGCAGGCACTAATCACGCAGCTGAGCAGGGACTAATCACACAGCTGATCAGGCACGAGTCAGGCAGCTGAGCAGGGATTAAGCATGCAGCTGAGCAAGCGCTAATCCCTTGATTCAGCAGACCCTGATCACGTGACTGAGCAGGCCCTGATCACGTGGCTGAGCATGCACTGATCACGTGACTGAGCATGCACTGATCACGTGACTGAGAGGCACTGATCACGTGCCTGAGAGGCACTGATCACGTGACTGAGCATGCACTGATCACGTGACTGAGAGGCACTGATCACGTGAATGAGAGGCGCTGATCACGTGACTAAGGGGCGCTAATCACGTGACTGAGAGGCGCTGATCACGTGGCTATCATGCACTGATCACGTGCTTCAGGAGGCAATAATCAAAGAGCTGAGCAGGCACTAATCACTTGCAGCTAAGAGGGCACTAATCACGGAGAGGAGCAGGAAATCGTCAAGGAGCTGAGCAAACTGTAATGAAGTGGCTAAGCAGACTCTAAACACGTGACTCAGCAGGCTTACACCCGTGACTGAGCAGACACGAATCTTGCAGGCAGACTCAGCAGAGCAGGCAATGGTGCAGCTCAGCAGACACCAATCACGCAGCTCAGCAGGCAATAATCATGGAGCTGAGCTGGCAGGAATCACGCAGCTCAGCAGGCAAAGATCAAGGAGCTGAGCAGACTGCCAATAAGTGGCTAAGCAGACTCTAAACACGTGACTCAGCAGGCTTCACACCCGTGACTGAGCACACGAATCTTGCAGCCTCAGCAGACAATCCTCTCTGGGGACTGAGCAGGCACTTATCATGCAGCTCAGCAAGCAAAAATCATGGAGCTGAGCAAGCAGGAATCACGCAGCTCAGCAGGCAATAATCATGGAGCTGAGCAAACAGGAATCACGCAGCTCAGCGGCAATAATCAAGAAGCTGAGCAGGCAGGAATCACGCAGCTCAGCAGGCAATAAATATGGAGCTGAGCAAGCAGGAATCACGCAGCTCAGCAGGCAATAATCAAGAAGCTGAGCAGGCAGGAATCACGCAGCTTAGCAGGCAATAATCATGGAGCTGAGCAGACTGTAATGAAGTGGCTAAGCAGACTCTAATCACGTCACTCAGCCGGCTCCTAACCCGGTCTTGAGCAGGCACTAATCACGCAGCTGAGCAGGGACTAATCACACAGCTGATCAGGCACGAGTCAGGCAGCTGAGCAGGGATTAAGCATGCAGCTGAGCAAGCGCTAATCCCTTGATTCAGCAGACCCTGATCACGTGACTGAGCAGGCCCTGATCACGTGGCTGAGCATGCACTGATCACGTGACTGAGCATGCACTGATCACGTGACTGAGAGGCACTGATCACGTGCCTGAGAGGCACTGATCACGTGACTGAGCATGCACTGATCACGTGACTGAGAGGCACTGATCACGTGGCTATCATGCACTGATCACGTGCTTCAGGAGGCAATAATCAAAGAGCTGAGCAGGCACTAATCACTTGGCTAAGAGGGCACTAATCACGGAGAGGAGCAGGAAATCGTCAAGGAGCTGAGCAAACTGTAATGAAGTGGTTAAGCAGACTCTAAACACGTGACGCAGCAGGCTCTACACCCGTGACTGAGCAGACACAATTTGGGCAGCTCAGCAGACACCAATGGTGCAGCTCAGCAGACACAAATGGTGCAGCTCAGCAGACACCAATCATGCAGCTCAGCAGGCAATACTCATGGAGCTGAGCAGGCAGGAATCACTCAGCTCAGCAGGCAAAGATCAAGGAGCTGAGCAGGCACGAATCTCGCAGCTCAGCTGGCAAAAATCAAGGAGCTGAGCAGACTGCCATTAAGTGGCTAAGCAGACTCTAAACACGTGACTCAGCAGGCTTGACACCCGTGACTGAGCACACACGAATCTTGCAGCCCAGCAGACAATACTCCTGGAGCTGAGCAGGCAGGAATCACGCAGCTCAGCAGACAGTAATCAAGGAGCTGAGCAGGCACGAATCACGCAGCTCAGCAGGCAATAATCCTGGAGCTGAGCAAGCAGGAATCACGCAGCTCAGCAGGCAATAATCAAGAAGCAGAGCAGGCAGGAATCAGGCAGCTCAGCAGCCAATAAGCAAGAAGCTAGCAGTCAGGAATCGCGCAGCTCAGCAGGCAATAATCATGGAGCTGAGCTGGCAGGAATCACGCAACTCAGCAGGCAATACTCACGGACCTGAGCAGGCAGGAATCACGCAACTTAGCAGGCAATAATAATTGGAGCTGAAGGCTGTAATGAACTGGATAAGCAGACTCTAATCACGTGATTCAGCCGGCTCCTCTCTGGGGACTGAGCAGGCACTTATTATGCAGCTCAGCAAGCAAAAATCATGGAGCTGAGCAAGCAGGAATCACGCAGCTCAGCAGGCAATAATCATGGAGCTGAGCAAACAGGAATCACGCAGCTCAGCATGCAATAATCAAGAAGCTGAGCAGGCAGGAATCACGCAGCTCAGCAGGCAATAAATATGGAGCTGAGCAAGCAGGAATCACGCAGCTCAGCAGGCAATAATCAAGAAGCTGAGCAGGCAGGAATCACGCAGCTTAGCAGGCAATAATCATGGAGCTGAGCAGACTGTAATGAAGTGGCTAAGCAGACTCTATTCACGTCACTCAGCCGGCTCCTAACCCGGTCTTGAGCAGGCACTAATCACGCAGCTGAGCAGGGACTAATCACACAGCTGATCAGGCACGAGTCAGGCAGCTGAGCAGGGATTAAGCATGCAGCTGAGCAAGCGCTAATCCCTTGATTCAGCAGACCCTGATCACGTGACTGAGCAGGCCCTGATCACGTGGCTGAGCATGCACTGATCACGTGACTGAGCATGCACTGATCACGTGACTGAGAGGCACTGATCACGTGCCTGAGAGGCACTGATCACGTGACTGAGCATGCACTGATCACGTGACTGAGAGGCACTGATCACGTGACTGAGAGGCGCTGATCACGTGACTGAGGGGCGCTGATCACGTGACTGAGAGGCGCTGATCACGTGGCTATCATGCACTGATCACGTGCTTCAGGAGGCAATAATCAAAGAGCTGAGCAGGCACTAATCACTTGGCTAAGAGGGTACTAATCACGGAGAGGAGCAGGAAATCGTCAAGGAGCTGAGCAAACTGTAATGAAGTGGTTAAGCAGACTCTAAACACGTGACGCAGCAGGCTCTACACCCGTGACTGAGCAGACACAATTTGGGCAGCTCAGCAGACACCAATGGTGCAGCTCAGCAGACACCAATCATGCAGCTCAGCAGGCAATTCTCATGGAGCTGAGCAGGCAGGAATCACTCAGCTCAGCAGGCAAAGATCAAGGAGCTGAGCAGACTGCCATAAAGTGGCTAAGCAGACTCTAAACACGTGACTCAGCAGGCTTGACACCCGTGACTGAGCACACACGAATCTTGCAGCCCAGCAGACAATACTCCTGGAGCTGAGCAGGCAGGAATCACGCAGCTCAGCAGACAGTAATCAAGGAGCTGAGCAGGCACGAATCACGCAGCTCAGCAGGCAATAATCCTGGAGCTGAGCAAGCAGGAATCACGCAGCTCAGCAGGCAATAATCAAGAAGCTGAGCAGGCAGGAATCACGCAGCTCAGCAGGCAATAAGCATGGAGCTGAGCAGCAGGAATCACGCAGCTCAGCAGGCAATAATCATGAAGCTGAGCAGGCAGGAATCACGCAGCTCAGCAGGCAATAATCATGAGCAGGCTCACGCAGCAGGCACTGGAGCTGAATGTAAGTGGCTAAGCAGACTCTAATCACGTCACTCAGCCGGCTCCTAACCCGGTCTTGAGCAGGCACTAATCACGCAGCTGAGCAGGGAAAATCACACAGCTGATCAGGCACGAGTCAGGCAGCTGAGCAGGCATTAAGCATGCAGCTGAGCAAGCGCTAATCCCTTGATCAGCAGACCCTGATCACGTGACTGAGCAGGCCCTGATCACGTGGCTGAGCATGCACTGATCACGTGACTGAGCATGCACTGATCACGTGACTGTGAGGCACTGATCACGTGCCTGAGAGGCACTGATCACGTGACTGAGCATGCACTGATCACGTGACTGAGAGGCACTGATCACGTGGCTATCATGCACTGATCACGTGCTTCAGGAGGCAATAATCAAAGAGCTGAGCAGGCACTAATCACTTGGCTAAGAGGGTACTAATCACGGAGAGGAGCAGGAAATCGTCAAGGAGCTGAGCAAACTGTAATGAAGTGGTTAAGCAGACTCTAAACACGTGACGCAGCAGGCTCTACACCCGTGACTGAGCAGACACAATTTGGGCAGCTCAGCAGACACCAATGGTGCAGCTCAGCAGACACCAATCATGCAGCTCAGCAGGCAATACTCATGGAGCTGAGCAGGCAGGAATCACTCAGCTCAGCAGGCAAAGATCAAGGAGCTGAGCAGACTGCCATAAAGTGGCTAAGCAGACTCTAAACACGTGACTCAGCAGGCTTGACACCCGTGACTGAGCACACACGAATCTTGCAGCCCAGCAGACAATACTCCTGGAGCTGAGCAGGCAGGAATCACGCAGCTCAGCAGACAGTAATCAAGGAGCTGAGCAGGCACGAATCACGCAGCTCAGCAGGCAATAATCCTGGAGCTGAGCAAGCAGGAATCACGCAGCTCAGCAGGCAATAATCAAGAAGCAGAGCAGGCAGGAATCAGGCAGCTCAGCAGCCAATAAGCAAGAAGCTAGCAGTCAGGAATCGCGCAGCTCAGCAGGCAATAATCATGGAGCTGAGCTGGCAGGAATCACGCAACTCAGCAGGCAATACTCACGGACCTGAGCAGGCAGGAATCACGCAACTTAGCAGGCAATAATAATTGGAGCTGAAGGCTGTAATGAACTGGATAAGCAGACTCTAATCACGTGATTCAGCCGGCTCCTCTCTGGGGACTGAGCAGGCACTTATTATGCAGCTCAGCAAGCAAAAATCATGGAGCTGAGCAAGCAGGAATCACGCAGCTCAGCAGGCAATAATCATGGAGCTGAGCAAACAGGAATCACGCAGCTCAGCATGCAATAATCAAGAAGCTGAGCAGGCAGGAATCACGCAGCTCAGCAGGCAATAAATATGGAGCTGAGCAAGCAGGAATCACGCAGCTCAGCAGGCAATAATCAAGAAGCTGAGCAGGCAGGAATCACGCAGCTTAGCAGGCAATAATCATGGAGCTGAGCAGACTGTAATGAAGTGGCTAAGCAGACTCTAATCACGTCACTCAGCCGGCTCCTAACCCGGTCTTGAGCAGGCACTAATCACGCAGCTGAGCAGGGACTAATCACACAGCTGATCAGGCACGAGTCAGGCAGCTGAGCAGGGATTAAGCATGCAGCTGAGCAAGCGCTAATCCCTTGATTCAGCAGACCCTGATCACGTGACTGAGCAGGCCCTGATCACGTGGCTGAGCATGCACTGATCACGTGACTGAGCATGCACTGATCACGTGACTGAGAGGCACTGATCACGTGCCTGAGAGGCACTGATCACGTGACTGAGCATGCACTGATCACGTGACTGAGAGGCACTGATCACGTGACTGAGAGGCGCTGATCACGTGACTGAGGGCGCTGATCACGTGACTGAGAGGCGCTGATCACGTGGCTATCATGCACTGATCACGTGCTTCAGGAGGCAATAATCAAAGAGCTGAGCAGGCACTAATCACTTGGCTAAGAGGGTACTAATCACGGAGAGGAGCAGGAAATCGTCAAGGAGCTGAGCAAACTGTAATGAAGTGGTTAAGCAGACTCTAAACACGTGACGCAGCAGGCTCTACACCCGTGACTGAGCAGACACAATTTGGGCAGCTCAGCAGACACCAATGGTGCAGCTCAGCAGACACCAATCATGCAGCTCAGCAGGCAATACTCATGGAGCTGAGCAGGCAGGAATCACTCAGCTCAGCAGGCAAAGATCAAGGAGCTGAGCAGACTGCCATAAAGTGGCTAAGCAGACTCTAAACACGTGACTCAGCAGGCTTGACACCCGTGACTGAGCACACACGAATCTTGCAGCCCAGCAGACAATACTCCTGGAGCTGAGCAGGCAGGAATCACGCAGCTCAGCAGACAGTAATCAAGGAGCTGAGCAGGCACGAATCACGCAGCTCAGCAGGCAATAATCCTGGAGCTGAGCAAGCAGGAATCACGCAGCTCAGCAGGCAATAATCAAGAAGCAGAGCAGGCAGGAATCAGGCAGCTCAGCAGCCAATAAGCAAGAAGCTAGCAGTCAGGAATCGCGCAGCTCAGCAGGCAATAATCATGGAGCTGAGCTGGCAGGAATCACGCAACTCAGCAGGCAATACTCACGGACCTGAGCAGGCAGGAATCACGCAACTTAGCAGGCAATAATAATTGGAGCTGAAGGCTGTAATGAACTGGATAAGCAGACTCTAATCACGTGATTCAGCCGGCTCCTCTCTGGGGACTGAGCAGGCACTTATTATGCAGCTCAGCAAGCAAAAATCATGGAGCTGAGCAAGCAGGAATCACGCAGCTCAGCAGGCAATAATCATGGAGCTGAGCAAACAGGAATCACGCAGCTCAGCATGCAATAATCAAGAAGCTGAGCAGGCAGGAATCACGCAGCTCAGCAGGCAATAAATATGGAGCTGAGCAAGCAGGAATCACGCAGCTCAGCAGGCAATAATCAAGAAGCTGAGCAGGCAGGAATCACGCAGCTTAGCAGGCAATAATCATGGAGCTGAGCAGACTGTAATGAAGTGGCTAAGCAGACTCTAATCACGTCACTCAGCCGGCTCCTAACCCGGTCTTGAGCAGGCACTAATCACGCAGCTGAGCAGGGACTAATCACACAGCTGATCAGGCACGAGTCAGGCAGCTGAGCAGGGATTAAGCATGCAGCTGAGCAAGCGCTAATCCCTTGATTCAGCAGACCCTGATCACGTGACTGAGCAGGCCCTGATCACGTGGCTGAGCATGCACTGATCACGTGACTGAGCATGCACTGATCACGTGACTGAGAGGCACTGATCACGTGACTGAGAGGCACTGATCACGTGACTGAGCATGCACTGATCACGTGACTGAGAGGCACTGATCACGTGCTTCAGGAGGCAATAATCAAAGAGCTGAGCAGGCACTAATCACTTGGCTAAGAGGGTACTAATCACGGAGAGGAGCAGGAAATCGTCAAGGAGCTGAGCAAACTGTAATGAAGTGGTTAAGCAGACTCTAAACACGTGACGCAGCAGGCTCTACACCCGTGACTGAGCAGACACAATTTGGGCAGCTCAGCAGACACCAATGGTGCAGCTCAGCAGACACCAATCATGCAGCTCAGCAGGCAATACTCATGGAGCTGAGCAGGCAGGAATCACTCAGCTCAGCAGGCAAAGATCAAGGAGCTGAGCAGACTGCCATAAAGTGGCTAAGCAGACTCTAAACACGTGACTCAGCAGGCTTGACACCCGTGACTGAGCACACACGAATCTTGCAGCCCAGCAGACAATACTCCTGGAGCTGAGCAGGCAGGAATCACGCAGCTCAGCAGACAGTAATCAAGGAGCTGAGCAGGCACGAATCACGCAGCTCAGCAGGCAATAATCCTGGAGCTGAGCAAGCAGGAATCACGCAGCTCAGCAGGCAATAATCAAGAAGCAGAGCAGGCAGGAATCAGGCAGCTCAGCAGCCAATAAGCAAGAAGCTAGCAGTCAGGAATCGCGCAGCTCAGCAGGCAATAATCATGGAGCTGAGCTGGCAGGAATCACGCAACTCAGCAGGCAATACTCACGGACCTGAGCAGGCAGGAATCACGCAACTTAGCAGGCAATAATAATTGGAGCTGAAGGCTGTAATGAACTGGATAAGCAGACTCTAATCACGTGATTCAGCCGGCTCCTCTCTGGGGACTGAGCAGGCACTTATTATGCAGCTCAGCAAGCAAAAATCATGGAGCTGAGCAAGCAGGAATCACGCAGCTCAGCAGGCAATAATCATGGAGCTGAGCAAACAGGAATCACGCAGCTCAGCATGCAATAATCAAGAAGCTGAGCAGGCAGGAATCACGCAGCTCAGCAGGCAATAAATATGGAGCTGAGCAAGCAGGAATCACGCAGCTCAGCAGGCAATAATCAAGAAGCTGAGCAGGCAGGAATCACGCAGCTTAGCAGGCAATAATCATGGAGCTGAGCAGACTGTAATGAAGTGGCTAAGCAGACTCTAATCACGTCACTCAGCCGGCTCCTAACCCGGTCTTGAGCAGGCACTAATCACGCAGCTGAGCAGGGACTAATCACACAGCTGATCAGGCACGAGTCAGGCAGCTGAGCAGGGATTAAGCATGCAGCTGAGCAAGCGCTAATCCCTTGATTCAGCAGACCCTGATCACGTGACTGAGCAGGCCCTGATCACGTGGCTGAGCATGCACTGATCACGTGACTGAGCATGCACTGATCACGTGACTGAGAGGCACTGATCACGTGCCTGAGAGGCACTGATCACGTGACTGAGCATGCACTGATCACGTGACTGAGAGGCACTGATCACGTGACTGAGAGGCGCTGATCACGTGACTGAGGGGCGCTGATCACGTGACTGAGAGGCGCTGATCACGTGGCTATCATGCACTGATCACGTGCTTCAGGAGGCAATAATCAAAGAGCTGAGCAGGCACTAATCACTTGGCTAAGAGGGCACTAATCACGGAGAGGAGCAGGAAATCGTCAAGGAGCTGAGCAAACTGTAATGAAGTGGTTAAGCAGACTCTAAACACGTGACGCAGCAGGCTCTACACCCGTGACTGAGCAGACACAATTTGGGCAGCTCAGCAGACACCAATGGTGCAGCTCAGCAGACACCAATCATGCAGCTCAGCAGGCAATACTCATGGAGCTGAGCAGGCAGGAATCACTCAGCTCAGCAGGCAAAGATCAAGGAGCTGAGCAGACTGCCATTAAGTGGCTAAGCAGACTCTAAACACGTGACTCAGCAGGCTTGACACCCGTGACTGAGCACACACGAATCTTGCAGCCCAGCAGACAATACTCCTGGAGCTGAGCAGGCAGGAATCACGCAGCTCAGCAGACAGTAATCAAGGAGCTGAGCAGGCACGAATCACGCAGCTCAGCAGGCAATAATCCTGGAGCTGAGCAAGCAGGAATCACGCAGCTCAGCAGGCAATAATCAAGAAGCAGAGCAGGCAGGAATCAGGCAGCTCAGCAGCCAATAAGCAAGAAGCTAGCAGTCAGGAATCGCGCAGCTCAGCAGGCAATAATCATGGAGCTGAGCTGGCAGGAATCACGCAACTCAGCAGGCAATACTCACGGACCTGAGCAGGCAGGAATCACGCAACTTAGCAGGCAATAATAATTGGAGCTGAAGGCTGTAATGAACTGGATAAGCAGACTCTAATCACGTGATTCAGCCGGCTCCTCTCTGGGGACTGAGCAGGCACTTATTATGCAGCTCAGCAAGCAAAAATCATGGAGCTGAGCAAGCAGGAATCACGCAGCTCAGCAGGCAATAATCATGGAGCTGAGCAAACAGGAATCACGCAGCTCAGCATGCAATAATCAAGAAGCTGAGCAGGCAGGAATCACGCAGCTCAGCAGGCAATAAATATGGAGCTGAGCAAGCAGGAATCACGCAGCTCAGCAGGCAATAATCAAGAAGCTGAGCAGGCAGGAATCACGCAGCTTAGCAGGCAATAATCATGGAGCTGAGCAGACTGTAATGAAGTGGCTAAGCAGACTCTAATCACGTCACTCAGCCGGCTCCTAACCCGGTCTTGAGCAGGCACTAATCACGCAGCTGAGCAGGGACTAATCACACAGCTGATCAGGCACGAGTCAGGCAGCTGAGCAGGGATTAAGCATGCAGCTGAGCAAGCGCTAATCCCTTGATTCAGCAGACCCTGATCACGTGACTGAGCAGGCCCTGATCACGTGGCTGAGCATGCACTGATCACGTGACTGAGCATGCACTGATCACGTGACTGAGAGGCACTGATCACGTGCCTGAGAGGCACTGATCACGTGACTGAGCATGCACTGATCACGTGACTGAGAGGCACTGATCACGTGACTGAGAGGCGCTGATCACGTGACTGAGGGGCGCTGATCACGTGACTGAGAGGCGCTGATCACGTGGCTATCATGCACTGATCACGTGCTTCAGGAGGCAATAATCAAAGAGCTGAGCAGGCACTAATCACTTGGCTAAGAGGGTACTAATCACGGAGAGGAGCAGGAAATCGTCAAGGAGCTGAGCAAACTGTAATGAAGTGGTTAAGCAGACTCTAAACACGTGACGCAGCAGGCTCTACACCCGTGACTGAGCAGACACAATTTGGGCAGCTCAGCAGACACCAATGGTGCAGCTCAGCAGACACCAATCATGCAGCTCAGCAGGCAATACTCATGGAGCTGAGCAGGCAGGAATCACTCAGCTCAGCAGGCAAAGATCAAGGAGCTGAGCAGACTGCCATAAAGTGGCTAAGCAGACTCTAAACACGTGACTCAGCAGGCTTGACACCCGTGACTGAGCACACACGAATCTTGCAGCCCAGCAGACAATACTCCTGGAGCTGAGCAGGCAGGAATCACGCAGCTCAGCAGACAGTAATCAAGGAGCTGAGCAGGCACGAATCACGCAGCTCAGCAGGCAATAATCCTGGAGCTGAGCAAGCAGGAATCACGCAGCTCAGCAGGCAATAATCAAGAAGCAGAGCAGGCAGGAATCAGGCAGCTCAGCAGCCAATAAGCAAGAAGCTAGCAGTCAGGAATCGCGCAGCTCAGCAGGCAATAATCATGGAGCTGAGCTGGCAGGAATCACGCAACTCAGCAGGCAATACTCACGGACCTGAGCAGGCAGGAATCACGCAACTTAGCAGGCAATAATAATTGGAGCTGAAGGCTGTAATGAACTGGATAAGCAGACTCTAATCACGTGATTCAGCCGGCTCCTCTCTGGGGACTGAGCAGGCACTTATTATGCAGCTCAGCAAGCAAAAATCATGGAGCTGAGCAAGCAGGAATCACGCAGCTCAGCAGGCAATAATCATGGAGCTGAGCAAACAGGAATCACGCAGCTCAGCATGCAATAATCAAGAAGCTGAGCAGGCAGGAATCACGCAGCTCAGCAGGCAATAAATATGGAGCTGAGCAAGCAGGAATCACGCAGCTCAGCGGCAATAATCAAGAAGCTGAGCAGGCAGGAATCACGCAGCTTAGCAGGCAATAATCATGGAGCTGAGCAGACTGTAATGAAGTGGCTAAGCAGACTCTAATCACGTCACTCAGCCGGCTCCTAACCCGGTCTTGAGCAGGCACTAATCACGCAGCTGAGCAGGGACTAATCACACAGCTGATCAGGCACGAGTCAGGCAGCTGAGCAGGGATTAAGCATGCAGCTGAGCAAGCGCTAATCCCTTGATTCAGCAGACCCTGATCACGTGACTGAGCAGGCCCTGATCACGTGGCTGAGCATGCACTGATCACGTGACTGAGAGGCACTGATCACGTGCCTGAGAGGCACTGATCACGTGACTGAGCATGCACTGATCACGTGACTGAGAGGCACTGATCACGTGACTGAGAGGCGCTGATCACGTGACTGAGGGGCGCTGATCACGTGACTGAGAGGCGCTGATCACGTGCTTCAGGAGGCAATAATCAAAGAGCTGAGCAGGCACTAATCACTTGGCTAAGAGGGCACTAATCACGGAGAGGAGCAGGAAATCGTCAAGGAGCTGAGCAAACTGTAATGAAGTGGTTAAGCAGACTCTAAACACGTGACGCAGCAGGCTCTACACCCGTGACTGAGCAGACACAATTTGGGCAGCTCAGCAGACACCAATGGTGCAGCTCAGCAGACACAAATGGTGCAGCTCAGCAGACACCAATCATGCAGCTCAGCAGGCAATACTCATGGAGCTGAGCAGGCAGGAATCACTCAGCTCAGCAGGCAAAGATCAAGGAGCTGAGCAGGCACGAATCTCGCAGCTCAGCTGGCAAAAATCAAGGAGCTGAGCAGACTGCCATTAAGTGGCTAAGCAGACTCTAAACACGTGACTCAGCAGGCTTGACACCCGTGACTGAGCACACACGAATCTTGCAGCCCAGCAGACAATACTCCTGGAGCTGAGCAGGCAGGAATCACGCAGCTCAGCAGACAGTAATCAAGGAGCTGAGCAGGCACGAATCACGCAGCTCAGCAGGCAATAATCCTGGAGCTGAGCAAGCAGGAATCACGCAGCTCAGCAGGCAATAATCAAGAAGCAGAGCAGGCAGGAATCAGGCAGCTCAGCAGCCAATAAGCAAGAAGCTAGCAGTCAGGAATCGCGCAGCTCAGCAGGCAATAATCATGGAGCTGAGCTGGCAGGAATCACGCAACTCAGCAGGCAATACTCACGGACCTGAGCAGGCAGGAATCACGCAACTTAGCAGGCAATAATAATTGGAGCTGAAGGCTGTAATGAACTGGATAAGCAGACTCTAATCACGTGATTCAGCCGGCTCCTCTCTGGGGACTGAGCAGGCACTTATTATGCAGCTCAGCAAGCAAAAATCATGGAGCTGAGCAAGCAGGAATCACGCAGCTCAGCAGGCAATAATCATGGAGCTGAGCAAACAGGAATCACGCAGCTCAGCATGCAATAATCAAGAAGCTGAGCAGGCAGGAATCACGCAGCTCAGCAGGCAATAAATATGGAGCTGAGCAAGCAGGAATCACGCAGCTCAGCAGGCAATAATCAAGAAGCTGAGCAGGCAGGAATCACGCAGCTTAGCAGGCAATAATCATGGAGCTGAGCAGACTGTAATGAAGTGGCTAAGCAGACTCTAATCACGTCACTCAGCCGGCTCCTAACCCGGTCTTGAGCAGGCACTAATCACGCAGCTGAGCAGGGACTAATCACACAGCTGATCAGGCACGAGTCAGGCAGCTGAGCAGGGATTAAGCATGCAGCTGAGCAAGCGCTAATCCCTTGATTCAGCAGACCCTGATCACGTGACTGAGCAGGCCCTGATCACGTGGCTGAGCATGCACTGATCACGTGACTGAGAGGCACTGATCACGTGACTGAGAGGCACTGATCACGTGACTGAGCATGCACTGATCACGTGACTGAGAGGCACTGATCACGTGACTGAGAGGCGCTGATCACGTGACTGAGGGGCGCTGATCACGTGACTGAGAGGCGCTGATCACGTGGCTATCATGCACTGATCACGTGCTTCAGGAGGCAATAATCAAAGAGCTGAGCAGGCACTAATCACTTGGCTAAGAGGGCACTAATCACGGAGAGGAGCAGGAAATCGTCAAGGAGCTGAGCAAACTGTAATGAAGTGGTTAAGCAGACTCTAAACACGTGACGCAGCAGGCTCTACACCCGTGACTGAGCAGACACAATTTGGGCAGCTCAGCAGACACCAATGGTGCAGCTCAGCAGACACAAATGGTGCAGCTCAGCAGACACCAATCATGCAGCTCAGCAGGCAATACTCATGGAGCTGAGCAGGCAGGAATCACTCAGCTCAGCAGGCAAAGATCAAGGAGCTGAGCAGGCACGAATCTCGCAGCTCAGCTGGCAAAAATCAAGGAGCTGAGCAGACTGCCATTAAGTGGCTAAGCAGACTCTAAACACGTGACTCAGCAGGCTTGACACCCGTGACTGAGCACACACGAATCTTGCAGCCCAGCAGACAATACTCCTGGAGCTGAGCAGGCAGGAATCACGCAGCTCAGCAGACAGTAATCAAGGAGCTGAGCAGGCACGAATCACGCAGCTCAGCAGGCAATAATCCTGGAGCTGAGCAAGCAGGAATCACGCAGCTCAGCAGGCAATAATCAAGAAGCAGAGCAGGCAGGAATCAGGCAGCTCAGCAGCCAATAAGCAAGAAGCTAGCAGTCAGGAATCGCGCAGCTCAGCAGGCAATAATCATGGAGCTGAGCTGGCAGGAATCACGCAACTCAGCAGGCAATACTCACGGACCTGAGCAGGCAGGAATCACGCAACTTAGCAGGCAATAATAATTGGAGCTGAAGGCTGTAATGAACTGGATAAGCAGACTCTAATCACGTGATTCAGCCGGCTCCTCTCTGGGGACTGAGCAGGCACTTATTATGCAGCTCAGCAAGCAAAAATCATGGAGCTGAGCAAGCAGGAATCACGCAGCTCAGCAGGCAATAATCATGGAGCTGAGCAAACAGGAATCACGCAGCTCAGCATGCAATAATCAAGAAGCTGAGCAGGCAGGAATCACGCAGCTCAGCAGGCAATAAATATGGAGCTGAGCAAGCAGGAATCACGCAGCTCAGCGGCAATAATCAAGAAGCTGAGCAGGCAGGAATCACGCAGCTTAGCAGGCAATAATCATGGAGCTGAGCAGACTGTAATGAAGTGGCTAAGCAGACTCTAATCACGTCACTCAGCCGGCTCCTAACCCGGTCTTGAGCAGGCACTAATCACGCAGCTGAGCAGGGACTAATCACACAGCTGATCAGGCACGAGTCAGGCAGCTGAGCAGGGATTAAGCATGCAGCTGAGCAAGCGCTAATCCCTTGATTCAGCAGACCCTGATCACGTGACTGAGCAGGCCCTGATCACGTGGCTGAGCATGCACTGATCACGTGACTGAGAGGCACTGATCACGTGACTGAGAGGCACTGATCACGTGACTGAGCATGCACTGATCACGTGACTGAGAGGCACTGATCACGTGACTGAGAGGCGCTGATCACGTGACTGAGGGGCGCTGATCACGTGACTGAGAGGCGCTGATCACGTGGCTATCATGCACTGATCACGTGCTTCAGGAGGCAATAATCAAAGAGCTGAGCAGGCACTAATCACTTGGCTAAGAGGGCACTAATCACGGAGAGGAGCAGGAAATCGTCAAGGAGCTGAGCAAACTGTAATGAAGTGGTTAAGCAGACTCTAAACACGTGACGCAGCAGGCTCTACACCCGTGACTGAGCAGACACAATTTGGGCAGCTCAGCAGACACCAATGGTGCAGCTCAGCAGACACAAATGGTGCAGCTCAGCAGACACCAATCATGCAGCTCAGCAGGCAATACTCATGGAGCTGAGCAGGCAGGAATCACTCAGCTCAGCAGGCAAAGATCAAGGAGCTGAGCAGGCACGAATCTCGCAGCTCAGCTGGCAAAAATCAAGGAGCTGAGCAGACTGCCATTAAGTGGCTAAGCAGACTCTAAACACGTGACTCAGCAGGCTTGACACCCGTGACTGAGCACACACGAATCTTGCAGCCCAGCAGACAATACTCCTGGAGCTGAGCAGGCAGGAATCACGCAGCTCAGCAGACAGTAATCAAGGAGCTGAGCAGGCACGAATCACGCAGCTCAGCAGGCAATAATCCTGGAGCTGAGCAAGCAGGAATCACGCAGCTCAGCAGGCAATAATCAAGAAGCAGAGCAGGCAGGAATCAGGCAGCTCAGCAGCCAATAAGCAAGAAGCTAGCAGTCAGGAATCGCGCAGCTCAGCAGGCAATAATCATGGAGCTGAGCTGGCAGGAATCACGCAACTCAGCAGGCAATACTCACGGACCTGAGCAGGCAGGAATCACGCAACTTAGCAGGCAATAATAATTGGAGCTGAAGGCTGTAATGAACTGGATAAGCAGACTCTAATCACGTGATTCAGCCGGCTCCTCTCTGGGGACTGAGCAGGCACTTATTATGCAGCTCAGCAAGCAAAAATCATGGAGCTGAGCAAGCAGGAATCACGCAGCTCAGCAGGCAATAATCATGGAGCTGAGCAAACAGGAATCACGCAGCTCAGCATGCAATAATCAAGAAGCTGAGCAGGCAGGAATCACGCAGCTCAGCAGGCAATAAATATGGAGCTGAGCAAGCAGGAATCACGCAGCTCAGCAGGCAATAATCAAGAAGCTGAGCAGGCAGGAATCACGCAGCTTAGCAGGCAATAATCATGGAGCTGAGCAGACTGTAATGAAGTGGCTAAGCAGACTCTAATCACGTCACTCAGCCGGCTCCTAACCCGGTCTTGAGCAGGCACTAATCACGCAGCTGAGCAGGGACTAATCACACAGCTGATCAGGCACGAGTCAGGCAGCTGAGCAGGGATTAAGCATGCAGCTGAGCAAGCGCTAATCCCTTGATTCAGCAGACCCTGATCACGTGACTGAGCAGGCCCTGATCACGTGGCTGAGCATGCACTGATCACGTGACTGAGAGGCACTGATCACGTGACTGAGAGGCACTGATCACGTGACTGAGCATGCACTGATCACGTGACTGAGAGGCACTGATCACGTGACTGAGAGGCGCTGATCACGTGACTGAGGGGCGCTGATCACGTGACTGAGAGGCGCTGATCACGTGGCTATCATGCACTGATCACGTGCTTCAGGAGGCAATAATCAAAGAGCTGAGCAGGCACTAATCACTTGGCTAAGAGGGCACTAATCACGGAGAGGAGCAGGAAATCGTCAAGGAGCTGAGCAAACTGTAATGAAGTGGTTAAGCAGACTCTAAACACGTGACGCAGCAGGCTCTACACCCGTGACTGAGCAGACACAATTTGGGCAGCTCAGCAGACACCAATGGTGCAGCTCAGCAGACACAAATGGTGCAGCTCAGCAGACACCAATCATGCAGCTCAGCAGGCAATACTCATGGAGCTGAGCAGGCAGGAATCACTCAGCTCAGCAGGCAAAGATCAAGGAGCTGAGCAGGCACGAATCTCGCAGCTCAGCTGGCAAAAATCAAGGAGCTGAGCAGACTGCCATTAAGTGGCTAAGCAGACTCTAAACACGTGACTCAGCAGGCTTGACACCCGTGACTGAGCACACACGAATCTTGCAGCCCAGCAGACAATACTCCTGGAGCTGAGCAGGCAGGAATCACGCAGCTCAGCAGACAGTAATCAAGGAGCTGAGCAGGCACGAATCACGCAGCTCAGCAGGCAATAATCCTGGAGCTGAGCAAGCAGGAATCACGCAGCTCAGCAGGCAATAATCAAGAAGCAGAGCAGGCAGGAATCAGGCAGCTCAGCAGCCAATAAGCAAGAAGCTAGCAGTCAGGAATCGCGCAGCTCAGCAGGCAATAATCATGGAGCTGAGCTGGCAGGAATCACGCAACTCAGCAGGCAATACTCACGGACCTGAGCAGGCAGGAATCACGCAACTTAGCAGGCAATAATAATTGGAGCTGAAGGCTGTAATGAACTGGATAAGCAGACTCTAATCACGTGATTCAGCCGGCTCCTCTCTGGGGACTGAGCAGGCACTTATTATGCAGCTCAGCAAGCAAAAATCATGGAGCTGAGCAAGCAGGAATCACGCAGCTCAGCAGGCAATAATCATGGAGCTGAGCAAACAGGAATCACGCAGCTCAGCATGCAATAATCAAGAAGCTGAGCAGGCAGGAATCACGCAGCTCAGCAGGCAATAAATATGGAGCTGAGCAAGCAGGAATCACGCAGCTCAGCAGGCAATAATCAAGAAGCTGAGCAGGCAGGAATCACGCAGCTTAGCAGGCAATAATCATGGAGCTGAGCAGACTGTAATGAAGTGGCTAAGCAGACTCTAATCACGTCACTCAGCCGGCTCCTAACCCGGTCTTGAGCAGGCACTAATCACGCAGCTGAGCAGGGACTAATCACACAGCTGATCAGGCACGAGTCAGGCAGCTGAGCAGGGATTAAGCATGCAGCTGAGCAAGCGCTAATCCCTTGATTCAGCAGACCCTGATCACGTGACTGAGCAGGCCCTGATCACGTGGCTGAGCATGCACTGATCACGTGACTGAGAGGCACTGATCACGTGCCTGAGAGGCACTGATCACGTGACTGAGCATGCACTGATCACGTGACTGAGAGGCACTGATCACGTGACTGAGAGGCGCTGATCACGTGACTGAGGGGCGCTGATCACGTGACTGAGAGGCGCTGATCACGTGCTTCAGGAGGCAATAATCAAAGAGCTGAGCAGGCACTAATCACTTGGCTAAGAGGGCACTAATCACGGAGAGGAGCAGGAAATCGTCAAGGAGCTGAGCAAACTGTAATGAAGTGGTTAAGCAGACTCTAAACACGTGACGCAGCAGGCTCTACACCCGTGACTGAGCAGACACAATTTGGGCAGCTCAGCAGACACCAATGGTGCAGCTCAGCAGACACAAATGGTGCAGCTCAGCAGACACCAATCATGCAGCTCAGCAGGCAATACTCATGGAGCTGAGCAGGCAGGAATCACTCAGCTCAGCAGGCAAAGATCAAGGAGCTGAGCAGGCACGAATCTCGCAGCTCAGCTGGCAAAAATCAAGGAGCTGAGCAGACTGCCATTAAGTGGCTAAGCAGACTCTAAACACGTGACTCAGCAGGCTTGACACCCGTGACTGAGCACACACGAATCTTGCAGCCCAGCAGACAATACTCCTGGAGCTGAGCAGGCAGGAATCACGCAGCTCAGCAGACAGTAATCAAGGAGCTGAGCAGGCACGAATCACGCAGCTCAGCAGGCAATAATCCTGGAGCTGAGCAAGCAGGAATCACGCAGCTCAGCAGGCAATAATCAAGAAGCAGAGCAGGCAGGAATCAGGCAGCTCAGCAGCCAATAAGCAAGAAGCTAGCAGTCAGGAATCGCGCAGCTCAGCAGGCAATAATCATGGAGCTGAGCTGGCAGGAATCACGCAACTCAGCAGGCAATACTCACGGACCTGAGCAGGCAGGAATCACGCAACTTAGCAGGCAATAATAATTGGAGCTGAAGGCTGTAATGAACTGGATAAGCAGACTCTAATCACGTGATTCAGCCGGCTCCTCTCTGGGGACTGAGCAGGCACTTATTATGCAGCTCAGCAAGCAAAAATCATGGAGCTGAGCAAGCAGGAATCACGCAGCTCAGCAGGCAATAATCATGGAGCTGAGCAAACAGGAATCACGCAGCTCAGCATGCAATAATCAAGAAGCTGAGCAGGCAGGAATCACGCAGCTCAGCAGGCAATAAATATGGAGCTGAGCAAGCAGGAATCACGCAGCTCAGCAGGCAATAATCAAGAAGCTGAGCAGGCAGGAATCACGCAGCTTAGCAGGCAATAATCATGGAGCTGAGCAGACTGTAATGAAGTGGCTAAGCAGACTCTAATCACGTCACTCAGCCGGCTCCTAACCCGGTCTTGAGCAGGCACTAATCACGCAGCTGAGCAGGGACTAATCACACAGCTGATCAGGCACGAGTCAGGCAGCTGAGCAGGGATTAAGCATGCAGCTGAGCAAGCGCTAATCCCTTGATTCAGCAGACCCTGATCACGTGACTGAGCAGGCCCTGATCACGTGGCTGAGCATGCACTGATCACGTGACTGAGAGGCACTGATCACGTGACTGAGCATGCACTGATCACGTGACTGAGAGGCACTGATCACGTGACTGAGAGGCGCTGATCACGTGACTGAGGGGCGCTGATCACGTGACTGAGAGGCGCTGATCACGTGGCTATCATGCACTGATCACGTGCTTCAGGAGGCAATAATCAAAGAGCTGAGCAGGCACTAATCACTTGGCTAAGAGGGCACTAATCACGGAGAGGAGCAGGAAATCGTCAAGGAGCTGAGCAAACTGTAATGAAGTGGTTAAGCAGACTCTAAACACGTGACGCAGCAGGCTCTACACCCGTGACTGAGCAGACACAATTTGGGCAGCTCAGCAGACACCAATGGTGCAGCTCAGCAGACACAAATGGTGCAGCTCAGCAGACACCAATCATGCAGCTCAGCAGGCAATACTCATGGAGCTGAGCAGGCAGGAATCACTCAGCTCAGCAGGCAAAGATCAAGGAGCTGAGCAGGCACGAATCTCGCAGCTCAGCTGGCAAAAATCAAGGAGCTGAGCAGACTGCCATTAAGTGGCTAAGCAGACTCTAAACACGTGACTCAGCAGGCTTGACACCCGTGACTGAGCACACACGAATCTTGCAGCCCAGCAGACAATACTCCTGGAGCTGAGCAGGCAGGAATCACGCAGCTCAGCAGACAGTAATCAAGGAGCTGAGCAGGCACGAATCACGCAGCTCAGCAGGCAATAATCCTGGAGCTGAGCAAGCAGGAATCACGCAGCTCAGCAGGCAATAATCAAGAAGCAGAGCAGGCAGGAATCAGGCAGCTCAGCAGCCAATAAGCAAGAAGCTAGCAGTCAGGAATCGCGCAGCTCAGCAGGCAATAATCATGGAGCTGAGCTGGCAGGAATCACGCAACTCAGCAGGCAATAATCACGGACCTGAGCAGGCAGGAATCACGCAACTTAGCAGGCAATAATAATTGGAGCTGAAGGCTGTAATGAACTGGATAAGCAGACTCTAATCACGTGATTCAGCCGGCTCCTCTCTGGGGACTGAGCAGGCACTTATTATGCAGCTCAGCAAGCAAAAATCATGGAGCTGAGCAAGCAGGAATCACGCAGCTCAGCAGGCAATAATCATGGAGCTGAGCAAACAGGAATCACGCAGCTCAGCATGCAATAATCAAGAAGCTGAGCAGGCAGGAATCACGCAGCTCAGCAGGCAATAAATATGGAGCTGAGCAAGCAGGAATCACGCAGCTCAGCAGGCAATAATCAAGAAGCTGAGCAGGCAGGAATCACGCAGCTTAGCAGGCAATAATCATGGAGCTGAGCAGACTGTAATGAAGTGGCTAAGCAGACTCTAATCACGTCACTCAGCCGGCTCCTAACCCGGTCTTGAGCAGGCACTAATCACGCAGCTGAGCAGGGACTAATCACACAGCTGATCAGGCACGAGTCAGGCAGCTGAGCAGGGATTAAGCATGCAGCTGAGCAAGCGCTAATCCCTTGATTCAGCAGACCCTGATCACGTGACTGAGCAGGCCCTGATCACGTGGCTGAGCATGCACTGATCACGTGACTGAGAGGCACTGATCACGTGACTGAGAGGCACTGATCACGTGACTGAGCATGCACTGATCACGTGACTGAGAGGCACTGATCACGTGACTGAGAGGCGCTGATCACGTGACTGAGGGGCGCTGATCACGTGACTGAGAGGCGCTGATCACGTGGCTATCATGCACTGATCACGTGCTTCAGGAGGCAATAATCAAAGAGCTGAGCAGGCACTAATCACTTGGCTAAGAGGGCACTAATCACGGAGAGGAGCAGGAAATCGTCAAGGAGCTGAGCAAACTGTAATGAAGTGGTTAAGCAGACTCTAAACACGTGACGCAGCAGGCTCTACACCCGTGACTGAGCAGACACAATTTGGGCAGCTCAGCAGACACCAATGGTGCAGCTCAGCAGACACAAATGGTGCAGCTCAGCAGACACCAATCATGCAGCTCAGCAGGCAATACTCATGGAGCTGAGCAGGCAGGAATCACTCAGCTCAGCAGGCAAAGATCAAGGAGCTGAGCAGGCACGAATCTCGCAGCTCAGCTGGCAAAAATCAAGGAGCTGAGCAGACTGCCATTAAGTGGCTAAGCAGACTCTAAACACGTGACTCAGCAGGCTTGACACCCGTGACTGAGCACACACGAATCTTGCAGCCCAGCAGACAATACTCCTGGAGCTGAGCAGGCAGGAATCACGCAGCTCAGCAGACAGTAATCAAGGAGCTGAGCAGGCACGAATCACGCAGCTCAGCAGGCAATAATCCTGGAGCTGAGCAAGCAGGAATCACGCAGCTCAGCAGGCAATAATCAAGAAGCAGAGCAGGCAGGAATCAGGCAGCTCAGCAGCCAATAAGCAAGAAGCTAGCAGTCAGGAATCGCGCAGCTCAGCAGGCAATAATCATGGAGCTGAGCTGGCAGGAATCACGCAACTCAGCAGGCAATACTCACGGACCTGAGCAGGCAGGAATCACGCAACTTAGCAGGCAATAATAATTGGAGCTGAAGGCTGTAATGAACTGGATAAGCAGACTCTAATCACGTGATTCAGCCGGCTCCTCTCTGGGGACTGAGCAGGCACTTATTATGCAGCTCAGCAAGCAAAAATCATGGAGCTGAGCAAGCAGGAATCACGCAGCTCAGCAGGCAATAATCATGGAGCTGAGCAAACAGGAATCACGCAGCTCAGCATGCAATAATCAAGAAGCTGAGCAGGCAGGAATCACGCAGCTCAGCAGGCAATAAATATGGAGCTGAGCAAGCAGGAATCACGCAGCTCAGCAGGCAATAATCAAGAAGCTGAGCAGGCAGGAATCACGCAGCTTAGCAGGCAATAATCATGGAGCTGAGCAGACTGTAATGAAGTGGCTAAGCAGACTCTAATCACGTCACTCAGCCGGCTCCTAACCCGGTCTTGAGCAGGCACTAATCACGCAGCTGAGCAGGGACTAATCACACAGCTGATCAGGCACGAGTCAGGCAGCTGAGCAGGGATTAAGCATGCAGCTGAGCAAGCGCTAATCCCTTGATTCAGCAGACCCTGATCACGTGACTGAGCAGGCCCTGATCACGTGGCTGAGCATGCACTGATCACGTGACTGAGAGGCACTGATCACGTGACTGAGCATGCACTGATCACGTGACTGAGAGGCACTGATCACGTGACTGAGAGGCGCTGATCACGTGACTGAGGGGCGCTGATCACGTGACTGAGAGGCGCTGATCACGTGGCTATCATGCACTGATCACGTGCTTCAGGAGGCAATAATCAAAGAGCTGAGCAGGCACTAATCACTTGGCTAAGAGGGCACTAATCACGGAGAGGAGCAGGAAATCGTCAAGGAGCTGAGCAAACTGTAATGAAGTGGTTAAGCAGACTCTAAACACGTGACGCAGCAGGCTCTACACCCGTGACTGAGCAGACACAATTTGGGCAGCTCAGCAGACACCAATGGTGCAGCTCAGCAGACACAAATGGTGCAGCTCAGCAGACACCAATCATGCAGCTCAGCAGGCAATACTCATGGAGCTGAGCAGGCAGGAATCACTCAGCTCAGCAGGCAAAGATCAAGGAGCTGAGCAGGCACGAATCTCGCAGCTCAGCTGGCAAAAATCAAGGAGCTGAGCAGACTGCCATTAAGTGGCTAAGCAGACTCTAAACACGTGACTCAGCAGGCTTGACACCCGTGACTGAGCACACACGAATCTTGCAGCCCAGCAGACAATACTCCTGGAGCTGAGCAGGCAGGAATCACGCAGCTCAGCAGACAGTAATCAAGGAGCTGAGCAGGCACGAATCACGCAGCTCAGCAGGCAATAATCCTGGAGCTGAGCAAGCAGGAATCACGCAGCTCAGCAGGCAATAATCAAGAAGCAGAGCAGGCAGGAATCAGGCAGCTCAGCAGCCAATAAGCAAGAAGCTAGCAGTCAGGAATCGCGCAGCTCAGCAGGCAATAATCATGGAGCTGAGCTGGCAGGAATCACGCAACTCAGCAGGCAATAATCACGGACCTGAGCAGGCAGGAATCACGCACCTTAGCAGGCAATAATAATTGGAGCTGAAGGCTGTAATGAACTGGATAAGCAGACTCTAATCACGTGATTCAGCCGGCTCCTCTCTGGGGACTGAGCAGGCACTTATTATGCAGCTCAGCAAGCAAAAATCATGGAGCTGAGCAAGCAGGAATCACGCAGCTCAGCAGGCAATAATCATGGAGCTGAGCAAACAGGAATCACGCAGCTCAGCATGCAATAATCAAGAAGCTGAGCAGGCAGGAATCTCGCAGCTCAGCAGGCAATAAATATGGAGCTGAGCAAGCAGGAATCACGCAGCTCAGCAGGCAATAATCAAGAAGCTGAGCAGGCAGGAATCACGCAGCTTAGCAGGCAATAATCATGGAGCTGAGCAGACTGTAATGAAGTGGCTAAGCAGACTCTAATCACGTCACTCAGCCGGCTCCTAACCCGGTCTTGAGCAGGCACTAATCACGCAGCTGAGCAGGGACTAATCACACAGCTGATCAGGCACGAGTCAGGCAGCTGAGCAGGGATTAAGCATGCAGCTGAGCAAGCGCTAATCCCTTGATTCAGCAGACCCTGATCACGTGACTGAGCAGGCCCTGATCACGTGGCTGAGCATGCACTGATCACGTGACTGAGAGGCACTGATCACGTGACTGAGAGGCACTGATCACGTGACTGAGCATGCACTGATCACGTGACTGAGAGGCACTGATCACGTGACTGAGAGGCGCTGATCACGTGACTGAGGGGCGCTGATCACGTGACTGAGAGGCGCTGATCACGTGGCTATCATGCACTGATCACGTGCTTCAGGAGGCAATAATCAAAGAGCTGAGCAGGCACTAATCACTTGGCTAAGAGGGCACTAATCACGGAGAGGAGCAGGAAATCGTCAAGGAGCTGAGCAAACTGTAATGAAGTGGTTAAGCAGACTCTAAACACGTGACGCAGCAGGCTCTACACCCGTGACTGAGCAGACACAATTTGGGCAGCTCAGCAGACACCAATGGTGCAGCTCAGCAGACACAAATGGTGCAGCTCAGCAGACACCAATCATGCAGCTCAGCAGGCAATACTCATGGAGCTGAGCAGGCAGGAATCACTCAGCTCAGCAGGCAAAGATCAAGGAGCTGAGCAGGCACGAATCTCGCAGCTCAGCTGGCAAAAATCAAGGAGCTGAGCAGACTGCCATTAAGTGGCTAAGCAGACTCTAAACACGTGACTCAGCAGGCTTGACACCCGTGACTGAGCACACACGAATCTTGCAGCCCAGCAGACAATACTCCTGGAGCTGAGCAGGCAGGAATCACGCAGCTCAGCAGACAGTAATCAAGGAGCTGAGCAGGCACGAATCACGCAGCTCAGCAGGCAATAATCCTGGAGCTGAGCAAGCAGGAATCACGCAGCTCAGCAGGCAATAATCAAGAAGCAGAGCAGGCAGGAATCAGGCAGCTCAGCAGCCAATAAGCAAGAAGCTAGCAGTCAGGAATCGCGCAGCTCAGCAGGCAATAATCATGGAGCTGAGCTGGCAGGAATCACGCAACTCAGCAGGCAATACTCACGGACCTGAGCAGGCAGGAATCACGCAACTTAGCAGGCAATAATAATTGGAGCTGAAGGCTGTAATGAACTGGATAAGCAGACTCTAATCACGTGATTCAGCCGGCTCCTCTCTGGGGACTGAGCAGGCACTTATTATGCAGCTCAGCAAGCAAAAATCATGGAGCTGAGCAAGCAGGAATCACGCAGCTCAGCAGGCAATAATCATGGAGCTGAGCAAACAGGAATCACGCAGCTCAGCATGCAATAATCAAGAAGCTGAGCAGGCAGGAATCACGCAGCTCAGCAGGCAATAAATATGGAGCTGAGCAAGCAGGAATCACGCAGCTCAGCAGGCAATAATCAAGAAGCTGAGCAGGCAGGAATCACGCAGCTTAGCAGGCAATAATCATGGAGCTGAGCAGACTGTAATGAAGTGGCTAAGCAGACTCTAATCACGTCACTCAGCCGGCTCCTAACCCGGTCTTGAGCAGGCACTAATCACGCAGCTGAGCAGGGACTAATCACACAGCTGATCAGGCACGAGTCAGGCAGCTGAGCAGGGATTAAGCATGCAGCTGAGCAAGCGCTAATCCCTTGATTCAGCAGACCCTGATCACGTGACTGAGCAGGCCCTGATCACGTGGCTGAGCATGCACTGATCACGTGACTGAGAGGCACTGATCACGTGACTGAGAGGCACTGATCACGTGACTGAGCATGCACTGATCACGTGACTGAGAGGCACTGATCACGTGACTGAGAGGCGCTGATCACGTGACTGAGGGGCGCTGATCACGTGACTGAGAGGCGCTGATCACGTGGCTATCATGCACTGACCACGTGCTTCAGGAGGCAATAATCAAAGAGCTGAGCAGGCACTAATCACTTGGCTAAGAGGGCACTAATCACGGAGAGGAGCAGGAAATCGTCAAGGAGCTGAGCAAACTGTAATGAAGTGGTTAAGCAGACTCTAAACACGTGACGCAGCAGGCTCTACACCCGTGACTGAGCAGACACAATTTGGGCAGCTCAGCAGACACCAATGGTGCAGCTCAGCAGACACAAATGGTGCAGCTCAGCAGACACCAATCATGCAGCTCAGCAGGCAATACTCATGGAGCTGAGCAGGCAGGAATCACTCAGCTCAGCAGGCAAAGATCAAGGAGCTGAGCAGGCACGAATCTCGCAGCTCAGCTGGCAAAAATCAAGGAGCTGAGCAGACTGCCATTAAGTGGCTAAGCAGACTCTAAACACGTGACTCAGCAGGCTTGACACCCGTGACTGAGCACACACGAATCTTGCAGCCCAGCAGACAATACTCCTGGAGCTGAGCAGGCAGGAATCACGCAGCTCAGCAGACAGTAATCAAGGAGCTGAGCAGGCACGAATCACGCAGCTCAGCAGGCAATAATCCTGGAGCTGAGCAAGCAGGAATCACGCAGCTCAGCAGGCAATAATCAAGAAGCAGAGCAGGCAGGAATCAGGCAGCTCAGCAGACAATAAGCAAGAAGCTAGCAGTCAGGAATCGCGCAGCTCAGCAGGCAATAATCATGGAGCTGAGCTGGCAGGAATCACGCAACTCAGCAGGCAATACTCACGGACCTGAGCAGGCAGGAATCACGCAACTTAGCAGGCAATAATAATTGGAGCTGAAGGCTGTAATGAACTGGATAAGCAGACTCTAATCACGTGATTCAGCCGGCTCCTCTCTGGGGACTGAGCAGGCACTTATTATGCAGCTCAGCAAGCAAAAATCATGGAGCTGAGCAAGCAGGAATCACGCAGCTCAGCAGGCAATAATCATGGAGCTGAGCAAACAGGAATCACGCAGCTCAGCATGCAATAATCAAGAAGCTGAGCAGGCAGGAATCACGCAGCTCAGCAGGCAATAAATATGGAGCTGAGCAAGCAGGAATCACGCAGCTCAGCAGGCAATAATCAAGAAGCTGAGCAGGCAGGAATCACGCAGCTTAGCAGGCAATAATCATGGAGCTGAGCAGACTGTAATGAAGTGGCTAAGCAGACTCTAATCACGTCACTCAGCCGGCTCCTAACCCGGTCTTGAGCAGGCACTAATCACGCAGCTGAGCAGGGACTAATCACACAGCTGATCAGGCACGAGTCAGGCAGCTGAGCAGGGATTAAGCATGCAGCTGAGCAAGCGCTAATCCCTTGATTCAGCAGACCCTCATCACGTGACTGAGCAGGCCCTGATCACGTGGCTGAGCATGCACTGATCACGTGACTGAGAGGCACTGATCACGTGACTGAGAGGCACTGATCACGTGACTGAGCATGCACTGATCACGTGACTGAGAGGCACTGATCACGTGACTGAGAGGCGCTGATCACGTGACTGAGGGGCGCTGATCACGTGACTGAGAGGCGCTGATCACGTGGCTATCATGCACTGACCACGTGCTTCAGGAGGCAATAATCAAAGAGCTGAGCAGGCACTAATCACTTGGCTAAGAGGGCACTAATCACGGAGAGGAGCAGGAAATCGTCAAGGAGCTGAGCAAACTGTAATGAAGTGGTTAAGCAGACTCTAAACACGTGACGCAGCAGGCTCTACACCCGTGACTGAGCAGACACAATTTGGGCAGCTCAGCAGACACCAATGGTGCAGCTCAGCAGACACAAATGGTGCAGCTCAGCAGACACCAATCATGCAGCTCAGCAGGCAATACTCATGGAGCTGAGCAGGCAGGAATCACTCAGCTCAGCAGGCAAAGATCAAGGAGCTGAGCAGGCACGAATCTCGCAGCTCAGCTGGCAAAAATCAAGGAGCTGAGCAGACTGCCATTAAGTGGCTAAGCAGACTCTAAACACGTGACTCAGCAGGCTTGACACCCGTGACTGAGCACACACGAATCTTGCAGCCCAGCAGACAATACTCCTGGAGCTGAGCAGGCAGGAATCACGCAGCTCAGCAGACAGTAATCAAGGAGCTGAGCAGGCACGAATCACGCAGCTCAGCAGGCAATAATCCTGGAGCTGAGCAAGCAGGAATCACGCAGCTCAGCAGGCAATAATCAAGAAGCAGAGCAGGCAGGAATCAGGCAGCTCAGCAGCCAATAAGCAAGAAGCTAGCAGTCAGGAATCGCGCAGCTCAGCAGGCAATAATCATGGAGCTGAGCTGGCAGGAATCACGCAACTCAGCAGGCAATACTCACGGACCTGAGCAGGCAGGAATCACGCAACTTAGCAGGCAATAATAATTGGAGCTGAAGGCTGTAATGAACTGGATAAGCAGACTCTAATCACGTGATTCAGCCGGCTCCTCTCTGGGGACTGAGCAGGCACTTATTATGCAGCTCAGCAAGCAAAAATCATGGAGCTGAGCAAGCAGGAATCACGCAGCTCAGCAGGCAATAATCATGGAGCTGAGCAAACAGGAATCACGCAGCTCAGCATGCAATAATCAAGAAGCTGAGCAGGCAGGAATCACGCAGCTCAGCAGGCAATAAATATGGAGCTGAGCAAGCAGGAATCACGCAGCTCAGCAGGCAATAATCAAGAAGCTGAGCAGGCAGGAATCACGCAGCTTAGCAGGCAATAATCATGGAGCTGAGCAGACTGTAATGAAGTGGCTAAGCATACTCGAATCACGTCACTCAGCCGGCTCCTAACCCGGTCTTGAGCATGCACTAATCACGCAGCTGAGCAGGGACTAATCACACAGCTGATCAGGCACGAGTCAGGCAGCTGAGCAGGGATTAAGCATGCAGCTGAGCAAGCGCTAATCCCTTGATTCAGCAGACCCTGATCACGTGACTGAGCAGGCCCTGATCACGTGGCTGAGCATGCACTGATCACGTGACTGAGCAGGCACTGATCACGTGCCTGAGAGGCACTGATCACGTGACTGAGCAGGCACTGATCACCTGACTGAGAGGCACTGATCACGTGACTGAGAGGCGCTGATCACGTGACTGAGGGGCGCTGATCACGTGACTGAGAGGCGCTGATCACGTGGCTATCATGCACTGATCACGTGCTTCAGGAGGCAATAATCAAAGAGCTGAGCAGGCACTAATCACTTGGCTAAGAGGGCACTAATCACGGAGAGGAGCAGGAAATCGTCAAGGAGCTGAGCAAACTGTAATGAAGTGGTTAAGCAGACTCTAAACACGTGACGCAGCAGGCTCTACACCCGTGACTGAGCAGACACAATTTGGGCAGCTCAGCAGACACCAATGGTTCAGCTCAGCAGACACAAATGGTGCAGCTCAGCAGACACCAATCATGCAGCTCAGCAGGCAATACTCATGGAGCTGAGCAGGCAGGAATCACTCAGCTCAGCAGGCAAAGATCAAGGAGCTGAGCAGGCACGAATCTCGCAGCTCAGCTGGCAAAAATCAAGGAGCTGAGCAGACTGCCATTAAGTGGCTAATCAGACTCTAAACACGTGACTCAGCAGGCTTGACACCCGTGACTGAGCACACACGAATCTTGCAGCCCAGCAGACAATACTCCTGGAGCTGAGCAGGCAGGAATCACGCAGCTCAGCAGACAGTAATCAAGGAGCTGAGCAGGCACGAATCACGCAGCTCAGCAGGCAATAATCCTGGAGCTGAGCAAGCAGGAATCACGCAGCTCAGCAGGCAATAATCAAGAAGCAGAGCAGGCAGGAATCAGGCAGCTCAGCAGCCAATAAGCAAGAAGCTAGCAGTCAGGAATCGCGCAGCTCAGCAGGCAATAATCATGGAGCTGAGCTGGCAGGAATCACGCAACTCAGCAGGCAATACTCACGGACCTGAGCAGGCAGGAATCACGCAACTTAGCAGGCAATAATTGGAGCTGAAGGCTGTAATGAACTGGATAAGCAGACTCTAATCACGTGATTCAGCCGGCTCCTCTCTGGGGACTGAGCAGGCACTTATTATGCAGCTCAGCAAGCAAAAATCATGGAGCTGAGCAAGCAGGAATCACGCAGCTCAGCAGGCAATAATCATGGAGCTGAGCAAACAGGAATCACGCAGCTCAGCATGCAATAATCAAGAAGCTGAGCAGGCAGGAATCACGCAGCTCAGCAGGCAATAAATATGGAGCTGAGCAAGCAGGAATCACGCAGCTCAGCAGGCAATAATCAAGAAGCTGAGCAGGCAGGAATCACGCAGCTTAGCAGGCAATAATCATGGAGCTGAGCAGACTGTAATGAAGTGGCTAAGCAGACTCTAATCACGTCACTCAGCCGGCTCCTAACCCGGGCTTGAGCAGGCACTAATCACGCAGCTGAGCAGGGACTAATCACACAGCTGATCAGGCACGAGTCAGGCAGCTGAGCAGGGATTAAGCATGCAGCTGAGCAAGCGCTAATCCCTTGATTCAGCAGACCCTGATCACGTGACTGAGCAGGCCCTGATCACGTGGCTGAGCATGCACTGATCATGTGACTGAGCATGCACTGATCACGTGACTGAGAGGCACTGATCACGTGCCTGAGAGGCACTGATCACGTGACTGAGCATGCACTGATCACGTGACTGAGAGGCACTGATCACGTGACTGAGAGGCGCTGATCACGTGACTGAGGGGCGCTGATCACGTGACTGAGAGGCGCTGATCACGTGGCTATCATGCACTGATCTCGTGCTTCAGGAGGCAATAATCAAAGAGCTGAGCAGGCACTAATCACTTGGCTAAGAGGGCACTAATCACGGAGAGGAGCAGGAAATCGTCAAGGAGCTGAGCAAACTGTAATGAAGTGGTTAAGCAGACTCTAAACACGTGACGCAGCAGGCTCTACACCCGTGACTGAGCAGACACAATTTGGGCAGCTCAGCAGACACCAATGGTGCAGCTCATCAGACACCAATCATGCAGCTCAGCAGGCAATACTCATGGAGCTGAGCAGGCAGGAATCACTCAGCTCAGCAGGCAAAGATCAAGGAGCTGAGCAGACTGCCATAAAGTGGCTAAGCAGACTCTAAACACGTGACTCAGCAGGCTTGACACCCGTGACTGAGCACACACGAATCTTGCAGCCCAGCAGACTATACTCCTGGAGCTGAGCAGGCAGGAATCACGCAGCTCAGCAGACAGTAATCAAGGAGCTGAGCAGGCACGAATCACGCAGCTCAGCAGGCAATAATCCTGGAGCTGAGCAAGCAGGAATCACGCAGCTCAGCAGGCAATAATCAAGAAGCAGAGCAGGCAGGAATCAGGCAGCTCAGCAGCCAATAAGCAAGAAGCTAGCAGTCAGGAATCGCGCAGCTCAGCAGGCAATAATCATGGAGCTGAGCTGGCAGGAATCACGCAACTCAGCAGGCAATACTCACGGACCTGAGCAGGCAGGAATCACGCAACTTAGCAGGCAATAATAATTGGAGCTGAAGGCTGTAATGAACTGGATAAGCAGACTCTAATCACGTGATTCAGCCGGCTCCTCTCTGGGGACTGAGCAGGCACTTATTATGCAGCTCAGCAAGCAAAAATCATGGAGCTGAGCAAGCAGGAATCACGCAGCTCAGCAGGCAATAATCATGGAGCTGAGCAAACAGGAATCACGCAGCTCAGCATGCAATAATCAAGAAGCTGAGCAGGCAGGAATCACGCAGCTCAGCAGGCAATAAATATGGAGCTGAGCAAGCAGGAATCACGCAGCTCAGCAGGCAATTGTCATGCAGATGAGCCGGCAGGAATCACGCAGCTCAGCTGGCAATTGTCTTGCAGATGAGCCGGCAGGAATCACGCAGCTGAGCAGGCCCTGATCACGTGACTCTGCAGGCACTGATCACGTGGCTGATCAAATCCAGATCACGTGACTGAGCATGCACTGATGACCTGGCTGATCGGGCACTGATCACATGGCTCATCATGCACTGGTCACGTGTTTATCAGGCAATGATCAGTGACTGACAGGCGCTGATCATGGGACTGTGCACGCACTGATCACGTGGCTATCATGCACTGATCACGTGACTGCGCATGCACTGATGACGTGGCTGTTCGGGCACTGATCACGTGTTTATCAGGCAGTGATCAGTGACTGACAGGCGCTGATCAGGGGACTGTGCTCGCACTGATCAGGTGGCTGATCAGGAACTGACCACCTGACCGTGCATGCAGTGATCACGTGGCTGGTCGTTCACTGATCACGTGTTTATCATACGGTGATCACGTGACTGAGAGGCGCTGTTCACGTGACTGTGCCATCAGTGATCACGTGTCTGATCAGGCACTGATATCGTGAGTGAGCATGCACTGATCATGTGCCGGGAGCCGGGGAGGCATTCCACTCTGGACAAAGGTCATGAGGAAGGAGGCTCGGCATACGCAAACGCGGGATCGAGCCTCAGGAGTCCACCCGGATATTCTCGAGCATCTCCCCCCCCAAAAAAACCGGAGTCTGCCTACTGTATTGCTTTGTGCTCTCACCTCTGATTTCACTGGGGGCTGGTCATGCAATGATCACGTAGCTACCATATACTGGTCACGCGACTGATCATGCACAGATCACGTAAATGATCATGCACTGTTCCCGTAACTGATCATGTACTGATCACGTGATTGATCATGCACTGATCACCTGTCTATCATGCACTGCTTATGTGGCTGATCAAACAATGTTCACATAGCTACCATGTACTGGTCACATGACTGATCATGCACTGATCACGTAATTGATCATGCACTGATCAAGTGGCTGATCATACACTGATCACGTGACTGATCATGCACTTTTCACGAGACTCATCATGCACTGATCACGTGGCTATCATGCACTGATCACATGGCTGATCATACACTGATCACGTGACTGATCATGCACTGTTCACGAGACTGATCATGCACTGATCACGTGGATATCATGCACTGATCACGTGTTTGATCATACACTGTTCACGTGTCTGACCATGCACTGCTCACGTGACTGATCATACACTGTTCACGTAACTGATCATGCACTGATCACGTGGATATCATGCACTGATCACATGGCTGAACATGCACTGTTCACGTGGCTTATCACACACCTGTCACGTGACTGATTATGCACTGATCACGTTGCACTCATGCACTGATCACGTGGCTCATCATATTCTGCTCACGAAACTGATCATGCACACATCAGGTGGCTATAATGCACTTCTCACCTGGCTGGTCATGCAATGTTCACGTAGCTACCATATACTGGTCACGTGACTGATCATGCACTGATCACGTAATTAATCCTGCACTGATCACCTGACTCATCATGCAAGGATCACGTGGCTGATCACACAAGTATCACCTGACTGATCATGCACTGATCACGTGGCTATCATGCACTGATCACGTGGCTATCATGCACTGATCACGTGGCTGATCATGCAATGATCACGTAGCTACCATGTACTGGTCACGTGACTGATCATGCCCTGATCACGTGACTGATCATGCACTTATCACGTGGCTATCATGCACTGATCACATGGCTGGTCATACACTGATCACGCAGCTACCATGTACTGGTCACGTGACTGATCATGCACTGATGATGTAATTGATCATGCACTGATCATGTGGCTGATCATGCACTAATCACTAGACTGATCATGCACTGATCACGTGACTTATCATGCACTGATCACGTGGCTATCATGCACTGATCACATGGCTGGTCATACACTGATCACGTGCCTGGTCATGCACAGATTACATGACTGATCATGCACTGATCACGTCACTGATCATGCACTGATCACGTGGCTATCATGCACTACTCACGTGGCTGATCATGCAATGATCATGTAGCTACCATGTACCGGTCACGTGACTGATCATAGACCCATCAGGTTACGAATCATGCACTGATCACGTGGCTATCATGCACTGTTCACGTTGCTGATCATACACTGATCACCTGCCTGTTCATGCACAGATCACGTGACTAATCATGAACTGATCACGTAGCAATCATTCACTGATCACCTGGCTGATCATGCACTGCTCACGTGGCTGATCATGCAATGATCACGCAGCTACCATGTACTGGTCACATGACTGATCATGCACTGATCACGTACTTGATCATGCACTGATCACCTGGCTTATCATGCATTGATCATGTGACTCATCATGTGCTGATCATGTTTGGTGTCATACACTGATCATGTGCCTCTGGAGGCAATGAACACAGAGCTGAGTAGGCAGGAATCAGTCAGCAGGCAATAATCATGGAACTCAGCTCTGAGAAATCATGCTGCTCAGCTGGCAATAATCAAGTAGATGAGCAGGCAGGAATTACGCAGCACAGGTGGCAAATGTCAAGGAGATGACAGGCAGGAATCGTGCAGCTCAGCTGGCAATTGTCAAGCAGATGAGCAGACAGTAATCACGCAGCTCAGCAGGCCCTGATCACGTGACTGAGCATGCACTTATCACGTGGCTGCTCATGCACTCATCACGTGACTGCGCATGCACTGATCACATAATTGTATGCACTGATCACGTGGCTATGATGCACTGATGACGTGGCTGATCATGCACTGATCATGTGACTGATCATGCACTGATCACCTAGCTATCTTGCACTGGTCACTTGGCTGATCATACACTCATCACGGGACTGATCATGCACTGATCACGGCGCTATCATGCATTGATGACTTGACTCAACATGCACTGATCACCTGGATGATCATACACTGATCACGTGACTGATCATGCACTGATCATGTGACTGACCATGCACTGATCTCGTTACTGATCATGCACTGATGAGTTGGCAATCATGCACTGATTACTTGGCTGATCATACACTGATCACATGACTGATAATGCACTGATCATCTGGCTATCGTGCACTGATCACGTGGTTGATCATATACTGATCACGAGACTGATCTTGCACTGATCACGTCTGTATCTTGCACTGACCTCCTGACTGCCCATGCAGTGATCACGTGGATAAACATACACTGATCATGTCACAGATCATGCAGTGATCCCGCGGCTATCATGCACTGCTCACGTGGCTGATCATGCAATGATCACGTAGCTACCATGTACTGGTCACGTGAGTGATCATGCAATGATCACGTAATTGATCATACACTGATCAGGTGACTTATCATGCACTGTTCACGTGACTGATCATGCACTTATCACGTGACTGATCAAGCACTGATCTCGTTGCTATCATGCACGGTTAACATGGCTGATCATGCAATGATCACGTAGCTACCATGTACTGGTCACGTGACTATCATGCACTGATCACGTAATTGATCATGCACTGATCACGTGGCTGATCATACACTGATCACGAGACTGATCATGCACTGATCACGTGGCTGATCATGCAATGATCACATAGCTAACATATACTGGTCACGCGACTGATCATGCACAGATCACGTATATGATCATGCACTGTTCCCGTGACTGATCATGTACTGATCACGTGACTGATCATGCACTGATCACGTGGCTGATCATACACTGCTCACGTAGCTGATCATGCACTGATCACGTGTCTATCATGCAGTGCCCACGTGGCTGATCCTGCAATGATCACGTAGCTTACATGTACTGGTCACGTGACTGATCATGCAATGGTAACGTAATTGATCATGCACTGATCACGTTACTGATCATGTACTGATCACGTGATTGATCATGCACTGATCACGTGTCTATCATGCACTGCTTATGTGGCTGATCAAACAGTGTTCACATAGCTACCATGTACTGGTCACATGACTGATCATGCACTGATCACGTAATTGATCATGCACTGATCAAGTGGCTGATCATACACTGATCACGTGACTGATCATGCACTCTTCACGAGACTCATCAGGCACTGATCACGTGGCTATCATGCACTGATCACATGGCTGATCATACACTGATCACGTGACTGATCATGCACTGTTCACGAGACTGATCATGCACTGATCACGTGGGTAAAATGCACTGATCACGTGTTTGATCATACACTGTTCACGTGTCTGACCATGCACTGCTCACGTGGCTGATCATACACTGTTCACGTAACTGATCATGCACTGATCACGTGGATATCATGCACTGATCACGTGGCTGAACATGCACTGTTCACGTGGCTTATCACACACCTGTCACGTGACTGATCATGCACTGATCACGTTGCACTCATGCACTGATCACGTGGCTGATCATATTCTTCTCACGAAACTGATCATGCACACATCAGGTGGCTATCATGCACTTCTCACCTGGCTGGTCATGCAATGTTCACGTAGCTACCATATACTGGTCACGTGACTGATCATGCACTGATCACGTAATTAATCCTGCACTGATCACCTGACTCATCATGCACTGATCACGTGGCTGATCACACACGTATCACGTGACTGATCATGCAATGATCACGTGGTTATCATGCACTGATCACGTGGCTATCAGTCACTGATCACGTGGATATCATGCACGGATCACGTGGCTGATCACACACGTATCACGTGACTGATCATGCACTGATCACGTGGCTATCATGCACTGATCACGTGGCTATCATGCACTGATCACATGGTTGATCATGCAATGATCACGTAGCTACCATGTACTGGTCACGTGACTGATCTTGCACTGATCACGTAATTGATCATGCACTGATCACGTGGCTGATCAAGAACTGATCACGTGGCTATCATGCCCTGCTAACGTGGCTGATCATGAAATGATCACGCAGCTACCATGTGCTGGTCACGTGACTGATCATGCACTGATCATGTGGCTGATCATGCACTGATCACGTGACCTGATCATGCACTGATCACGTGACTGATCATGCACTGATCACATGGCTATCATGCACTGATCACATGGCTGGTCATACACTGATCTCGCAGCTACCATGTACTGGTCACGTGACTGATCATGCACTGATGACGTAATTGATCATGCACTGATCATGTGGCTGATCATGCACTGATCACTAGACTGATCATGCACTGATCACGTGACTTATCATGCACTGATCACGCGGCTATCATGCACTGATCACATGGCTGGTCATACACTGATCACGTGCCTGGTCATGCACAGATTACATGACTGATCATGCACTGATCACGTCACTGATCATGCACTGATCACGTGGCTATCATGCACTACTCACGTGGCTGATCATGCAATGATCATGTAGCTACCATGTACCGGTCACGTGACTGATCATAGACCCATCAGGTTACGAATCATGCACTGATCACGTGGCTATCATGCCCTGTTCACGTGGCTGATCATACACTGATCACCTGCCTGGTCATGCACAGTTCACGTGACTAATCATGAACTGATCACGTAGCAATCATTCACTGATCACCTGGCTGATCATGCACTGATCACGTGGCTATCACGCAATGATCACGTGGCTATCATGCACTGATCACGTGGCTGATCATGCACTGATACCGTGACTGAGCATGGACTGATCACATGACTATCATGTAGTGATCACGTGACTTAATGGCGCTGACCATGTGACTGATCATGCGCTGAGCATGTTTGCTATCATACACTGATCATGTGCCTCTGGAGGCAATAAACAAAGAGCTGAGTAGGCACGAATCAAACAGTCAGCAGGCAATAATCCTGGAACTCAGCTGTGAGGAATCATGCTGCTCAGCTGGCAATAATCAAGCAGCTGAGCAGGCAGGAACTACACAGCACAGCAGGCAATTGTCAAGCAGATGACAGCAGGAATCATGCAGCTCAGCTGGCAATTGTCAAGCAGATGAGCAGACAGGAATTACGCAGCTCAGCAGGCCCTGATCACGTGACTGATCATGCACTGATCACGTGAATGATCATGCACTTATCACGTGGCTATCATGCACTGATCACTTGGCTGGTCATACACTGATCACGCAGCTACCATGTACTGGTCACGTGCCTGATCATGCACTGATGACGTAATTGATCATGCACTGATCATGTGGCTGATCATGCACTAATCACTAGACTGATCATGCACTGATCACGTGACTGATCATGCACTGATCACGTGGCTATCATGCACTGATCACATGGCTGGTCATACACTGATCACGTGCCTGGTCATGCACAGATTACATGACTGATCATGCACTGATCACGTCACTGATCATGCACTGATCACGTGGCTATCATGCACTACTCACGTGGCTGATCATGCAATGATCACGTAGCTACCATGTACCGGTCACGTGACTGATCATAGACCCATCAGGTTACGAATCATGCACTGATCACGTGGCTATCATGCACTGTTCACGTTGCTGATCATACACTGATCACCTGACTGTTCATGCACAGATCACGTGACTAATCATGAACTGATCACGTAGCAATCATTCACTGATCACGTGGCTGATCATGCACTGCTCACGTGGCTGATCATGCAATGATCACGTAGCTACCATGTACTGGTCACGTGACTGATCATGCACTGATCACGTACTTGATCATGCACTGATCACCTGGCTTATCATGCATTGATCATGTGACTCATCATGTGCTGATCATGTTTGGTGTCATACACTGATCATGTGCCTCTGGAGGCAATGAACACAGAGCTGAGTAGGCAGGAATCAGTCAGCAGGCAATAATCATGGAACTCAGCTCTGAGAAATCATGCTGCTCAGCTGGCAATAATCAAGTAGATGAGCAGGCAGGATTTACGCAGCACAGGTGGCAAATGTCAAGGAGATGACAGGCAGGAATCGTGCAGCTCAGCTGGCAATTGTCAAGCAGATGAGCAGACAGTAATCACGCAGCTCAGCAGGCCCTGATCACGTGACTGAGCATGCACTTATCACGTGGCTCTCATGCACTCATCACGTGATTGCGCATGCACTGATCACATAATTGTATGCACTGATCACGTGGCTATGATGCACTGATGACGTGGCTGATCATGCACTGATCATGTGACTGATCATGCACTGATCACCTAGCTATCTTGCACTGGTCACTTGGCTGATCATACACTCATCACGGGACTGATCATGCACTGATCACGGCGCTATCATGCATTGATGACTTGACTCAACATGCACTGATCACCTGGATGATCATACACTGATCACGTGACTGATCATGCACTGATCATGTGACTGACCATGCACTGATCTCGTTACTGATCATGCACTGATGAGTTGGCAATCATGCACTGATTACTTGGCTGATCATACACTGATCACATGACTGATAATGCACTGATCATCTGGCTATCGTGCACTGATCACGTGGTTGATCATATACTGATCACGAGACTGATCTTGCACTGATCACGTCTGTATCTTGCACTGACCTCCTGACTGCCCATGCAGTGATCACGTGGATAAACATACACTGATCATGTCACAGATCATGCAGTGATCCCGCGGCTATCATGCACTGCTCACGTGGCTGATCATGCAATGATCACGTAGCTACCATGTACTGGTCACGTGAGTGATCATGCAATGATCACGTAATTGATCATACACTGATCAGGTGACTTATCATGCACTGTTCACGTGACTGATCATGCACTTATCACGTGACTGATCAAGCACTGATCTCGTTGCTATCATGCACGGTTAACATGGCTGATCATGCAATGATCACGTAGCTACCATGTACTGGTCACGTGACTATCATGCACTGATCACGTAATTGATCATGCACTGATCACGTGGCTGATCATACACTGATCACGAGACTGATCATGCACTGATCACGTGGCTGATCATGCAATGATCACATAGCTAACATATACTGGTCACGCGACTGATCATGCACAGATCACGTAAATGATCATGCACTGTTCCCGTGACTGATCATGTACTGATCACGTGACTGATCATGCACTGATCACGTGGCTGATCATACACTGCTCACGTAGCTGATCATGCACTGATCACGTGTCTATCATGCAGTGCCCACGTGGCTGATCCTGCAATGATCACGTAGCTTACATGTACTGGTCACGTGACTGATCATGCAATGGTAACGTAATTGATCATGCACTGATCACGTTACTGATCATGTACTGATCACGTGATTGATCATGCACTGATCACGTGTCTATCATGCACTGCTTATGTGGCTGATCAAACAGTGTTCACATAGCTACCATGTACTGGTCACATGACTGATCATGCACTGATCACGTAATTGATCATGCACTGATCAAGTGGCTGATCATACACTGATCACGTGACTGATCATGCACTCTTCACGAGACTCATCATGCACTGATCACGTGGCTATCATGCACTGATCACATGGCTGATCATACACTGATCACGTGACTGATCATGCACTGTTCACGAGACTGATCATGCACTGATCACGTGGGTAAAATGCACTGATCACGTGTTTGATCATACACTGTTCACGTGTCTGACCATGCACTGCTCACGTGGCTGATCATACACTGTTCACGTAACTGATCATGCACTGATCACGTGGATATCATGCACTGATCACGTGGCTGAACATGCACTGTTCACGTGGCTTATCACACACCTGTCACGTGACTGATCATGCACTGATCACGTTGCACTCATGCACTGATCACGTGGCTGATCATATTCTTCTCACGAAACTGATCATGCACACATCAGGTGGCTATCATGCACTTCTCACCTGGCTGGTCATGCAATGTTCACGTAGCTACCATATACTGGTCACGTGACTGATCATGCACTGATCACGTAATTAATCCTGCACTGATCACCTGACTCATCATGCACTGATCACGTGGCTGATCACACAGGTATCACGTGACTGATCATGCAATGATCACGTGGTTATCATGCACTGATCACGTGGCTATCAGTCACTGATCACGTGGATATCATGCACGGATCACGTGGCTGATCACACACGTATCACGTGACTGATCATGCACTGATCACGTGGCTATCATGCACTGATCACGTGGCTATCATGCACTGATCACATGGTTGATCATGCAATGATCATGTAGCTACCATGTACTGGTCACGTGACTGATCTTGCACTGATCACGTAATTGATCATGCACTGATCACGTGGCTGATCAAGAACTGATCACGTGGCTATCATGCCCTGCTAACGTGGCTGATCATGAAATGATCACGCAGCTACCATGTGCTGGTCACGTGACTGATCATGCACTGATCATGTGGCTGATCATGCACTGATCACGTGACCTGATCATGCACTGATCACGTGACTGATCATGCACTGATCACATGGCTATCATGCACTGATCACATGGCTGGTCATACACTGATCTCGCAGCTACCATGTACTGGTCACGTGACTGATCATGCACTGATGACGTAATTGATCATGCACTGATCATGTGGCTGATCATGCACTGATCACTAGACTGATCATGCACTGATCACGTGACTTATCATGCACTGATCACGCGGCTATCATGCACTGATCACATGGCTGGTCATACACTGATCACGTGCCTGGTCATGCACAGATTACATGACTGATCATGCACTGATCACGTCACTGATCATGCACTGATCACGTGGCTATCATGCACTACTCACGTGGCTGATCATGCAATGATCATGTAGCTACCATGTACCGGTCACGTGACTGATCATAGACCCATCAGGTTACGAATCATGCACTGATCACGTGGCTATCATGCCCTGTTCACGTGGCTGATCATACACTGATCACCTGCCTGGTCATGCACAGTTCACGTGACTAATCATGAACTGATCACGTAGCAATCATTCACTGATCACCTGGCTGATCATGCACTGATCACGTGGCTATCACGCAATGATCACGTGGCTATCATGCACTGATCACGTGGCTGATCATGCACTGATACCGTGACTGAGCATGGACTGATCACATGACTATCATGTAGTGATCACGTGACTTAATGGCGCTGACCATGTGACTGATCATGCGCTGAGCATGTTTGCTATCATACACTGATCATGTGCCTCTGGAGGCAATAAACAAAGAGCTGAGTAGGCACGAATCAAACAGTCAGCAGGCAATAATCCTGGAACTCAGCTGTGAGGAATCATGCTGCTCAGCTGGCAATAATCAAGCAGCTGAGCAGGCAGGAACTACACAGCACAGCAGGCAATTGTCAAGCAGATGACAGCAGGAATCATGCAGCTCAGCTGGCAATTGTCAAGCAGATGAGCAGACAGGAATTACGCAGCTCAGCAGGCCCTGATCACGTGACTGATCATGCACTGATCACGTGAATGATCATGCACTTATCACGTGGCTATCATGCACTGATCACATGGCTGGTCATACACTGATCACGCAGCTACCATGTACTGGTCACGTGACTGATCATGCACTGATGATGTAATTGATCATGCACTGATCATGTGGCTGATCATGCACTAATCACTAGACTGATCATGCACTGATCACGTGACTTATCATGCACTGATCACGTGGCTATCATGCACTGATCACATGGCTGGTCATACACTGATCACGTGCCTGGTCATGCACAGATTACATGACTGATCATGCACTGATCACGTCACTGATCATGCACTGATCACGTGGCTATCATGTACTACTCACGTGGCTGATCATGCAATGATCATGTAGCTACCATGTACCGGTCACGTGACTGATCATAGACCCATCAGGTTACGAATCATGCACTGATCACGTGGCTATCATGCACTGTTCACGTTGCTGATCATACACTGATCACCTGCCTGTTCATGCACAGATCACGTGACTAATCATGAACTGATCACGTAGCAATCATTCACTGATCACCTGGCTGATCATGCACTGCTCACGTGGCTGATCATGCAATGATCACGCAGGTACCATGTACTGGTCACATGACTGATCATGCACTGATCACGTACTTGATCATGCACTGATCACCTGGCTTATCATGCATTGATCATGTGACTCATCATGTGCTGATCATGTTTGGTGTCATACACTGATCATGTGCCTCTGGAGGCAATGAACACAGAGCTGAGTAGGCAGGAATCAGTCAGCAGGCAATAATCATGGAACTCAGCTCTGAGAAATCATGCTGCTCAGCTGGCAATAATCAAGTAGATGAGCAGGCAGGAATTACGCAGCACAGGTGGCAAATGTCAAGGAGATGACAGGCAGGAATCGTGCAGCTCAGCTGGCAATTGTCAAGCAGATGAGCAGACAGTAATCACGCAGCTCAGCAGGCCCTGATCACGTGACTGAGCATGCACTTATCACGTGGCTCTCATGCACTCATCACGTGATTGCGCATGCACTGATCACATAATTGTATGCACTGATCACGTGGCTATGATGCACTGATGACGTGGCTGATCATGCACTGATCATGTGACTGATCATGCACTGATCACCTAGCTATCTTGCACTGGTCACTTGGCTGATCATACACTCATCACGGGACTGATCATGCACTGATCACGGCGCTATCATGCATTGATGACTTGACTCAACATGCACTGATCACCTGGATGATCATACACTGATCACGTGACTGATCATGCACTGATCATGTGACTGACCATGCACTGATCTCGTTACTGATCATGCACTGATGAGTTGGCAATCATGCACTGATTACTTGGCTGATCATACACTGATCACATGACTGATAATGCACTGATCATCTGGCTATCGTGCACTGATCACGTGGTTGATCATATACTGATCACGAGACTGATCTTGCACTGATCACGTCTGTATCTTGCACTGACCTCCTGACTGCCCATGCAGTGATCACGTGGATAAACATACACTGATCATGTCACAGATCATGCAGTGATCCCGCGGCTATCATGCACTGCTCACGTGGCTGATCATGCAATGATCACGTAGCTACCATGTACTGGTCACGTGAGTGATCATGCAATGATCACGTAATTGATCATACACTGATCAGGTGACTTATCATGCACTGTTCACGTGACTGATCATGCACTTATCACGTGACTGATCAAGCACTGATCTCGTTGCTATCATGCACGGTTAACATGGCTGATCATGCAATGATCACGTAGCTACCATGTACTGGTCACGTGACTATCATGCACTGATCACGTAATTGATCATGCACTGATCACGTGGCTGATCATACACTGATCACGAGACTGATCATGCACTGATCACGTGGCTGATCATGCAATGATCACATAGCTAACATATACTGGTCACGCGACTGATCATGCACAGATCACGTAAATGATCATGCACTGTTCCCGTGACTGATCATGTACTGATCACGTGACTGATCATGCACTGATCACGTGGCTGATCATACACTGCTCACGTAGCTGATCATGCACTGATCACGTGTCTATCATGCAGTGCCCACGTGGCTGATCCTGCAATGATCACGTAGCTTACATGTACTGGTCACGTGACTGATCATGCAATGGTAACGTAATTGATCATGCACTGATCACGTTACTGATCATGTACTGATCACGTGATTGATCATGCACTGATCACGTGTCTATCATGCACTGCTTATGTGGCTGATCAAACAGTGTTCACATAGCTACCATGTACTGGTCACATGACTGATCATGCACTGATCACGTAATTGATCATGCACTGATCAAGTGGCTGATCATACACTGATCACGTGACTGATCATGCACTCTTCACGAGACTCATCATGCACTGATCACGTGGCTATCATGCACTGATCACATGGCTGATCATACACTGATCACGTGACTGATCATGCACTGTTCACGAGACTGATCATGCACTGATCACGTGGGTAAAATGCACTGATCACGTGTTTGATCATACACTGTTCACGTGTCTGACCATGCACTGCTCACGTGGCTGATCATACACTGTTCACGTAACTGATCATGCACTGATCACGTGGATATCATGCACTGATCACGTGGCTGAACATGCACTGTTCACGTGGCTTATCACACACCTGTCACGTGACTGATCATGCACTGATCACGTTGCACTCATGCACTGATCACGTGGCTGATCATATTCTTCTCACGAAACTGATCATGCACACATCAGGTGGCTATCATGCACTTCTCACCTGGCTGGTCATGCAATGTTCACGTAGCTACCATATACTGGTCACGTGACTGATCATGCACTGATCACGTAATTAATCCTGCACTGATCACCTGACTCATCATGCACTGATCACGTGGCTGATCACACAGGTATCACGTGACTGATCATGCAATGATCACGTGGTTATCATGCACTGATCACGTGGCTATCAGTCACTGATCACGTGGATATCATGCACGGATCACGTGGCTGATCACACACGTATCACGTGACTGATCATGCACTGATCACGTGGCTATCATGCACTGATCACGTGGCTATCATGCACTGATCACATGGTTGATCATGCAATGATCACGTAGCTACCATGTACTGGTCACGTGACTGATCTTGCACTGATCACGTAATTGATCATGCACTGATCACGTGGCTGATCAAGAACTGATCACGTGGCTATCATGCCCTGCTAACGTGGCTGATCATGAAATGATCACGCAGCTACCATGTGCTGGTCACGTGACTGATCATGCACTGATCATGTGGCTGATCATGCACTGATCACGTGACCTGATCATGCACTGATCACGTGACTGATCATGCACTGATCACATGGCTATCATGCACTGATCACATGGCTGGTCATACACTGATCTCGCAGCTACCATGTACTGGTCACGTGACTGATCATGCACTGATGACGTAATTGATCATGCACTGATCATGTGGCTGATCATGCACTGATCACTAGACTGATCATGCACTGATCACGTGACTTATCATGCACTGATCACGCGGCTATCATGCACTGATCACATGGCTGGTCATACACTGATCACGTGCCTGGTCATGCACAGATTACATGACTGATCATGCACTGATCACGTCACTGATCATGCACTGATCACGTGGCTATCATGCACTACTCACGTGGCTGATCATGCAATGATCATGTAGCTACCATGTACCGGTCACGTGACTGATCATAGACCCATCAGGTTACGAATCATGCACTGATCACGTGGCTATCATGCCCTGTTCACGTGGCTGATCATACACTGATCACCTGCCTGGTCATGCACAGTTCACGTGACTAATCATGAACTGATCACGTAGCAATCATTCACTGATCACCTGGCTGATCATGCACTGATCACGTGGCTATCACGCAATGATCACGTGGCTATCATGCACTGATCACGTGGCTGATCATGCACTGATACCGTGACTGAGCATGGACTGATCACATGACTATCATGTAGTGATCACGTGACTTAATGGCGCTGACCATGTGACTGATCATGCGCTGAGCATGTTTGCTATCATACACTGATCATGTGCCTCTGGAGGCAATAAACAAAGAGCTGAGTAGGCACGAATCAAACAGTCAGCAGGCAATAATCCTGGAACTCAGCTGTGAGGAATCATGCTGCTCAGCTGGCAATAATCAAGCAGCTGAGCAGGCAGGAACTACACAGCACAGCAGGCAATTGTCAAGCAGATGACAGCAGGAATCATGCAGCTCAGCTGGCAATTGTCAAGCAGATGAGCAGACAGGAATCACGCAGCTCAGCAGGCCCTGATCACGTGACTGAGCATGCACTGTTCACGTGGCTGATCATACACTGATCACGTGATTGATCATGCACTGATCACTTGGATATCATGCACTGATCACGTGGCTGATCATACAGTGTTCACGTGTCTGACCATGCACTGATCACATGGCTGATCATACACTGCTCACGTAACTGATCATGCACTGATCACGTAATTGATCATGCACTGATCACGTGGCTGATCATGCACTGAACACGGGACTGATCATGCACTGATCACGTGACTGATCATGCACTGATCACGTGGCTATCATGCACTGCTCACGTGGCTGATCATGCAATGATCACGCAGCTACCATATACTGGTCACATGACTGATCATGCACTGATCATCTGGCTATCGTGCACTCATTAACTGGCTATCGTGCACTGATCACGTGGTTGATCATACACTGATCACGAGACTGCTCTTGCACTGATCACGTCTGTATCTTGCACTGATCTCCTGACTGCCCATGCAGTGATCACGTGGATAAACATACACTGATCATGTCACAGATCATGCAGTGATCACGCGGCTATCATGCACTGCTCACGTGGCTGATCATGCAATGATCACGGAGTTACCATATACTGGTCACGTGAGTGATCATGCACTGATCACGTAATTAATCATACACTGATCAGGTGACTTATCATGCACTGTTCACGTGACTGATCATGCACTGATCACGTGACTGATCATGCACTGATCTCGTTGCTATCATGCACAGTTCACATGGCTGATCATGCAATGATCACGTGACTGATCATGCACTGATCACGTGGCTGATCATGCAATGATCACGTAGCTACCATGTACTGGTCACGTGACTGATCATGCAATGATCACGTAGCTACCATGTACTGGTCACGTGACTGATCATGCACTGATCACGTAATTAATCCTGCACTGATCACCTGACTCATCATGCACGGATCACGTGGCTGATCACACAAGTATCACCTGACTGATCATGCACTGATCACGTGGCTATCATGCACTGATCACGTGGCTATCATGCACTGATCACGTGGCTGATCATGCAATGATCACGTAGCTACCATGTACTGGTCACGTGACTGATCATGCACTGATCACGTGACTGATCATGCACTTATCACGTGGCTATCATGCACTGATCACATGGCTGGTCATACACTGATCACGCAGCTACCATGTACTGGTCACGTGACTGATCATGCACTGATGATGTAATTGATCATGCACTGATCATGTGGCTGATCATGCACTAATCACTAGACTGATCATGCACTGATCACGTGACTTATCATGCACTGATCACGTGGCTATCATGCACTGATCACATGGCTGGTCATACACTGATCACGTGCCTGGTCATGCACAGATTACATGACTGATCATGCACTGATCACGTCACTGATCATGCACTGATCACGTGGCTATCATGCACTACTCACGTGGCTGATCATGCAATGATCATGTAGCTACCATGTACCGGTCACGTGACTGATCATAGACCCATCAGGTTACGAATCATGCACTGATCACGTGGCTATCATGCACTGTTCACGTTGCTGATCATACACTGATCACCTGCCTGTTCATGCACAGATCACGTGACTAATCATGAACTGATCACGTAGCAATCATTCACTGATCACCTGGCTGATCATGCACTGCTCACGTGGCTGATCATGCAATGATCACGCAGCTACCATGTACTGGTCACATGACTGATCATGCACTGATCACGTACTTGATCATGCACTGATCACCTGGCTTATCATGCATTGATCATGTGACTCATCATGTGCTGATCATGTTTGGTGTCATACACTGATCATGTGCCTCTGGAGGCAATGAACACAGAGCTGAGTAGGCAGGAATCAGTCAGCAGGCAATAATCATGGAACTCAGCTCTGAGAAATCATGCTGCTCAGCTGGCAATAATCAAGTAGATGAGCAGGCAGGAATTACGCAGCACAGGTGGCAAATGTCAAGGAGATGACAGGCAGGAATCGTGCAGCTCAGCTGGCAATTGTCAAGCAGATGAGCAGACAGTAATCACGCAGCTCAGCAGGCCCTGATCACGTGACTGAGCATGCACTGTTCACGTGGATGATCACACACCTATCACGTGACTGATCATGCACTTATCACGTGGCTCTCATGCACTCATCACGTGATTGCGCATGCACTGATCACATAATTGTATGCACTGATCACGTGGCTATGATGCACTGATGACGTGGCTGATCATGCACTGATCATGTGACTGATCATGCACTGATCACCTGGCTATCTTGCACTGGTCACTTGGCTGATCATACACTCATCACGGGACTGATCATGCACTGATCACGGCGCTATCATGCATTGATGACTTGACTCAACATGCACTGATCACCTGGATGATCATACACTGATCACGTGACTGATCATGTGACTGATCATGCACTGATCACCTGGCTATCTTGCACTGGTCACTTGGCTGATCATACACTCATCACGGGACTGATCATGCAATGATCACGTAGCTACCATGTACTGGTCACGTGACTGATCATGCACTGATCACGTAATTGATCATGCACTGATCACGTGGCTGATCATGCACTAATCTCGTGACTGGTCATGCACTGATCACGTGGCTGATCATGCACTGATCACGTGACTGATCATGCACACATCACGTGGCTATCATGAACTGCTCACGTGGCTGGTCATGCAATGATCACGTAGCTACCATATAATGGTCACGCGACTGATCATGCACAGATCACGTAAATGATCATGCACTGTTCCCGTGACTGATCATGTACTGATCACGTGATTGATCATGCAATGATCACGTGTCTATCATGCACTGCTTATGTGGCTGATCAAACAATATTCACATAGCTACCATGTACTGGTCACATGACTGATCATGCACTGATCACGTAATTGATCATGCACTGATCAAGTGGCTGATCATACACTGATCACGTGACTGATCATGCACTCTTCACGAGACTCATCATGCACTGATCACGTGGCTATCATGCACTGATCACATGGCTGATCATACACTGATCACGTGACTGATCATGCACTGTTCACGAGACTGATCATGCACTGATCACGTGGATATCATGCACTGATCACGTGTTTGATCATACACTGTTCACGTGTCTGACCATGCACCGCTCACGTGGCTGATCATACACTGTTCACGTAACTGATCATGCACTGATCACGTGGATATCATGCACTGATCACGTGGCTGAACATGCACTGTTCACGAGGCTTATCACACACCTGTCACGTGACTGATCTTGCACTGATCACGTTGCACTCATGCACTGATCACGTGGCTGATCATATTCTGCTCACGAAACTGATCATGCACACATCAGGTGGCTATCATGCACTTCTCACCTGGCTGGTCATGCAATGTTCACGTAGCTAACATATACTCGTCACGTGACTGATCATGCACTGATCACGTAATTAATCCTGCACTGATCACCTGACTCATCATGCACTGATCACGTGGCTGATCACACTCGTATCACGTGACTGATCATGCACTGATCACGTGGTTATCATGCACTGATCACGTGGCTATCATTCACTGATCACGTGGATATCATGCACGGATCACGTGGCTGATCACACACGTATCACGTGACTGATCATGCACTGACCACGTGGCTATCATGTACTGATCACGTGGCTATCATGCACTGATCACGTGGCTGATCATGCAATGATCACGTAGCTACCATGTACTGGTCATGTGACTGATCATGCACCGATCATGTGGCTGATCATACACTGTTCAAGTGTCTGACCATGCACTGATCACATGGCTGATCATACATTGCTCACGTAACTGATCATGCACTGATCACGTAATTGATCATGCACTGATCACGTGGCTGATCATGCAATGATCATGTAGCTACCATGTACTGATCCCGTGAGTGACCATGCACTGATCACGTAATTGATCATGCACTGATCACGTGGCTGATCATGCACTGAACACGGGACTGATCATGCACTGATCACGTGACTGATCATGAACTGATCACGTGGCTATCATGCACTGCTTACGTGGCTGATCATGCAAGGATCACGCAGCTACCATATACTGGTCACATGACTGATCATGCACTGATCACATAATTGATCATTCACTGATCACCTGACTTATCATGCATTGATCATGTGACTGATCATGTGCTGATCATGTTTCGTGTCACACGGTGATCATGTGCCTCTGGAGGCAAACAACATGGAGCTGAGTAGGCAGGAATCAGTCAGCAGGCTATAATCATGGAACTCACCTCTGAGAAATCATGCTGCTCAGCTGGCAATAATCAAGTAGATGAGCAGGCAGGAATTATGCAGCACAGGTGGCAATTGTCAAGGAGATGACAGGCAGAAATCGTGCAGCTCAGCTGGCAATTTTCAAGCAGATGAGCAGACGGTAATCACGCAGCTCAGCAGGCCCTTATCACGTGACTGAGCATGCACCCTTCACGTGGCTGATCACACACCTATCACGTGAATAAATATGCACTGATCACGTGGCTCTCATGCACTGATCAGGTGATTGGGCATGCACTGTTCATGTAAATGTATGCACTGCTTACGTGGCTATCATGCACTAATGACGTGGCTGATCATGCACGGATCACGTAGCTATCTTGCACTGATCACTTGGCTGATCATACACTCATCACGGGACTGATCGTGCACTGATCACGGCGCTATCATGCATTGTCTACATGACTCCACATGCACTGATCACGTGGATGATCATGCACTGATCACCTAACTGACCATGCACTGATCACGTGACTGATCATGCACTGATCACGTGGGTGATCATGCACTGATCACATAATTGATCATGCACTGATCATTTGGCTGATCATGCACTGATCACGTGGCTGATCATACACTGATCACGTGACTGATCATGCACTGATCACGTGGCTATCATGCACTGATCACTTGGCTGGTCATACACTGATCACATGACTGATCATGCACTGTTCACGAGACTGATCATGTACTGATCACGTGAC